>NC_091126.1:141857703-143057703 GCF_040183065.1 Periplaneta americana | reverse complement strand
GTTGAAAATAATTTTTCACAAACGTAAGTTTTAGCGAACATGGCTTTAAGATTCCAAGCGAAAGAACGAAGCTTCAGATAATAATAATAATAATAATAATAATAATAATAGTAATAATAATAACAACAATAATAACAATAATAATAATAATAACAACAACAACAATTCACCTTTTAATTTTTCATAAGTGACATGTACGTAGTATAATGCCGTCTTATGTTACACAACCGTTTCCTATTAATACTTGTGAACAAATCATACATTTAATATTCTCATCATATTGGCAGAAAAAAATGCGTTCTCTCATCCTACTTGAAATTTTCGTTTTTGTAGAGGTACATGGTTTCGAGAGAGACATTGCGACGATACGCCCCTCGCAGGTCAGAGACAAATACAAATGGAACGGAGTTTGACTCCAGTGAGTGAGAGGGTGGGGGTTGGGAAGGTAGGAAGTAAGAGAAATGCACAGCTATCATTGCGAGCCACAATGTGCTCGTGAGTCACATTTTCGCCACGGCTGCTCTATAGATAACGTTAAGATATACGAATTGTATGCGCAGACTAAGAAATATGTGGAAAATACGAAAGATTAGAAAATGCTGGACTTGCAGTGAAAGACCTACCTTTGGGCACAAAACTGTGATTGATGATAATTATGATTAATGATTGATGATTAATTAATTAATAGGTGAAGAGTTCGTTTCTCGCATCCAAGCTTTCATATTTGGCGGCCTTGCCAGTCTTCTTGAATACTCCTAAGTAGAACCTCTATTATCCGTGGTAATGAAGGGGGTGGGCTGAACGGTTAATCGAAAAAATCGGTTAATCCGTACCATAAAAGATTTTCGTGAATTAATTCAATAATACTTACACTTTCGTATTTTCCTCCATGATCTTGTATTTAACACGCTAGGTAGAGGATCAGAAGTTCACTAATTTAAGTCTGGCCGTCAACGACGGATTTTTAAGGGGCAAAGAAACTCATTGTAATGGCTGTCTGTGGAAAGATAGGAATAGTGGAGGTCTCGTGTTGTAAACTTATATACTTTATACACTATATCCTTAATTTTTATTAAATTGCACACAGTTGTTACTCCAGTGTCGTATTCTGATGCGAGGTGAACCACAGATTCTCTTTCCCCAAACTACACAATGATTTGCCCGTTTTTTTTCTATACTTCGCACAACACGATTTCTTTTCATACCCGTAGTAGACATTTTATATGTAAGTTATGGGGTGTATAAAGTAAGCTCACAACTCTTACAATAGACCATACTGTGTAAGGGTAAATGCCTGTAATAACACTCTCTAGAAAAAAACGTGTCGGAGTTCTACTACTTCCCAGCATTCATAACTCTCGTGGCGGACAACCAAGTTCGTATTTCTTCGTTATGTAGGACACTATTGCATCATTTTCTTGGACAACAATCTTCTCCACCGCAAAACAAATATTCAGCTTATGTAATAAAGAGTTTTAAACATATTTCAGTTACGATAATCATTGCAGTGATGTTTATAAGACAGACGTCACTCATGAAGATGGGTTGAAAATTACACGATCAAGTGAAAAGTACAATATTTGAGTTATATTCTTGCTGAGCATATTTCCACCAAGGCAAAAATATTATTATTATTTTAATGAAATGCATCAATCATTGCGCTAATCAGTGATATAAGAATACGTCCCAATATGAAAAGTAAAGAAAGTAACTAACAGTAAGTCAATTTATTGATCTGCTGATTCATTGTGGTATTAAAAGTTCAACGTCAATACATGTGCTCCTATTTCTCTTTACTAAAATATGACAACCCTACTCCACGGACACCTTTAACGCCCGATGCTTATCCTTCTTTTTTTATACAGTTGTTCTGCTCTCCAAACTTCATCTCATGTTTTTCTGCATATTATGTAAAATAAATAGTTCTATAGTGGTCCCTGGGCTGTGAAGGATGTACTTTAATAAGCATAACTGGTTAAATCTAGAACGTGTTCTTTATCTCAACACATCATGGAAGTTGCTAGAAGTCAGGGGTATGCAAATGTGTGTACGAATCATCGTTCCTACATGCAATCAGCAAATTTTGTGCTATCGTAATATAGTTAATATTGAATTATAAGTAAAAAACAAATTACACAATAAGCGATATTGATAGCAACTGGAAAGTAAGTTGGTGTGCGTAAGAAATGGGGCTAGAATTCCCGCCAAGTTCTACGTTAAGCATGTGCTACCTTTCATAACAAACTTAGTATCTACACAAATTCCCTTCGTACGAAATTGAATAAGCGCATTGTGTGAGCATTTTTAGATCACAACTATGCCAGTCACAAGAGACAAGCTATCGTAAGCGAAACAGACAAACAGAGAAAGCAGTAAAAAACTAAGAGTTAGACCTAACATGCTTGAAATGAATAGTACAGCTATGGAACTGATAAGTAACCAATCACCGTATCACTCAACTCTTTCGTTCCCTTTAATCTGTAAAAACATAAACTAGCCATCTCTCTTAGCTCCTACCATGATTTCTCTAAGAATTAGAGATGAACAACGATCGAGAAAGCAAGACTAACAGCGCCCGCAAAGCCTAAATCCGCAAGACAATGTTCTATACGTCACGTCGTTGACGTAAAGACTGCTTGTGACCTAAGTTGTGAAACTTGGACTCTCACTTTGAGAGAAGAACATAGGTTAAGGCTGTCTGAGAATTAGGTGCTTAGGAAAATATTTGGGGCTAAGAGGGATGAAGTTACAGGAGAATGGAGAAAGTTACACAACACAGAACTGCACGCGTTTTATTCTTCATCTGACATAATTGACGCTACAGCCCGTGAAGCGCCTAGACCGACCAGCCGGCTGCTGGCCTCACGCCCACATGCTGAAGCAGAGGTGGACGATCATCCAATCAGAATGGAAGTGTCGTGTGGTTATCACGATGATGCCCCCAGCCGTTATAGCTGGCATTCGCAACCGGATTTCGCTTCCTATCGTAGCTCCCCAAGTGCATCACGATGCATACTCTGGCCGAAATTTCATGAGAAAATTTCTTCCCCCATGAGGACTCGAACCGGCGCGCATTCCGTAACGCGAGTCCTAGGCAGGCTGCCTTAGACCACGACGCCAGGGCGAGGGACATCTGACATAATTAGGAGGAACATTAAATCCAGACGTTTGAGATGGGCAAGGCATGTAGCACGTATGAGCGAATCCAGAAATGCATATAGAGTGTTAGTCGGGAGGCCGGGGGGGAAATGACCTTTGGGGAGGCCGAGACGTAGATAGGAAGATAATATTAAAATGGATATTACAAAAAGCAGTAGCCTATATGAACTAAATAAAATATGCCAGAAGCATAACTTTAACATATCAAATACAAAAACAAAAGTAATGGCATTTCAAGGCAAAAATACTGTAAGATGTAAGATTGAAATAGATATTAAAGCAGTAGAGCAAGTAACAAATTTTAAGTACCTGGGATATGATGCAGGCTAAGTTACAAAAAGCATAATTATATAAAAATAAAATTACAATCATTCCAGACAGTATGTGGCACAATTAATAGAACTTTGAAGAATAAAAGCAGAAAGGAAACAAAAATGAAATTCTACAATGTAATGGCAGTCCCTACTCTTTTATATGGAAGTGAAAGTTGGGTTACAACAAAACCTGAAGTTAGTAAAGTACAAGCGGCAGAGATGAGATTCTTGCGGAAAGTAAAAGGATGCACGAGATTAGATAGAATTAGAAATTTTGGGTGCTATTCATAGACATTTCGCAACACGCGCTACGAGCGTGCTAAACTATCCCCGGCTATCCACTGGTTACTTGTACAGAATTCAAATCATATCCTATCGCTAACACTGGTTTATGAATAAGAAAAACGCTGATCATCCACCGGAAGCCCGCGCTAAATATGTCTATGAATACGGCCCGAAGATATTAGGCAGGAACTAGGAGTATACCCACTTATTGATAAAATAGACAATTACAGACAAGATTGGAAATTACATGTAGAGAGAATGGACGGCAACAGACTTCCTAAGAAAGCAATAAATTATGTATGTATGTATGTATGTATTTACACTGCAAGTGGGCAAGCACCCGGTGGCAGTGGTATACACAATATAAACAATACACAAAAAAATGATAAGCAATACACAATAAATTTACAATACACAATACAATTATACAATACACAATACAATTTTATACACAATACAATAAGAATACACAATACAATTTAACACAATAATAATAATAAAACATAAATAAAATACCTAATTTTACATTACAACCTACATAATTTTGTATAGGCCCTACATAAGTTTCAGTAGTCTTTCACTTTATTCTCATCTCAATCACTGTAGTGGCACTATGACGCATTTCACTGACACTTTAGGACACATTTCACTGACACACTATAACACATTTCACTGACACTATAGAACACATTTCATTGACGCTATAAATTATCACTGATCGGAACTATTCACTGCACTGTAAAACCATAACTCCACTGACTCACCTCGCTTCACTGATACAACAGTTCAAATAAGTCAAATAATTACACCCTTATGCATACTGTACTTATAAACAGAACTACATTTAAACTAAACATTTCTAGTCTAAGACCCTCTTACACGCTATTTTTAAATAATTTACAATTCAAACCAAGGAAGTAACTCGTCAGGCTAAATAAATACATGTCATCTTAAAAAATTAAATGTTAAATGTCACCTTAATTTTAATTTGCACTTGATACACAACTTTTTAAATTATAAACCAAAAGGACGAAGAGATCAGGGACGACCAATGAAAAGATGGAGCGACCTTTGAAGCCGGAACGGGCAATTGCCCATACCATGAAGTGAAGAAGAAGAAGAAGAAGAAGAAGAAGATTTGAGGGAGGTGAGATATGATGATAGAGACTGGATTAATCTTGCTCAGGGTAGGGACCAATGGCGGGCTTATGTGAGGGTGGCAATGAACCTCCTTAAAAGCCAGTAAGTAAGTAAGTAAAGTTAGTAGTTCTAAATAACAAGAAACTTCAAAATTGAAGAGTATAAAGAATAGCTCAAAGGTCTGCGCAAGTACGCTTGGTGAAAACTCTTGGTCTCCCGAAACGATCTGCAGCGGCCACACTTGGCTTAACGTTAACATGTGGATAACCCCTCTAAGTGACGACTAAGGGGTGGAGGGGTTGGAAGCACCTGCAGCATGACCCCTAATCCCGAAATGAAGGAATCGCGAAATTCACAGTACTTGTTTTATTTATCCAGCCGTGTAGGCAAATGAAAAATCCAGCGGTGCCTCGCCTGATGACGTGCTGCATGGAAATTTAATTCCGTGTGCAGCTGCCTCTTCGCTTTTGATTTCACAGGAACCACCTAAACCTGTCACCTGATTTTTTGTTCCTCTCTCGCACCCCACTCTCTCTTTCATGTATATCTACCAGTCACAAGTGGACCAAAGAAGGCAGCATGTCCAAAAGCAGAGATGTGTGGCGGGAAGAGACAGCAAATTGAAATCTACTGTCGGGCCTAGGGGTGCATTGCAGATAAGCCGTCTGTTTGGGCACATCAAAGACAATTCTTTCGAAGTTATTCTCGTGTATAGATACTCGAGGAATGAGACAAAGTGATATGCTTGTTTCTGAATGGCGACGAAACTGGCTAGAGACACTAAATAAATTTAAAAACGAAGTGTTCCGTCTGGCGGAAGATTTTTGCCTGCCTTTGACGTCGATAGTGTGTGTGTGTGTATGTGTGTGTATGGGCGTGTTCTCGGTTTTTCGTTGTTGATATCACTGTTACTGAATTCTAAGCGGACGGGCTCTATGTATTACGTACAAGATGCTATCGTTCATATGATGTACGCGGTAGCCAAGGCGACGTATTAACTCCGTGTGAGAACAACGAACGCAGATCAGAACGCCAGGAAGGACATGGGTTTTTGTATAAAATAAATTATGGTTTAAATTTAAATTTAAATTAGGGTTTATTTAACGACGCTCGTAACTGCAGATGTTATACCAGCGTCGCCGGTGTGCCGGAATTTTGTCCCTCGGGAGTTCTTTTATATGCCCGTAAATCTACTGACATGAGCCTGTCGCATTTAAACACACTTAAATGCCATAGACCGGGGCCTGGTTTGAACCCGCACCCTCGAGCACAGAAGACCACCGCTATACCGACAGGGATTTTTATGTTTAAATGAGGACTAAAGAGATAATTACATTTTCTAAGGTACAGCCCTCATTTTAGTACAAATATCCATCTTAACAACCTATTAGTATTACCAAAAGATGTATGTATGTATGTATAATAAACATAATTAATAATAAATTAATAATAATAATAAATAATAATAATAATAATAATAATAATAATAATAATAACAGGAAGCATCCTAAATTAAATGAAGCACGATCACTTAAAATAACATTTAAATAAATCTAATTTGTATCTTAACCCTAAGTTCGAACTAAAACCCACGGGTATGATAAGTTCATATCTGCACAAGTACCTTTCAGCACTACACTCATTTCGCTGTCAACTCACTAACTACACTGGAACTACGACACATTTCACTGAATCTATTCTGATTTCACTAACACTTCAAATACATTTCACTGTTTAAATACTTTGCACTGCTTCTACAAACTACAAAGTTTCACTGACAGAAACACACTTCACTTACACAACACACTTCACTAACACAACACACTATACTGCCACAACACACTTCACTGACACAACACACTTCTTCACTGATACAACACTTCAAATAACAAAACATCAATTACACCCTTTAAATAGTGTTTATAATATACTACCGTCTACTAGTAAAGTCCTTAAGCCTATTTTTAAATACATTTTTGGTTGTTGATAAAGCCTTTAGTAAGTCTGCAGGTAAAGCATTCCAGTCCCTGATAGTATGATTGAGAAAAGAAAACTTTCCAGTGTTCGTCCTCTGTCTTCTTTCCCTCAATGTATATGAGTGATCGTTCCTTGAAGAGTAATATGGCGGCTTCAACCCATTTTTTATTTCTCTTCAGACAGGCTCACCTCTGTATGTTTTGAACATTGCGCATAATCGAATTCCCGTTCTCCGGTCCGTTAGTGTGTCCCATTTTAATGTTGAGTTATTACGACAACACTTGAGAGCCCGTTTTTTAATATTTTCCAGTGTCTTAATATGTCCTAATCTGTAAGGATCCCAACATGCAGCACCATATTCCATTACTGGGCGAAAGTTGACTTTTATCATACGCTATTTTTTTTCATGTATCCAATTTTATGAGGGAGCAAATGTTTAAAATACTACTCATAAAAATTTCATTCAATCAACCTCAATAGTTTATAGAACACCACTGCTATGTTAGGAAGAGAAGTATGCATTTAGTTTCCTTAGATAAAGCTACACTGGCGAGGAAAAAAGTTGTGAATTTATCCCAACAGTTTTTTTTAATTCATTTTTTTTATATCACATATACTATTCTTATTTTTAAAAGTTGGAAAGTTATAATAAAATTCATCAGAAATTTGTCAAACATGGTATAGTGAATACACTAAATATTGTAGTTGAGAAAAACGCCTTAAAGTTGATAATTCAAGAGCACGACCTTTAATTATGGCGTCATTAAGAGGGTTTGCAATCATCTTACAGCCTTGAAACTTTACACGCAGGTAGATAGTAGGGTATTAGCAACAATTTAGAAAAAATATCCATTTTTGTTCAAAAAGTTATATTTGTTCTATAGGCCTTACTTCAATACTGACCTTGTACTATCGATCGAGAAAGTGAGCACTGCGTTTCTGAATCGGTAAAAGTACCCTCTGCGCAGAATGTAGGCTTATATTAGACACGAAGAAGGAGTTCCTACACCTTTCTTTTACTAGGTTATTTAACGACGCTGTAGCAACCACTATGTCATTTAACGTTGATGGAATTTAACGGTAGTTGTTATTTGGCGAGATGAGGCTAAGAATACGCCATAGATTACCTGAGATTTGCCTTACGGTTGTGGTAAACCTAGGAAAATCTTAACCAGATAATTAGCCCAAGCGGAAATGAAACCCGAGTGCGGCTCCGGATCTGCATGCAAACGCGCTACCGTCTGAGCTATGCCGGTAGTCATACCTTTTAATTTCGGCACTAAATGGAGGTGATGTGATGTGATGTGATGGGATCTGATCGTGTATAAATGACCTATATTGCCTTGAGTATATAATTAATAGTGCACCGATAGTCGAATTCTGTGTGGAATAAAATTGACAATGCTCCTAATATTTGAGTTCTTCACTTTGAATGACTTTGTATACAGGATTTTGAAATTTTATAATAATAATAATAATAATAATAACAATAATAATAATAAAAATATATTATTATTATTATTATTATTATTATTATTATTATTATTATTATTATTATTATTGTTATTATTTATTTTAGCCGGCAGAGTTAAGGCCGTAAGGCCTTCTCTTCCACTCAACCAGCAAAAAGTATACGTACATATGTATGAAACTTACAAAGAATTCAACAATTTGATTTAGATAAGAGTTACATGTATACAAGAGTTATTTACGAATTAAACAACAAAATACTATGAACTATTAATCAAACAATGAAATACAAACTACGTAGCAGAATTAAGCTGAAATATACAGAATGTTAATATATTTCAAATAATGTTAGATAATAGAAAGAGATTATTATGAGACAATTTTGAAAATACAGCACTATCAGGATGCATGTCAAAAGGAAGGAGTAACAATGTAGACAGTGATAGTTTAAGTCAGTATGATTGGAGTGAAATGCTAAGAAGGTTATCTTTTAAGTTGTTTTTAAAAGTATTTATTGTCTTGCAGCCCCTAATACTTTGCGACAGGGAGTTCCATTGTCGCGAGGTGGATACTGTAAAAGATGATGAATAACGAGATGTTCTATGAAGAGGTACACTTCACGCGCCAGAGATAAGTGATCTGGTATTTACGTCTTGGTTAGAGTGGTTTTAAGGGATAGGATCTATATAAAATAGCAAAATTTGACCCAAAGTAATAAATGTTTTTTTTTCTTTCTAATAAAAACATCGCTTCATCTATATAAATGACATTAAAGAAAACCGTATCATATGATGCCGAACAGCTGATCTGACGTTATTTTTAAGTGGTCATGCGCGCTCTCAGACATTTAACTGTTCAAACTTATTTTCGTATTTCTTCAGGACAAAATTTTCTACATTTTTAATATTTAAAATGCAACAATTTTGGCACTATTAAAGATATTCATTTGAAATTTGCATGATGTATGTAACGTAACTTAGTGAAGAATTCCACTTGGGGATATTTCTCTATCTTCATTTCTGTATGAAGTACAAGTTTTCTGTTTTTAAAATTATATATAAAAGTGATATATGATAATAATTTTTAAGAATACTCAATAAATTTCTTACCCGGTTCAGAAGTTCTTATATGATCCCTAGAACATGCATTTGCGCCAAAGGATGATGAAGTTATCTCGTTTTATATGAATATATTACTTTTCTTTGACGTTTACGACCCTCCATGTTTTCCCCAAAATTCAAACTAACATTTTAATCTTCAGAGACATCATTTTCAGGCATTTAAATCATTTACAGGTACAAAAACAAAAAGAAATAATTATTTTTTCATAGGTCCTGCATCTTAAATATTGAACGTTTTGTAATTACTTAAAATACCCATCGGTGTCTTATCGTCCAAGATTTGAAAGGGAAACATGTTTTGTAAATTTGTTATGCCTATCTAGCCCAACAACCTTGATTTCTTTTAGGTTCTCATTGTACGAGGCTTAAATAAAAAGTATTGCGATATTGCAAAGAAAAATCTTTACTGAAATTGCTAAAGAAATAAGCTTTCGTCATCTCTGTTAGGAAAAAAATAGCTTTTCGGAAAGAAGTTCCTGAATTCCTTCGTCAGACTACAGAGATTTATCTTGTGTATTAAACTATTCTACCGGGAATGATTAATATGGAATGACATATTTTTACTAAAGTAATTTTACTCACGATATAAACGGTATAACGCAAATAAAATAAGGAAGGGAATATTATTTTCTGGGAAAACTATAAAATTTTGACATTGTGTTGTATGGACATTTTTTGATCCCGTAGACCAGCGTTGTCAGACACAGCCTAAACGGAGCGGAGCGCTCCACTATAACTCGTTGCGAGCTCCGGTGCTTCCACAGACATAAGCAAGTTCACGCTCCGACTGGACGTTTCTAGCTCCACAACCGGTTTCCGAGCTTACAACTCTGACACTCCTGCCGTAGACCGTCCCCGACGACTGTGAAAAGGACGGCACTTATACCCCTTACACCCTGTATAGTTACGTAACATGAGTCTGCTATTTAAGGCAAGTTTCAGTGGCTTATAAAACAGATTTCATGTTCATTTCCTCAGGAACCAGTAGACAAAGAACTCTGAAATTGTTATGGGTTGTATTTTGTTATTCGTTGTGAATATTCATAACTCAAGGATTTAATTCCAGTGAGAACTCTGAAGATACAATTTTTATGCATGTTCTTAAAATTTATTTAATTGTTTGTTTTTATTTCTTTTTCCTAAATTATACCGTTTTAAATATTGATGTTATAAATCTTTAGAAATTAGTTGGTAAAATATTATGGGGAAAAATCATACAATTATACCTAGTAGTTTTATAAGAAGTATATTACTGCAAAAATATAAGTTTTCAGAGAAAAGTATTCAAGAATAGCAGTACATTCCCATACTTACGAAATTTTTCCTGACAGCATGCAATTACATTTAATATTACGGGCGAATCCAGAAATGCATACAGAGTGTTAGTTGGGAGACCAGAGGGAAAAAGACCTTTGGGAAGGCCGAGACGTAGAGTGGAAGGATAATATTAAAATGGATTTGAGGGAGGTGGGATATGACGATAGAAACTGGATTAATCTTGCACAGGATAGGGACTGATGGCGGGCTTTTGTGAGGGCGGAAATGAACCTGCGGGTTCCTTAAAAGCCATTTGTAAGTAAGTATTATGGCTAGTAATGAAATGAAAAGTGTCATATATCATTTGAAAGCCCAGATTTCACAGATTATAACATTACAATGTTAATTTCTTTTTTTAAGAATTTAGGATCGTAAACCCCCTTAAATCTCACTATTTATTAGTGAAGGAATTTTCTTATTATAATTAAATGCTATTACGGATGATCCAGAAAGCGAAAATTTGTTCGTTATAATTATTATTACTATAATTATTATTATTATTATTATTATTATTATTATTATTATTATTATTATTACTACTACTACTACTAATACTGCTACTGCTACTGTACCGCGCCTTGGCGTCGCGGTCTAAGGCATCCTGCCTAGGACTCGCGTTACGGAATGCGCGCTGGGGGAAGAAATTTTCTCATGAAATTTCAGCCAGTGTATGGGACCGGTGCCCACCCAGCATCATGATGCACTTGGGGAGCTACGATAGGTAGCGAAATCCGGTTGCGAATGCCAGCTATAACGGCTGGGGGGATCATCGTGATAACCACACGATACCTCCATTCTGGTTGGATGATCGTTCACCTCTGCTTCGGCATGTGGGCATGAGGCCAGCAGCCGGCTGGTCGGTCTAGTCCCTTCACGGGCTGTAGCGCCACGGATTATAATAATAATAATAATAATAATAATAATTATTATTATTATTATTATTATTATTATTATTATTATTATTACTACTACTACTACTACTACTACTACTACTACTACTCTACTACTGTCAGAGCATATAACACATGATTTCATTTATATGTCTTTCAGACAATAATGAAAGAAAATTAACTGGAAAGATAATCTTACGGGCATCATGAAAAAAGGTGCAAATTATTGCGAAATGTAATTTACAAAAAGCCTAGTAAAATCAAGTTTAATCTGTGTGACTCCATTTTCATATTTATTTTCCAGCGTCACTAAAAATATTCATTAGTAACACGTTGAAAACTGCAACCAATATAGGAGGACTTCGATTACAAAGAAAGATCACACAAGATAGCAACTGAAGTTAGCTTGAGATATTCGTCAAGGTCCAGGGTTATATCACTGAAAAATCACTCACAAAGCGGAACTAGTTTTGGTTTTTCCACAAGAAAATTCTATTACGCCATTACCATCGCCACGTTAACCCTCTCTACTTAAAAGCGATCGACAAAGAAGGACTGTCAGCCATTGCCCCCGTTCCTGTGTTTGTGTTGCGTTTGTAGGGAAAAATAGTGATGAGATTGAACGAGGGATTTGCACATAAGAAGCCCGATGTATAATTGATCGAGTCTTGACATTTTGTACTTGATAATGAGGACTTTAAACACACTGCTGTCCCGTAACAAGGCCATAATCAGACATGGAGCAAATTATAAGGTTCATTTTTGTCGTGGAACCGGCATGGGATCGGAGGTTTATTTGTCTTGCATCCACGCAGAACCATGCATTTTTGATGCAGTCGGCTAATGAACAGAACAGACGTGTCCTCCGCTCCGCATTGTGGCATCAAGAATTCTCAAGGCCCGCGGTCGCCCGCCCCGTCAGCGTGACAGGTTCCTCCGGACGCCCTCCGCTTGCGTGTCCGATGCGTCGTGAAATATTGAGGATGTTTTTCAGTTGGAAGTGCTCATACTTCCTCTTCTCATATTCACAAAGCGTCTTCTTGCGCAAGCTCGCGGCCATTACTAGATTTGCTTCAATCGTCTCAATTCGATCAACGAATAAAATTTGTCATGTCCTGATTTCGCTCAGACACTCTTGGAAAGTTTCGAAATTCAGTTACTTTTTATTTATTTATTTATTTATGCATTTATTTATTTAATTATTTATTTATTTAAATTTAAATATACAGAACACAGAATGTAATTACAGCTATAAGGTACACGTACCAAATAACGCCACCTTAACACTTCAGTCACTTTTGCTCTGGAAATAAGTTATGTACAAACACGAAAATTATGAAATAGAAACTGTAATCTTATCTTCACAAAATAGCACAATGAAAATGGATATATTATATACCGAACAAGAATTAGAACTCAAATAGGAAAACTTTGTAAACTGGCGTTATTACGAACAGGTTGTCCAATTAACGCCACCTATTTTCTAGTAACGTATACACTTATAATTGTTAATGAATTATTTTTCCTAAGCAACGCAAATTGAACTAAGCGACTAAATTTGAGTTTCTGTTAATAAAAGATACAAAATCACTCAATACTAAAGAAAGATTCTTGATCTGAAACTGAAACACTAGATGGATTAGGAAAATATGTTTTCCAGTGTCTCCTTGCTTAAATAAAAAAGAGACAATGTGACACAGGAGAAAGTTATTAAACACTAAAGCATTTACCTTAGTTTAATATGAACGTTTTCCAATAAGTAAAACAAAAAAATTAAGTTGTGTAAAAAAAAAAATTAAGAGTTCGATAATCAATTGAACCAATATCATCACTGCACATTCTGAACATTTGTAAGTTGAAAGCTTAGTGATTTTCCTGATGTTTTCACACTGATGCTGTACTGTCAGCCTTAGTACTAACATAACCTAAAATTTTGTCTGTAGACCTTTAACGCCACATGGCGTTAAAGCGCTACTGAGCACTTGATAACATGACATGCCTGTTTCTCTAACATTTTCAAATTTTATAGATAGGAAATACTTTCTATACACAGAAGAATGTTTAAGGATCACGAAAATATATAGTTTAATATAGTTATTATTTGCTCAACACACAAAATAAAATATTGCCTCTTACCTTGATATAAGAACAGCCATTCATTATCAACACACAACAGGAAAATGATGGAATATAACGTCACTCGTAAATGTCAGCGGACAGCTAGTAACTCATTTCATCACTAGATTGCAAGCGAATGCAGGCTATAGTAGTCCACTACCGAAAACTTGTGTCGTTAACAAATTTTAATAGGGTGGAGTTAAAGGTATTGGCGTTATTTGGCTCAGGGACCTTAGAAATAGAAATAAAATAATACAATCAATATAAAAAGGACATACAGTAATATTAACAAAATTTGAGGACCGAATGACTCATTTTGAGGCAGGATAATCTCGGTTCGGTTTCCGGCTATTTTCAAGAAAGTTTTTAATGGTACAAATTTTGGAACATAGTCTACCCAGCCTAGTGATCCGAATATTGGTGCGCCACGATATGTGATGAGCTCTGGTTAAAGCAGAGACGATTAATAATATCTGTGCGAACTAGCAGCTCTGACCATATACAACCCCTATCCCAAATGGTAGTTAAGCAGTTGGCTTCAAGGTGGCAGGTGTTCCGCTTGACCAGGCCTCTTGTGTTACCCTTGCGCCAAGGAGTTTAGTTTTAATTTCACTAACAGGAGTGATAATGTGTGTTGTGATAATGTGCAGACATATTTTAAATATCTGTCAGCAAAACATGCGCAAATGAAGCACACAAACCCAAACTGGAAATTGAGGAAGCAAGCACTGTTGTTCAACAAAGTAGTATTCGTACAGAAGAGACATTGTGTATAATACCAGCTTCATGTACGAGTTCATAGCTTTTTTGTTATCACAGCATTACTTTTTTATGAGATTTTTTATTGTTTGTCATTTATCATTTGTTATTTGGAGTGTTATGCCTGTAAATACGCCTACAATTTTGCGGATTTGAGAAAAGTTTGTGCTTTTTGTGGGCTAAAGAAGATGGAATGTCAAGTGGAAAAAACAAACACTTCTGTTTGAGTTCAATAGAGAAGCAAAGGCAGCGGTGGCGGCTCGAAACAGTTGTGCCGTGTACGTATAGAATTTCATCGAAGAAAGAACTGCAGGAAAATGGTTCTATCGTGTCAATATACAACACCTCATACAAAAGTTAGTACCCATTCACTGATGCGTCTGGTGGGATAAAGGAGGAGTGGTATACTGCGAATTTCTTACCAGGAACATAAAAATAATTGCTGATATTTATTACTAACAACTCACAAGCAAACATTCTGATGGAGGCAGATAAAAAAGTTATTTTTTTCTTCCACTTTGTTAATAATGTTAAAAGAAATGCTTATACAAATTTTGGCCACTCAACTGCAATTACGAGGTCGTCCAGAAAGTAATTTTCCCTGGGACCGTTTACAGAAAAACAGCACAATTGCATGGAAAGATTTACAGATAAGCAATTGTTGCGCAATTTGTCAACATATCCTACACTGGAACCGAGACATTTGTCATCCCATGGGATCAATTTTTGTATCCTTGTGTCGTACAAGTCAGCCGCCTGGAATCGGAACTAGCGTTTGACAGCCGTCTGCACCTCTCTTTTTCGATCCCATGATATATTATGATCTTGATTCCATCTCTTCCTGGTCTCAACAATTTGGGCTTAACCTAAACGCATGTAAATCACAGGCTATTCTGTTCGCGAACCGTAGATTAATTCCTGAAGTCAACGACCTGAATATTCCGCCTGTGAAACTGAATAAAACAATCATCCCGTTTAGCTCTACCGTCAAAAATCTCGGAGTACATTTCGAATCTAATCTCAATTGGGATACGCATATTAAATATACATGTAAGAAGGCATTCTCTATTCTCCATTCACTAAAAAGATTGTATCATTATCCATCTAAATTAAAACAGACGCTGGTACAGACACTCATTCTACCTCACTTCGATTATTGCGACGTTTTGTTCAGTGATCTCAGGATTGATTCCGCTCAGAAACTACAGCGTGTTCATAACGCGTGCGTCCGCTTCATTTGTAATGTTCGATACTATGATCATATCTCACCTTCTTTCAAGAAGTTATCATGGCTTAGGTTACATGAGAGGAGAAATCTGCACTCACTTTCTCTCTTATATCGAATTATGCACTCTTCATCCCCCTATTATTTATTCGCTCGATTTCATACTCTCTCTCGCTATCATAATATTAATACTCGATCACAACGCGATAACACGCTAGAAATTCCACTTCACGCATCGTCTCTGTATTCCTCATCCTTCACTGTTGCTACCTCTCGTCACTGGAACTCTCTGCCGCCTGAAGTCAAGGGCTGCCGAACATTGAATTCTTTCAAATCAAAGTTAGAAAATTATCTTATGACGAGTTGCCAAACTAACTTACTATTGTGACAAGTGTTGTATTGCATGTTTCCACGTTTTCACATTTTTTTTATGTTCTAATGATATTCAACTTATTTTATATTTTTGTTTTCATATTTTCCGATAATGTTATATCTCTAATGTGATAAGTTGAGCTATATATAATCTTAATTTTCCTTATTGTGTGTACTTAGAAATATTGTATTCACTGTATACTTTGTACTGCACTATTTTATTACTACTACTACTATTATTATTATTATTATTATTATTATTATTATTATTATTATTATTATCATCATGATTATTACTATTCTTATTTTATTATTATTATTATTATTATTATTATTATTATGAATAATTGTCTTTTTTTTGTATGCCTCATTTATTTTGACCTGCTGTTCACATATTATTATGCTTTTTTCTTTCTTTCTGTATGTTATATATTATGTCCGATTTCTTCTTATTTGTTGTTTATTTTTTATTATTATTATTATCTTATTCAATTTTGTGTGTAAAATTGTAGTGTAATTTGTAAATTTGTAGTGTTTTTGTAACGCAGTCTTTACTCCTGGTTGAGTGTTAGAGAAGGCCGTATGGCCTTAACTCTGCCAGGTTAAATAAATCATTATTATTATTATTATTATTATTATTATTATTATTATTATTATTATTATTATTATTATTATTATGACAAAGGTCTCAATTCCGGTGGAGAATATGTTGAAAAATAGCTCAACAATTTCAATAAATTTTTCCAATGAAATTGTGTTTTCTTTCTGTTAAACGATCTCTGGAGAACTTATTTTTACGGCCCTCGTAATTGCGGTCGAGTGGCCAAAATTTGAATAAGCACTTCTTTTGACATTATTAACATGGTGGAAGAAAAAAAATAACTTTTGCTTGTCAGATGCCTTGCGGCCACAGTTGAAGAAAAACCACCGGGAAGACTGCATCAAGTGCTGTTACAACAAGATAATGCATGCCCGTATCCTGCTAGCATGACGAAAGTAGCTAGGTTGACTGGGAGGTGAATACACATCTCTCATATTCTCCCAATTTTGAGCTCTCAGATGTCCATCTTTTCCATTCTCTAGCCAACAATCATCAAGGGAACTTCTTTAATAACGAAGATGCTGTACAAACTTGGTATGGCTATTTCTTTAATTACAAACCAGCATATTGCTTCGTAAGTGGGATCGAAAAACTACCATAGCGTTGGCAGAGAGTCATAAATAATGTATTAGGATATATTACTGACTAAATTCTGCCTTCGGTTCATCTCAAATAAAAACATTTATTACAGCAAGAAAACGGTACGAGCTTTGCATCAACCCAATTAATTGGAAAAGTATTATCACAGTCTAGTATCTGTGGCCGGGAGGAAAAAGGTCTTAAGTCATTTTTTTTGTGCAAATGAGATTTTTATATATTCTGAAAGCGGAAACAATTCTCTACAATCTGGTAAAACGGCTAAAGTCAAATAAGAGTCCTGACTGGATTTATAGAGCGTTACCAAAATGTCATAAGTACTTTTTGAATCGAGCACACACAGAATAAAGGACTTAAGTATATTTAATACTTTATTCCTTACAAACCATCACATGTTTACTTTCCATGCTTCCCTATTAAAAAGGTCTAACTTGTATTTTAGCCATTTTATCACATACTGATACCCTTTCCTTTCAAAACTTGAAGCACCAGGGTAAACAGTCCTATAATTTTTAAGACATATTTTATCATTCCTAATAATTTATATTTCTCATTTATTTTGACATGAAAAAGGTCTTATGTTTAATAGTCCCTTCTACTCAGTTTAGCTCCTAGTCTTAAAAGGGCTTAAATGCGACTATTTTTGGAAATAATCAAGAAAATTTTAAATGAGCAATATTATCTATCTTAGAAGAAATATAAACAAATAATATCCAGGAAAACTTCTTAATTAAAAAAACTCTATAATTGACACCAATTATTTCAATCTTTGTATTGATTTCCTGAAAAGTATAACATTTTTACTTAAGACCTTTTTCCTCCCGGCCATAGAATATACTCACGAAGCTTGAGTTTTGAGGGTACTAGGAACAATAGGTACTATTTCGTATTGTCTGGAATGAGGGGATAGTAGCGATCCTAGTGGTTAGCAACTATCTATGGATGTATATTTACTACGTATTGAGCTTCGTGACTGTATATACTAGACTGTGGTATTATCTTAACATGATATCACCTGGCAGTATCCAAATAAAGTACAATATAAATGAAAGACACGTTGTAAAAGAAAGAAATGAAAAGCAAAGTGCGAGAATTCTGCTCTTATTAAGCGAAGAAATATTCAACTCTATTCTAAAAACTACGTAAACGGAATTCGTGTTTTCCATTGGCTAGTGTTAAGTAAATCGATCCTACATATATTGCAGTTTCGAAATGTAACGACCAGTTATTGAATCCGTGTCCCGTTGAAATTTCCACTCATTGGAAAAGAGAGGTATGTAATGGATAAGTTCATCAAATACGAGTTATAATGGTAATGCTTCAGTAATGGAAATTAAGCTGGATATTAAAAGAATGGGAGCGACTCGCGAGCTGCACTGGACCGCAGCCAGCCGTTTAATGAGACATTGTAATGTTTTGAGCCCCGTTTCCGAAACGGAAATGGACTTATTACACAGCATGAGTTACAGTGGCGTAAATCCATATTAGTAACGTTACGCGGAACATTAAAGTGGCGCATTTTTAACATTACGAATAAATAATTCTGTCGTCGTTCTCAGCTTTCGAAAAACAAAACAGCGTTGGAGACCCCTGATATTCTTCTTTAACCTTCCAACTGCGAAGAGGGGGAAGCACAAATGGAGCCAAAAAAGTGGGGATCTGGAGTTTGTCGCCGTATTTTGTTGCATTAGCAGACTCACATAACTCCAAAAGGCTTTAAAAATTAAGCCTACAAATACCAAGATTAGGAAGGAATCCGACCCTTTTGCTCTGAGGAGGTCAATATTCCAACCTTTCTTTATCCTCATAAGTGCTTATTAATTTCACGGAACCTGCTGAAAATTCTTGTAGCTGTTCAGGGACGACTAAGTGTTGCTGTAAGAGCTATGGATTCAATCAAATTTCCGACTTAAATTGTGACTTCAAATCCTACATAAAAACTCGCTAGGCCTATATAGTAATAATAATTTTATTTATTTATTTATTTATTTATTTATTTATTTATTTATTTATTTATTTATTTATTTATTTATTTATTTATTTATTTATTTATTTATTTATTTATTTATATTTAATGTGCTGTACAACAGCCAGTGGCCAATTACAGTTCAGCACAAAGAATATAACAAAAACATAATACAAAAATAATTATTACACATAAATACAATTACAATTAATTTCAATAATGACGATAAATGGATAAATAATGGACGAGCAAATTAAGCTTTCAGGAATAATTCCCTGTAAAGTTAATTTGAATAATTTCGAGGGAAAAATTGTTCCGGGGCCGGGTATCGAACCCGGGACCTTTGGTTAAACGTACCAACGCTCTCCCACTGAGCTACCCGGGTAGGTCAGTGGGAGAGAGTTGGTACGTTTAACCAAAGGTCCCGGGTTCGATACCCGGCCCCGGAAAAATTTTTCCCTCGAAATTATTCAAATAATGGATGACTTTAAAATACATAACTAACAATACTATGAGACAATGATAATAATAATAATAATAATAATAATAATAATAATAATAATAATAATAATAATACTTACTTACTTACAAATGGCTTTTAAGGAACACGAAAGTTCATTGCCGCCCTCACATATGCCCGCCGGCGGTCCCTATCCTGAGCAAGATTAATCCAGTCTCTATCATCATATCCCACCTCCCTCAAATCCATTTTAATATTACCCTCCCATCAACGTCTCGGCCTCCCCAAAGGTCTTTTTCACTCCGATCTCCCAACTAACACTCTATATGCATTTCTGGATTCGCCAATACGTCCTACATGCCCTGCCCATCTCAAACGCCTGGATTTAATGTTTCTAATTATGTCAGGTGAAGAATAAAATGCGTGCAGTTCTGTGTTGTGTAACTCTCTCCATTCTCCTGTAACTTCATCCCGCTTAGCCCCAAATATTTTCCTAAGCACCTTATTCTCAAACACCCTTAACCTATGTTCCTCTCTCAGAGTGAGAGTCCAAGTTTCACAACCATAAAGAACAACCGGTAATATAACTGTTTTATAAATTCTAACTTTCAGATTTTTGGACAACAGACTGGATGATAAAAGCTTCTCAACCGAATAATAAGACGCATTTCCCTTATTTATTCTGTGTTTAATTTCCTCCCGACTGTGATTTATATTTGTTACTGTTGCTCCAAGATATTTGAATTTTTCCACCTCTTCGAAGGATAAATCTCCAATGTTTATATTTCCATTTCGTACAATATTCTGGTCACGAGACATAATCATATACTTTGTCTTTTCGGGATTTACTTCCAAACCGATCGCTTTACTTACTTCAAGTAAATTTCCGTGTTTTCCCTAATCGTTTGTGTACTTTCTCCTAACATATTCACGTCATCCGTATAGACAAGAAGCTGATGTAACCCGTTCAATTCCAAACCCTGCCTGATATCCTGAACTTTCCTAATGGACTATAATAATAATAATAATAATAATAATAATAATAATAATAATAATAATAATAATAATAATAATAATAATCCTACTAGAAGATGACCTATATAGCAAGGTGCCTCACTACTACTAAATAGATAAGTTAATTGGACCTATTTTAGACTTATAGCCTACATTTAAGGCACACATCAGGTATGGTGAATAGGAGAGGAACTCGCTTTTTGTTTTATTAACCCACACCACTTTCCAACAACAGCGATACCAGAATATTGTACGAAATGGAAATATTAAAATTGGAGATTTATCCTTCGAAGAGGTGGAAAAATTCAAATACCTTGGAGCAACAGTAACAAATATAAATGACACTCGGGAGGAAATTAAACGCAGAATAAATGCGGGAAATGCGTGTTATTATTCGATTGAGAAGATTTGCCATCTAGTATCCTGTCAAAAAATCTGAAAGTTAGAATTTATAAAACAGTTATATTACCGGTTGTTCTGTATGGTTGTGAAACTTGGACTCTCACTTTGAGAGAGGAACAGAGATTAAAGATGTTTGAGAATAAGGTTCTTAGGAAAATATTTGGGGCTAAGAGGGACGAAGTTACAGGGGAATGGAAATAGTTACGCAACGTAGAACTGCACGTATTATATTCTTCACCTGACATAATTAGGAACATAAAATCCAGACGTTTGAGATGGGCAGGGCATATAGCACGTATTGGCGAATCCAGAAATGCATATAGAGTGTCAGTTGTGAGACCGGAGGGAAAAAGACCTTTGGGGAGGCCGAGACGTAGATGGGAGGATAATATTAAAATGGATTTGAGGGAGATGGGATATGATGATAGAGACTGGATTAATCTTGCACAGAATAGGGACCGATGGCGGTCTTATGTGAGGGCGGCAATGAACCTGCGGATTCCTTTAAAGCCATTTGTAAGTAAGTAAGAAAATGTACTTCATACGTCGCATAACGTTACAGAGACAATATAATAACTAAAATCAATATACAAATTATCCATATTTACATTTTACACAGTATATACAAACAATTCGTTTATCGAAACCTATCCCGTTGCAGTGAACGAAAACATATATTCTGAGGTTATGGAATACAAATCTTTTACGAACATTACATAAAATTTGTTTAAACTAAGAAAATGTTCTTTCTACGTCATATGACGTTACAGGAGTATATTCATAATACATTACATCATTATTATTTAATGATCCCAAGCGTACCTGCTTGCAGTACTATCTTGCTTATGAATCCACGTGACGTAATAGATGTAGTTACGAGAAGAAGCTACTCGATCTGCTGTACGTTTGGGAACGAAAATGCGCTGCCTGCTTATAGCCTACGTTTAAGGTATAACTTACATCGACTCTATAAATGTCAGAGTTCTTCAAAATTTTGGTAAACAATGTTTTTGTCTCATCTGGAAGATCATTTCTTCTACTTTTCAAAAATATAGCCTATAACTTTCAGCCATTATCTCAATAATTTCATAATTATTCACATATATGTATAATATATACGAGTATATACTATACTTTACTATGCTTTCTATACTTTACGCCATCTTCACTCTCTGTTTTCTCCTATTTCACATTTTCTGAAATTTATTATCATTCCGTTCCGACGGGTATAATGTAGACTTCCAATGAGGTACCAAATTAAAACTTAAACATGTGACCATGTTGTAAACTAAAATCAATATTTTCAATTGATTATAATAATTTTATCTCCCCCTCCAATGGCATATATATATATATATATATAATTTGTTTTTCAAAAGTGTTTATATAATGTGGCATATCTTTTGAATTGTTCAAGATTAATAAAGAATTTCAGTATGTAACATTCTCAGTAGGTAATCATTTTGACGAAAGAAATTTTACCCTAGGTCAATTTCTATTGGAGGTAGTTCGTTCAGAAATGTTAACTTTTTCTCAAAAAAATTCTCTTTGGGGGCATAAATTCGATTTTAAAGTTTGAATTATACAAATTGCTTAATTTACTCCCAAGTATCACATCACCAACGTTTGAAAGACAATAAGGAAATAATGTGTATTTTATCCTACAGTAAGTGTCAACGTAGACTTGTACATGAACGCATAGAACAATCATTAAATTCTGCTACTGCATTAACTTTAGATGCACAAATCCACTAGTTAAATCAGACGCCAGCTCATTTGCCTGCTGATCCCGAGATGCTCTCTGGCGTGGTTTCGATTCTCGCTTGGACTGATTTGATTGACTGATTTTGCTTTCCCAGGTTTTCCCGACTGTAAAGCGAATACCAGGTGATCCCTCGGCGAATCGTCGGCATCTTATCGTCAAACACCGATTCTCTATCATCAATTATTAGGCGAAAAATAACCCAGACATTAACACAGCATCGTTGAATAACGAACAATAAAGAAAGATACATAAAAATTTCAATGAATTTTTTCAGCATTGTAATGAATAATTTGGGAATATTTTTAGGGGTAAGCCCTAAGTTGTGGGCGAATAGATCTTCTTTATTCTCTGTTTCATAGTATGTTAAACATATTTTTAAATTTCCATATGTTAATATGAGTGCACACATTTCAAAAACAAATTTGTGTAAGGAGCTTCATTTTTATCAGTCATTCTTAATAACATAGTCTTTAAAATTGACTATCATAAGAGTGTTCATGTTGTTAATTATGCTGGAAAGAATTTCCTATTTGATTACAGAACAGAACAGTATCTTAGTTATCAAAATGTTCTGCTTCTATTATTATATGATATTACCTATGGTTATATAAATAGAGAAAAAAAACAGTTCTCAAATAAATGTGCAATTCTAAGAAACATAAAACATAACGTTAATGTATTTTTACTTGAAATTGCACACTTGATCTCAAGTATATGAAAAGAAAATTTCTAGCCTTTTCATAAGGGCTGGTAATTAAATAAAAACTGGAGAACGAATTATTGTACACGGAAAGGTAGTTATGATGTTTCAAATATACTACTTGATTGTTTATACATTTATAACAGTTGCGAAAGTAGATAAAAGTTCAGTCAGGTATAAACAACTGTGGCGATTAAAGGCTACTTGACGTTCGGGACTTCGGGAGTGATTAACCTCGACGTCTCGAAACACTCACAAGCAGTCTTTACGTCAACGACGCGACGTATGGAACATTGTCGTGCGGGTTTTCGGCTGTTTGGGCGCTGTTAATCTCGCTTTCTCGTTCGTTGTTCATCTCTAGTAAGTAGTTTCTTCTCAGCCAGTGACCCAATCAATTCCTTTTTCTCATCATGATCAATTTCAGCATCATTCCTTCTTGACCTCTTCCTTCTAACACAGCACAGCTTCATTTCTTATTTTGTTTTTCCATTTCACACGCTGCATTCTTCTCCAGACCACATTATTTACGATACAATGTAAGTTAAAACACATGAAAATATCTCAGTTTAGCTTTCAGCGTTCTTTATCATCTCCTGATGGCGACTTGGCATACATTCAGTTATTTTTTACCAGTTATTTTAATTTTCTAACACGGAACTGTGTCTGAATTACGTGATCCATCATCAAGATATTGGTTGCAAGTCCCTTTCTTGTTAGTATCTGCTAGCAGATTCTCTTTTCCAGCGCTGATGCGGTTGATATCAACTTTGTTATGTAACCGATTTAAAAATATCTGTTACGTACAAAGGGGATTTCCTAATTAAATATCTGTTTCGAGTGACAATCGACAATCGTTCCTATGAGGAAATCCAGAAATGCAAATCTTTTACAATGCACTTCCAAGGCACAGGCCTAAAATACCGGTGAGTATCTAGTATGTAGAGCTTCCGTTGAACTCTCTTTCTGTAAAATGTTTTAATTGCAATAATAGTTATTTACGATACAAGATTTACAAATATAATTTTATTTTTTGAGTCTGAATGTTTGCGAAACGAAACCGCAAGCCGACTGTAGCAAACCTATGAACAAAATAACGTCATTTTTAACACGTGTTTTACTCTATTTTTTGAATAGAGTTCTACAGAGATAATTCCGCCTACTTATTTATTCTTGCATTTTCCGTCATTGTAATACATACATACAGTAAATGAATGTTCTGCCCATGGGCGAGTCTTTCACTGCAAACCCAGCATGCTCCAATCTTTCCTATTTTCTTCCTTTCTCTTAGTCTCCGCATATGATCCACATATCTTAATGTCGTCTATCACCTGATATCTTCTTCTGCCCGAAATCTTCTCCCGTGCACCTTTCCTTCCAGTGCATCCTTCAGCAGGCAGTTTCTTCTCAGCCAGTGACCCAACCAATTCCTTTTTCTCTTTGTGATCAGTTTCAGCATCATTCTTTCTTCATTCACTTTTTCCAACACAACTTCATTTCTTATAGTGGAACTTTATCAGCAGTAATGTCACAAGAGGTTTTCATTTTATCAATAAATCTGCGAGTGGAACACGAGCAGATTTATCTAGAGAAAATCAAAACTCGAGTGGGATTTAATTGACTATTACACGATTACAAGAAAGTATATAAAGATTAGAAGAAATAAATTACTCTAATACAATAAAATGTTAATTAACTTAAAGAAATTATATTTCACTAATATTAGCTTCACCAAAACGTTTGAACGGAGCCGCCATTTTCAGTTGACTGTCTATGCTGTAAACAAATGACGATCACAAAGCATGCCTTATAGCAGGGTCGGGCATGAGAGCGGCTCCATATATCCTGCCAGAGCTGCTCTCGCTCCGCAAGGCACTTCAATTCCAAGCCAGAGCAGAACGCCCACGCAGTGGCGGACTCGCATTACAGCTACCTTCCCTGCATTAATATAACAAGCGCCACGGTTGTTCTAGTCATTCAGTCTGTCAGTATATAATAGTTTATAAGGATATTACATCATACAGAATTTATAACACTCTTATTAATTTAATGAAATAAACTTCGCTCTATGCACACACACAAATCATTAGGCTTATTTACATAACCCATACGCACATACTGCAATCTCCTCACCACGTATGGCTTCCATTTCGCCTACTTGCTGTGGACAGAGTTCATCTGCCAATATAATTAAACATCGCTTGATGAATTTACCTTCGTTGAATGTTTTCAATTCCTTTGCAATTTTGTGGCAAATTTTGTAGCTAATTCTCATAGACGATTCGCTAAGTGCATTATTGTCATTCTGTTAATACAATACAATATAATATAATATAATATAATATAATATAATATAATATAATATAATATAATATAATATAATATAATATAATATAATATAATATATGATATGACCATAAATTAATACAACTTAAAGAAAAGGTTTCTCAGGTACCTTATATTAGAGTATTTATTCGATATTTATATTGCATTATAAGTTATTATACTGAGTGATTTATATAGAACTGACACATTTCTTTCATTAATTGTTTCAAAAGGAATTGTGCTAGCGACAACTTATTATACCTAAAATGTAGAGGAATTTTGGGAGATAATTTACCTCTATAGCAAATGTTGAAAATGTCCTCCATCCTGCATAAGGCACAACTCAACACGTCGTTCCATGTTACTGGCCACTCGTTGGAGGACTCTGTTGTCAATAGCTTGAATCTCCTGTGTGATGTGCTTCAGATCGTCCAATGTCTGGGGACGTGTGGCGTAAACCCTGTCTTTTAAGTAACCCCATAGAAAGAAGTCCGGCGTTGTCAAATCCGGAGATCTCGGTGGCCACAGGTTCCTGGAAATTATTCTGTCGTCAAAGAAACTTGCAATTAGTTCCGTGGATTCATTTGATGTATGGCATGTAGCGCCATCTTGCTGAAAATATCCTTGACTCAGCTCTACATCGTCCAGTTGCTCAACAAACTCCATGAAAATCAGTCGGTACTCTGCAGTGTTCACAGTCTGGTTAAAAAAAATTGGCCCCACTATTCTCTGTGCGGACATTGAATACCAAACTCCGTTTTTAACCGGGTGGATAGGTGCTTCATGGATGACATGTGGATTTTCGATGGCCCAATGGCGTAAGTTCTGTGAGTTCACATAACCGGATAAATGGAACCATGCTTCATCTGTAAACCATGTGATGCACAATATGGCAGGATTTTGCAGAATGAACGTCTGAAACCAACGACAATAATTCAATCTTTTATCCTTATCTGGTTCCTGTAGCTGATGAATAACCGTAACCCTATATGGTTTTAGCCTGCACTTTTCGCAACTCTCTGACACATTGAGTAAGTGTACCCTGTCTCCTGCGACAAACGTCTTAATGATTTTTTGGGTGACTGCTCCAGTCGTGCTCTTACGTCAACAACAACCGTGGGAAGCCTAGATGAACGATGCTTGCCCTTTTCACTCACCAGAGATCCAGTTGTTTCCAATTTGTTTGCCAGTCCCAGTATTGTGTTTCTTTTGGGAGGATTGCGAACACCAAATTCTCTCTGGTATGCCCTTTGAGTAGCTGTAATTGAATTCGTAATCCAGTATTGCTTCACAAGGAAGAGTCGTTGATTTAATGTGTACTGCATTTTCACGTTGACACAAATGTCGAAAACAGCTGCCAATAATAGGAATAAAACATAAACATCTACGCATCTAGTGCTGCCAACAGTAGGAATAAAACATAAACATCTGCGCATCTAGTGACAAGGAATCGAAACTCCAGAACATTCTGCTTAATTTGGTGCTAAAATTGGGTCAGTGCTGCCAACAATAGGAATAAAACATAAACATCTGCGCGTCTCGTGACAAGGAATCGAAACTCCAGAACATTCTGCTTAATTTGGTGCTAAAATTGGGTCATTGGATGAGTTTCCAACGGAATAATTAAAGAAAGAAATGTGTCAGTTCTATATAAATCACTCTGTAGTACATTTAGTAATATATAATTTTAAATTACACAAATATACTATATTATGATATATCATAATACTTGTATAATTTAAAATTATATATTACTAAATATATAATACCCTATAATGCAATGTAAATATCAAATAGATACTCTAATATAATGTACCTGAGAAACATTTTCTTTAAGTTGTATTAATTTATGGCGTTCATTACCAACATATTTATCATATTCAGTAGCATGTTGTAAAAAATAATGTCGTTGGTTATTGAACCTCTTAATCAGTTGGAGTGTTTTATGCCAAATTAAACACTTTGCTAATCCACTGCGCTCTACCAAAAAGAACTCCTCCTCCCATGATACATTAAACGCATTGGGAATAGCGATACGGTTTAGTGTATGGGCGGAAGCTCCGTCTTCAAAGTTCGTCATCATACTGCAGAGTCACCACTGCACCGACACTGAATGACGTACAGTATGCATACGTCAGAGCGCTCGCAAGACTCGCTCTTTAAAGCACACAGCGCTCATTTCTCAGAATCACGTAATGTGCCCAGCACTGCCTTATAGTACTGTAAAGAATTTGCAGTTTGAAATGTTGGCAAACAAAGAAACAAATGGTAGGAAGGTGATAAAACAGGAGAAAGTATATAAAGATTAGAATAAATAAAGTACACTAATACAGTAAAATAGATATCAATTGACTTAATAAATTCTATTTCACTAATCTTATCTTCACAAAAATTTTTGAACGGAGCTGCCATTTTCAGTCGACTATCTATGCGGGAAACAAATTACGATCGCAAAGCATGTTTTATAGTACCGTGAAGAATTTGCAGTTTGAAATGTTGACAAAGAAACAAATGCTAGGGTAGTCGTAAAAGGAAACAAATGCTAGCGAAGCGATAAAATTAAACAAATATAAGGGAAGCGATAAAATTATGCGATAAGCAGCCTGATTGGTTGAAAGTCGTCCTTTCGTACCGTTTTATTGGTAAAAAGTAATATGACGTAGTAAAAGTGTAATAGTCATAAAAAAAGTCGAGATATAATTCAATAGTAGAGCATTCGACTGCAGATCGAGAAATCTGAAGTTCAAATTCGACTACCCCCAAATTTTTTAGAATTAAACGTAATTTCTTAATTGTTTTATTTATTTGTCAATCAAATACAGTTGTTGAAGCGATTTATTTAATTTCCAAAATCTCCGTTTCGTGATATGGTAGAGCTTTGTACAGAGCTTTATGTCTTACTTCTGTTAATATCGAAAAATATTTCCAACTGTCCATCCCTGCAATTCGGGAAATGCCAACTGCAAAACAAGCGTAAAATTCTGTAACTTATATGAACTAACCATAATCTAAAAATCCATGTTTTGGAGCTTACTTCTTTTTTCCTCCTAAAGGATGTTTTTTTAACCAAAAGCAATTTATGTGTACTGCCGTATGATACATTTTGGTAAACAATAGAGACCCGACACAAACTGTTGAAAGTCTAATACTTTTCGCACTAGTGTTAATTGTAGGCTACTTTTCGCACGCCACTGTACAAAATGAATTTATAATACGCTTGCCCATCATCAAAAGTCTACTTTCAGGAATGGCTATCTAAAAGTATTATTTGTAACATGTAATAAGTATAGGCCTATGTCTGGAATATTGCTTATAATATACCATCAAATAAACAAATTTAACCCTCCTGTACCAAGAATTTTCACAACTTACTACTACCAATGGGGGTAAAACAATTTTATCCTGATCAAAATCATATGCGATCTATGTTAAGTATTTGGAATTTAAACAATTTATGTCTTACTGACTATTTTTTTAAAATACAGAGAGATTCAAAAGTCCTGTTTTATTTTGTTGAAAATGTATACCAAATTTAATGAACTTTAGATATGTTACTGGTTAGACTATGGGATAATTTACAGTAAATTTAAATTTTCCTCCCTTCCATTTCAAGACAAATAACTCAACGCTATATGGTTTTGATGTGGTGGAAAACACATTTACAAGCAAAGAGTATCACAGTAATATAACAAATTGTAAATAATTTCAGTTTATTATTGAAATTTAAATATTCGAATACCTTCTATACAACCATGAAAGTCTCAATAATATTGTTTATGATAAAATAAGAAATTCCGTTATAAAATTATATATATATATATATATATATATATGTAAACGTAATAAATTATATTAAAGTTCTTTGTTGAAATTCAAATATTCGAATACCACCTTACTACAATGAGCATCTTGAAAAAAGGCCCCACTAATAATTATTTCTAACAAAACCACTTTTAGGAAAACCATACCACAGAGAAATAAAAAAAACTGGAAAACATACGTAATGATAATATAAATAACAATAAAAAAATTGTTACAAATAGCACAAAGTAAAATAATTTGGAAGCACACAAACTCAAAAATCAAGGAAATTAACCTGCAGATTGAATTTTAAATCCTGAAATTTTCATGACAGTGTACCAAGGGGGCTAATAAGATCACCCGACATGAATAATGTGAATTCCATCTTAAAATAGATTAATTATTTATGTTATTCTTAATTCAAACTGTTAGTAGACAAATAACGTACAAATACATGAAATTTCAGAACGAAATATGAAGAAAAATGAAAATGATATTGAAATATCTTCCGCGGGGTAATCATATTACCCCTCTTGGTAGCAGGAGGGTTAACTCACAACTACCTACGTACGCACGAATATAACAAATTAATCACATTTTTCTTCTGGATGATACTTGGTATTTTATGTAGTGTAATATCACTCCTGATTTACTTGTGAAACGTTTAGGGTGCTATTCATAGACATTTCGCTAGTCCGCGTTATGAGCGTGCTAAACTAGCCCCGGCTATCGACTAATTATTTGTACAGGATTCATATCATATCGCTAACACTGGTTTGTAAATACGAAAAACGTTAGTTCGCTGATCATTCACCGGAAACCCGCGCTAAGAATGTCTATGAATATGGCCGTTAATTTTTAAGGCTAATTTTCCATTTATTCTTTTGAACAGATATTTCACATTTTATGTGTATATATTTAATACATAGGCCTATGTAGACATAAATATAAGAAACCAAGTTACGACTTAGAATTCGAAACCTTTCTTTAGTTTGTGGAAAGGACTTTGGTAATTTCGGTGACTTGAAGATCTCTATTGCAGATGAATATGGCTCACCAGGGCTGGTCGTAAGCACAGGTTCTGTTGCGTTGTCTGTATCCCCTTTATGTGTGAACTGGCTGCAGAAGCCCAATTTCCACATGCATAAGTCCAAATCGTTCTTGTAATGAAGAAATGTAGCAGTCTCTTGAGACGCAAGGAAGCGGTGACATTCCTTGCATTAGAAATTTTATCAACAGTAATCTCACTAGACGTTTTGATTTATCAAGAGAAAATCAAAACTCGAGTGGGATTTAATTGACTATTACACGATTAGAAGAAAGTATATAAAGATTAGAAGTAACGAAGTACTCCAATACAATAAAATATTAATTGACTTACGAAAATACAACTGTCTTCAAATGTTTTTTATACCATCTCAACATTACAAATATTACGCTAGATGCATGCTAGATGGCAGTAGTGAATAATGCCTTCTCGTCAAGATCTATACACGATGGCAATGTTACTAGTCAAGAAGGCTTTGTTGATTCAGTTTCATTTTTATTAAGACAGTTGCATTCCACTTCAATTATCCGAATCCCAGTAATCAACGTCACTTGATAGATGATTTTCAATAAATCTTAATATTAAACAATCTCTGATACGTGACTATCCATAATATCATATAGAGGAAGCTGTAACATAAACTAACTAATATACACAAGTGTTAGAATAGTTTTAATTAACGACGGTGACATAAAAAATAAACATGAATAATTTTAAAAGGAATAATTATTGATTGTACAATTTTCAAATTTGAATGTGGTTGGTGGTTCAATTGATGTTATATTGGACGTGTGCCTAATAGAAGTGGAACTCGTTGATTTAGGCCTACATGGTGTATTCAACTTATTCAGGATTTCCGAATGGTGCTCTTCATTTATTTGTAAATCGGATTTCAGAAGATGCATAGGTATGATTAGTGATTTTTATTAATTCTTGTTCTTGAATGCCAATGCGAGTCATATTTGAAACTGGTGTGCATCGACTGGAGTGGTTTGTAATTTTATATATATTTTTGACGTCCAGACCAGCGCAGTTTCAAATGTTGGCTAACAAAGAAACAAATGCTAGGGACGCGATAAAATTGTGCGATAAGCAGCCATGATTGGTTGAAATACGTCCTTTCGTACCGTTTTATTGGTCAAAAGTAGTATGACGTAGTAAGAGTGTAATAGTCTGCTTAATCCTATTTCTTAGTGCAAAGTCCTTTACTTGATTTAAGTGAACTGAGATACGAAACTTCTAGCTTTTATAACGACGAACCTTGTTTACGCGATTCTTACCTTAATTGTATCCACCAGCGTAGCTCTGGCCCCAATGAGAAATTGCAGGCGTCCGACGCCGAAGCTGCCCCTGCCCCATTGTGTCCCTCAGCATATCTTGTTTACGAGAAAATTTTTAATCGCATAACGTAACCAATCCTCTAGCGTAATGAGTTCGTCGCAGCACAGTGGCGTCCGTGTTTAACTTGAGAGTGGAATCAGAAAATAATGCGCGCTAGAAATTTTTCAGCAATAAATTTAAATGGCGATATATTTTGTGGCTGATTTTAGAAAATCTTGTGATCACATGTTAAGACTGGAGTGATATTCCGGGGCTGTGGTTGGCAATGGGATTGTATCCCTCTTCCCCTGATTACGTGGCTTACGGTATATTAACAAAATTTCCACAAACTCTACAGTAGCGTGCAAATTAATCCGAACACGACATATTTTTACATTTTCTGTCATTGTTGGCCTCACAGCTGTTCATACCGCTTTAATTGACATATGTAGTACGTGTAATTCCATTGTTGAAGGTCTGTCGTTATTATTTTTTTATAGTATGTGACATTTTCCCTGTCGTTTTGTAATTATAAGCATTTCAGTTGTGTTGAAGACTTAATACTGCAATCCTGTGTACATTCTGTCGTCTTCACAAATGGATACAACTCCACAAAAACGGTCTAAAATTATAACATTAACAGAGCATTCTTCTATGACACAGAGGCAAATTGCTGCAGAATGTCACATCGGTTTGGCTACTGTTAATTCGATCATAAAACGATACAGGGAGACTGGATCCATCACACCCCAGAAAAAAGGAAACTGTGGCCGGAAAAGGACTTCACCTGCAGATGATCGTTTAATTGTCAGGAAAAGTAAATTAAATCCTAGACTAACTGCTGTCGACTTAACCCGCGAGTTAATGGCTACCACTGGGGCGAATATTCACGTCACAACAGTGTGGCGTAGGCTTTTGGAAGCTGGACGATGGGCTCGTAAGCCTATTAAGAAGCAACTGCTAACACCTGTTATTTACAAAAAAAAAAACGCTTAATGTGGGCAAAATTACATCAACACTGGACAGTGAATGACTGGAAGAATGTACTTTTTTCCGATGAGTCTCATTTCGAGGTCCACGGCCACTGTGTGTCTTACGTACGGAAAGGATCCGAAAAAGTAACAGCAGCTCATCTCCAACAAGCACCCAAATACCCCCCTAAAGTAATGTTTTGGAGTTGTTTTACACACGAAGGGCCTGGAGCATTAATACCTGTCAAGCGAAAAATGAATTCTGACAAATATATTCACTTACTGGAAACCAGAATCGTATCCCAGCTGCAAAAATCATTTCCGGATGGCAGAGGTGTGTTCCAACAAGACCTGGCACCATGCCATACGTCTCGAAAAACTACAGAATTCTTCAACAAGAAGAATATTCAGGTACTCCACTGGCCAGGCAACTCACCCGACATCAATCCCATTGAGAACTTGTGGTCAATTTGCAAAAGAAGATTGCAAAAATGGATTGTTCTACAAAGGAGAAGATGATTTCTGCCCTCATTGGTGTATGGTTTCGCGATGAAGAAATGAAGAATATTTGTGGGAATTTAGTGGAATCCATGCCAAATCGTCTCAGAGCTGTTATTAGGAACAAGGGAGGCCACATAGATTACTGAGGTATGTCTTAGATCTTTTTTTTATCCCGTTTGAGTGTTTTTGCATAAGTAATTACGTTGTTCGGATTAATTTGCACGCTACTGTAAGTCAAATATCAGGCAATCTCATGTCGGCTCTTTAAACTCATCTAGCTCAATGTCATCTAGCTATTATGAATTCTACCACCGCTAGATTACCTCGTAGTTAAGTAACTCATGAAAATTCGCCGGAGTGTTTGAGGACAGAGAACTACGTTTGTCATCGTGGACGGTTCCAGGCGAAATTGGCATAAGAAATGTTTTCAATTTCACTTATTGTAGAAATGAGTGATTTACATAGTACAAAGTATTCTTACATACTAAAGACAGTTACATTGTTCACAAAGTATGCTTACAGACAAGACTTAGAGACTAATAAAATGTTCAAGATTTTATTGTCGATGGTCTTGTCGACGTACAGTAGTGGCAATAAAACCGGACCGACCCTTGTAGATTCCAGAGCCTTGTTCACTCAGAGCACGACAGACTGGTAACTAAGACTTTCGTGGTTCGAATCCTGCCTGGGAAGGAAACTTTTTTTGTTCCTTATTCAAATTTATTCTGTCTTACACAGCATCATTTGAGCGAAGAAATACATGAATGCTACTCAGTTAAATTGGAAGTAGGCCTGTTCGGTGTAGAAATCGAGGCCTGTGTTACGGATAAATGTTTCTATTCTTCTTAAGCAAATGTGGTCCGTCCTCAATAATTTGATAACTGTGGGGAAAAAATCAGATATTAAAATGTAGCAAGACTTCGTGGTCAGCTTAGCGCTAGAAAGTCTCTTAAGGCAACAGAAGAAATAAAAGACGTGGGAAAGGTAGGCATTCCTCCCGGAAAACAGTTAAAACTCTAGTTAGGTTGAACTGCAATTGGAAACATCGTTCGAGTCAAAGTGGAGAATCAAATTTTACAATTTTTTTGTTGTTGTTACAAATGGCTTTATTGAAATTGAATTTATTTATTTATTTATTTATTTACTTATTTATTTATTTATTTACTTATTTATTTATTTATTTATTTATTTATTTATTTATTTTATATATTTTATTTATTTATTTATTTATTTATTTATTTACTTACTTATTTACTTACTTAGTTATTTAGTTATTTATTTATTTATTTACTTATTTATTTATTTACTTACTTATTTACTTATTTATTTATTTATTCATTCATTCACTCATTTATTCATTTATTCATTTATTTAATTATTTATTCATTTATTTATTCATTGATTTATTTATTCATTCATTTATTCATTCATTCATTTATTCATTCATTCATTCATTCATTTATTCATTCATTCATTTATTCATTTATCCATTTATTCATTTATACATTTATTTATTTATTTATTTATTTATTTATTTATTTATTTATTTATTTATTTATTTATTTATTTATTTATTTATTTATTTATTTAAACAAGCTGACAGCTATATTGAGGTTACGTAGACGATTTTGCTGAGAAGCAAGTGCGCAAGAATAGACACTGCCCTACATATACGCATAGAATGTACCGATTCAGCTATTCAGTTTGTTCAATTATTGTGGACATCTGCTAACCTCAATGCGATATTTATTACATGAAATAGTTAAGTATTATGTAAACGAGGACCTAAAATTTAAATATAAATATTATGTCTGTTGTGAAGGATAATTGGATGAATATAGCAGCAGGGACGATTTATATACATTTGTTTATTATAGAGTTAAAAAGAGAATTTCAAACTTAGCCAGTAAAGAAGTTTGAATGTTTAAAATAAATGCCATAGGGTAAAAACTTGCACTGAAGTAAGAGTAAGTAGTAAGTAAGAGTGAGTTAAACCAACATAAATTGAATAGTTAGGCTATATGACAGAAAATTTGTTATTTAATTGTATATTTACTGTGTATAATCACTATTTGTGCATATGTAAGTTTTAATTGTTATATCAAATAAAATAAAAATTAAATTAAAATTAAAAATAGAATATCGTTGATCTACAACAGTGGTGGACAAAATGAACGCAACCCACAACACAGGATTTAAATGGCAACTACATACTGTGGGAGGGGTTGCACTCTACAGTGCAGTGACGGATTTACAGACAGTTGCGCCACTACATTCCTACCTACCATATGTAGTGAGAATAGTTCATTCACGTGATATTTAATTAATCATTTTTCAAAGCAATTTCTTCGAAATTGGGATTTATCTGTGCATGCTATTTTCAGTTGCGCAAGGAGATGAGCATCGCTTAAGCGGAATCTGTGGCTGGATTTTATAAATTCCATTTTAGAAAACACCTGTTCGCATTGGTAGGTTGATGAATACATACCGTCATTTCCCATAACTATGGTCCTGGAACACAACTATGGTCCACGATACAACCATTCAAAGATCATTGTAGAAGTAACATAGACCGTTCGTAGATAGCTGCAGTGACTTGAATTCAAGCTACAGTACACCAAGAATATAGATAAACGAGGTACTACGTTATGGAGTACAAAATTTGATTAGTTATGTTCCAGAACTATATTTATAGGAAATGACGGTACTCATTATTTTTGAAGCAAATTGTCTAAGCAGCGGATATGTAGTAGTGGACATCTTTCAAAAAATTTTAGCCCCCAGTAGACCTTCACATTCTGCTTTCAAGAAGCCATCAATCTGCAAATCCAGTACCTCTAACTGCAATTCTGGGATAACATTTTCAATTTAAACATGAAAAGGAGTGGAAAAATACTGAAATCTTTCTCCATCCTTTGAAAATCACTGAATCTGTGTTCTTTGAACTCGTATAACAGGTGATCTATTTTAAGAATGTACATATTTAAGTTCGCGAGCTGAATATTTGTAACTAATCCTAAACATGAGAAATGAAACAACCGCCTTTCTTGTAAGTGTGATGTCCACACGTGTGGAGTAACGGTCAGCGCGTCTGGCTGCGAAACCAGGTGGCCCAGGTTCGAATCCCGGTCGGGGCAAGTTACCTGGTTGAGGTTTTTTCCGGGGTTTTCCCTCAACCCAATACGAGCAAATGTTGGGTAACTTTCGGAGCTGGACCCCGGACTCATTTCACCGGCATTACCACCTTCATTTCGTTCAGACGCTAAATAACCTAGATGTTGATACAGCGTCATAAAATAACCCAAAAAAACTGTAAGTGTGATATCCTCTCGATTCATATGATTCTGCGAAAGACATTGTATCACTAATGAGCTCCGAAGTACAGCAGTCCAGTGTAATCCGCCACGTACACACGCAGTATTTTCATGGAGTGGGGGAAGGGGAAGGTAGGGGGTAAGTTTGATGCTTTCAGTGTATTCCGAATCTCACCGATCCGGTGGCATCAATGACGTCACGTTGCAGCGAAATAAGGAACAAAACTGCTGGAAGGATCGATGGCTGTCATGGCGACTGTACAAGTTGTTGTCTGTGCTACGCTAGCAAAATTTTGCGAAATTTTCGTACTCCCATCTCGTTCAAAGAAAAGATAGCATAAAGAATTTATTTCCTGAACCGGTAGTAATAACGGGTCCGTTGACATGTTCGCTCATAAGCCATTAACATATTGTTTTTAGGTTGTGCTCATTACAAACAATACAGCAGAACTAAAGCAGAATACACCACCATGACACAACAGTGCACGATGTTATTCGTCTGCTAATTCCCGCCCTATACAAGAAACAATCAGATTCACTGATGGCGACTGATGGAGACTGCCACCACCTCTGCAAGTTGATGACACCGGTGGAGCATCAATGACGTCATCGGTGGAATTCGGAACACCGTGATGCCATCGGATTTCTCACCGGTGAGATTCGGAATACGCTCTTTGCTAAGATCTGACGTCACTGCGGCAATGCCGCAGGAATGCCCGAAATTGATCTCAATTAATTTAGGTGCTCTTACCGCTTGGTAACCTTTTTTCAAGGGAAACTATCCTATTTGGATTCCTCTCTCTCACTCTCTCTATCTCTCTCTCACACACTTTTTAACTATTAATAAATAATACCAAATAATACTTACTTACTTACTTACTTACAAATGGCTTTTAAGGAACCCGAAGGTTCATTGCCGCCCTCACAAAAGCCCGCCATCGGTCCCTATCCTGTGCAAGATTAATCCAGTCTCTATCATCACACCCCACCTCCCTCAAATCCATTTTAATATTATCCTCCCATCTACGTCTCGGCCTCCCTAAAGGTCTTTTTCCCTCCGGTCTCCCAACTAACACTCTATATGCATTTCTGGATTCGCCCATACGTGCTACATGCCCTGCCCATCTCAAACGTCTGGATTTTAAGTTCCTAATTATGTTAGGTGAAGAATACAATGCGTGCAGTTCTGTGTTGTGTAACTTTCTCCATTCTCCTGTAGATTCATCCCGCTTAGCCCCAAATATTTTCCTAAGCACCTTATTCTCAAACACCCTTAACCTATGTTCCTCTCTCAGAGTGAGAGTCCAAGTTTCACAGCCATACAGAAGAACCGGTAATATAACTGTTTTATAAATTGTAACTTTCAGATTTTTGGACAGCAGACTGGATGATAAGAGCTTCTCAACCGAATAATAACACGCATTTCCCATATTTATTCTGCGTTTAATTTCCTCCCGAGTGTCATTTATATTTGTTACTGTTGCTCCAAGGTATTTGAATTTTTCCACCTCTTCGAATACCAAATAATACTAATAATTTATTTATTTATTTATTTATTTATTCATTCATTTATTTAATATTAAATAACGAATAAGCTCAAAATATTTAATTAAATTAATAAATAATAAAGAAAATGAATAAATGTCCCTATTCGCTTGTGAGATGTAGAATAAGGATCCCCTACTGGTTTAGAACTAGCTTGTGAAAATACGATAGACCACGAAGTCAGAGATGCTATGGGTTCTTTTACAGGTGGATTCTTGCAAGTACTTTAACTTACTGTATAGTCATAGTTAGGTTCTTTCAGTAATAATTTCCCCAGATCGTCAACTTATTTGTTCTTCGCGACATTAGGAACGCGTTTCTGCGTGGTGTCTTGGACGGAAACATGGCGACGACGCGCCGCGCGCCTGTTGCGCCATGCCGGTCTGCGCAGAGTCCTCGACGCGGCGTGGCGGCTCTTCTGCTGAGTTATGCTGTTTGAATATAAGTGATAGTTTAATTAATACAACAAGCCCTCGCATCTTTATAGACTCTTCTCCTCGAGTGCGGGGATTTGCATTTCCCCGGCCTGCTGCTGCTGCTGCTGCTCTGCCAATCTCGATATGTCAGACCCTAGATCATTCCACATCATTTTGTTAGCATTATAAAATTCTCAAATCCGCTATAAAAGAATGTCTCAATTTCACATAACCTGAAAGTAATTTCGAAATTGTGATCCTTCCGTCTATCTGTCTACCTCCCTCCTCGCGCGCTCCGTCTCTCTCTCGCCACTCCTCTTCTTTCCCTTCTCATATCCCACGGAACTACTCAGGGAGGCAGTCAAGCTTAAAAAGCTGCTAAAAAGCTTCTCTGCATTTTGATTTAATGAGTTTAATGTCATTATGCCGCGATGATTTTCATCGTTCATTCCCCATTGGAACTTCAGCATTCGGCAGTTAGGAGGGGCATTGAGCGCCACTCGAGTGGAAGTGAGCACCTTCTTGGAAGAGCCTGTGGGTGCCGGAGGGGTGGGGGCGGGGTTTAGCTCTCACTTCCGCAAACCGACGGATTTCAGCTGATTTCCTTCGCCACTTTTTTCTTCTTCCCTCCTTCCACACCCGTTTACTAACTCAGGCTATTTTCCCCTATAGCAAAAAAAAAAAAAGAAGAAAAATTAGATTTGTGGTGCAAAGGAAAAAGATATGTGTCTCGGGAAAGCATCTGGTGGGCGCAGAGACTCTCTAGGGAGGAATTTTCCTAACCTTAACACGAAACAGACAACATCAACTGCCCCGTCTCGAGGAGATCCAATCTCAAACCTAAGGGTTATCAAGTTAAACTTTTGACGGTCCAGATTTCATTTTCTCTTATATACAAGAAAACATGGGAACTGCTGTTGGGTGTGAAACTTGGGTGGCCACATTACAGTTAGGTTTAACCCAGAAAAATATAATCCAATTTTATTATTCTTAAATATCAATATACATAGGTATTTATATTTACTTACAGTTAATACATTTTTATTATTCTTAAATCTCAGTATACCTAGGCATTTATATTCACTTACAGTTAATACAGTTTTATTATTCTTAAATTTCAGTATACCTAAGTATTTATATTTACTTACAGTTAATACGGTTTTATTATTCTTAAATCTCAATATAACTAGGTATTTATATTTACTTACAGTTAATACAGTTTTATTATTCTTAAATCTCAATATATCTAGGTATTTATATTTACTTACAGTTAATAGAGATTTATTATTCTTAAAACTCAATATACCTAGGTATTTATAGTTACTTACAGTTAATACAGTTTTATTATTCTTAAATCTCAATATACCTAGGTATTTATATTTACTTACAGTTAATACAGTTTATTATTCTTAAATCTCAATATAACTAGATATTTATATTTACTTACAGTTAATACAGTTTTATTATTCTTAAATCTCAATAAACCTAGGTATTTATAGTTACTTACAGTTAATACAGTTTTATTATTCTTAAATCTCAATATACGTAGGTATTTATATTCACTTACAGTTAATAAAGATTTATTATTCTTAAATCCCAATATACCTAGGTATTTATAATCACTTACAGTTAATACAGTTTTATTATTCTTAAATCTCAATATACCTAGGTATTTATATTTACTTACAGTTAATACAGTTTTAATATTCTTAAATCTCAATATATTTTCTTACTTCCGCCTTTTGAGGAACTCGGAGGTTCATTGTCGCCCTTACATAAGCCGGCCATCGGTCTCTATCCTGAGCAGGATTAATCCAGTCTCTATCATCACAACCCACCTCCCTCAAATCCATTTTAATATTATCCTCCGATCTACGTCTCGGCCTCCCTAAAGGTCTTTTTCCCTCCGGTCTCCCAACTAACACGCTATATGCATTTCTGGATTCGCCCATCTCAAACGTCTGAATTTAATGTTCTTAACCGCGTCAAGTTAAGAATACGAGTGCAGTTCTGCGTTGTGTAACTTTCTTCATATAATAATAACTTCATCCCTCTTATCCCCAAATATTTTCTTAAGAACCTTATTCTCAAACACCCTGAATGTCTATTCCTCTCTCAAAGCGAGAGTCCAAGTTTCACAACCATACAGAACAACCGGTAATGTAACTCATTTATAAACTCTTTCAGATTTTTCGACAGCGGACTAAATGCCAAAAGCCTCTCAACCGAATAATAACACGCATTTTTCATATTTATTCTGCTTTTAATTTCCTCCCCAGTGACATTTATAGGCTATTTGTTACTGTTGCTCCACCTCTTCGACTTTTTTCACCTCATTGAAGGCTAAATTTCCAATTTTTATATTTCCATTTCCTACAATATTCTGGTCACGAGACCTAATCATATACTTTGTCTTTTCGGAATTTACTTCCAAACCTATTGCTTTACTTGCTTCAGGTAAAATAATAATAATAATAATAATAATAATAATAATAATAATAATAATAATTTATTTTATTTTATTTATTTTTATTTATTTATTTATTTAATGTGCTGTACAACAGCCAGTGGCCAATTAGAGTTCAGCACAAATATAACAAAAACATAAAACAAAAATAATTATTACACATAAATATAATTACAATTACAATAATGACGATGAATGGATAACTAAGAATACTATGAGACAATGTTAATTGAGTATAATGCCTAAAAGAATACATAAATGATAAATCGTTGCCGAGAGCAAACTAAGTCTATACATTGAAGGGATCGAATTCGCAGCCATGCATGTTGGCATTTTTAATGCATCTGGAGACTGGTGAAAGAAATTTCGAATTTCTAATATAGAAAAGTTTGTGGGCTCTCATATATTTTGTTGGAATACGTAAGGTAATATTGTTTAAGAAAGAGTCACAGGATATATCACCTTTGAGGGCTTTACAAAAGAACAGATAATCTAGCTCATGGCGCCTAGCATATAGATTTTGACAATTAAAATATTCACATTTTCTCTCATAACTATACCCGGAATTAATGTGCAGAAATCTGAATGAACATAAGGATATAAATTTTCTTTGTATATTTTCTAATTTAGCCGAGTCCGTAGTTGTAATCGAGTTCCAAACTACAGATGCATATTCGAGTTTCGATCGCACCAATGTATAGTATAGCATTAAAAGAGAATCGGGCGTGGAAAAAGAATAAGTTATTGACCGTATTATTCCTAGCATTCTGATTGCGTGATTGTAAATGTAATCAACGTGACTATGAAAATACAATTTATTATCAATGAATATTCCCAAATCTTTTACGCAATCCGTTCTGTTAATTAGAACATTATTTAGATAATAATTAAATTTCAGTGAAGAAGTTTTTCTAGAAAAGGTTATTACATTAGTTTTGGATACGTTAATTTTCATACCATTGTCTTCCGACCATTTAGCGACTGAATTAATGTCACATTGAAGTGATTGACAGTCAGTACTACTTGTGATTGTACGAAAAATTTTTAAATCGTCTGCAAATAATAAACAGTCAGAACTTATTCTTTTACATATATCATCTATGAATATAATAAATAGGAGAGGTCCTAAAGTAGATCCCTGCGGGACTCCGCAATTTATATTATAAGAATAAGAGTGTATATTAAACAGTCTTACACATAAAACTCTATTACTTAAATAATTTTCGAACCACTTTACTTAGCTTACAGAAAGGCCAATATTTCCTAACTTATGAAGAAGGATATAGTGCGGAACTACATCAAAAGCTTTGCTGAAATCAAAATATATTGAATCAGTTTGTCCCTGCGTTTCAATTATTGGTACAATTTGATTTAGATATGTGACCAGGTTAGTGACAGTGGATTTAGTTTTAGTAAATCCATGTTGTGAAGAATTGAGCTTGTTTTTCACATAATAATAATAATAATAATAATAATAATAATAATAATAATAATAATAATAATAATAATAATAATGATAGTAGTAATAATAATAGTGATAATAATAATAATAATCATTATAATAATAATAAAAGTAGTAATAATATTAACCAGCGCCGACTGTCCGAAAAATATATAATCGTTTTTGATATACCCGACTTGAATCTTCGAACCAAAGATCCTTCTGTAATGTAAAGATTTTCTTTTAAGAAAGCTATGACTGTTTTCAGAAGGTAGCCTTTCACCTAGGGAGAGAAAGAATAATGAAGTGTATCGAATAACAAAGAAACAAAATGATACTGCTTCAATAGATCGACATATAGAAAAGTGTGTATTTCGCTCTTTTAATTATCGTAAATCAAAAGAGCCTGTGTTCGATTTCTGGCAGGAAAGTGGACATTAATTTATTTATGACTCCTACACGACTTCAGTGTGCCATTTGTGTATTGTCCAAAACAGTAAACTTGCATCATGCTCACCACATACTCAGTAAGTTCCGGTTCTTCTGAACGTCCAATAAATCGACAGGCCAAACAAGCTTAAATAAGCTTTAATTGTTCTGTATCAAAAAAGCACACAAACATTAAAACTTAATTTTATATGCAGATTGACTGTGTAAAACTATAACCTAAAACTTATTAATGAAATGTAAGCCAGAAATGAATAATACAAATAAAACCTTCTTATATAGAATTTAGTTTTCTAAACTTTGACTGTTGTTTATTGGGAAACTTAATTGCTAAACTTGCTTATTTGTATGTTTGCAACATAACCATTATGCTCTAGAACAGAGTTTCTCAAACTATGGAACGCGGAACACCTGTGGTCCTCGATGTCTGCCCTTGCGGTCCTTCAAAAAAGACAGAAGAAAAAATAAAATTCAGTCGAATTGCGTATCACACTATAGCTGAAAATCTCAGAGTTTCTAAATGACACATGGCAATCGCCTTTCACTTTTTGTCCCAGTATTGACATTTTATGAAATTTATTTAACCTACACATCTATCGCCTTCCCACTCTACTCTCAGCAACAAAAGAGAGCTTTAAAGCACTATGAACGTTGTGTTTCTCGCCATCTTTTCCGTGTAAATCTGGCGCTATGCCTGTTACCCAGCTAGGGACCACACGAATTCATAACAGGAACAAAGTACCGAACCTTTTCATGTATTTATGACTTTCTTAATAGTTTTGCTGACACCCAGTCTGCACATTCAAATGGTCACGTATTGTACGTCGTACATCAATAATAGAACATGTAAAATTGCATATCCCTCAAAACCATTTTAATATTTTCTCCCACCTGCGTCTCGGCCTCCCCAAAGGTTTTTTCCCCTCCGGTCTCCCAACTAACACTCTATATGCATTTCTGGATTCGCCCATACGTGCTACATGCCCTGCCCATCTCAAACGTCTGGATTTAATGTTCCTTATTATGCCAGATGAATAATACAATGCGTGCAGTTCTGCGTTGTGTAACATTTTCCATTCTCCTATAACTTCATCCCTCTTAGCCCCAAATATTTTCCTAAGAACCCTGTTCTCAAACACCCTTAATATCTGGTCCTCTCACAAAATGAGAGTCCAAGTCTCACAACCATACAGAACAACCGGTAATATAACTGTTTTATAAATTCTAACTTTCAGATTTTTGGCAGCAGACTGGATGACAAAAGCTTCTCAACCGAGCAATAACAGCCATTTCCCGTATTCATTCTGCGTTACAGTAATATAACATAAATTGGAAATCATTTCAGTTGACTCTTTAAATTTAAATATTCGAATAGCTTCTATACAACCATAAGCTTCTGAAAAATATTTGTTCATAATAAAATGAAATAAAAAACAACAGTTCTTTATGCTCCAAATGTAAATAAGTATATCAACTTAATAAAATGAATTTTATTTATATTTTATTGAAATTCAATCTTTCGAACACCACCTGTACTACAATGAGCATTTCGGAAAAAATGGCTCCACTAATAAGTATTTCTAAACAAAATCGCTTTTATTGGAAACCATAACATACAGGAATAAAAAATAAAAGATTTGAAACAATAGATCATGATAATATAAATAACAATATAAAATTTGTTATAAATAACAAAAAAAAAATTTGGAAGTACACAAACTCAGAAATGAAGAAAATGAAATTACAGACTTGATTTTATATCCTGGAATTTTCATGACAGACTACGAAAGGGGCTAATAAGATCACCCCACATGAATAATGTGAATTACAGCTTAAAGTAGATTAATAATGTATGTTATTCACAATTCAAATTGTAAGTAGATATACTACTGGGTTCAAAAAGTTCCCGGAATTTTACTACCATTTTTCGTATTAATATATAACAAGGGATATTATACATTTGTTTTGTTGATAACATTGTTGATGTCATTTCCTTAAAGTTTGTTGATAATGGTGATTGTTGGTTTTGAGTTGTAGGCAATTGTTTATCATAGTGTTTTGTTTGTTCGTCGCATTTTGTGATTATGTCCACAGAGCAACGTACAAACATCAAGTTCTGTGTTTTGTTACACAAAACTCCTGCAGAGACATTAAGATTGTTGGAAGAAGCGTATGGCGAAGCAGCAATGAAAAAAACTCAAGTGTATGCCTGGCATAAACGCTTTTCTGGTGGCCGCGATAGCATCAAAGATGACGTAAGCAGCGGCCGACCAACAACTGCAGCAAATGAAGCAATCGCTCAGCGTTTGCGTAATGTTGTGAGGGACGACCGACGTAAAACCATAAAAGAGATAGTAGTAGAGGTCGGAATATCAGTCGGAAGTGTACACAATGTTCTTCACAAGCATCTCAACATGCATTACGAGCCTCAGAAGTTAGTTCCGAAAATGTTGTCGACAGAACAGAAAGAAACAAGAATGACTCTTGCTGGGGACATGATCAGTATGGCTGATGAAGATGGTGATTTCTTAAACAAAATTATTGCTGGTGATGAAACTTGGTGCTACTTGTACGACCCAGTCCCTAAACGACAGTCATCTGAGTGTACGACCCAGTCCCTAAACGACAGTCATCTGAGTGGAAAACGAAAAAATCTTCTCGGAAGCAAAAATTTCCTAGGGACACTTCCAAAGGCAAAGTTATGTTGGAAGTTTTCTTTGACTCTCAGAGTCTCATCCACCATGAGTTCATTCCAGAAGGTCGTACTGTAACGAAAGAATTGTACGTAGAAATCCTCCGTCGCCTCCGGGACGCAGTGAGAAGTAAACGTCCAGAAAAGTGGGTAGAAGACAACTGGTTCCTTATGCATGACAATGCACCTGCTCATCGCGCAATTATTGTAAAGAATTTTCTTGCCAGGCACAACATAACTGCTTTGGATCACCCACCATACTCTCATGATCTCTCACCACCTGATTAGGCCTACTTTCTGTTTCCCCGTCTGAAAAGGCATCTGAAAGGACGGAGATTCAATGCTGAAGAGGTTATCGCAAACGCGACGAGAGCACTAAGACGGGTTTCACAAAATGACTTCCAGGCCTGCTTCCAGGAACTCTACACGCGTTGGCAAAAGTGTCTTGTTGCGGAAGGCAACTATTTTGAAGGGAATACTGTAGAATAGTGTTTAAGATACGTTGTTTCTATGATACTAGCAAATTCCGGGAACTTTTTGAATCTAGTATGTATAACGGACAAATACATGTGTATGTGTGTATCCAGTGCCTACCCACTTCACTTGCGTGATTCGGGTTCCTCATATTGGGGATAGATGGCAGAACTGTGACCCATTTTCTATTTGTACACCATTTGGCGGGTCACACTGTACATGATGTGTGTCTGTGGTGAGTTATGTCGTGTACTAGGGTGACTGTATGCGTAAGTGTAGTGTCTGGAATGAGTGATGAAGATGAGGAAGGGAGAAGGGGAAACCCGGTGCCGGCACGTAGCCTACTCCTTCGAATAGCACGAAGGGGACCGCCAGGCTTAACTTCCCCATCCGACGGACGAATCACTATCAACAGTGACATATGCCTTCTCTTCATATGCACTGCGGAGAGATTTGGGATTTAACCGAGGCATATTCGTGCACAATCTAGTGATTGGAAGTTGTGCACCGCCATCTCTCCTAGTCACGAGGTAGAAATTTTAAATAATTGATTATATGGCGATCTTACTCGTGTTAATTTTGTAAGCATGTGCGGCTTACAGCTGTTTCGGTGTTTCTTCACACCATCCTCAGAGCCTACTAGATCGCGGCGTCATTTCGAACTTCGCTGCCTGTTGTGTGGGTGCGTTCGATTGTTGAAATATGTTGAAATGTGGTGCCAAATAGTGTGTGTGTTGTGAAATTGATCTGTGTGTTGAGAATTTGTTCAGGATGTGTTTTAGTGTGTCTGTATATTTCATATTGTTCTAGTGTGTTGAGTTTTTGGTTTTTGGGTTGTATGTGTAGGATTTCCATGTCTGTATTTATGTTATTGTATGTGTGGTTAGCATTAGTTATGTGTTCGGCATATGTAGGTGTATTGTGTCCTCTGGTTATTGCTTTAAAGTATTCTTTGTATCGAGTTTGGAATGATCTGCCTGTCTGTCCGATGTAGAAACTGTCGCAACTATTGCATGTGAGTTTGTATACGCCTGTGTGGTTGTATTTATTTGTTTCTATTTATATTTGTTTTTATTCCATATTTTTATTCCATATGGATCAATTCACAAACACCGTCATCCTCTCAGACTCAAAAGCAGCCATTTTGTCCATAAATAAAACTGACCACCCCTACGCAGAACAAATCAATAATTGTCAAAAAAATACTTGCAAATTTAAAAGAACGTGGCAAAACAGTAGTGTTACAATGGATCCCAAGACATTGTAATCTACATGGGAATGAACAGGCTGACACATTAGTTAAGAAGGGTGCCAATCTCAAAATAAACCCACGAAACCTTTGTCATTTAGCTCAGTAAAACAATGTATCAAGCAACTACAAAAAAATAATCACCAACAAGAACTGGACATAAACATTTCGCAACAACGTAGGAAATTACTGAAGGATATACCTCCTGAGCCCAGAAGACTAGCAGTTGCAAGCTTTCGTCTTAACACTGAACATGACATCCTGGGTAAACACCTCAATCATCTTGGCATCCTTCCATCAGCATCCTGCATTTTGTGCCATCAACAGGAAGACATGGATAGACAACATCTTGCAAAATGCCCTGCTCTGAAATCCTCCACGGAAGTCGACAGCTACTGGGAAGCCAGAGCCCGAATGTTTTTAATTACTTAATCCGTAGTTTTGTTCACCACTTTCTTGTTTTTCCCTCAGTCAATGATAGTAAATATCATGTACTAGCCATTAGACAAATAAATATTTGTTTTTATTTATATTCAAGTGTTAAAAGTAGTGTACGAAAGATTCAACATGGATTAGAAATTTTACATGAAAATTTCTGATCCTGCCGGGAATCGAACCCTGGCCGGCTAGTCTGGAGGGAGACACGCTACCACAGAGCTAACTCGGCGGACACGGACAAATACAGAGAATTTCAAAAATAAATATGGAGAAAAATGGAAATAGTATTGAATAATCATTGGGGTAATCCTAGGGTTAAAACAGGAGGGTTAAAACCTTTATAAATGCATGCTGGTGTATTTTTAATCCGAAGACAGACTACACTAAACCTGAGAGACAGAATGAAGATTAGAAAACTCGATATCGGATATCATTCTGAAGCAATACTGAAGGAGCATCCTCTCTCCGTCTTCGAACGGCTTGGCAACGACACCCAGGAATCTTCTCGCTGATTAGTCAAGCAAGTCCGGCCGCCAAGATAAGACAAATCCCCCAATTAATACAACCTCCTCCGGTTGTCCGACTTGTGTATGGATCTGTCGGACACCTCAAAGGGAGCTTTCCTTCAAGTTCCCTCTGTGAATCGTCTGGCTTTCCTCTGCAGTCACACGGCCCTCTCACTGAAGATTGCCACTTATCAGTAGCTTCAAGACCTTGAGATGCGGGTCTAAATGGTTGCGATGGCCGCGCGGGTGGAGTGGGGGTTGTCACTCACATGATGTAGTCTGCAAGATAACCAGACACTGTGAGATAAACGGTCGGATGCTTCTGTTGTTTGCTATTACACTACCTCGAGTTGCTGAGAAGGATTTCGGTGTCTGTGCAGATGATGACGTTAATTCCAGTAACTTTATAGATGTTTGCTGTCTTCTGTGTCTTGCATGTGGGTGTTGGTTTACGAGAGGTAATTGCACCGTTCTGGAATTGACAAACATCGAGACTGTGCGGCTGCCTTGTCTCAAGAGAACGCATCCCAATTTGTAGACAACATTAACAAAGGACATTGGAACCGGAAGTCGAATAAAATCAGGTTGTTAAAGGCATCCTCTGGTCAGGCTTCTTTCTTTTTTTAATACAGGGACATCATTTTATTTTTACTTCAATTGTTATTGTACCTGAGTTTTTTAATGTACTTCACTCCCACCCCTTCTACTAATGAAGTTCCACTGTCCTCTACACACAGATCCAAGACCGCATATAGTAAACAGCACTGAGTTAGTGAGTATAGTACGTTCCGGAAATATGTTCGCGTTTTCCAGTGACGAAAGAGCTTTCAATATTGAATCATATTTTCGTACAGGTACTGTCCGTTTGCCTACGTCGCATCCCTATTTCCTCCGCCTGCTTCTGTTCGCCCCTCTGTAAAAGCAGGGCTGTCTTAGCTCTTTTCTGAAAACATTAATTTCTGTTAGGAATTGGACGTTTACATAATATTATACAACTGTTTAAAACTGACTTAAATAAGAGGGCCTCGTTAAGCAATTAACTGTCACGTGATTTTCCCCCTTTCTACGATCCTGCAACATAACCACTTGGACGGACAGTACATAGCATGTTTGAGTAATTTTATATTTTCGGGTCGGGCTGAAGTGAAGATTGAATTTACAGTACGTGAGTTACTCTTTTATAGACTAGGTACAAAATTATTTCACTAGTACGAATGACGAAACTGGCAATTGGAATTAGATGCAATAGTCTATAGTGCGATAATATGCACAAAAGAACTGAAGCCTGTATCGAAATGAACGGCCACCATTTTCAAAAATGTGTTTAAATATCCATATTATGATTATTTTTTAATTTAACTTCATTCTCTATATTGTACGCTAATGTGCTGTAGAGAGTATAATATACACTGCATAATGAATACGTTCGAATGGCTAACTCAGTTCGTGAGTAAAAACACTTATTCTTAATACAGTACTGTATTGAGATTAAACAAAAGCCTAATGAAAATTATCGAACTCAAAATCGCGATATTTCCTAGTTTACGTAAACGGATGAGCTACTTTTCTTCCCTCCTATATCTAGTAGAGTGATTTGCCAGTATCATCGAACTACAGTCGTGGAAGGGGTTAGCAATCTGTGTTTCCGGTTCTCTGAAGGTATAGTCAGGTTAATATTAAAAATGTTAGTAAAAATAAAATGATGTCCGTGTATGTGTAACTTTGTTCATTATAAACTGTAGGCCTATAGTCATTTTGCACTTTTAATACTTGCAGTAGCTTATTTTTTTAAGTAGGTTATTTTACGACGCTTTATCAACATCTTATGTTATTTAGTGTCTGAATGAGATGAAGGTGATAATGCTGGTAAAATGAGTCCGGTGTCCAACACAGGAAGTTACCCAGCATTTGCTCGTATTGGGTTGAGGGAAAACCTCGGAAAAAACCTGAAAAAGGTAACTTGCCCCGATCGGGAATCGAACCCGGGCCATCTGGTTTGGCGGCCAGACGCGCTAACCGTTACTCCACAGGTGTGGACCATATTGTAATTAGAAGGCTCTGGGTAGCCCATATATATAAATGTGGTGGAGAACCATAGCCAGTAAGCATGATGTGTATGTATGTATGTATATATATATATATATATATATATATATATATATATATATATATATATATAATTGTTTAAGCAACTGTCCGAAGACAGATCTGAAACTCTCAAGTGACACAAACATAACGTCACTTATGAGGAAACTAAGCCAGGAGATAATCGGTTAGGATGGACAGTTGCTTTCCACCTATATTACTATTATTATTATTATTATTATTATTATTATTATTATTATTATTATTAAAGTTCAGGATAACAAACACTGGAATTGAACGGATTACATCAGCTTCTTGTCTATGCGGATGACGTGAATATGTTAGGAGAGAGTCCACAAATGATTAGGGAAAACACCAAAATTTTACTTCAAGCTAGTAAAGCGATAGATTTGGAAGTAAATTCCGGGAAGACAAAGTATATGATTATGTCTCGTGAACAGAATATTGTAAGAATTGGAGATTTATCCTTCGGTGAGGTGGAAAATTTCAAATTTCTTGGAGCAACAGTAAAAAATATAAATGACACCCGGGAGGAAATTAAGCGCAGAATAAATAAGGGAAATGCCTGTTATTATTCGGTTGAGAAGCTTTTGTCATCTAGTCTGCTGTCAAAAATTCTGAAAGTTAGAATTTATAAAACAGTTATATTACCGGTTGTTCTGTATGGTTGTGAAACTTGGACTCTCACTTTGAGAGAGGAAACAGAGATTAAGGGTGTCAGAGAATAAGGTTCTTAGGAAAATATTTGGGGCTAGAATGTAGAAAGTTACACAGCGCAGAACTGCACGCATTTTATTCCTCACCTGACATCATTAGGAACATTAAATCCAGACGTTTGAAATGGGCAGGGCATGTAGCACGTATGGGCGAATCGAGAAATGTATATAGAGTATTAGTTCGGGACCGGAGGGAAAGAGACCTTTGGGGAGGCCGAGACGTAGATGTGAGGATAATATTAAAATGGATTTGAGGGAGGTGGGATATGATGGTAGAGACTGGATTAATGTTGCACAGGATAGAGACCGATGGCGGGCTTATGTGAGGGAGATAATGAATCTTTGTGTTCCTTAAAATTCATTTGTAAGTAAGTATTATTATTATTATTATTATTATTATTATTATTATTATTATCATTATCATTATAATTATCATCATATATGATTACGCGTTCAAAATATTTGATAGCGGCAGTCTTTCTTAATAATTAATATGCTCTTCTCATTACCTTATCATCATGTTCTTAGCTACGTATTTAATGTCTTCCGTAGTTTGAGTTTTACACCTACTACTGCTTGTATGACGATGTTTTCCACTTGTTTTGGTTATTGAATGGACATCACTGGCTTCCTTTGTCGTCGAACTCACGTTCGACTTCTTCTGTTACGATATTTGCAGTTCAAAATGACGCGGGGCTGAGTGCCTGGAAATATTCATCCGGCGCAATAGAGTATGGGCGAAAATTTCAAAGTTGTCATTGAGCGGACGTATAATTCGAAATTGTTCTGCACGCTCGTATCTTTGTCTTCATCGAGTAACTCATATTTGAGTAATGAAACAACTCCCCCCAAAGCAGAGCGGGCGGTGAAATATTTTCGCTGTCAGAGATACGTGGCAAGTTAGAGAAGGACATAATATCGAAACCTCTTAATAGTTTGTTGGACGATATTGTAGCGCTGTATCCAATTACTTTCACAAAAGGGAGCCAACGCGCGCAAACCCTTCGTTCGGGATTTTTTGATGCCTAGTACTTGGTAGGATACGATTGTCATATCCTTTCCCGGATAAATCTGAACGTATAATCTAAAAAATTGAATAGAATCAGTTTTATTCTACCACTAGAGATCTCGGCGTGGGAATGTGTAATTCCACATTCCGATGAAAATTATGGAAAGCATTGATTTGCGGCCCCTAGACTTTGATATTGAAACTGAGACCAATGCTTCTGCGAACAGGTTCCACACATGGGAATTGCAATTCCAAGAACAAACATTCGTAATCCTTCATCCCAATACTCACACATACATACACGCACACACGCACACAATGGAAAGAGCAACGAAATGTTGGAATAATAAGGATTTTCTACGCGGTACATCTGTTTCCCCTGTATGTCATGCCTGTTTGTTTAAGAGTTTCCTTCCCTGCATCGAAGGGTGAAATGTGAGCTACGGCTCCTGCCAAGGATAGCGGCAGAACTCAGATATGACCAATTACGATGCTCGAGGCTCGAATTGGACCTGCACGTGGTCAAACATTTCTCGTGATCCCTGTGCGAAGACGTTGTCCCTGACATTCTGCCTAGTGTTCGCTAAGATGCCCTGAAATGGTTTGTATTCTTTGGTCCTTGGGTGAGGACTACATGTCACCTTCAATGGTTGTCGTTCTCGGTGGACTAATACGTGCTACGAAGCTGGAAGCTCGCTATCTCAAATCTGGCGGAGGGCAAAGGATTCCTAAAGAAGAGTAAAATTCTCTAACACGGTTTCTTTCGCAACTGAAGTTACCTAAATTCTGTGTAATTGTCATGGATATAAAGCACGTAGGAGAACACTATCTAGGGATGAGCCCTAAAAGAATTGCGCCGTGGTCATACATCCCCTTCCTCATAAAAGTTTTGATGATTTTCCAAAAATAAATACTCAACATAGATGCCCTGGCTTAGCTCTGGCCCGTTACCCTGTTACATGAGCGAGTTTACTCTATTTCTACACGCACTGCGAAAGTACACTGTACCTTTCAATGTTCAGACTTAAAAATCCCGGCGTTTCTTCTTCTGATCCAGCAGTCATGCTTCTTTGCCCTCCTCCCTCCCTCCCTCCCTCCCTCCCTCCCTCCCTCCATCCCCCTTTATTTATTCATTTTATTTTATTGGGTTATTTTACGACGCTGTATAAACATCTAGGTTATTTAGCATCTGAATGATATGAAAGCGATAATGCCGGTGAAATGAGTCCGGGGTCCAGTACCGAATGTTACCCAGCATTTGCTCGTATTGGGCTGAGGGAAAACCCCGGAAAAACCTCAACCAGGTAACTTGCCCCGATCGGGATTCGAACCCGGGCCACCTGGTTTCGCGGCCAGACGCGCTGTCCGTTACTCCACAGGTGTGGACCTCCCCCTTTATATGACAGCTATTAGGTTAGGTCCATTTTCGGAATTTTCCACTTAAAAATTTACTAGAGCCCCTTGAGTGGAGCAGCGGAAGTCGGAGTGAGACAAGTGGCCTACAGGCTTGGAGCTTACATATTCAATTTTTTTCAGCCCTGAATTCCCTTGTCAGGATGAGTTTTCGCGCACTTTTTAATTTTTCTCCTTCCATTTCCCCTCTAGTTCATTCACTCAGTCACTCACTCACTCAGTCACTCACTCATTCACTCACTGGTCTACCTAAGGGCAGGTCTTTCACTGGAAACCCATAATTCCGCAATTTTCCCTATTCTCCGCTTTCCTCTTAGTCTCTGCGTACGATCCATATCTCTCAATTGTGTCTATCATCTGATATCTTCGTCTGCCCCGAACTTTTTTCCCCATTCACCATTCCTTCCAGTGCATCCTTCAGTAGGCAGTTTCTTCTTAGCCAGTGTCCCAATTAATTTCTTTTTCTCTTTCTGATGAGTTTCAGCATTGTTCTTTCTTCATCCACTCTTTCTTGCACAACTTCATGTCTCATTCATTATATGAAAGGTTTTAATAGTTTCTAAAATTTATGAGAAATATACTCCAATCTTACACTCGATTTCTGAGTGATTTTATTCATTGTCCGTTATCACGGGAACATTTGTTTCTTGTTGAATGTTATTGCTGTACAATCCTTCCTTTACTTTAACATGTAATCTGCGTCTCGTTTCACAACCAAGGCGCCAGCACACAATGTACAATGAGAAAGTAGCCTATGTGTTAACTACGTCACTCTCATTTTAGTGTTATGAATGTTATTCCCGTTTGTGGTTAAGTTGCTTGTACTATCGTTAAAATGGCACATAAATGTAATCATTTAATACTGGTATGTACACAAATGAGGGATTAAATTTTGTCTTCCGCATTGCACAAAAAGGCATTTGTAAACTTAAAAGCATAATATTTGATTTCATTTATACATTTTAATGTTTAATGAGGCTTATGTAACTAATTTTCCTCAAATTCACTTGTGCTGGTTATATGATTAGATTTGTTCCAAGGCTCAATCGAAATGTAAGGTGAATGTCAAGTAATCCCATGGCAGACTTTCGAAATCATCTGGCTATATACTATCTCGCTATCACTAATTCCATCGACGCCAGATTATCGTGCTTTGTACAGAGTCACTAAATAACGAATTAAAATGTTGTTTACAAATATTTAAAAAATCTGTTAACCCGTTTCCTAACATAATTCGTAATACGATTTTCATAAAACGTGATTTTTCTAAACTGAAAATTTAGATTCCATAAATTGGAAAGCAAAATAAATAAGATAAACATGCGAATTCGAAATGAGACGGTAGAACAAGTGGACAGCTTCAAATACTTGAGGTGTCTTATAAACAGTAACATGAGCTGCTGCCAGGAAGTCAAAAGGAGAATATCTATGACGAAGGAAGCTTTTATAGAAAAAGGAGCATCTTCTGCGGGCCTCTAGAAAATGAATTAAGGAAAAGCCTAGTTAAGTGCTTTGTATGAGTGTGGCATTGTATGGAGCAGAAACATGGACATTAAGACGAAGTGAAGAGAAGCGAATGGAAGCATTTGAAATGTGGATATGGAGAAGAATGGAACGTGTGAAGTGGACAGACAGAATAAGAAATGAAGCTGCGTTGGAAAGAGTAGATGAAGAAAGAATGATGCTGAAAATAATCAGGAAGAGAGCAAGGAATTGTTTGGGTCACTGGCTAAGAAGAAACTGTCTACTGAAGGATGCACTGGAAGGAATGGTGAACGGGAGAAATGTTGAGGGCAGAAGAATATATCAGATGATAGATGACATTAAGATATATGGACCATATGCGGAGACAAAGAGGAAAGCAGAAAATAGGAAAGATTGGAGAATGCTGGGTTTTCAGTGAAAGACTTGCCATTTGACAGAACACTATGCATGTATGTATAAATTCCTTTTTATACCAGTCAAACTTGTTAATAAACTTACTTCAAAATCTCACCTTCCTAATGACTTTCTTTTACTGCTATACTTCCAAAACAGTAATTTCCCTAACGTAACGGGTTTTACAAGTTTTACAATTTTAAAATGTGCTGTGGTTATCTAGCGTCTGAATGAAATGAAGATGATAATGCCAGCGAAATGAGCCTCGGATCTAGAGCCGAAAGTTATCCAGCATTTGCTCTAAATGGTTTGAGGAAAAACTCCTGAAAAACCCTAAACCAGGTAACTTTTCCCAACCAGAATTTGAATCTTATTGCATGTTAACTTGTAAACTTGTTCGTGTTATTTGTATGTTGAGGTGTTTTTGTATTGTGTTCTGTATGCAATGTTACACATACAGAGTGTTTCAAAAATAGAGGGCATAATTTCAGGTATGTATTCCCCATATGTAGACAATACAAAAAGTTCATTACAACATGTCTCCGGAAATCTTGGTTTCCGAGTTATGGCCTTCAAAACAGTGATATTCGCCGGAACGTTTTTATTCCCGCAGATAGGTGCCGTCACAGAAGATATTAACAGAGAACACTCTGATAGTTAATTCCGAGATCAATGGTACATTGAGTGTTGTGTTTGACGTAGTATTGTGCGACATGTACTGAAATCAGGAGCTGGCAGAAGTGCACTTCATGTACGGTAAGGCGGGCGGCAATGCTGTGCTGGCTCGTCGTTTGTACCAGGAAAGGTACCCTGATCGATGGATAGGTAGAGGTGGCACAATTGCTTGGCCTCCACGCTCACCTGATTTGAACCCTATTTATTTCTACTTGTGGGGCAATTTATAATCAGTGGTGTATTCGTCTCCGGTGTCTAACATGGAATCCCTTCGGAATGGAATTGTGGCAGGTTGTGAGGACATACACAATACTCCTGGAATTTGGGATCGTGTTCGCAGGACCATGAGACATTGATGTGAGGCCTGTATTCAAGCAGGAGGTGGACATTTTGAACATATGCTGTAAAGGCAACTACCAGTGGGAAGAAAAACGTTCCGGTGAATATCACTGCTTTGAAGGCCATAACTCGGAAACCAAGCATTTCGGGACACATATTGTAATGAACTTTTTTATATTGTCTACGTATGGGGAATAAATACCTGAAATTATGCCCCCTTAATTTTTAAACACCCTGTTCTGTAAATGACGATGCAATTCTATCTATTTGTGTCTTTGTTTTCGTATGTTAGTTACTTGTTATCTTGTGTATGTGATGTGTTTCTTTGTTTATTTTGGTTATGTTTTGCCTTTTTATGATATTGTGTAATATGTAGGTGTTATATTCATTTTCTTGTGTTGTATATTTTATTTGTGTACTTCTTCATTACAGTCTTTTTGGTCCATTGACATATGTATTAATCTATATATCACGAATCGAAATTCTGCATGTTTGTATTGTGCTAAGTGGCTCGAGGTTTTATGTATGTGTGATATTGATATTGAAGTCTAATTCTTATATCAGTACATAATACTTGGTAAAATAACAGCTTACTGCCTTAGAGTGCCAACTTTAAACATTTACGTCCATTGTAAGGTTGAAAATGATCAATAGTGGGCTTAGGGCAAAAGGTGAGAACATTATGAGAACACTCCATGTCGTGAATACTGATACGGTACATTGTGTAATGATGGACAGAGTTACGACGAAGTGACTTCTGACGCTTTGAAATGCTTTTGTTCGTACACTACAGGATGTCTTCGCTATTACCAAATGATGTGAACTCTGAACATTAGTGTCATTTTAGCTTCTGCTTTCTGAATAGAAATGTTTTAGTTACCCCTGTTTCTCGGAATGCCGTCCTCCACCTGCCAGTCTGTCCGTCTTACTGACAAGAGTACCGTAGTAGTGCGTGATTTGTTCCTACGAAGTGTATTCATGTTTTGCTTTATGAATATTTCTATAAGATATCGATTTAGGACTGAGACTTCTTGTTTGTGGAGTGTGTTTGAATTAACAACATATTTCACGCAGTGGTAAAAACATAGAATGAGTTTCAGTACTTCTTGTAACGATATAATATTCACTTCACTAGGGCTTGTCTTTCAGGTCGACTGTATGTAGATGACTGATTACAAATAATTTATTGATCTCTTAATGGTAAATAATTTATTTTTTCTCTAAAAATATTTTATTATTAATATACATAATATAACAGTTTCTGGACATGCAATTCGTCGTAACTCTTCGGGCATTCGAAGTCTTAAATTGTTATTCCAAATTCTAAGTATACTTTAATAGATTCAAAGAAAGTAGACGATACAGTGTTATAAAAGTATTACGTAATTCGAATAAATAATGAACGAGAAATATCGAGTGGTCTCTATTTGTATGCAACGCAGAAACAGAAGAAATGTTCAAAGTCTCCGAGAATGAATGGTGGCTCTCATTAGGTTACTATGTGGTATCTATTATGTATAATATATTTAAAGTACTTTTGTTTAATTCACTAAGTCCAAAATATGCGCAACATTAACAGCACGAAACACATCATTACGATATTCAATTTCAGTCCACACTCTGGTAAGAACGCCTGGAGTAACGCTTGCAATTGCTCGTCTAATCCTTTCCTTGAGGACGATAAGATTCGGAACGTTTCATTGTAAACCCCAGAGGAAGAAGCCTATTGGGATAAGATCAGGTTTTCTTGCGGGCTACGGAATGGGTGCACTTCTGCCAATCCACCGCGCTGGAAGTCGACGATTCAACTATTCTTGCAGATGATTCGCAAATTGGGACGGTGCTACGACTTGTTTAAAGATAATCTGAAATGAAACACCTTCCATTTGCTCAATCTGAGGGAAAAGAAAGTTATCTAGCATGTCCATGTACGCACTGTGGCTGATGTTGGTTTCAGAAAAAGAAGATCCAAAAATCTGGTTATGCGTTAGGCCGCACCAAATGTTGACCTTAGGAAAATCTGATGTTTCAGTGCATTTATTTCAGCATATACATTTAACAATTCGTTGTTCATTCATAGTTTTCCATCCAAGGGTTGGTTTTCACTACAAACCTAGCATTCTCAAATCTTCTCATTTTTCGGCTTTCCTTTCAGTCCCCGCACACGATCCATATATCTTAATGTTGTCTATCACCTGATATTTTCCTCTGCCCCGAACTTTCCTCCCGTTCATCATTCTTTCCAGTGCATCCTTCAGGAGGCAGTTCCTTCTTAGTCAGTGACCCCGTCAATTTCTTTCTCTCTTTCTGATCAATTTTAGCACTATTTTTTCTTCACCCTCTTTTTCTAGCACAGTATTATTTCTTTTTCTGTCTGTCGATATCACACGCTCCATTCTTCTCCATACCACATTTCAAATGCTTCCAGTCCTTTCTCTTCATTTCATCGTGATGTCCATATTTCTGTCTTTATAAAATGCTACACTCCACACGAAGCACTTCACTAGTTTCTTCCTCAGTTCTTTTCCCAGAGGTCCGCAAGTCTCTTTTAAATGCTTCCTTTATTGCTATCCTCCTTTTGACTTCCTAGCAACAGCTTTTGTTATTACTTATGGTACATCCATAGTATTTAAAGCTGTCCACTTGTTCTTCTTCATTTCTGTTTCGATAACTATGATCATCGTCTTTTTCTTTTTTTGCATTTTTGTCATCCCATACTGCTCACAACTGTCATTTACCTTTTAAAAATAATGAATGTATTATTACAACAGTATTAAGATAAAATAAAGACATATGGTCGCAATCTTATTGGAGTTACTGAATTAACAAGAATTCATTACTTTTTATGACGACAACAACAGTCACAACAAATAAAAACACACGAACGCACTCTTTCTAAGTCACTGAATTAAAAAAAGACTTTCATTCCATTACACGTAATACATACTTCACAGTACCATCATGAAACCATACCATTTATTCTAGCAGACTCTATAACAACGATTTTGTCTACATCTACAGGGTTTTCTCGGGCTGGTGTTACAAACTTTCAGGAATGATGGGGAAGGGCATATGTATCAATTTGAGATAAGGAACCCTGGTCCGAAAATGACTGAGTCGAAAGTTACAAGCAAAAATAGTTGTGTCGAAATGGAATTGTAATTTCGCACCACGTGCCCTCCTTCCCTTAACCTTTGGAACAGTCATAGAAAGATGGTATGGGTAGAATGTCCCCTACGTGGGTATATGCCCGATACAATCTGTGAGCTTGTCTGCTGTTCCCATTGGCTCATCCGTATTCGAAAATCAGATCTGCATATTCCCCTCTCGTGTACCCCTCCATTTCACTAGGACTGATCGACTGGACACTGCAACTTGTACACATACACTGCTGTCTACAGTCCTGCATATCAGGACCGACCATGTCCGTTACACATTACGCTATTTGCATTGCTTTAGTGTAGTTTCCTGTCCCCACCCCTCAGATAGTACACTGAATGGAATACTGTAAGTAGACAACGAAAAACAACGTCAGATGAATACAGTATGTGTAAGATGTACAAATAAATACACATAAATAAGGTGTACAGAGGGTGTAACATTATTTCATTTCCACACAATTATTTTTGCTTCTAACTTCGACTCAGTCATTTCCGGACCAGGGTTCCTTATCTCAAATTGATACATGTGCCCTTCCTTATCATCCCTGAAAGTTTGTAACACTAGTCCGGAAGCACTCTGTATATCATGACACGGCAATAGTCCTCTGTGCGTAACTAATTTAAAAGCTAAATTCTACACGTGCGACTGGATGTTAATTCTTCGCAGATGATTATTATTCGATTCCAATTAATAAGTTTAGTTGCTACGAGTTGCCATCAAAATGACACATTATGCCAAATGTCTTTGATGAGCTCACCGCTTCTCATTTCTGTTCCGATAATCAGACGTGGAGCTAAATGAACTGCCAGAGTGTGTGTATCGTCCTTCACATCCTTGCATTAAGTGACGCACAGCTTACATATCTTAATTTTCCAGTGAAATGTATTAACAACGGTTTGCAGTGAAATATACTGACATTGAATAATTTCCTTCTGTTTTGAGTGGAATTTACTACCGAGTAAATTTATTTTCTTTGAATGAAATGTACTAAACTAGAGCAGCTTTCTTCTGTTTTCAGTGAATTATACTAAAATATAGTAAATATTTCATCTGCTTTGAACACAGAATAGCTTCAATCAGTTTTGAGTGATATGTAACTTACAAATACACAGCAGAGTGAACTACTTCTGTTTCGAGTAAGATATACTAACATAGCAGAGTAAAATTCTTCTGTTTCGAGTGAAATATACTAACATACAGCAGAGTAAAATTCTTCTGTTTCGAGTGAAATATACTAATATACAGCAGGGTAAAATTCTTCTGTTTCGAGTGAAATATACTAACATACAGCAGGGTAAAATTCTTCTGTTTCGAGTGAAATGTACTAACATACAGCAGAGTAAAATTCTTGTTTTGAGTGAGATATACTAACATAGCAGAGTAAAATTCTTTTATTTCAAGTGAAATATACTAACATACAGCAGAGTAAAATTCTTCTGTTTCGAGTGAAATATACTAATATACAGCAGGGTAAAATTCTTCTGTTTCGAGTGAAATATACTAGCATACAGCAGGGTAAAATTCTTCTGTTTCGAGTGAAATATACTAACATACGCAGAGTAAAATTCTTCTGTTTCGGGTGAAATATACTAACACACAGCAAAGAAATCTCTTTTCTTTTTACAGTGAAATGTACTAATATCGAGTAACTTTCTTCCGTTTTGAGTGAAATATACTAAAATGGAGTAATATTACTCTGTCGTTAGTGAAATATATTAGCACGGAATAATTTCCTTATGTTTTGAGTGAAATGTACTGACTTAGGGTAACTTAGCAATGTACTGACATTGAGTAAAATACACAAAGTATTTATTTTGTTTAGAGTAAAACATACTAGCATCGAGTAAGAATCTTCTGCTTCGATTGAAATATACTAACATATACCAGAGTAAAATTCTTCTGTTTCGAGTGAAATATGCTGACACCAGGCAGAGTAATCTTTTCCTTTTTTGCCGTGAAATATATTAATATAGAGAAACTTTCTTCCGTCTTGAGTGAAATATACTAAAATGGAGTAATATTACTCTGTCGTTAGAAAAATATATTAGCATGGAGTAATTTCCTTATGTTTTGAGTGAAATATACTGACTTAGGGTAACTTAGCAATGTACTGACATTGAGTAAAATACACAAAGTATTTATTTTGTTTAGAGTAAAACATACTAGCATCGAGTAAGAATCTTCTGTTTCGAGTGAAATATACCAAAACACAACAGAATAATCTTTTTCTGTTTTGCAGTGAAATGTAGTAATATAGGGTATCTTTCTTCCGTTTTGGGTGAAATATACTAAAATGGAGTAATATTACTCTGTCGTTAGTGAAATATATTAGCCTGGAGTAATTTCCTTATGTTATGAGTGAAATGTACTGACTTAGAATAACTTAGCAATGTACTGACATTGAGTAAAATACATAGAACAATTATTTTGTTTTTAGTAAAACATATTAAGATCGAGTAAGAATCTTCTGTTGTGAGTGAAGTATATTAACATCGAATATATGTCTTCTATTTTGAGTAAATTTGGTAATACAGAGTAACTTTCTTTCTTTGGATTGAAGTATACTAACACCTTGTAACTTTCTTCTGTTTTTGGATAAATCTTCTGACACTGATTAAGTTTCTTGTGACTCGAGTGAAATGTAATAACCAGGCTTCGAGACTTCGGACCCATTAGAGCAGTTCAGTGGGAAATCCGCATAACTGCGTACTGAGTATAGTGGTAAAGCGTACAGTGGGTGGGGGTACTGTAGAATGAATGCCAACAAATACGCAAAGGAAAACGCTCTGGATTTGAAGGTTCTGACGAATAATTTGGTTTTCATACAAACTGTGTCTGAAACTATTACACGGTTAGAAAAGTCAGAGCAAGAGATGCCGGAAGCCCTCAAATTAATTTAGAAAATAATGCAGAGAATTAATGAGACATCAAGTACACCGGTTACTGAACGTGTAAAACAGAAGTGGAAATCAATTTTATGTAAAAATAACGGATATGGAATATTGTGTAACATAAACAGCAAATTAGTGGACATAGAGTCACCCGAGAATAAAGGACTATCTCTTAGAGACTGAAATGATAGGTTTTTTCGTTTTGCTCCTATTACGTCATGCGACGTAGAGCGCAGCTTTCTACAGTGCAAACTTTGGCAGATAACCGAAAAAGATTTACGTTTGAGACACTGAGAATGTATCTTGTAGTAGGTACATTGCAATTCGGTGCTGTAACTGCACTTCCTAAAGACGACCAATAGGATAAATGAAAAAAATTAAAATTGCTACATTCTTATTTCCACCATTAAAACTGTGTATAATTAAACACAAATGCTTATAAAAGACAGGAGAATAAATGCTTTTCACATTCTTTTGACATTATCATTGTGTAATGTATATTTACTTTCAGAATGTACATATGTGTGTTTCCCCATACTACCGTACTCTACTCTAAATAGCAACGTTGTTAGCTCAACACATTTCTATCTACCTGCAGCGAGTCAACAGCCTATAGTGCATGCACAGTAAACTTATTGTATCGGGTCCAAAGTCTCGAAGCCTGATAATAACATAGATGAACATTCTTCCGTTTTCAGTAAAGTATACGAACCAGAGGTCTGCATCGGACGTTTTCGCTCGAACGCCAAGTAGTTCATAGCATAATCCAATAGGTACCGCACATGCACGATGAGTAAAATTGTCACGAGCGATAAATCCTCGAACGGTATAAGACGAGAGTTAGACATTCGTTCTTATTACAGTGATGAACTGTTTAGTAACATCATAGTTGTCTATCATTTCAAAACTTTGCAGTGTTTAACTAACCTCTCCATAGTACAACTCCAAAATTTCTTTAAAATGTAATATAAATGTTGTAGGTAAATGTTTTTTTTTTCTCCACACAGGAGTGATTTTGTTTTTGCCACATCTGATAGATATTATTGGATGTAAATGTAATTATTATAAACGGAGAATACAATCATGATAATGCAAGAACTGTATCAAGTTTTCTAGTAATAATAATAATAATAATAATAATAATAATAATAATAATAATAATAATAATATTAATAATATTAATAATAATAATTAGTGTGTCAATCTTTGCGTCTGTAACAGTTGTGCACCATGATTATTCGTTTTACACGTATTATATTTTCTGTGTCGTTATCTCTGTACTAATATTGTTATTAATCTACTGCTATATCAATAATATTTTGTAAAACGTTTCTACATTGTCGCAGTATATAGGCGGAACACTATGTATATTGTGTATGTGGTAAATCAAATATTGAATAATTATTGATTACCAATAATAACTGTATATCGAAGTTTTTCATACCATTTTATTTATAACTTCACGTTCCTGTTTTGGTACGTTCCATTGACTGTTCCATTAAACGTTTGTCATAAACGCAGAAAATAAAGCCTTATTTTTACCGTGTGAGCAAAACATATATGTATCTTATCTGTCGTCTTCCATACAAGATAAGACATGTCGGTGAGATGACCTTGTACTGTGCTTCTATTTATTACGAGCGTATCACGACCGATCGTGTCTCACTCGAGGGTGCGACACTCGACCGAGTTCAAGCGAGCGATTTAACTCCAATGCAGCACTCTGATACGAACATTGAATAACATATAAGCTCTGATGATACATCCTTCAACCTGCGGATTTTTACAGAAGAGACTGAATTTCGATCTCCGATATAATTTTAAGATTTGTGGTGGACAGAAAAGTTGTATTGCTTCCACTTTTCATCCAATAATTATTTTGTTACCAACGAATTAGTATGTAACGGTCTTAGAATAGCATCTCTGATCTAAAATGGCAATTAAATAATGCACCGTCATAATTAGTTATTTTGAAATTATTTCCTTGGTGTCAAAAAGACAAATGAGTAATGATAACTTGTAACTTCACTCATACTTTATTAAACAGGAAGCTTGCAACATTCCCCTCTTCGTACAAGAACACAGACAGACGACTGGTCGATATCCCTTCCTCCAGAAATTAATTAATTAATTAACGGGCGTGCTAAATAAATAACGACAAAAGCAAATAGAGTGAGAATAAATAAGTAAATATCAAGGAACATTGTACGTCGATGTAACTACTTGCTCACATTCGGAACATCTGTTCTTTCTCTATTGAGCGAATAACAACGAATATTTTTTCCCCAAGTTCTTATTAATTTTTAAGTCGATAAACATGTCAGGAAAGAACATACGGTGTATTACAGTTTCTTCTTTCTGTGTCTCGAAGAAACAAAGTTCTTGAATTTTTAGTTTAATCGATCAAATTTGTACATAAGTTTATCAATAATGTATCGCTCTTTGTAAAGGACTTTTCACGACGAAGAAACAAGTAAACAGGTGGTGATATGTCGATTGAAAACGCGCTCGTAATATCTGCTCTCTGCATAGTCTCTTACATGGTCGAATGATGTGAAAAATTCTTACCGAACGCCTGAATACTAATGTTTAGACTGCCCGAATAGCAGATAAGTGAAAGATGATGCCGCTCGATCACGGCGCGAAATAGTTACAGGCTTAAGCATAACTTACGGCTGGTTCACAATAAACCGGGAACGAGAACCAGAATGAAAACGAGAAGCAGAGGACGTGAATATGAAAATTTTTTATTCACAATAAACCGAGAACGTAGACGACTATGCATATCGATATGCATGTCAATAATGATATGTAAAGTCGATATTACGAATTCTGATGTTATTTGGGTATAATTGACCAATGGCGTTCTCTCATGAGTACAAGGCAGCCAACATAAACACAGGTTAACCAAATTCGAAATTTCAATTGAAACATTTCATTAGGTACGGTGCTATAAATATGCCCATGCATCTTTATTATCACAACCTATTTTAAGTCTACCATAAGGTAAAATAATTAGAGAAGAAATATTTGTAATAGAACAAAAATGAACATAACAGTAGTTATTGAGTTGAAGCATGAATATGTAGTGTGTAATACAACCAATACATTAATAAAATATGATTCACTTACGATCGGTGTTCAAAGATGCAGCTATTGAAAGCCACGTATTCTCCTTCATTTTCTCATCTTTATACGAGACGCGCCGCTTATCGTAAACGTGAGGATTTTCCTCAACACTCAATATTAGAATGTAATCAAATAAAACTTGCTCCATGATGCACAGCACAGAACAAAATAATGCATAGGCTATGTCACGGTCTTCTTGCTACAAAATATGACGACAAAATAGCTTTTAGGTGGCAATAGAATGAATCTAGTGGGCTGTGATCGGAAACGTGAACGCCAAAGTTGAAACTTGGCCAACTCTCCATTCCCGATCCTGGGCTCCGGCAAGCTTTTCGTTAATTGTGAATGCTCACATTTAAATGTACACATTTTAATAATTTTACCGTTATCGTTCCGATTCTCGTTTCCGGTTTATTGTGAACCAGCCTTTATCTGTGTTTTGTAGGCCTACTCAATAGGGATATCCTGAACTAACACCAACAGATAGCGCGCGTGTACTTTGAGGGATGCTCTTTGCGTGTGCATTTTTTCCCGATATATGAACATTGAGGTTTTACGTAGTGTATTGGTACATTAAATACTCTTAAAAAGAACTCAAAATGCCAAACTTTTGTTGTGTTCCTATAATGTAAAACCCAGGGAAAGCCTTTTGTCTTCATTCAGGTCCCGAAATATTCTGAATATATGCTTTAACCCTTAAAAATTTAACTAATCAAATTGCGCCTAAGAAACAAAAGAACTGCTTCAAGTAAGGAATTGCTGGCAACAGTTTCATTTTGGAAGAGGGAAAAGAAAAATGAATATAAACATATGCAACCTCGACAGCAAGCTATGTTAGCTTAGATTATATTCAGTACTTCTAGGAGTCTCCGAAATTCACACCTGCAGTAAACTCTCGAATAACTGGGATGTTTATTATCCAGGACGATCCATAGTGAAATCCATTTCGTAAATAATGTTTTTTAATGTCCTGTAGACTAATTAATTATTAAAACTATGTTTTTACTTCAAGATCATCCTACATAGTATTCAAAACTGTATGTCCTTAACCTACAAAACACAGGAATAATCGTGATGCTATTGCGATCCTATTATATCATCTTATCAAACAATGCATTTGATCTTTCTGCAACTAGAGAAAAAAAAATACGAGGAATTCAATCTCGATAGTTCCTTCCCTATAAAAAAACACATTGGTGGCTGCATGTCCTGTTTTTAGCGTACGGTATCTAAAATATTAATGATTAAAGAGGTATTATTCACCTTCGACAAAGTTCGTATTTTTTTATTTATTAATTTATTTTATTCGTCCACCTCATTCTCAAAGTTCTTGTTTAGGTTCATGAATATTCAATTTACTCGTATCTATATTCTGCATACTGCAGATTTCCCCATCCATCTCTTAAGGGGAATCGCTTAGTATTTACAAGTTTACGCTATTATTTATTGTAAATTAAATTAAATAAATTATGAGGTAAGAAAATACTGAATTATATTAAGTTATACTAGGTTATACAAAAAATTATAAATATAATTTTGACACGCACAGAAAACCAGCAAGCGGGAGAAAGTAATCAACTGTAGCATATGACATAATATAGCCCCACCGCCCTACAACATGTTGTGCCGCATGGAACGCTTCTGCCTAGATGGCAGATAGTGTTCAACTTTACATAAGATATCCCTATTGCAAGCACGATCTTCCGACGGTTAGCTAGTTTCTCCAACATTACAAATTCATCTCCGACTCTTAGTATTGTGTTCAACTCGTGTCTATTGTCATGATGTTCAGTTATGATAAATACCCGAAATACCAACCTCGTCCTTTAAATATTCGACACTTTATCACAATCCACACTAACTGTGGCGAAAAATTTGCACCGCTTTCAGGCAGTTGCTAATAGTTGACTCATTGCATTGCCGTGGGCAGCCGCTAAGAGAAGGGAGAACATGAATCTTTACTGTCCATGTCGAAATTGAATCTGTGTTAACTAGTTTTCCAGGCAATACAGTGATAATAATACAACGGAGAAGCGCTAGTCACTGAATTACTTAATCTTACGAATTTATCCCTCATTTATGTATGTATTTATTTTTTTATTTTAGTATTTTAGTAGGTTATTTTACGACGTTTTATCAACATCTTTGGTTATTTAGCGTCTGAATGAGATGAAGGTGATAATGCCGGTGAAATGAGTCCGGGGTCCAGCACCGAAAGTTACCCAGCATTTGCTCATATTGGGTTGAGGGAAAACCCCGGAAAAAAACCTCAACCAGGTAACTTGCCCCGACCGGGAATCGAACCCGGGCCACCTGGTTTCGCGGCCAGACGCACTGACCGTCACTCCACAGGTGTGGACTTTATGTATGTATGTATGTATGTAGACTACGTATGTAAGTATGTATATGTAAGTTTATATGTATGTAATTGTAATGCATGTATGTATGCTATTTGATAAGGAAGGGTGTAAGTTCATAATCAAGAGAAATGAACCATGCAGGGCCGGATTAAGGTATAGTGCCGCCCTTAGGCATTGCTAGAATATACAGCCCAGTAACTCCCACAAACAGTTTATGATTTATTTATTTATTTATTTATTTATTTATTTATTTATTTATTTATTTATTTATTTATTTATTTATTTATGTATTTATTTATTATTTATTTATTCATTCATTTATTCACTTATTTATATATTTTTATTTTTATTTATTTATTTTTATTTATTTATTTACTTATTTATTAATTTATTCATTTATTCATTCATTCATTTATTTATACAGGCCATGTTTAGTTTAAATTAGTTTTAAATGAAATTTTAAAATTCAGAAAGCAATAGATTACTGGAATCAAAATAAATGCTTCTTACGTGTGAATTACAAAAATTTCGTTCGCACTTTCTTCACAGAGAAAACACTGATGATGTCCGTCATCATTGAATTATTGTTAACAATACAATAATTATACCAATTATTAATAATTCTTAATTATATTGGTGGAATCATTTAATTGTCATCAAGTCGATCTGACGAAGCACATCAGACTCGATGCAAAGAAACATAAAACCAAACTTATTCATTGTTGAAACAAAATTGATTTGTGAAAGGCAAGTTATGGTATATTTTTAAGCATTGGTTTTGTTGGTGGTATAATTATTACGAGTATTTCCTATTTTAATAAGAAATATATAGTAAATTGAAAAAAAAAAACTCACATCTTTGCTAAATAAACCTTTCATATCGAATTATATAGTGCTCATGCTGGAATATGATAAATAGTATTGTTGACGATATATTATACTGAAAATGTAACTCAGAGTTGTCGTTACTATTCATAACGATAAATAATAAACACATCCCATTTGATTTTCAATAATTCATTCTTGTTTATACAAGCAGTTTCATAGCATAATAACGTGATACCGGCATTACAATATAACTATGCAGCTGCACACTTTCCTTCTACTCTCGCCGCGACCGCGACAATGCGATAACAAAACAATATCCGACTTCCACAAGGTGTTCAAGAACAAACTTCAGAAAATATTTTCGAACAAGTGTTTTAAAAACAAATTTCGCTGTAAAATGAAAATATAAAAGAAAGAAAAAAGGAAGAGAGAGAGAAAATGCCGCCCCCTGGAAATTAGTGCCCTAAGGCAACAGCCTAGGTTGCGTAGGCCTAAATGCGGCACTGGGTTCATCCTAATTTAATCATGAATGAGTAGGTGCATTCGGAATTTTTTTTCTCTCTTTTGTACTTGACTGAAACACTCTCGAAAGGACCTAAATATCAGTACTACAGTTTCTGAAATGAGTTCTGTACATTTTGAAATGACTACAATAAGAAATTTGACGCCAAATACTAGAATATCGAATAAGGAAATATAGAAAAATGTAGAGTCGTGTACCCTGTAGGGCTTTCAGCTTATGGCTTTGTTCTTTTATATGTTGTAAGGAAATATCATTATATTGATTGGACAACCCTGTTCATGGGACATTGGGTTTCTCCCCGACTGAACGGGGAGGCGTACTTTAATGTGGAGGGTTGGGGAGGTGCAACACAGATCCAAAGTCGTTTGTCAGTACTCGAGAAAGTAGCCCATAGAAAGCCGAAGCATCGACTGCCCAGGGTTGGGCGCTAGCTCATGTTCGAAGAAATATTTCTGCGCCACATGAAACAACATTTCCAAAACCTCCTTTGTAAGTGATGAATATGATTAGGGTACATCAACAAGTAAGCTGCAGGAAAGGAGGGAAGATGGTAGTTTATGAATAGATAGCCTGGAAGAATTATAGAGGAAACCACGGCATGGTAGAAGACGTAATGTCAGGACAAATTTGCCTTTGAAATATTTCTTAATTCCATGACGAAGCAAACTTGCGTAGTGTACGTGTTTTATTTTCACTCTTTGATCAGTCTTTAAAACTGATCTGTTACTAAATGTTCCTTTTGATTTTAATGATACGCCTATTTCGATTTTATTTCGTGGTGTTAGTTTAGGGGAAATTTCCTTTTCAGTACGTCAGATTATTTCTTTTCACAAAAATTGCACTTCTTTCTGTCTCAATCACCTACTGTACTTACCTGTATGGTTCCAGGCATAATTCTTGAAGATAATCTCTGTTGGAATCCTCATCTTGGCTGCATTTCTAACAAACTGAACAAATTTGCTCATGCTATAAGATGTTTAAAACAAATTCTTGATCGTACTTATTAAATATATTTTTTGCTTATGCTCAGTTCGTCTTATCTTATAATATATTTCTCTGGGGCAGTGCCGCCTGTATTCAGAGGGTTTTTATCATTCAGAAAGGGATATCACGAATTATTTTAATTTGAATCTCTTAGAGACATTTATATAAATATTAAAATCTTTACCATTACTTCTATATTTATTTATAAATCAGCTCTTTTATGAAAGTAATAGCGAAATATTTACATTAAATAAAGATAAACATAATATGTACTATATAAGGAAAACTAAATATATATTGAAAACTACGGGACATATTATTCAAAGCCTTCCGTTGTTTCTGTTAGCCGCATTTAAGGTAGGAGGGTATATTTTCCATTTTCTACATTTCTTCATCTACAATTATAGGGTTTTTTCTTAATAAAGTCATTAATAAAACTACACGTTGTACAGATTCAAAAAAATTGGAAATCAATTTGGGGGCCCATTTTGGGGCTATAACTCAAAATTTGCAGTACTTCAAAAAAATTCAAATAACTCCGTCATTTATGTAGATAGAAGCCTAGTTCTTTCTACAAATCTACCTGTTGAATGTTTTATATATTTAGTGGTTTATCTCCTATCATAACTTGAACTTTACTTTTCAAAAAACAAAATTGTTGAAAATTAAAAAAAAAATTTTTTTCAATAACTATTGCTTGGATAAAAAAATTCATCAGACAGAAACAAGCTTCACATATTCATGGATACACAGTAAAAATTTCATAATGATAGGAGCTAAATGCCCAGAGTAATTAAACGTCAACTGTGTCAACTTGCAAGGAAAAGCAACTTTAAGAAAATCACAATTAAAGTTTGCATGTGTTTTCTTAGTATGCAGCTTACCACAGCTGAGCTAAAACTGTCCAGGCCCGTAAGTTTCTCCATTCTCTTCCTTTCTTATTTGTTCTGCATGCAGTTTAGTCTGTTTTACCTTCTTCCTGTACATGTTATAGGCCACTATACGCTGTTTTTGTCTCCGGTATTTAGTTCTGACATGTTGCACTTCGTCTAATATAATGGATTTTCTTCCAAGTGAGATACCTAGGGATCTTGTTTAGACAATTCTGTTATGGCACACCCAAAATTTTACTGAGATACAGCCATACACACAGCTAAGGTGATTCTTCTTTTGGTCAGAAATGTTGTCTTCTGACAATGTTCCCAAATCATGTGGTGAAGACACTCATTTGCATTCTGAGTCCTACCCAACAAGCATCTGTCTCACAATAAATCTGCTGCCAATCTCTGAAACACAGGTATTATTTTGGTTACCACTTTTTCAAAGAGTGCAGTTTTCGTTGTCTTTTTAGTGTGAGGTCCTGGTTTTCTTCCCTCTGCAATGGCTCTATGGTAGAAACACCAGTTTCTCTTATCGTCAGGATCAGATGTTGCAACAGGACATTTAGTGTGTCGTGGAACTTGATCTGTTGATCGACAGTGGTCCAGAATGGCATAGCTGGATCTTTTCATTTTGTCCCTGTCTCCAACGTTGTCATAAATTGCACCTCTATAATATTTGGTGACTCTGTCAATCTTCTCTACTGTGAGAGCATTCGGGGATTTTCCACCTAAACGTTCTTTTGTGGCAATATTTCTGAGGGCAGTACCCATTCTTATTGCGACATGTTTGATGCATTCCTTCTTTCCAATTACTACATCACCCTAAACTTTGCTTTCTTGGAGGTATGGAAAAGTTTTTGCATCGCCATCACCTAGCAACGTGGTATAGCGAAAACCTGGCTTTCCAGATCTATGCCATAATGTCAGTGCTGCTGTCATCTCCATCCCTTGAGATGTGCCAGAGTAATTTGCCTCATACTGATGCCCTTCCTTTATATAATGAAATTCTGGATCATCATGATCATACTCTCTTGAGTTTATGCTGCACCACTGACAGTGCTTCGATAAAACTTCATAATCTATAACAAACCCAGTGAGAATATCAACACAGCCAACCATATAAGCACTAGAATGCCCTCTCTTGTGCCAACTTCCGTCATAACTAACTGCTATGTCTATTATCTTTTTACCTTCGAGCAGTGGGTTCACTTCAATATGAGCCTTCTTCACTTCTTGTTTTGCTTTGACTAACAAATTGTTGGGTACTTGTTTCTGTATCCCTTTGAACTTCTAGAAGAATTCTATCATATGATTTGTGCGCCATTGATTTCATATTGAGAGCAATACAAAATCTTTATAGGACTGCATAACAAATTTTGCAAGCAGTAGCACCAATTAGATTTTGTAAACTTTGCAAACTCAAAATCATGTCATCAGGGGCCTGAGCATCATGATGAATATTCTGTTGGCCTTCCTGCAGTTTTATTATTTTAGGTACATTGGCTATACTTTCATCACTTACTGTTATTCGAGATGCTTGTTGAGAGAGTTGAATATATCGAGAATTTGTAGGCCTACCATCATCTTGTGAAGTTGAAGCAACATATTTCTGCCATCGTTTGGTTCTTACACTATTCAGAAGTTTTTGCTTCGATTTTCTGAGGGATGATAGCTTTCCCATTGTTTATTAGAATATTATGTATACAGTAATAAAACACAAAATAAAGTATCAAATTACAGCATGAACCTATAGGCCTACATACAATTTTCACTCACAAAATTCGTTCTTGTTAGTTTCTTGCACTGTAGTTTACTAACGAAACGAATACCTAAACTAAATACTAAAACTAATTCACATGTACACTTCAAACCACTATTTCTATAATATAACTAACAAATATCATCCATACAGAGCATAAAACACGAAGGCACACGTGTAGTCAGATGAAAACAAACTGTTGAGTGCAGAGGGATAGAAAAACCATTACATCTCCTTTGGTTGAATACTGATTGTTACTGCCATCTGGCATACAATTTATGTACACTTTTCAATTCTGTAAGCTGCCAGCTGTTGTAAATTTGTAAACTTTTGAGTAGAGTAATATGCCTGCTAAATACGAAGTTATATTGAAAAGTTACGAGTGACAGAATAAGAGGCATGGCATCTAGACACTCAGTGACATAAGCAGGCATTTAAAAATGGCGTCTATTACGGCGCTAGGGCATGGGAGGGAGGTGGAATTTAACTAGCATACCCTCCGCTACAATTTAGGACAAAAATATTTTTTTTTCCATTTTTTTGTCATTTTTGACGAAAATATACCCTCCTCCTACCTTAAGGGTACAAGAATATTACAGATAAAGAATGAACTATTCAGGAGTATTATTTATTTAATTAGGTGGTATTCTGAAGCTAAAATGTGTTGTGAATTTCATAGTTTCTTCGTACAGAATTTTTTTTTTCGATTTTTAACAACAAAATTACATTTTCTTTACGCATTTATCAAACGTTTGTTACAAATAACGCCTAAAGTCGTATTATTTGTAACAATTTTTGTGATAATTGCGTAAGAATGGTGTAATTTTTAGTTATAATTTTAAAAAAATCTATACAAAGCAATTAACAAATTTTTAGCTTCAGAACACTAGCCAGTTAAAGAAATGATACTTTTGAATAGTTCATTCTCTATTTGTAATATTTTTTTATCCTTAAAACTAAAGAAAAAAGGTATTTTACTAGCAACTTCAAATTAGTGTAAGTGAAAATATTCAGATTAAGACAATTTTTATATGACATTTCTTGCTCAGAATGTCTTCAGAAATAAGCTCCGTAAGTGACGGTAAATCCTCATGAATCACCCTGTATAAAACAAGGGTTTGAGGGATGGAGGTGAAAAGAGATGTAGCATTGCTGTGAGGATATTGACACTTATATTTGTAGCCATGCTATAGGGGATGAACAAAATATTGCAGGTATAAACAAAACATTGGCTTGTTTTCTTTTTACTTTGTTTCGGATAAACCGGACTTCGGTTTAGCGAAGTTCGGTTTAGAGGGGTTTTACTGCATTAAATACAATTTATATTGAAAATGTGTGCATGCAATGCTACCCAATTTACTTGAGTAATTCGGGTTCCGCATATTGTGGACAGATGGCAGGACTGTAACCCATTTTCAAGTTGCACACCAATTCGACGGGCCATGCTGTGCATGATGTGTATCTGTGAAGAGTTACTGTATGTCATGCACTAGGGTGAGTGCATATGCAAGTGTTAGTGTGAGTGTAGTGTAGAGAAAGGGTGAGAATGATGATGATGAGGAAGGAAGAAGTTGAAACCCAGTGCCGAGACGTAGCCTACTCTTGTCGAATAGCACCAATGGGGCCGCCAGACTTTACGTCCCCGTCTGACGGACGAATCATTATCAACAGTGACATATGCCTTCTCTTCATGTGTACTGCGAAGAGATTTGGGATTTAAATCAGGCATATTAGCGCACAATCTGGTGATTAGAAGTTGTGCACCGCTACCTCTTCTAGTCCCGAGGTAGAAATTTTCCACGAAAATCTTCAACTCCGCCGGGAATCGAAACCAGGCCTGCTGGTCTGGAGACAGACGCGCTACCACAGAGCTAACTCGGCGGACTTTTATTGAATATTTCCCAATAATAATCGTTATTTTTCGAAGTATCTTAATTGTTGTGGTTCAACCTCTATGAATTGTAAAGAAGATTGGATGTGTGAAATTTCAAGCAAATTTAGCAACTGAGTTTTGAGATTTTTTTTTGTAAAATGCTAGGAAAGAAATATGAACATTTCATTTCATTTATATTTTCAATTGATCTTAAATAATAATAATTCATATACCAAAAGAGACCATTGATTATTCTATTTGTGTGGGTAACGGGTAAGGAGTGTATTGCAATATGCACCATTGTGCAGAAGGGAGAGGTAGAAAGCATACCCGCCAGCAGCCACGGATGTATGCTAGTGACTCTCTTATCCGCGGGTAAGAGACGCTAGCCCGAGGGTGCACTGTGCTGATGACCGCTGACTTAAGGAATCACTGGGCAAAGGATAATTCGTGAATCCCTGTGATTCCTGGCCTTCAAGCGGTGTAGATATACTGTCCGCAAAGCATACCTCCCTCCCTTAGTTCCATTACTCAGTTTATATATGTACAAGCAAGCGGCAGCAGTGGTAAAGCAATGGCTGTGTCTAAACTTTTCACTTCCAAAAAACTGAGATTTCTGGTGGAATGAGAAGAAGAGTTCTGTTGTAAAAAAGATGATGAGAGTGTAAAAATACCTAATTTGTACTATCCGCATTTCACGAGAAGATCCGAGCAAGGAATGCGAGTTTTTCCCCCACTCTTTTAACCTATCCTTACACGGAACCGGTCGGCCATTGACTGAGCCTTGTTTGTCCCAGCCGTCCAATCACACCACTCCCATCCACCTGCTCCTTCAAGAACGCTGCGTTACTGGCTTACTCTCCTCTTGCCCTGCAAGGACCATACTCCCCTCGCAGGGATCTTCTCGTGAAATTTGGACAGTAATAAGGTGTTTATATAGCTATTAGGGATAATCTGAAAACTGAATTCGGTAGCAGATTTTTCGAGTTCAGGAGAGTGGAGAATGATCTTGCGGTTATTGTCAACCCTTTTTCTGTAGATGTAACCGGTGCAAGAATTAACTTGCAGTGTGAACTTATTGACCTACAAACATAGTGATGAAAATCAATTGCAAAGATTTAGTGGTAGGAATTTACTTGCACAATTGTGTAAAGTTAAATATAAACGTCTGAGAGATTTTGCTGCCTCCCTTACAGAAATGTTTATCTCCACATATGTTTGTGAGCAATTCATTTCTAGAATGAACGCTAATAAATCGAAAACAAGAACCTCTCTTTCAGATGATAATCTTTCGGCACAGCTGCGTATAGCTGTTACAGACATTACTGCATATTTTTAACGTATAACCAAAGGTTCATATCAAGACGATTAATTTTCCTACTTCTGTTTTGTATTACTTATGTTTTCTCAAGAGGAAATTCAAATAAAATTCAAGAAACCACAGTAAACTTCTGATTTATGTAATAAATGACAGTTAGCATTGTGTGTAATAAATGACAGTTCGCTAGTGTGCAATGTTATACAGTGCGCCAGGGAAGTCTCTCCGCACTGGAGACAGCGGAGTTTGGGCCTATGCGCTAGCAACTGCAGTAACGTTGGTAGTAGCCGGAACTTACGCTAGGAACAAAACGTAAACTGTGTACTCACCACAATCATAACCGATGCTGGAAGTGTTTTCCTCATTGTTTAAGGCACAGTTCGACTCTTTTACACTTATTTTCAACCATTTTCACTCATGTTTCTTGCGTAATCGACTGCACATAATTAATTATATTCGTCTTAAGTTCATTGATTGTTTTAGGATTATTACCATATACCGCAAATTTTGCAGACTCCCTTTTCGTAATCACTTTTAATTCATGAACCACTGTAATTTTAAGGGATATTATAATTAAGTCCGCTTCTTTCAGTCTTATGTGCTGTCCACTTAGAGATTCCGGCCTCTTGTGTAATTTACGCGTTGATTTTGTAGGACTCCACGACATTAAAACTGAGATTTCATCAAGTTTTTCTGTAGAATAACTCTTCTCGGGTTCTCAGCCAGGTGAGTTGGAGATTTGCTTCCAAGCTTTCGACGGCTAGCTCTGCCATCTTCTTCAGGGAATGAAGAAGAAGAAGATGGCAGAGTTACCCGCCGAAAGCTTGGAAGAAAATTTCCAACTCACCTGGCTGAGAACCCGAGAAGAGTTATTCTACATCAAACGCCGGGAAAGCCTCAAGTCTTACAAGTTTTTCTGTCGTTAAAATTGTAGACCTGCCACTTCTTGATGCATCGAGAACTGATCCGGTTCCACGGAATTTATTGATCAAATCACATACAGTATCGTGGTTTGAACACCTGGAATTGGGAAAACGCATACGAAATTTCTGTTTCACATTTTCCGCGAAAAACGTATTCCACCAAAAACGCTCATTCTTCAATAGAAAGTGTCACAAGTAGTCTTTAGCCACCACTCACTCACAATTAGACTGCAGTACACCCTGTCTGCCCTCAACTGATACTGTTAACTAAACAACCCTCACTTAAAGATGTGTGGCAATGGCCCAGCCCGGCTGATGCTACCAACATAATTGCAGTTGCAAGCACATACACTCCGCTGTCTCCAGTGCGGAGAGACTTTCCTGGCGCACTGTATTACCGATATTGATTTACTTCGAATGAATTGTATGTTTTTCTGTACCTTACGTGTTTGTTGTTTTAATTTTGCTCACCAGTGTAGTAGAGCGGGAAATTGACGTTCTGCTTTCTTGTATGTTCACTTTAACACTAATCCGTCACTGCAAACGATAAAGTCACAAATTCATCCCGTGCTTCAGTTTTGCGGTTACCGGGTTGCGTTCACAATGGATTCGGCGCAAATTGTTTTCTGCCCACCCCTGACTTAAGGGAACAAAAGAAAAATACCGACAGTGACAAGAGCGAATAGATGTCCCGTATTTCCTGCCGAGAATCGAACCTGACTTCACTCGGTTTATAGCTGAAAGCTCAGCTTCTAATCATTTTGTTTCTTCTGGTAGTGTGATCCACACAACTGTTAGGTAAATATTTGTTATTTGCGAATTTCTGTATCGTCTTCTAAACAATAGTGACAGTACTAGAGATGGGTAAAAAAGCTGGAACAGTTTTTTTGAAACTGTTTCACAATTGAAACTGTTTCGTATCGAAACAGTTTCGTGGAATAACCTGTTCCAACTGTTCCAAAGAACGTTACACTGCTCCAGTGACCACTTCAACTTTCCATATGGTTCCAAGAGATATAGGCCTTAAACAGTTCAATTTCTAAACAGTTTCTCTCTTCTTCTCTGTCCGCAAACACTACGTGTAACACTATCGTCGACTTCTAATCGAAAGTAGATATAATATCGATGTTCCAAACGGCCTTTATGCAACAGTAGCCTATGTAGGACCGCGCAATTTAATTGTACGATTCAAATTCTGTAATAATTTTGATATTAATTATTAGCTGCCCATTGATGGTGAATATGTTCATGGTATCCAAACATGGTGTTAATTATTAATATACCGCGAAAAAATATGATCGGCTAATGTCTTATCGTTATTAAACTCTCCTAGGGTTATATGCGTTAGGGTAAAGTTGCCTAATTCCGTGATACCCCTAAATCCGTTATAGGTTTTTTTTTCACTGAATGTCATGAGACTGCGTATCTTGCTAGGAAGTTCACCGGTGCCTCAAAAGTACACGTAAGATGCACTATTTCGAGAAAGATGTCTGGCGCTATTGTTGAATGGCAAAGCTTTGACTGGCATTCAATTTTAAAAAAGTATCACGGGATTAGGAGTATTACGGAATTAGTCAACTTTACCCTATTTTTACTAAAATCTATTCATTTTGAATTGTAGTTATCTACTGTACTCTTTACAGTAACCTATGAAAAATAACTTTCGTCGTCATAATACACTGAACAGCTGATTTAAAGACGATTCAAGGGCTTTGAAACATGTTCCTGAAGCAGATGAGAAGTTGAAAGAGTTGAAACAGTTGTAATTGATGTTTTAAACATATTCTTATGGAACTGTTTCTTTGAAACTGTTATTTTGTAACAGCTTCGTTCATGAAACAGTTACAGTAAAAACGTTTCTTAAAAGAATGGTTTATCCCATTTCTAGACAGTAGTAATCTCAATTAACTTTTGTGCGAGATCGTGCGTATTTGCTTGGTTTCCGCACAAAACCAATCCAAGGAAAGTCTAAAATTCCACATTCAGAATTCCCAACTTAACACACATAACAATTTCCCTCTTCTTACCGCTTAAGTGGCATATTGATTTTACTGCTTTAGGCTTTTAACATATTATTTTTAAAGACGTTCAATATAGTAATAATTATAAATTGGAAACTTACCACTGCAATTTCACCTAAATTCCACTGTTAATTATTGTTTTTAAATATTTGCAAAAATTAAGTAAACTCTACAACTCCACTAAAGTTACTGCATTCGTGATGCAAGTAACATTAAGGAAGCCGTAAAAAAATCAACAAGATTCCAGACTCGTCATAGACTGGGGAAAAGAAAAGACAGACGTATATCACGGCCTGCTGGAGTATAGTAAACACAGAAAACATTTTAAAGCAACAATTTTGAAGATAGATATTTATGTTTTGCAAATTAGCCGTCATTGAACAGAAACCAAGATGGAGATTTCATTGCAACTAATTAGAAATTCCTCTTTCAGGTATGTAATAAACGATCTTCGCACAAAATAATGTACGATACACGAGCGGTATGTTTTCTTTCAATTCTCGGAAATTAAAAAAGCTCAACTACGTTTCGCTTTTTCAAACTATTCCTCGAACATGAAAACTTGAACATACCGCTCTTGTAACGCATATTACTATTTTTAAACTAGATTTACGTTGTAGGTAGGATGTACAAAAATTGTTGCATGGACTTTCTTTCTGAATAGCAGCTCGTAGGAAGCCGATTTGTTTGGAGATGATGTAGTGTATAGGAATGCCATTTCCTTGCGGTTTCCCACCCCTGCGCAGTTTCCCCTTGCCGATGCTATAGCTCATAGGCGCCTCATTCCACCAATATCGCCGTGCTCATGGCCCTCGTTTCCGCCCAATATTGTTTTGTCGTTTGTTTATGAGATCCGTTTTGTGACATTGGGACTTGGAGCCTCGCCATAGCTGCTAAAGTAAGTGGACAGAAGGACGAGATGGAAGTGGAAGACACCTTCTGGACCGCAACGGACCCCCTCCCTAATCTCCCTACTATTGGCATTGTTTAGTTTATTGCGTATATCTTATGCACTGCAGCCAGAAACCGTTTACTATTTCATAAACGTTAAAGGAGCATAGTTCCTTGACTATAATCAATACACCTAGATCGCTTGTTAAAGTTACTTTAAGCTAGGACGCATAAATCACCTTATTTAAGTTCAAAGTTCAGATGCAATTGTAGGCTGAAGAATTCTGTTGTACATGGAAACAGTATACTTTATTGAGAAGTTCCGGAATCTATCTTCGACACCAGTATATTGTATGTGTATTTATTAACATTACAATTGGGTATACACCCGGTGGCAGTGATATATAATATACAATAATACCATTACAGTTATACAATAATTACAGCAATAAAAGAAAAATAAAAACATATAAAATAAAGAAATAAATAAATCAAATAAAATAAACCTAAATTTTATTTCTAACTATAAATAAATAGATGCAATAAACCTAGGATCATAAATAAAAACTATTCTATAATAACGCCTAAATTAAGCAAAAGTAAACCTAAATTATAAGTACTTCTATTTCACCCAAATATTACCAATTTAAGTAATTACATATCACCTTAATTATTTACAAATCAACTTAATTACATATCATCTTAATTAATTACATACAGTAGCGTGCAAATTAATCCGACCAACGTAATTACATATGCAAAAAAAATCAAACGGGATAAAAAAAAAGGATCTAAGACATACCTCAGTAATCTATGTGACCTCCCTTGTTCCTAATATCAGCTCTGAGACAATTTGGCATGGATTCCACTAATTTCCCACAAATATTCTTCATTTCTTCATCGCGAAACCATACACCAATGAGGGCAGAAATCATCTTCTCCTTTGTAGAACAATCCATTTTTTGCATTCTTCTTTTGCAAATTGACCACAAGTTCTCAATGGGTTTGATGTCGGGTGAGTTGCTTGGCGAGGGGAGTACCTGAATATTCTTCTTGTTGAAGAATTCTGTAGTTTTTCGAGACGTATGGCATGGTGCCAGGTCTTGTTGGAACACATCTCTGTCATCCGGAAATGATTTTTGCAGCTGGGGTACGATTCTGGTTTCCAATAAGTGAATATATTTGTCAGAATTCATTATTCCCTTGATAGGTATTAATGCTCCAGGCCCTTCGTGTGTAAAACAACCCCAAAACATTACTTTAGGGGGGTATTTGGGTGCTTGTTGGAGATGAGCTGCTGTTACTTTTTCGGATCCTTTCCGTACGTAAAAAACACAGTGGCCGTGGACCTCGAAATGAGACTCATCGGAAAAAAGTACATTCTTCCAGTCATTCACTGTCCAGTGTTGATGTAATTTTGCCCACATTAAGCGTTTTTTTGTAAATAACAGGGGTTAGCAGTTGCTTCTTAATAGGCTTACGAGCCCTTCGTCCAGCTTCCAAAAGCCTACGCCACACTGTTGTGACGTGAATATTCGCCCCAGTGGTAGCCATTAACTCGCGGGTTAAGTCGACAGCAGTTAGTCTAGGATTTAATTTACTTTTCCTGAAAATTAAACCATCATCTGCAGGTGAAGTCTTCCTTTTCCGGCCACAGTTTCCTTTTTTCTGGGGTGTGATGGATCCAGTCTCCCTGTATCGTTTTATGATCGAATTAACAGTAGCCAAACCGATGTGACATTCTGCAGCAATTTGCCTCTGTGTCATAGAAGAATGCTCTGCTAATGTTATAATTTTAGACCGTTTTCGTGGAATTGTATCCATTTGGGAAGACAACAAAATGTACACAGGATTGCAGTATTAAGTCTTCAACACAACTGAAATGCTTATAAGTACAAAACGACAGGCAAAATGTCACATATTATAAAAAAAAATAATGACAGAATTCAACAATGGAATTACACGTACTACAGATGTCAATTAAAGCGGTATGAGCAGCTATGAGGCCAACAATGACAGAAAATGTAAAAATATGTCGTGTTCGCATTAATTTGCACGCTACTTTATCAACTTATTTAATTACATGACACAACTTAGATAATTACTCTGCCCTGCAATTATATTTTCAGTTTAATCTTCCCAACCTTTCCTTAAATGTATTGTTTTTTAGAGGACCACCCTGAAAGATTGCTGCAGATAAGCTGTTCCAGTCTGCTATTGTGCGGTTAACAAGGGAAAATTTTGCCATGTCCGTTCTTTGTTTTCTACATTTAAACTTCCTAATGTGATCTGCTCTGCCTAAGTGTGATGTTGTTGCTAATCTAGCATTGATGTCGGTCCATGCTTTGTGCCCCATTTGTGCCTTGAACAGTGCGGTGAGTCTGGTTTTTCGTCGCCTTAATTTGAGAGATTCCCACCCTAAGTCTTTTACTATCTCATCACCATGTCCCTTTCCCATTTTGACATACTTTGCTGCCTTGCGTTGGACCTTTTCTATTGAATCGATTTGGTTTTGTCTGTACGGATCCCAACCTACTGCTCCATATTCCATAATTGGGCGAACAAAGGTTTTGTACGCTAATTCTTTTGATCTTCGGTTAGATTTCTTCAGAATACGCATAGAGGAATTTAGTGCTTTCCAGGCTTTCCTTGTGGTATTAGTGACTTGTTGATTGATAGTTTTTTCGCGATTCTGTTTCAGGTCTTTAAGAACATTTCCGAATACTGTAATAAAAGTCATGACAGCACCCTTAGTCAGTGTTACCAATTCGTAATCATAATATTTGATCATCTCTTAGTACTCTCTGCAGTTAGTTATTAATGACATGTTTGCTTACGATTAGAAACATTAATGGATACGTTAAGACGGGAATGGAATATTAATGGTACCCATGAGTAAAATTACGAAATTTTAAACTATAAAAGCTACATTTTTCAAATTTGTACAATAGATGTATACTAATGTAACTAAAGAACTCACAAAAATGTGTCCTTGTAGCTCTCATGGTTCACAAGTTATGTGCAAGTGTACATTTTTGGGGGCGAATAACTCAAAAAGTCCCCTGCGTAACAATTTTCTTTTCTTCGGTCTCATAATTTGTAATAGGGTCACCACACACACATATATACTTCTTTAAATAGCCCTGGGTTTCAATGTGGCTTCATTAGATAAGTCTTCAGAATTTTTTTTAAATATTATATAATTTTTCTCTTAAAAATAAAAAAATATATATTAAGAAACCGAAAAAAATACATATTGAAATTGTATTCACCGTAAGACCCGAGCTATTTCTATTCACTGCATATCTGTGAATTTAAATACGAAGTTTGAACTATCACAAAATCTGCTTCGGAAGGAGCATTTTATAGGAATGAAAATGCTGAAAATTTAGAGTGTCAGAAAATATCAATGAAAGATTTGAATATATTACTCATATTAAAATCCTTCTGGTTCAGCAGTGAATGTATGGGAACATCTATCGATCAAAGTAGAGCGGTATATGGGGCTTTCAGAGCACAAGGCAATCAAGAGTCCACTTTTGGTCAATTGGGAGATACTTCGTCTGTACATGCCTTAGTTGAGGCTACTTTCAGAGCATAACAAATATAGTATTTGAAGCTTCTAGAGTTCAGATTTTTTAAATTGCACTCATCTTTAATGAGTAATTAACTATACATAAAAGACTATAAGTGTAATTTTCTGAAAAGTTTATTTTTGTGACTTGATTCTCTTGTGCTCTGACAATGAGCTCCCCGTATTAAAACAAAAGTCAATGAAAATGCAAATAAATCCGAACTGCTCAGTACAATGCAAAACTGAGCGTGTCGTAGCTGGAATTTAAAGCACCACGGGACTTTTAAAATTGGCTTATGAACTTCAAAAATGGCGGTACTGTATCGGTGGTGCTACATTTTTAAATAGAGGGAGGTAGGTAATGTTTTATGTCGAAAAACAAAATTGTGGTTTTTGAGAGATTTTCTCCAAAATTCACTCGTGAGTACCATTAAGATACAGTATTAACCACTTCAAAAAAATGGAGAAATGTTTGTTCCAAAGAGAAATGATCCTTAGCACTTGATTTAGTGCTGTATGTACGCATAACTGAGCAGAAAGTATAACTGAAATTATATTTAATAACATTTGAACTAGCATTTCAAGACGATATGGGGAGAACCAGTTAAGTCAGCGAGTGCTGACGTCCATTGGTTTAGAGTGCCAATTCAATATTCGAACAGCTGATGGAGAAAGTACTTTAAGAGGAGAGGAAGGTATTCTTTGATAAAATATGAGTAAATTAAAAAAAATATATATGTCTTTACAATACTCTGTGATATGTGTGGAATACATTGCATAACATTTTGTGGGTATTTGTGCCCTTGACGGATGTTGAAACGCCATTTTTAAACTTTCTGCGCCCTGGATTTTTAAATCACACGACACTTTTCATTATTGTTTCCGTAACTTCATTTTTTTTTTGCTCATTGCCACACAAAAAATGATAGAATTTCTGAAGTATTAAAGATACACGCATGAAATTTAGAACACGCATTCTCTAGACTTTTAGGAAACTTTTGTTTGTAACAGAATTTTGCTATTTGATTTCATTTTAAAAATATGTCTTTCTGTTTGCAAAAAAGGAAATCAAAAACGTGTTATTAAATTTTAATTATTTTCAAACGTAGGGACTAATATCACAATTCTGTTACAGACAGTTTCCAGAGCATGCTTTTACAAGTAAAATTAAATAAGAAATCTTTGAATTTACCTTCAAAAATGGCTTAGATCAGCCGTGGCGAAAATGTGACTCGCGAGCACATTGTGGCTCACAATGATAGAAATGCATTTCTCTTGCTTCCTACCTCCCCCAACCCCCATCCTGTCACTCACTGGAGTCAAACTCCGATCAGTTTGTATTTGTCTCTGACCTGCGCGTGGCGTATCGTCGCAATGTCTCTCTCGAAACCATGTACTTCTGTAAAAACTAAAGTTTCAAGTATGATGGGAGGACGCATTTTTTTGCTGACAACATGATGAGAATATTAAATGTATGATTTGTTCACAAGTATTATGAGGGAACGTTTGTATAACATAAAACGGCGTTATACTACATGTCACTCATGAAAGATTAAAAGGTTAATTGTTGTTGTTGTTATTATTATTATTGTTAAATATTATTATTATTATTATTATTATTATTATTATTATTATTATTATTATTATTATTATTATCTCTGTACGTCGATCCTTTTTCAGCAGATGTACGAATAATGCGGTTAGATCTTCAATTTAAACTCACAGATTTACAATAAGATGTTAAATGAAAGCTAGATGTAAGGACTTGAAAAATGTTGAACTTTTCAAATATTTGTCAACAAATAAATATCCGAAGCTTCGTTCTTTCGCTTGCTCTGTTGAAGCCATGTTCGCTACAACTTACATTTGTGAAATATTATTTTCAATAATGAAAATAGTAAAAACCAAATTTAGATCACGACCGACAGACAAATACCTTCGTGATCAACTACGACTGGCAGTAAGTGACATAATTCCTGATTTTGAAACTCTGTCGCAGAGACATTCTGAAGGCAGTTAATTTTAGGTTGTGATAATGTGTCCTATGTTTTCTTGTTCATTTCTTTCTTCGCTACACATACTAAACATTAGTTTGTAAACTTATACTGTATAAAATTATATTTAAGTGCTTGGCGTAAGGAAAATTAAAATCCTTTAATAAGTCACAGTTTCTTCACTGCCCCTTCGGGTGTCCGCCTCCCTCCATAGGTGCTATGCACGTTGTAGGTTACACAGTGGCTCGGCGCAAGATAAAATTTTCGCCACGGCTGGCTTAGATATATTGGTTTTATTAGAATTCTGCATTGTGTATATATATTTTTTTAATTCTGGGCCCCCAAATATATATATATATATATATATATATATATATATATATATATATATATATATATATATATATTCAAAATATTTATGTTTGATTGAGTTTCTATAGGCACGAGCTCTCTATATACAAAAAAATAATACTTTACACCAAATAGGTAAAACGTTCAAAAAGATACTGTCCTCTCCCCTTAAAACCTGATCATGCACCGACCTTATAATGCTCTCCGTGCAAGATTGACAACCTTGCCAAGTCCCACAGTCATCACTGCTGCTTCTTTGTATTGTAAGCGCTCAGTTTCCTATCCTTATCCATATAACTTATTATAAACGATCATTTCATTATACTATTTTATGTAGGCATCTTTCACGAACTTTTTTTAATACGTCTACATATGTAGGACTTATTTTTATAGAAACACTTTTCCAATTCTGCACTCGAAACATATTTTTAAAAGCATTGTGCAAGGTGTACGTTTTTCTGCTCTTCGCATAATCCGCATCCTCATTATTTGTAGTTTTTGTTTTGAATTCCCCTCTATTTTTAAAATCCCACTCACTCCTCTCCACCCCTTTGCTCCTGCGCACTCCACACTATTACCCATTGTATTTCCTTCTGTACAAATTTGGCATTCATCCATCTCCATCATTCCCCTAATACAGCGAAAGCTCTTTTAATCGCCTTGCAAGCGTGTGGGGTTTCGGAAGATGGATATAGAAAGCGCAGCAGTTCAAGAACTTATGTTTAGAGTACTGTTCCTTTATCACAGTTGGTTCGAATATGGCGGCGTCATTGTTATTGTCTCAGGAAGATAAGTTATTCGTGTATTGGTGTGTGGATAAGCTTCAGGGCTTCTACCGCGTTGTCTTGGTGTTAGTGGCTGACGTTTCGACCGCTGTGTTGTGGTCATCTTCAGAGCAGTTGTTGGATAAGGAAATAGTCTGCCAGCTCGTATATATATATATATATATATAGTAGTCTCGATGGGGGAGTACTTGCGGTGATAAGTCGTAGGTAGGATAGGACAACGTAGGACCAATCAGATGCCAGAAGGAGAACCTACGACCTATACTTAGGAACGAGAAACCAGGTCTCCACATGTATGCGGCGCCACCCCCCTCTTCATCCGGACATCGGGCACGGTATCAAGGTCACTCTTTCGGACCTTATGAGGGCCAGTATTTAATATGAATACCCCCCTTCATACAGACCTCAACCGGATTGGACAACGTAGGACCAGTCAGATGCCAGAAGGAGAACCTACGACCTATCACCGCAAGTACTCCCTCCATCGAGACTACTATATATATATATATATACGAGCTGGCAGATTATTTCCTTATCCAACAACTGCTCTGAAGATGACCACAACACAGCGGTCGAAACGTCAGCCACTAACACCAAGACAACGCGGTAGAAGCCCTAAAGCTTATCCACACACCATGTACACCAGCCGCGGAATCCTACGCGAGCACTTATTCGTGTATTATTTTTGAAGGTCAGTTCATCACCTATATCAGGCTCTCGTTCTGAGTTAACGGAGCCCGCCATATTATTATACTCACCAACAAAACACTGTAGAATCTTTGTGTGTCGACAGTTTATTTATAATTTTGACAAATTAGCAGAGAAGTCCTAAATACCCAGTGATGGCGATCTTAATGATGATGATACAATGTATTTGGAGTGAAAATAAACTATTAGGTCCACGAAATACTTCGTCCCTTTATGAGATCTTAAAGCTTTAAGTGCAATCTAGCCACCGGCTTAGCTCGGACAGTATCGAGTTGAACACATAGGCTGCTTTCGGACTTGTATTCGCTTCCCGTAGGGTTAATTACACGGTTTGGGTCATTCTTATGTTTCCCCAAGTGAAAGGCGAATTTAAGATTATCTTATGGCTAATCTGCGGACTAATCTTGCCAGATGCCATACTGCTATCACTAATTTCACCGATGCCAGATAATCTCGCTGTCGATACAGCTCCATTAAATACCCCCCCCCCCAAATCTTGTCACGCGTAGATACTACCACCCAACTTGAAGTGACTTCTGGAAAGTAAGAAGCTGGAAAGCCAATCGATTCGTCCACGCATAATTGTGGACATTACAAGTAGAAACCGCTAATCTTTTAAGAAAGAAATTGTACCCACGTCGTCCTATTTCAAAACCTCCCACTGAGGATTTATGTTTGAAAATGTATTCAACTCGTCCTGCACACAGAAACTGGTTTTCCTATACTCTCCAGTTATACTCAACTTGTCCGATCCATACAAACTGTAGCGGTTGAATAGAAGTCAGATCATATAGCCTAATTATAAGAACAGTATTATAAACAAAGTTTCTTACCAGTTCTTCCAGATTTAGGACTGGCAGTGCTTTTTTAAGTCACTGTTGTGATTAAAATAATTTGTTTCGTAACAACCTAAGCCAAGCGAAAACTTCTCATTATCAAAGTAAATTATTGAAATCGAATAAGTTAATAAAATTGAATAATATATTAAATTTTATATAAATTATGTTATCTATTTGAGTTGGTGCAGTCAATGTAAAAACACAAGAATTTTGTCCGTATAGTTTTCAACGAAGAGTTCTGATCCTCTGATCTAAATTTTTGAGATAATGTTTATGTCTACATCATAAGTAATAAGCAAGCCAAGTAAACGAAGATAGTGCGAACAGTGTATATGTATATACAGGGTGTTTTCGGGCAAGTGTTAGAAACTTTCAGGGATGATGGTGAAGGGCACATGTATCAATTTGAGATAAGGAACCCTGGTCCGGAAATGACAGAGTCGAAATTTACAAGCAAAAATATTTGTGTGGAAATGAAATAATTTTATTCCTCTGTACAACTTATTTATGTGTATTTATCTGTACATCTTACACATACTGTATCCATCTGACGTTGTTTACGTTGTCTACTTACAGTATTCCATTCAATGCGCTGTCTGAGGGATGGGGACAGGAAACTACACTAAAGCAATGCAGATAGCGTAATGTGTAACGGACATGGTCGGTCCTGATATGCACGTCTGTAGACAGCAGTGTATGTGTACAAATTGCAGTGTCCAGTCGATCAGCCCTAGTGAAATGGAGGCGTACACGAGAGCGGAATAAGCAGACTTGATTTTCGAATACGGATGAGCCAATGGGAACAGTAGACAAGCTCATAGATTGTATCGGGTATAAGTACCCACGCAGGAGACATCCGGCCCATATTATTTTTCCACAACTGTTCCAAAAGTTAAGGGAAGAAGGGCAAGTGGTGCTAAATTACAATTCCATTTCCACACAACTATTTTTGCTTATAACTTTCGACTGTCATTTCCGGACCAGGGTTCCTTATCTCAAATTGATACATGTGCCCTTCGCTATCATCCCTGAAAGTTTGTAACACTATCTCGGAAACACTTTGTATATATATATATATATATATATATATATATATATATATATATATATATATATATATACACATGTATATTTTTTTTCGATATTGAGTATTCTCAAAACATGTGAAAATCCTGCAACGCAGCGCACTTCGCGTATTACCGACTCAGTGCAGCAGAGGGGGAGGGGAAAGTAAGGAGTGTAGGCCGAGCTTGCTTAGAATTATTGCAGCGGCCGTGATGTTGCTAAATGTTCTATAGAAACATGACGATTTTCTCCAAAACTGTCAACATCTCGAAATTATTATTATTTTTAATCACAGTACTTTAGCTTTATACTTCGTATAATGAAACAAGAAAGTATTATGGTACAATTAAGGAATTATATTGAAATATGCCTATTTAATTATTAGCAGTTGAAGCTATGAGTTCACTTACACCGCATCACAATACAATTTCCATGCATCGTATAATATTACGAAGTAAGGTAAGAAGCTTCAGCTCATTCTGGTGGCAGGTTTTGGAATTGCCAGCTGCAGACAGCTTCGCTCCTCGAAGACAATGAGACATCTCTCCCTTCCCCCCCAACCCATATCAATCAGTCTTGAGATACACTCTGAACTCAGATACGGAAACGTTCACGTTGTTTCTGCATTGGTAAATTGAATTCTGGCAGAAAATTAGAGCGCTGGTAAATAAAGTTAAACTGCAGGAAAATAATAGCGATGTAAATCACGAGAAACACATAGCTCATTACACTGCAACGGAAAACAGACTGCCTGCTTGCAGATTCACGGTGGTTTGTGTTGGAATGGCAGTTTCATCAGGTACAAATATTTTATATAAAGTTTTAAACGCATTGAAATTCCAGTTAAATAAATATAAAATAATCGATGCAAACCTAAATAAAATATTTTTCTATAATGACGGGTACCGTCAACCGGGATGACTTTGTCTCATTTTCAGCACCTTTAAAACATTTTTATTGTGTGAAAATTATTTTTGTAAATTTCTAGAACATTTCTCTCAAACTGTTTAGTGTCTAATGGATAATTTAAAGCCATTTTCGAAGTTATTAAAATTTCCTAAGTCCACATATTTTTTTTTCCAAAAAATGGGACAATCTCTCCTTGACCTGGGACGACTTTGTCTCGAATCTCAAAAACCATTGAATAAGTCTTTAAGGAAATAGTGATACACTGTCACCCCTATATTATCATATAAAAATGAATCTCAATGAACAATGATAATTTCTATGCATAAAAAGTCATCATTTTCAGTAGGTGAAAGATATAAACTAGGCGAACAATACAATTTCATGAAAATTTCCATTTATTTTCATAGTTTTAAAGTAATTTGAGGTGTATAAGAGCAGACACAAAAATCGGGAAGAGAAACAATAATAAAGGAATTATTTGAAGCAGTAATCATTCAACTCTAGTACTGAAAAATAGTTGTTCTTCTTCACCGATAGTCTAGGAGGATCAGTTTTCCTCGAAATGCTCTCCCATTCGTATTTCTGATGTGTCAGCTCTTACTTTCTTAATATTTTGCGCAAACCTCACCGTTAATTTAGGATGATCAAGGAGAAGCCTTTTGATCCAGTCAGAGGCTAGGGTATTGTCCTTGAATTTAGGCACACTTACACCTTTGCGTTAAAGATAATATCACACAGTCATTCTAAAATCATTTTCATCCACAGGAAACACAAACTTACAATTAAAGTTTCGAATGTCAGTAAAACCATATAAAGTAACACAGAACGCTATAAAGTAGACCTATAAAGAATGTGTCATGAATGGGGAGAAAGACACTGGTAGGTAATCATTTCAAGAAAGTAATTATTTTATCAGATAATTGTGTTATGTATGGTAATGACCGATACATGTATACGCTCATTATTCATTTTCCTTGTAAGTGATCGGTCTGATTTTGAATTTACATTTTGCAAAACGTACAACAGCATTACAGTGTCCTTCCATGCTGTCAGATGTTCTCTGACAAAATAATGTTCGACCTCACACCACATACATAAAACGGAGTTTATTGCTGAAGAATGTCAACTAGTTTTGATACCTTTCAGAACTATTTTCATGTAAGTTAACGCTGTTAAGGCACAAAATTAACATACTTTCGGAATGATGTAATAAATTACTTTCATTACAGCTGATTCCACACAAGCAGGTGGAAATTACATCAAAATTCGACCTTCACATTGACGTCGAAGGTATTGCGAAATTGCAGAACAATCCACTTGACTGCATGTCAGTTTTCATATTAATCACAATTACAGGAAACTGTAGGAGATCTATTGAAGTACCAGCGTGATTGTATATCTGTAGTGGTAAGGTCTCTTATACTCGTATTTTCACATAACGTCGTTGTTTCTGCGATAACTCCTATGAGTTATGCAAAATATAAACTTGTTCACTAGGAAGAAAAACACATTTATTCATTCTTTGGTAATAGTACATAGAAGACTGTGAATTCTTAAATTTTCGGAAGAAAGAAAGAAATATAATTACATATAGGAGATTTTATTATTTGCTGTATCACTATTTAAGTCAGGCCTACAGAACTCGTAAGTAGGGGAAATATTACGTCAGTCTCATTCCACTTCTATTCGGGACGATCGACTTCCGCGTAGAGTTGTTTACATTCTCTGCCGTGGAGGCATGTAATTTTCAAAAAGGATTGTAATAAATTCAATGTATTTATGATACGTTATCTCGTTTCAAGGTTTACAATTATACTAGATTTCCTGTCTGTAGTTTCTTTGAGATTTCTTTGCACCTAAGCTGCTTTAGATTTTCAAAAACTTTCCTGCTATCATCACCTACAGAAACATAAATTTATAGCATAAGTAATGAACCTATTAATTTCAAATCAAAATGGACATAACGAGTGACGTCCTTAATTTAACAGTAGTTTATATAAATAAGTAATCAATATACAGTTCGTAATAATGAACTTACCTGACTGTTTGTGCATTCTGTAATTTTTAATATGGACTTTGTTGAAATGTGGTTTAATATTGAAACGACGAGTAGAAATAAATTGGTTGGGACACAGTAAACAAGCAATTCTTTCGTATTCAACAACAAAATAATCATTCCCATTGGAAGTAGTATTTCTTCACGGGTTTAGATTTTGCCGTGTTCCAGTTCTCTTTAAACTGCAGTAGCATATTGTGTATTTATTTATTTATTTATTTATTTATTTATTTATTTATTTATTTATTTATTTATTTATTTATTTATTTATTTATTTATTTATTTATTTATTTATTTATTTATTTATTTATTTATTTATTTATTTATTTATTTATTTGGCTGGAGTGCGTTGCAAAGTTGAATGACAGCATTGACATCCGGTCATATAGCTATCACTCATTTATCAACGTACAATTTATTTATCGTCCAATTACTAGTAAAACCAGTTAAGACCAGTAATGCTAGTTTTGTAAAAACAGGAATTAAAACTTTATTAATGCACGAAAAATCATAATAAATTCTTTAAATAAAGTAATTGATTTGTTGCCTGCATGCAACATTTCGGACTTATTTCATTTTAGTAGAATACAGAGCACGGAGAGACAAGTCGGGGACTGTACTTAACTTATTTTACACAAAAAATGGACTTAATCGGCTTTACTATTAATAGGAAGATATATACATAGGTAGACCTTCTTACATTATATGAATATATACATTTTAAAATTTATTTTACATGTCTTTTAACTTATTTATTTCCCTCATTCATTTTTCTCTTACTTTCTAAATGTATGTTCCTAAGGATTTTATTATCTGTTCATTTGTAATTATTGATAGCGTATTGTATACCTGCCGCCGCGAGAATAAATTTTGATGCAGCCGAGCGTAACTAGAACGTCATGACTGCATTGGTAGAAAAGGTGGGTGGGGTAATAAAGGGGAGGAAAACAGTCGCTCTCAGGAGCTACAGTTCTGCAGGTCTGATTTAAGTTATTTAATAGAGCAAAATTCTGAAAATCGATAAATATGCCAAATAGGAGTTATTGCAGGAACAACGACGATAAACACACAAACGGCTGTATGAAAGGAAACAGAGTTGTCAGCAGTAGAGAAGATTTGTGGTTAATATGATAAATACTAAGATGTAATTAACTTGCTTTAAAGTTTGTTTCTCCTTGCTTCTCAATTTAAGATATATGACTAGCTTCTGAAATATAGTACAGCACGTCTCTTTCTGAAAAGCTCAATTTATCCATTCCGCACGCCATACATAACTTTGCTCCTTACTTTTCCAGAACTGCCATATAAAATTCTGTTTGTCCATGGTATAACATCCTGCAGTTTTCCACAAAGCAGTGTTTCTTTATAATCTTTCACGTTCATCTGTTTCTAATCTAGTATTTCAGATATTTTGTTTTCATCTGACTCAGAGGCATAAGGAAATTAATTTCATGTTTCATATCCTCTTTTGTGTTTGTACTTTGACTTCGTAACTAACGAGTTCCTTAATCAGTGTGTCTATGTATGGCACAAGTTCTGCTAGTGGCAAATATTGTAGCCTATTGCTTTAATTCCACTATTGCACGCAAATAGGCAAATATATGAAACAATGAAATAAAAATTACACTGCATTCCAAATAACAGAGGTGTAAAACAAGGCTGCCTCCTGTTACCAATACTCTTTAACGTCTATATTAGGCCTAATGACTATTTTTGTCATTGTTTCATTGTGTAGCGCCTATTTCACTTCTGGTAGTGTGGAATAGAATCCTCATGGCCTTAACTCTACATAAATAAATAGATAGATAGATAGATAGATAGATAGATAGATAGATAGATAGATAGATAGATAGATAGATAGATAGATAGATAGATAGATAGACAGACAGACAGACAGACAGACAGACAGACAGACAGACAGACAGACAGACAGACAGATAAAATCTTATGTGAATGGAAAGACATTAAGATAAAAGAAACAGAACTCTCAAGGAACTTTGATCTTAAAATACTTATTTTTGTCGATAGATAGATAGATAGATAGATAGATAGATAGATAGATAGATAGATAGATAGATAGATAGATAGGTAGGTAGGTAGGTAGGTAGGTAGGTAGGTAGGTAGGTAGGTAGGTAGGTAGGTAGGTAGGTAGGTAGGTAGGTAGGTAGGTAGGTAGGTAGGTAGGTAGGTAGGTAGGTAGGTAGGTAGGTAGGTAGGTAGGTAGGTAGGTAGGTAGGTAGGTAGGTAGGTAGGTAGGTAGGTAGATAGGTAGATAGATAGATAGGTAGATAGATAGATAGATAGATAGATAGATAGATAGATAGATAGATAGATAGATAGATAGATAGATAGATAGATAGATAGATAGATAGATAGATAGATAGATAGATAGATAGATAGATAGATAGATAGATAGATAGATAGATAGATACTTTATTGCTTGGACATAAATACATTATGCATACAACGTCAATATAAACAAAATCATTCAAAAGTATTTGCCAAGTTAAAATAATCGTTAATGCTATACAAACTGTGTTCATAAAATTTTCTTTTAATTAACGATTTGAATAAATCGTAATTTAAATTTTTAGTTGAACTTGGTAAGCTGTTATACAACTTAGGAGACATATAATAAACATTATTTTGTGTAATCTTGTATCTGCATAGCTCAAGTCTTATATCGTTACAACAACAAATTGAGGTAACAGATTATAACAGACTATATACTTACCTACTTACTTACTTACTTACAAATAGCTTTTAAGGAACCCACATGGTCATTGCCGCCCTCACACAAGCCCGCCATCGGTCCCTATCCTGTGCAAGATTAATCCAGTCGCTATCAAATCCCAGCTCCCTCAAATCCATTTCAATATTATCCTCCCATCTACGTCTCGGCCTCCCCAAAGGTCTTTTTCCCTCCGGTCTCTCAACTAACACTCTATATGCATTATTAGATGCGCAAATTAAAGTAATAATATGTATAAAATATGAATGTGTGAAATAACTAATTAATTAATGGGTAGCGAAATTATATCTAACTCCAAGTTCGCTGTTCAAAGCAGGCTACATGACCACTTAAGTATTTCTTCTTGGAGTCCTCGATCAGGAACAGTGTCCTTTCACGTGCAGTATATCTACGACACACGACCCACAGCTTACTTCTCTCCTGGAAGAAGCCATGCTAAACATTTAGCGTCCTTCAAAATCCAGTGTCCTCGCGAACCTTGGATCCGATAGTGTGATCGTATCTATTAGTCCCCCCTTGGAACAGTAAAGCCTTGCGAGGTGCGAGGCCCGCCTCGCAAAAATCCGGACTACAGTAAATGAGAGATAGTGAGTGGTTTCCGTAATTGCGAGGTGCGAGGTCTGCGTACCTCGCTGTTATAGAAACCACTCACTATCTCTCGTGTAGACCGGATTTGTGCGAGGCGGGCCTCGCAACTCGCATGCGTCGGTTCAGAAAAACCAAGGCTTTAGACATGCTAAACGTTACTCCACAGCGGTGGACTTATAGTGTGGTTACCACAGACCAATGGTTCCCAAACTTTTTGGGCCATCGTCTGCTTCAGTCCATAGTCTTACCCTCAGTGCTTCCTATCTTACCGGACCCTCCCCTATATTTAGGAGAGCGATTCGCAGAATCGAAAAGAAACGATATTAACATTTTTAAAACAAGTGATTGATTTACACTTATTTTAAGTATAATATAAAATATTTAAGTTCAACATTAACTTCTATAAAAATCTATTAAACATTGTATTATAATGATTTGACTTGAATGTTGAGAAAATCCTTGATGTGTTGGATGGGCTTAATGGAGTAGTGACTAGTTTTCCTATATCTGGTTAAATAAAGGTGGAAGTGAAGTTGAATGAGAAAATTAGTATAAATAGCTATTAGTGTAGCTGAGAATAACCTCTTGAGTCCTGAGACTTATTTGTTTTATTTTTGAAGTCCAATATAATTCTACACTTCAAAAAAAAAAGTTACTATCACGAGGAAAAATTCTGAAAAAAAAAAAATTCTGCAGGTTACAGGTAGGGCACAAACGCAGGTATATTATACTACACTTCTCGTCTTTGCACATACATCTTAGTATATCATAACTTCTTTTTACCCTTAAAATATATCGTTTACTGTATACTTACTTCGAAAGCATGTCCTACGGTGCCATGATGTTGAGTTGCAGGTCGCCATTTTGATTTATAAATAGCTGAAACACGTATTCCAATGATTTAAACGATCTTCTTGTGCTTTCTCTAAGTCCCAAGAGATGTCAGGAGCTTAACCAAGACAGAAAAGAAGTGATCGATAACGATTCCACCTAGTCGAAAATTTGAAACTAAATGCATGTATGAAGTATAGTATACTATACTCCAGGACCCAGGAAGATAAGAGAAGTAAAGTAGATTAATGAAGTGTGATAAATTAGGAGAAATAAGTGAAAGTGAAAGGACATAAAAGAAATATTTAAGAGCAGGTATTAAGGTCGCGATTCGTGTTTGTTTTAAGCTTAAAAAGTGTAAGTAGGGGAATGCTGAACCGAATACAGAAATGTGAAGGGTCAGCAAGACCGAATATATTAAGGGAAATAATATATATCATATCTGGTTTAATATTACTTAAGTGAAGACTCCACTGAAAATCATGAAAATTTTTCCAAATTTTTTTAGCTATTTCACTGCTGCTAGTTTATTTTATTAATATTTATTTTATTTTATTAAGAAAAATATTAATAAAATAAACTAGCACCATTTCTCACAAAATAAATGCATAGAAACATGCAGCTACCTCATAAATACTTGCAGTAAAATTTTCATCCAGATTGATTAATATTTTGGCATAAGAAAGTTGGTGTTGAATCAACAAAAATGAACACAGAAAAATAGATTTGAAAATAAAATGAATATTTATGTGAATTAATATTATTCTCCGCTACATTCATCTAGTAACTTCAGGGAGACAACAAAAAGTTATTAGATTTGTAATCAGAAATTTTAAAAAAAGAATTCTTCGATGAAAAACAATTTTGAGAGCTCTTTAAATTCCACGCTCCCTTCCAGCCTTAATTTAAAAAGTGTAAACATACGAGTATTTGTAATCAGAATTGAGCTGAATCCATTTGGGGTATGAAAATATAAATTCTGAATAAGTGAAATAGCTAAAAGAAATTTGGAAAAATTTTCATGATTTTCAGTGGAGTCTTTCCTTAACAGGACTTCATAGCCTAAAAAACTGAAGAGCATCTAGGCCAGTGGTCGTCAGCACTCGCTGAAATGTGCAAAGGGTAAGCGGTGCCGTCCCGTGTGCCCCGTCGTGCAGCAGGAAGAGATAGAGAGCATACCCGTTAGCAGCTACGAGTGCACCATAGTGTACTGTGTTTTCCGTGGGTAAGAGACGCTAGCCCCAGGGTGCTCTGCGCTGACGACCGCTGATCTAGATTGTCACAGTGACGTTGAATTATTTTTGATTGTCTGGGAAGCGCAGATTTGTACGATTTTTGATTGCTGTGTTTTTCATAGAAAGTAAAGTGAAACAACACTAATTCGGAATTCGCGATAATTTGCATAGCTCTCTTTCTTTACGTAAGACACTCGCAGATTAATTTTCCACACACTGATTGTAGAAGTGAGTGAATATAATAAAACATACGGTAATAAATTGAAATTACCCAATATAATATTCAATTATATACAGTACATTAATTGAATTAGTAGGCAATAATAGGAATTATCACAAAATTTTACTTGTCTTAAAAGAAATGTGTCACATAAAAAATAGCAGAGCAGACGAAGACAACAGTAACAGCCTGAAAATTCCAAAGCCAATACAGCTCATGCATTTTGTCAAGACACTCGCTATGCGCAGTAGGGGAACAACGTTTCCGTAGAGGGGTAGGAGTAGAAGGGTTCGGGCGTGTGTCTACTGAGTTCAAGGCAAAGGATAACCCATTCCCTTATAATTCGTAAGTAGATTCATCCGATCTCGTGCGCAGCTCTGTAGGAAGAGTGGGGGAGTGTCCGCACATAATGTATGAGCTGTACTTCCTGTGCAGTAATTGACTTGGACTAAGGAACTTGAACCTCATTCTTTTGTATTAATATTTTGTGTTCCATATATTTATAAAATAGAATGATTGAACTTCCAGTTAGTAATTAAACAGTTGTATATTTTCATTACTTTTTAAATTTTCAATGAAATACTGTACCAACAAATTCTCTCCAATTCGAACTTATCACTAATTCAAATTGGATTTCACCAAATTGTCTGCAAGTTTATTATCTCGAACTTGCGCGAACGAGATTCTTTCACAAATATTTTCTTCCGTTCTAGTCATCTCTAATCTGTTACGGTAACTGTAATTTTATTCACCTTTCGCGCTTATCAACAGTAATCTCACTAGAAGTTTTGATTTAAACTGTTTTGAAAATATACCGATATTCTAGTACCATCTCATTATTACAAATATTCCGCTAGATGGTAATAGTGTGTTATGATGAGCCGTTCTCTTGTTACCTGTTGTGCCAACTATACAATCTTCATTGAACTCTATAGACGATTACTAGTCAAGAAGACTTTGATGATTCAGTTTCATTTCAAGTTACCAGGTTGAGGTTTTTCCGGGGTTTTCCCTCAACCCAATATGAGCAAATGCTGGGTAAATTTCGGTGTTGGACCCCGGAATCATTTCACCGGCATTATCACCTTCATCTCATTCAGACGCTAAATAACCTAAGATGTTGATGAAGCGTCGTAAAATAAACTACTAAAATAAAAAATAAAAAAGATACGTGACTATCCATAATCTCATACAGTAGAAGCTATAACATAACCAGATAAATGATAGAAAAGTTTTAATTAAGGATGGTAAAATAGATATAAATCATTTTGAAAGCTACAATTATTGAAAGTACAATGCCGGCAAACAAAGAAGCAAATGCTAGGGAGGCGATAAAAAGCATATGCTAGGGAAATGATAAAAATTGTAGGATTGGTTGAAACACGCCGTTCCGTACCGTTTTATTGGTCAAAGTTAGTATGACCTAGTAGAAGTGTAATAGTTGAAGTAATAAATTTTTTTGATTATTTAACAATGCTGCATCAACTACTAGGTTATTTAGCGTCGACGGGAGTAGTGATATCGAGGTGGTATTTGACGAGAAGAGGCCGAGGATTCGCTATGCATTACCTGACATTTGCCTTATGATTTGGGAAAACCTCGGAAAAACCCCAACCAGTAATCAGTCCAAGCGGGGATCAAACCCGCGCCCGAGCGCTACTCCAGATCAACAGGCAAGTGCCTTAGCCGACTGAGCTATGCCGGTGTATCAAGTTAATCTTCGCTGAATTGCTCCGATGGAGAGAAATTAGCCCGTGACCACAATCGAGCAATTTGACATCTAGACTTTGGGCTCAAGACTCGGCAACTTGAACTCTGAGACCATAATTTGCTGTTCACTGCTTTGAGACTTCATCTTGTTGGCGTGGTTCTGACGAGAGCTTTTGAAATGGAGCGTTTGGTGAGGACCACGATCCAAATCCGTGAAGAGTATTGATGTCTGTCTGTTTGGGATCTGTAGCTGTGCCGATCGGCAATGCAGTAAAATAGATGTAGAAGAATAGGCAGTCCTTGATTGATGGATGTGCGGTGTCTTTGGCACTGTTAACTCTGAGAAATCCTTTGGATGGTAGACAACTCATATTGGACAGGCTCTCCCACTCTTTGTACAAAGGCGGCATAATTATGATAGGACAGCCAAGTTAACGAAGACGTTGTGGAAGTGCAACATCTCGCTAATGAAACGTCCTAGAGGCCGATATATATAAATCGAGAGCCAATCGCCGATTTCTTGGTAGGACCCTCGGATCCTTGTCGGTTTCCAAGTCTTGTTTGTTTCAATTGAGAAACACGGCTAATCACTGGAGCAGCCCCTGCCAGTCCTGCTACTCTGAACGCAAGAAGATAGGGAACACGCCCCTTCTTAGTTCTCTGTCTGAAAATGGCGTTGGAGGGACATGATCTTGGATCCACCCGCGAGTTTGATCGCCCCGCGGTTCTTACTGACGAAGCACCGAATGCGGAACTTGTCCGTACTGTTAAGCCTTGGTTTTTCTGAACCGACGCATGCGAGGTGCGAGGCCCGCCTCGCACAAATCCGGACTACACGAGAGATAGTGAGTGGTTTCTATAACTGCGAGATGCGAGGTCTGTGCACCTCGCAAATATATAGATACCACTCACTATTTCTCGTGTAGTCCGGATTTGTTTTCGCATACGTCGGTTCAGAAAAACCAAGGCTTTACAATCTATGCTCTTAACAAAACTGCGGTCGTTTACATTGGCTTGTCGACCTGGTTGGCGAGTTGGTATAGCGCTGGCCTTCTATGCCCAAAGTTCCGGGTTCGATCCCGGACCAGGTCGATGGCATTTAAGTGTGCTTAAATGCGACAGGTCATGTCAGTAGATTTATTGGCATGTAAAAGAACTCCTGCGGGACAAAATTACGGCACATCCGGCGACGCTGATATAACCTCTGCAGTTGCGAGCGTCGTTAAAAAAACATAACATTTTTTACTTTGATTTCCTTGAAAACACAAGTGGAAGTATGGATGACGCACTCACTTTTACCGGTAAATTGTTTCTAGAAACACCAAGTTATTCTGTCTTGCGGAGACAGTGAGTCAGTGTTAAAGTATATCACTGAACATTTTTTAATTGTGTGACTTTAAAGAGGAAAAAATCTGTAAGAGCGTAATCCGACATTTACTTGATATGATATCAATTTGGAAATTATTCTTACTATACCGGGCGTATGCAAATTAGTGTCAAATAATTTCGGTATGTCGTATCCCTAACATTGTCAAAAAATCTGAAAGTTAGAATTTATGAAACAGTTATATTACCGGTTGTTCTATATGGTTGTGAAACTTGGACTCTCACTTTGAGAGAGAACATATGTTAAGGGTGTTTGAGAATAAGGTGCTTAGGAAAATATTTGGGGCTAAGAGGGATGACGTTACAGGAGAATGGAGAAAGTTACACAACACAGAACTGCACGCATTGTATTCTTCACCTGACATAATCAGGAACATTAAATCCAGATGTTTGAGATGGGCAGGGCATGTAGCACGTCTGAGCGAATCCAGAAACGCAATAGAGTGTAAGTTGGGAGGCCGGAAGGAAAAATACCTTTGAGGAGGCCGAGACGTAGACGGGAGGATAATATTAAAATGGATTTGCGGGAGGTGGGATATGGTGATAGAGACTGGATTAATCTTGCTCAGGATAGGGACCAATGGCGTGCTTATGTGAGGGCGGCAATGAACCTCCGGGTTCCTTAAAAGCCAGTAAGTAACTATTCCTAACATTGGAACATTGAAAAATTCATACTAGCATGGTTCTGAAAATGCTTGGTTTCAGAGTTAGTAAGGAGTTTGTTCTTACATCGACTCCTGAAGAGCAATTAACTCAAATTGCTTTTATATGGCAATTTTTTTCTTTAGAACTGATCACGATATTTATTTGCTTTGTTTGATCTTCATCTCTTGTTCCCTATATCTTACATTTATTTATTTTTATTTATTGAGTTATTTTACGATGCTGTATCAACATCTGAGGTTATTTAGCGTCTGAAAGAAATGAAGGTGATAATGGCGGTGAAATGAATCCAGGGTCCAGCACCGAAAGTTACCCAGCATTTGCTCGTATTGGGTTGAGGGAAAACCCCGGAAAAACCTCAACCAGGTAACTTGCCCCGACCGGGATTCGAACCCTGGCCACCTGGTTTCCCGGCCAGACGCGCTGACCGTTACTCCACAGGTGTGGACTATATATCTTACATCTGGCAGGACTCAGATAACGGCGGGTTCTCAGAAACGAATTGCACTATTTGGGCCTAATGAATGATGTACCTCTGGACGTTTTCCGTCGAATGTGGTACCTGCATGATGTCGCTTCATCTATGAGGGATCGCGAAAGGAACAGTTTGGCTGTGGCGCATGCGCGGACCTCTCATGCACTGCCAGCGTGATCCTTACTTCGATTTATTTTCGCGTTCACTTTCCAGATCAAATCTAGAAGTTCCCTTCGTGCTCCTGTTTCACATCTTGCATTTATGAAGGTGAGGTTTGGTTAGTTTAGTTTTTATTAATCAATTCCGCGCATGCGCAGTTATCATATCACAGCCAAACTGTTCCTGTCGCGAGCCCCACGTCTCCAGCTCTCTTTAGTCTGAGAGTTCGTTATCATTTGAATAGCTGTTATCCATAAAGATGGATTAGTCGAGGGAGATCCGTTCAATGACCTTCCCGATCGCCAGATTTTAATCCGACGGATTTTTCTTTCCGCGGAATTTGAAACCCATAGGTTATGAAACACCTATACCTAATATTGACGTTCTGTGAGAGCGTATTCTAAATTGATTTTTAGAAATACCAAACACTCCAGGCGTGTTTGAAAAGTGCACGACAAAGGATGGAACACAGGCTCAGGGGATGCATCGACGCAAAAGGAGGTCACTTTGAGCAATTTTTGTAATAATTTGTTTCTTTTTAATACAGTAAAATTCCTCGTATCCGGCACCCAGTAATCGACAATACCAAAACAACGACACTTTTAGCTAGGCCAAAAAAAGTCATTCATGCGAAAGGGAAGAGTCGGACAAAGATGTGAGTGGTTTTCGTGGATCGCACATCACGCATATTGTTTACTCTTTACATTGTTCACGCGTGAAAACATAGACAGAAAACCCCGTTATGTCCCTGGAGATTGGTAAGCTGTCACTTGGACCTTGCAAAAAATTCGCAGAGACGATATCTTTCAATTTACCACTTGAACTCGTCCGTTCGATGGGTTGTTGGACGAGTCTAAATAGGTAAGTGTGAAATTCTTTGTTCCTATAGCGCGTAAAAGTTTCATTCGAGTGATATATAGATAAAATTGTCATAAGGTTACGAAAACGTTTAATATTTTTTACGCTATTATGCATTACAATAAATTATGAACTGATGAATTTACATTAATGTATTCAGTATTAAAAATAAACATTGTATGTATTTTAAAACTTTATTTTTAAATATCTGTATGAAAATTACTAAATTTCAACATGTAAAAAAATATTTGTGCAGTACATCACGTCTTTACATAACCTATAAACGTATTTTCCAATTATCCGGCACTGGTTTTGTCCCACAGTTGCCGAATACGAGGAATTCTACTGTACATTGCTTAGTATTAGCGTCGTGCACTATGAGATTATGGGATTAATTATTAGCAATATGGTGGGGTAATTCTGAAATTAATTATTTTCAGGAACACGTTTATATCAAAGTTTTTCAGTGTTTTGCTTTTAGGAATAGGCCTACGTCCCTATAATATTTGTCATAAATTTACATACGTTCTGTAAACAGGATGATTCACGAGGATTTACCGTCACTTACGGACCTTATTTCTGAAGAGATTCTGAGCAAAAAGTGTCATATAAACAGGTTCCTAATCTCATTATTTTCAGATTTACACTAATTTGAAGTTGTTAGTAAAATACCTTGTTTCATTACTTTTAAAGGTAAAAGAAAATTACAAATAGAGAATGAACTATTCAGAAGTATCATTTCTTTAATTGTCTAGTTTTCTGAAGCTAAAAATTTGTTGTTAATTGGTTTGTATAGATTTCGTTTTTCAATTTTTAACTAAAAATTACATTATTCTTATGCAATTATCACAAAAATTGTTAGAAATCATACGACTTTAGGAACTTGATTCTTTAGAGTTTAATTATGCGTCCTAATGTACAATCTTAAAAATTTACAAGAGTGGCGTGATTTGTAACAATTGTTGTGATAAATGCGTAATTTTGTAGTTAAAAGTCGAAAAAAATTCTGTATGAAACAACTATGGAATTCACAATACATTTTTAGCTTCAGAATACTAGTTAAAGAAATGATACTTCTGAATAGTTCATTCTTTATCTGTAATATTCTTTTAAACTTAAAACTAAAGAATAATGGTATTTTTCAAACAAATTCAAATTAGTGAAACTCTGAAAATAATGAGATTAGGACACATGTTTATATGACTTTTTTGCTCAGAATGTCTTCGGAAATACCGTAAGTGGCGGTAAATCCTCGTAAATCACCCTGAATAAAATGAAGATATAATTCATGTCATTTATTGGGACAAATTTGAGGCACTCAGAAGCAAAGTGATACAAGTGACATTTAAAAAAAAAGTGAGATAAGTATATATTATTAATCTTTAATGTCACTTCTGTTCAGAGAAAAAGTAATGTAAGTGCAGTTCCAGTTAGTGCTGTTCTCTGTTGGCCTAACTCTTGTATTACAATGCTTACAGAGTTTTGACTGAGAGGCAAACTAATACAAGTGCGTTGTTTACACAGTGTTGTTGCGTTTCTTCTGTTTATGACTAACTCATTTGCCATAATGGAGAGAGATAATATAATACAGCGCTGACTTCTCGAAACATCTTCGTGGAAGGTCTGCACACATTGAGCTGGACCAACTAAATAATGATCCAATAAAGATAACTTTTGCTAAGTGGAGCGACTTGCAAGAGCTAAAGAAATTTATCCCACTCATACACCACTCTTTTTCTGATGACCTGAAGCATGAGAAGAGACCTATAATAAGGACTGCAGGACGTGGATGAGTGCGGTAGCAGGCCTGTAGATGCACTTCATGATAGAAACACAGATGTTGCAGTAGAGTGAGATATGACTTATTCAGATAAGGCTAATGACGTAATGGACAGTGACTAAGGCTAAATTTCGTTGAAAATTAAAAATATTCTTATCCCATTTCTTTCGGTTGTATAGACACATTTTGTGTCACAATATGATAATAAGAAAGTTCAAATACTTTTAAGACAGGAATATTTGAATGTTGTAAGCAACGTTCTTGTTCTTCTTTTAAATAATATGCAAATACTAAAACCCTTGCACTTATATTACTTCTCGACAAAAATATTTCCGTGGCAAAATAATACAAGTGACTTTAGGGCTCAATTTCACTTAGCATAGATAATTTGTATTTAGAAGTTAAAAAAATATAGGTACCAACTTATACAACTGTAAATTTACAGCAACATAGTCCTGTAACAGAATTTCTAATTTCCTTTTCAGCTTCAAAGTCATATTTCTCAAAACTTCCTAAACGTCACTTGTATCACTTTGCTTCTGAGTGCCTCATTTATGTATTGAGTGTGCTATTCACACCTTCCTTGTTGCATAATAAAGGGATATCATTTTATTTTCACTAACAGTTTTAATATAAACATGGCTATATCTTTCGTTTTATGATTGAGACGCGGAAACACCGTTTGCTACCACCTTCCACGACTGGAGTTCGGTGATACTGGCGTAAAATACAAGCAAATCACTTTACTAGGTATAGGTGGGAAGAAAAGTAGTTCATCCAATTACGTAAAGTAGGGAATATCGCAATTTTGAGTTTGATAATTTTCATTAGGCTTTATTTAATCAAAATAGTTATAGTACAATGTTAACAACAAGTGTTTTTACTCAAGAATTGAGTTATCCATGCGAACGTATTCATTATGCAGTGTATATTATACTGTCTACAGCACATTAGCGTACAATATAGAGAATGAAGTTAAAATGAAAAATAATCATAATATGGATATTTAAACACATTTTTTAAAATGTGTGGCCGTTCATTTCGATACAGGCTTCAGTTCTTTTCTGCATATTATCGCACTGTAGACTATTGCATCTAATTCTAATTACCAGTTTCGTCCTTCTACTTAATAACTCATGTTGAAATAATTCTGTACCTACTCTGTAAAAGAGTACCTTACGTACTGTAAATTCAATCTTCACTTCTGCCTGACTCGCAAAGATAAAATTACTCAGACATGCTATCTACTATCCGTCCAAGTGGTTATGTCGCAGGATCGTAGAAAGGGAGGAAATCACGTGATAGTTAATTACTTAACGAGGCCCTTTTATTTAAGTTATTTTAAACAGTTGCATAATATTACGTAGACGTACAATTAACTCCTAACAGAAATTATTGTTTTCAGAAAAGAGCTAAGGAAGCCCAGCCAGTAGTCTTTACAGTGGAGCGAGCAGAAGCAGGTGTGGGAAATCGGGATGCGACGTAGACAAACGGACGATAGTACCTGTGCGAAAATATGATTCAATATTGGAAGTTTTCGTCGCTGGAAAACGCGAACATATTTCTGAAACGTACTATACTCACTAGCTCAGTACTGCTTACTCGTATATGCGGCCTTGGGTCTATGTGGAGAACAGTTGGAACTTCGTTAGTAGAAGGGGTGGTAGTGAAGTACATTAAAAAACTCAGGTACAATAAAAATTGAAGTAAAACTAAAATGATGTCCCTGTATATTCTCTTCAAATTTTAACTCTATCGAATACACTTACCAATAAGTTATGTTGAAACATGTCAGTTGGGTTAATTCAGTTTTATTTTTGTTCCAATATTTCTTTGAGAATCCGACACTAACACTGACTAAAGTTAGTTTTAATAGCACGCTGTAAACTCGAAGGCTTATGTCTCTTCTCACCGTTTAGTTAAGTTTTTGAGTGAATTGACTTGCTATAAATTGCTTGACGTAGTGCCGCATCGCATTATCCTGCACAGCGTCTAGTCCTCCGAGCATTAATTAATACAATACTAGATGGACCGTTCGGGTAAATGATGCGAGGGGTTGATTATCGAGAAGGGGCGTTCGGTTCACCGGAGGACATACCGTTGGCTGGCAATGCGTTTTGCTTGTTACTTCGCAAACTCCGGAGGACAGAGATAAGTTACACATGTGTCAGCGATGTCCACGTAGGAGGAGAAGAACGTGGTTTGCAGACGTATTAGCCCAACTCTCGTTGCTGGCATTTTGCGTTGTAAATACAGCGAAAGAGTGGAAAATCACAGAAAGAAATTTACTCTGCATAAGTTTCCTGCTTTATCACTCCTGCTACCAAGGGACAAGATTACCCCACTTAAGACTTTTCATTATTATTTTCATTTCTTGTATGTATTTTTAATTGCATGTTTTTGTCTGTTATAGGGCCTATGTATAGGCTACTAACAGCAATAAGAATGAACCAAATATTTAATCCGCTTTAAGAAGTAATTCACATTATTTATTTGAGGTTATCACGTTACCCCATTGGTATATATAACCTGGTAGAGATAAGGTCATCAGGCCTTCTCTTCCCCTCTACAGGGGATTACAACTGCGATATTAAGAGTACAATTACAATTATAATTACAGTTAATATTAAATTTACAAATACAATAAAAATCAAAGTACTAAAAGATTAACTGATTAAGAAACACTAAACAGTTTTTTTTTGTAGAAGTTAAGAACAAAGAAATTGTTTTTTTTTTACTTAAGTAAAAATTAAATCCAGAAAAAAATTATACAGTGATGAAATTACCGGATATTGAAATATTTTGTGGTAGAATAAGAGAATTATTTACAAGAAGCCATGTCTGAACGAGTCTCAATAACTGACCAAGTGCCTGGTAAGTTTGTGTTTGAATTCAATTTTATTTTGACAGTCCCTGATGCTATCAGGTAGCGAATTCCAGAGTCTTGGTAGGGCTATTGTGAAGTTCTTTGTGCTGAAAATTTGAGGATATGAAATTCAATTTGTAGGTTATTTTTTTTCTTGGTTGTTCTGGTTCCAAATTATTAGATTTTCTGTTATTTATATCTTTACTAACATTACTATTTACAGTACATCACCATAATATTTGGTTTTAATTTTTTTATTTATATATTTTTGTGTGCTATGTTTACTCTAAAAGTTATTGTTTCATTAGAAATTATTAGTCAAACCATCTTTGGAGATGTCCATTGTTGTGTACATGGTGTTCGAATATTTGAATTCCAACAATGATCTGTAATGATTTTCAATTTTTTTGGAGATGTCCATGGTTGTATAATAGTTATTATAATGTTTAAATTTTAACGATAAAATTACATCATTTCTGATTTGTGTTATAGCACCGTGACATTCTGACTTTGTAGCAGTGTTTTCCATCCTGTCAAAACTATACAACATTGAGGAGTTTGCCTTGAAATGAAAGGGAGGCAAGTTTAACTTTACTTCGTATGTTATGTCATAGTGGCGTCAATGACGTATTTAAAATTCATAAATTTTGGTACACGTTTTCAACAAAAAAAAGTCGAGACTTTTGAATCACTCTGTATTATTAAAAATAGGAAGATTGTTTTACATTTTTATATTGTATGTAGTTCCACAGTAAATAATACATAGATTATTAAATATTCCAAATGTTTAACAAAGATTTCTCCCGTTAATAGTAGTAAGCTGTAAAAAAAAAAAACTTCAGTATAATTCGACCGAGGCGAGTGGAGCCGCGGGCGTAATGTGAACTATCGCGATGACGCTATACGAACGCAGGAGAAGTACAAGTGGCGCTCCGGGCTGCAGGACTCTACTGGCCTTGGTCGAGTAATAACTAGAGGATTATAGCAGTAGTGTACAAGGTAAAACGAAAAATATACTTGAAGATTAGAGACCATTCTGACGTATTATAACACAATCAATATGATTATTAACGGCAGACCAGCAAAGAAACTCGATCATGTAAAGCAGTACTATTATAATAATGTCACATATTCAAAGGAAAGTAGATGAAATGGATGTGCAAAGCTGCATTTCGTACATTTGTTTTAATTAATAGATTAAAAAAATATTTTCAAGTTTAAACGAACTGTCACGTTCATAATGCGTAATATAGCCTAAATATTAACTTCTTAGATGATGATAATAATAATAATAATAATAATAATAATAATAATAATAATAATGCTTTATTTTTTTCTGGCAGAGTTAAAGCCATGAGGTCTTCTTTTCCAAACAACCGGAGGATAGAAAGGAAATGCATGACAATATAATGTTAATACAAAAGAAAATTATAGGCATACCTAAGACAAAATCGACACAGAAAAATATGCATAAACCAGAGGACTCTCGAATTTAAATACTTACTTAAGCCAGAGATGACAAATTAAATTACATGATTACTTTATAAACTAGTTACAATTGAGGGGTTTGAGGGAAAGACCAGGCAGTTCCAATTCAGTACGTTTCGAGATAATGAAGAAAAATTTAACGCCAAGCAATAAGCATGTACAGAAGAGGCAGGTTCAAAATGCATTATAACTGTGAATGTAGTCGACCTGGTTGGCGAGTTGGTATAGCACTTGCCTTCTAAGCCCAAGGTTGCGGGTTCGATCCCGGGCCAGGTCAATGGCATTTAAGTGTGCTTAAATGCGACAGGCTCATGTCATAGGTTAATTGGCATGTAAAAGAACTCCTGCGGGACAAAATTCCGGGCACATCCGGCGACGTTGATATAACCTCTGCAGTTGCGAGCGCCGTTAAATGAAACATGACTTTTTAACTTAACTGTGAATATTAAAAGTGTTTATTTCAGTCACTGACTTCACAACATATGTTTAAGGTGTTAAATCTTTACATTACATGTTTAAAAGATGTCTAAACGTTTTCGTTGGTCAGGGCCAACATCATCAGATACGAAGGTCATTTCGGTAATATCAATAATCTCTGCATAATTTCTACAAATACAATACATATTTAGTGACATGCAAACTGAACCTCATTAAAATCAACATGGTTATGATACATTTTGACGTTCTTATATGACAACCCTTATTGACAATAATTATCACAAAATAAATCTTTTAAACATATAATGTAAAGGTTTAACACCTTAAACATATGTTGTGAAGTCAGTGACTGAAATAAATACTTTTAATATACAATACAGACTTCTCTGAAAACTAAAAAAATAAATTAAAAATATTAACTGTGAATGTAATTCTTGAAATTACCTGGTTCTTCGACCAAACGATACAGCGTATTTTTTTGTCCTCTGTGCATAAATAACTAAAAAATGACAAAATTAGGAGCTTCCTGGTTTTCCCCCCAAACCCCGCAATTGTGAATTCTAATACGTACCCTGGAACACTGTGAGATGTTTCACTTTGGACTTGAAAACGTTTAAGATCCGAAGTGAAACATGTTATAATGTATGATTAAAATTTAAACTTTTTTACAACTATTATTTTGCGATTTTGGACAGTTTTCCAGCATCGTCTTAAAAAGGAATTTGTGGGGTAAAATGTAAAAATTATCCGATAATTTATAACAGAGAAATCAAATGGAAGTTTTTAAATTTTTGTCCCCATCGACAATAAGTTTGACTGCGCCTGCGTGTACAGGTGACAAATGTGACTTCTGGGATCATGCGGGAACATAATTCAGAGCCGAATACTGCAGATGATCACAATACTTTTCGCAGTCGGCGGTTTCATTATGTAACTTGGGCCAACTTGAGAGCAGCGGCCGTATTAATTGACGCAGAGGTTTATCGGCCCACGGAACAAATGACTCGCTTTACTTGGACAGTGTTTTCCATCGTCTGATATTAACTTAATCTACCTACCCGCAACGGGCGCCAAGGCTCTCGCTCGCGAGATGCAGGAGAGCTGAGCCTCACAATCACTTATCGAGTACTGTTATTTCAAGCGGCGTTCAGTAAATCTTCCCATACTCCACTCTACACATTTGCCTTAATTGGTAAGTGACTGACCTGGTGTGGGGGAACATTTGTAATTCAATGGCAGACAGCATAAAGCTGTAAACCTGGCACTGAAAGCTAACACAAGAAATGGGACTATTAGTCCTATGACGGGGCCGTCGACTGCCGTTCTGCAGCGAAGTACGAAGAGGTAAAAACATTCGAGCTTAAAAAAACAAAGTGCTCTGGCACAAAAACTGCATTGTTGATGAAAGAATTAGTTTGACAAATAAATACTGGGTCTCTAGTCACCTCTGCGCGGCTCTTAGCAGCCGGCCGCCGGAAAAACATAGCCGGCCAATCATCAACTTCGACACAGAATACAAAAGCCGATTTCGTCCGCTCGGCGGCCCTCTCCGCCCGATTTCTGCCCGGCTCTGCGGATGTATACGTGCATGTACGTGGCAGTAAACATGCAACTGACACTAAGAAGCGGCGAATAAAATAATTCTTTGTGTGGCTTAATTAGGAGCCTGAGACTGGTGATGCCATTGAAGAAGTTGTCAGGTACACAGAAGGTGGTCCGCGTGACGGTTGAAGTTCGAAGCAAGTCACTTCCAAAGCGATGTTTTTTTGTGAAGGTCTGTGCCTTAACCACAGTCTACTATATACAGTCGCGAAGCTCAATATGTAGTAAAAATGCAAACATGAGTAGTTGCCCACCACTAGGATCGCTACTATCGCCTCATCATCTCAGATCTCTCTCCTAGCAGCCGACAAAATATGTTACACTTTCGTTGTCGTGTTCTTTTGGAAAAATTAACACCTTCCTTCCATTATTGAAATATTAAATGCATAAAGTTAATTTATTATTTTAATGAAGTATATTAAATTCCACCATAAACTCGAAGATACCTGCAAGAAATAGGTTAATATTATTTTGGTTTGTTCAAAACGAACTGAAATTTACTATAATAACTTCACTCATTCAAGATTGTAGCGATAATTAACTATGAAACCAGTAAATATTAATTTGCATTTCTCTTTACAACAATAATAATGGAAATATGAATTAATGGAGTAACTTACATGTACCGGTACTTGTAGTGTAGGCTTACGTAGTTAACAAAGTGGGATGAGGTTAAGCAATAATAATCACACCAGAATTGGAAATAAAACGTGATCAATAAATTTTATTGTAACAGGCTTTTCCTACGTCTCTAGTAAAGCAACAAATAAAAATAACAACAAAATTAACAGCTATAATTAAAAACATATGCTTTGAAAAAAAAGTAGGCCTAAGCAATAATAATCCCACCAGAATTGAAAATAAAACGTGATCAATAAATTTCATTAAGACAAACTTAATTTTTCTACTTCTTTACTAAATAACACAAAAATAATAACAAACTCAATAGCTACAATTAAAAATATATCCTCTGAAAAAAAAAGTAGACCTAACCTTTATTTCTCTGGAAATTTAGCAGCCGAAGTGATAGAACTTTAACCGGTATCTAATGTCCTTTCGGTTACACTGAAACGTTTCATTGTGAAATTTAAGGATATAATGTATTCTAACAGTCACAAAGAACTTCAAATTAACAGTTTTCTGCACAGCATTATTGTGGAAACCCAGGAACCTTTCTGAATCTTTCGGAAATCGGAAAAAGGATAACTCTGGCCTCTTTCTCTTACTGTTGCTACAATTTATAGCACTACAAACGTCTCCTCCTTGTCCCATATTATTATTCCAATTATTATATTTTAGCCATTAACATTTTCATTATAACCAATAACGAACATTTCACAAGCATCAATGTGAAATACGCAACGAGCTAGCACTCGATAGAAATACGATATAGTCCAAAGTCGACCATGGACAGTCTATTGTTTCTAGTTGCTAACCGCTTGGAGCGCTTTATCACGAGATTTGCAAAAAAACACCTCAAGCTTCGCGACTGTATATAGTAGACTGTGGCCTTAACTTTGATCGTCATCTACTGTTAAAGACTGGAAACTTTCCTTATTCGACTGTAAATTTGTACCGACGTCAAATATTCACGTACTGCAGGGTTGGCTGACTACGTTGCCAGTACAATTCGAACTTTTACATGGGATGTAGGTCTCAGGCAGCGGTGAAAAAAACTCGAACGGCAGTGATTACACGCGAGAGCCAGTCTAACAAGTAAGGAGACGGGGGAGAGGTACATGGCATGAAAACTACAACCAGTGGTGGTTCGTGCACTATCATTGAGTTCTTCTTCAACCCCGCGAATAAAAATAGCAAGCTTCGCTGTATCAGTAATGTCATTACTGGCATCAAGAACAAATTTTCTTGCTTTTTTAAGTATTCCTCATGAATACTATCAGAAATTTCCTGAATTCTCTTCTGGATATTTAGTCGAGAAATTCGCAGTTTTTTTTCAAAATTAATTAAGAACTTTCACTGGACAAATTATTTGAACCACCTTGATCATTACGCTTTTATAAAACTCTCCTTCGTTGGAAGGCTTAAGAGAACGAGCTATTTCGTTCGCCACCAGATAGCTGGCTTTCTTACATTTATTTATGTCATCTTTCTCTTTCTGACGATGATTTAAGGCTGATTTCAGGTCTTGGAGTTTAAAAGCTCGTTTCATCACTACACTAGCACGTAATATTCAATCAGTTTCTCTATGTTGTTATTATTATTATGATTATGATGATGATGATGATTATTATTATTATTATTATTATTATTATTATTATTATTATTGCTGCTGCTACTGATAAAGCTATCAGTATTGTCATTATTATTATTATTATTATTATTATTATTATTATTATTATTATTATTATTATTATTAGATCAATAACAAGTAAGTGACTGATAATAGTCATGGAAAGATTAAAAAATAAATTAAAATGGAGATATAGTGTAGTAATTATTTTATCGTTCAAGGGAATATCACAGTCTACTATATACAGTCGCGAAGCTTGAGGTGATTTTTTGCAAATCTCGTGATAAAGCGCTCCAAGCGGTTAGGAACTATACACAATAGACTGTCCACGGTCGACTTTGGACTGTGTCGTATTTCCATCGAGTGCCAGCTCGTTGCGTATTTCACATTGATGCTTGTGAAATGTTCGTTATTGGTTGTAATGAAAATGTTAATGGCTAAAATACAATAATTGGAATAATAATATTTTACTAGAGACGTAGAAAAATTAAGTTTGTTTTAATGAAATTTATTGATTACGTTTTATTTTCAATTCTGGTGGGATTATTATTGCTTAGGCCTACTTTTTTTCAAAGGATATGTTTTTAATTATAGCTGTTAATTTTGTTGTTATTTTTATTTGTTACTTTACTAGAGACGGAGAAACAGTCTGTTACAATCAAATTTATTGATCACGTTTTATTTCCAATTCTGGTGTGATTATTATTGTTTAACCTCATCCCACCTTGTTAACTACGTAAGCCTACACTACAAGTACCGGTACACGTAAGTTAATACATTAATTCATATTTCCATTATTATTGTTGTAAAGGGAAATGCAAATTAATATTTATTGGTTTCATAGTTAATTATCGCTATAATCTTGAATGAGTGAAGCGATTATAGTAAATTTCAGTTCGTTTTGCACAAACCAAAATAATATTAACCTATTTCTTGCAGGTATCTTCGAGTTTATGGTGGAATTTAATATACTTCATTAAAATAATAAATTAACTTTATGCATTTAATATTTCAATAATGGAAGGAAGGTGTTAATATTTGTAAAAAACACAACGAAAGTGTAACATATTTTGTCGTCTACTAGGAGAGAGATCTGAGATGATGAGGCGATAGTAGCGATCCTAGTGGTGGGTAACTATCCATGTTTGCATTTTTAGTACATATTGAGCTTCGCGACTGTATATAGTAGACTGTGGGAATATGTAGACTAATGTATTGAGGCACGTATATAGGAATTATGGTAATACTTACTGATAAATAATAATAATACCTGTTATGCTTGTGTATTCAGCGTAATGCCCTGTAAAATCGCTTCTATATACTACTAATTGAACCTTTGAGCAAAGCAACATATTACATTTTCTCCGACAGAACAGCGAATAAATTCCTCTTCCCATTCTGTACGAAACCTTCTGTTCCTGCTCGTAGAGACAGAGGTTTATAGAGCGACATGGTACCAACACTGCTTACCTTCAGTACGTGAGCGAGACAGAGAGCAATGTACAGGAAACTTCCCCTACCAGTATGAATGTCTTTGATTACACGATGTAATCATGATACCCAATTTGGTCACCGCTGGTCTAAAGTAATACCATAGAAGGGACACATGGCACGGCATGGATTAAGGATGGAAAATGGGACAATTCCGCGCCACCTGGACTACTGATGTGTGCCTTTTGTGTGACCTCAAAATTTATAATAAGTGAGAAATTACCGACACAATTTCCAGGACCACTCTATCGGGTACTGAGGATTTCTTTTACGTTCAGTGATGCTACCTTAGAACACAAGCTTGCAGCTTTATTTCCTTCCCGAAGGAAGCTACTCTTTGGATTCTATCGCCTTTTAAATTCCATCGCCCTTGCCTGTTTATGTCAGAGTCTCAACGGCTGGCATGATAACTTTTAGTCCAACGAAGACGAAGAGAAAAATACACCATCACTAAGGAAATTATGGTATGGTAATGTATAGTGTGGTATGGAATTTTATAATGTGGTGTGTTATGGTATGGTATGGTATGGTATTGTATGGAAACGAATGGTGTGGTATGGTGTGTTATAGTATATGACATGGTTTGTTGTGGTATATTATAGTGGTGTATGGTGCGGTAGGGGATATTACAGAATAGTGTGCTATACAGTGCTATTCTGTGGTTTGGTATGGAGTGGAATAGTTTGGTATGTTATGGTACGATATATTATGGTGTGTTATGTATAGGATAGTGTGGTATAGTATGCTGTGAAATTGTGTTTTATAGTGCTCTATGGTAAGGTATATTGTTATATGTTATGGTGTGTGTTGTGTGGTATGATATGTTACAGTATGGTATGGTACGGTATGGTATCGTATTGTATGTATGGTATGTTATAGTGTGTTACGGTGTGAAATGTTATACGTAGTGTAGTGTGTAATGGAGTCGAATAGTGTGATATGGTATGAAATGGAATGGTGTGGTACGATATATTGTGGAATTGTATGGAATGGAAAAAAGTAGTATGTTATATTACGGTGCAGTATGGTATAGTGTGATTAGTGTGCTCTGCTATCGTATAGTATGGTAGGGTACGGAATGTTGTAGAGTGGTATGGTATGATATACTAATCTTTATATACTTTCTTCTAATTGAATCGCTCCATGCAGAAAGGGCTTCAGTCACAAATTTTGAAAAAAACGAGATATCGATGGAAATCATATCTTTATGGATGGTTCCATCAGCCTGTGCAAAAAGATATTCAGTCCAATGCTTGGAAAGACAGAAACTGAAGCGTCAGGCTCAGAGTTCTATGCAGAAAGGAATACAAAGTACAGACTGTTTTCCTTAGTTTTCTCAAAACCAGGTCTAATGGACTGAAGCCCTTTCTGCATGGGGCGATTCAATTGTGTAATATTCAACTAAATCCCATCAGAGTTTTTATTTTCTCTACATAAATCAAAACCTCTAGTGAGATTACTATAGAAGTATAGATAAATCGTTCGGCAATCCCTGACATGACGAGGTAAGGAGTTCCCGACAAATTGACACGGTAAAAGAGGATGAATAGAAAGAATTACGATTACGATGATGATGATTACATGACGTTTTAAGGTATTCAAAGCGAGTTATATATTTTAGGGTAAGGGTGAGTAACATTCTAAATAGAGCAGGTAAAGAATGTGCTATTCTTCGCTCCTTTAGGCGGACCTATGCAACAGTTTCAGTAGGCGACGTTTTATGATCAAATCTACGAGTATTGGAGATGAAGCGGACATAGTACAAATTATGAACACGTAGTCTTTAAGTTAAATTGACAGTTATATTTGTCAAGGGAATATCGCAATAATTAAAATGAGGCATCGCTAACGATTGAACAACGCTATTTGTTACAGTAAAACCTGTCTTTGAAGGAACATGAGGTTTCCGTAGAAAATTTTTCACTGTGGCAGGTTTCCTTCTTGTAAAGGATTGCTTAAATTTTCATGTGCTTTAAGGAACGTAAGGACAATTGAAGCTAAAATAAACATGAATTTTTATGGCATTTACCTATTCATAAAACGTAACAGAACTCATTTCATCCTGATTTTCTTCTTCTAACTGCAGTATGTGTACTATTCTCGTTCTGCGACTACATAAGAGAACTGATCACTCTATCTACGAAATGGTTGTCCTAAGTCTCTACGTCCTAGGGGAGTATAATGTAAATTATCTCATCCTGATGCTTAACGTAATTTATTTTCACAGTTTTCTAAATGGATCACCTCGTTATAAATTATTGTTGTTAAATTTTATTTAAAATAAAACAGATTGCACACTTGAAATCAACATTTACCCTTCAGTACAATATTCAAAGAAAATTATAGGCTACTGATGTACAGAGTACATGCCTTCTATGTAGTTATGCCATTAATTTCCGTCTTATACAGGTAATAACCAACCAATGGTTATTTAAAACCATTTCGTTTCCGCGCTACGGAAGTTTCCGTCTTATAAAAGTCGTTTTCAGGTATAAAATCGTTCCGTTCTGAGATTTTCTTTCCCTATCGACAGGTTTCCTTCTTAAAAACTTTCATCATAGATTTTTACCTCTGATTGACGTTCTGGCTGATATGTATATCTATTATCAGGCAGTACATCTCACTCGACGATGTGTCAGAGGAAGAACAATTGTTTGTATGCATCTGAAGTCTGATTAGTGGAATATGTAGCTAATCGTCGATGTATGCATTGGAGGAGGAAAGGAACTGTTCACCCTACCCTCTTATCTCCTGGCCTAGCTGCCTCATGAGTGATGCTTTATTGGTGTTACTTCTGAGTAGGGCTCGGAAGTTGAGGGCCTATAAGTTGCCTAAAAACACCTGAAGTTATCCCAAAAAGGACCGTAAAACTGAAAAAATGGACGTAAAAAGTTGATCCAAATTAATTAATAATTTCAGTTTCAATTACGTATTTAATGAATATGAGCCGTTCAGAGCAAAAGTGGTGTAAGTCAAAATTGGATAATGAGGTTTAAAGTAAAAATTCTGTAAAATACAGCGCAAAGTAATTAATATGTCATTCTTGCTATCCACTGACTACTAATAGTTTAAATAAAGTGAATATTAATTGCTACTTTGCGCTGTATTTTACAGAATGTTTACTTCAGCCCTCATTACCCATTCTTGACTTACACCACTTCTGCTCTGAACTGCTCATATAATGTTTCAAAAATACAGAATTCTGGTGGTATGCAACATACAGTGCGAAAAAAACTATATGAGTGAAATGCTTCTTCTTTCAGACATTATATATTTTTAGATTAACATAATTTGAAAAAGGAATTTCGTGTTTGTTAAAAAATGTATTTGGAGAATTTAGAATCAACAATTCTTGCCATCTCGAATGAATTCTGCGAACACGCAATAGACATCCTGCAGAAAGAAATTGAAATTAGTATAACTAGAATCATATTTGGCTTAACCACACTACTGTAGGTTTAACTTACAGAAATTGGACATCGGAAAACTTACCTCAGCATTGCAGTATATCAGAATAGTCATCTCCAGGTTCTTAGGTGTAAAGGATCGTCAGTTTTCTGACAGCACGTTGCGAAACGTCGAGAAACTTCTATACTTGAAGCAAGTGAGATCTCATGATGGATTCTTGAATTGTAATAATGGCAGTAATGTAGCTGAAGTTGCAAAAAAAAAGCCATTAAGACTCGAAAAAGGCTAAACGAAAAGTAGCAGTAAGTCAAAAACCCTGATAAAGACAAAAAAGGACCAATAAAATCCATCATTTTCTGGCCTACAATGACCCAAAATAACTTATATTATGTTGGGCCTCGTCTTCGAACACTCAAAAAAAATATATATATTTTTTTTTTTCTCAACTTCCGAGTCATAATTATGAGGTTCAAACCTGTCTTCGGACAGTTGATTAAACAACAAACAACAATTTATTGTATTTTGTAAATAATAACGTAAACTAACTTGCTGAAAATAGTTTATAAACGAAAATGTTTTAGCTTTGAATTATTTATTTCATATTTACATATTTTGGCAAAATTTTCTTCATATTGTGTCCGTCTCTAATCATAAGATACCTGGCATTAGAGATAGTTGAATATGTTGGTTATTGGAATATTTATTATCTTTTATATAGCATTTAATTTTGAGACTATTAAGAGGGTAATTAAGTTAAGTACTAGCACATTCGAAGTAGAAAGAAAATGTTGTACTCGATAGGAGATAGAAAGGATTTGCTATGAAGGCGTGAAGCTGTGAAGCAAGGAGCCCAGCTGAGGCTGACTGATGGCTCTGTAAGACGGGCAGCTGGGCTGTTTGCTTCAACAACAACAAGACTGACCGTAATTAATTAGGTTTCATGTAGACGCTGTGCCTCAAGCTGAATAATACAGCAAAGCTTCTCCCCCTCACCCTTGCCCATCCAACTTATTTTCACATACAAGGCGAGACATACATCCCGCCCAAATTCATGCAAGAGAGCGAGAGAGAGCAAGAGAGAAAGCTGACCGCTGTATGTATAGAGGTGTGTATCTCTGTGTACAGAAGTGTTTATTTGTGTTTGTGCGGAGTTTGTGTGTTCTGCGGTTGTGGAAGTGTAGAAGTCCTCACTGCTTTTGAGTTAGTCATGATTTTGGTATATGGACATGTCTTGTATAAAATTCAACAGTGTCCCTGCCTTTAGCATTTACGGAGAAGGCTTTCCTCTCGCTGTGTCTTCTCAGGGAGTAAAATTTTAATTATTGCAACATCATCATCATTTTTGTCGTCATGTACCTTAAGAGATTTAGATAATTGGCTTTTGCTATCTTCATTTCATTAACAATTGAAGAGTCCACTGCAAGAATGATGCATGTCACTTTCTTGTCGAAAATGAACCAAGACTCTCAATGCATAGCTTAAGACATATAGAATGTACATAGAGAATTATATGGCATTAACACTGATAGTCATTGTCCAGTAATGATCGGAAAATCACAATTAAGCTTTGAGCGCTAAGCATTTCAAACTTTCAATTGCATCTCCTGCAAAATGTATTCCAAATGACATCCACCATTCTTGCAGTGAACTCTTCAATTATGAACAAGTAGCGCCACATTTGGGTTCAATTCTGCTATTACTACTGATATTGCTACTACTAGTGTTGTTTCTGCTGCTACAAATACAATTTCGTGCTAACTAATGATATGGCCCATAAATTATGACATTTTGCTTCAAATTTGAAAGCAACGAAAATGGTCCTTTTTAACTTAAAGATCCACAATTTATCTCCGAATTTATCATGATCTACTCATCCTCGGTGGTCTACTTTCAGTGGTTTCCATGGTAGCGGATGGATCCGTAGATTTACGGCCCGTAAAATAACTCTGTCCCTCATAGAGGGCTCCAGGGAAAATTCATTTCGTTTTTCACCGAAGTTGAATTTCAGTTGAAACCGTCATTAAATATGATACTAGTACTACAGGGTTGTTTTCGATCTCTGATAACGAATTTGAATGACGTCATGTGCGTCAGGAATCACACCGACAACTGATTTGCGGCGAGAGGTGACAGACCAGTAGTGAGTGATTTTATAATCAGAGTGTATGGTGTATCTAGCACAGTAGCAATGCCCAAGGAAATCGAGCCTTTTTGGGAGGGGTACGTAACAACTCTTTCCGATGCCAAGTACAGTTACGTGAAAATCATAGGAGCCTGCAAAAAACTTGGTTTCGTTATTTCCAAGAAGGGCATCTTGTGTATGCCTAATAAGACTGGCAAAGCTCGGATGGGATTAATTCCAGAGTGGAAAAATCAAGTAAATTCACCCCCCCCCGTCACAAGTCGCCGCACCCCACGAGATCATACAAATTAATTCCATTCGAGCTTTAACAATCTTATTAAGTACACAGAAGAGCCTTTCTTGGAAATAACGAAACCTCGTTTATTGTAGACTTCTTTCATTTTAACTTAACTGTACTTAACATCGGATAGTGTTGTTATGTACCCCTCCCAAAAAGGCTCGATTTCCTTGGGAATTTCTGCTGTGAGTCGCCGTTGCACTCTGACTGTGACATCACTCACTACTGATCTGTCACCTCGCGCCACAGTTAAGCTGTCGTGTGACTCCTGACGCACATGTCATTCAAATTCGTTATCAGAGATCGGAAACAATCCTGTGTAATCTATTGCATCATTGTGTATATACTGATATTTTCTATGTATAGTACGTACTTTGTCTTATAATTCATCAGTGATCTCTTACGTCGTTTAGGGAACCCGGAGGTTCATTGCCGCCCTCACATAAGCCCGCCATCTGTTCCTATCCTCAGCAAGATTAATTCGAATCTCTAATCAATTGATATGTGTGAGGACTGAGGTATAAATTATGGCAATTAATTTTTGTGAGAATGCGCGCGCTGTTCGAAATTTTTAAATGTACAAATGAAAGGGCAGGTATGTGTATTAGTAGGGTAGGGCAAGGATCGAACATCCATAAAATACACAGCACTATGCTGCTCGTGCTTATTAAGGTAGTTGGAATAGCATTACAGCACACTTACCTACCCTAAAAACCATCGGATCTCAAATATTGTACACGGCGGTCGACTCACAACTGAATTACGAATTACGCGTAACATAGCTCTCTGTGCTCTAAACATGTCACACTGCCATTCCCTTAGTGATTTGAACATACACTCGTACTATGGATGAACGGCAAGACGGTCGACTTACAATTGAATTCACATTGCTCTCTTTGCGATAACCAAACATCACACTGGCATATAGTGATGCAACCACATATTATGAATGCTATTCAACATACGACATATCTCTTGATACCACCTCTAAACTTTGAAGAAATATAGTTGCTATGATTTATGCCCCACCTTCCTTTACGTCACATCTCGCTAGAGCATTTATCGAACTTTTTTTAGTCCATCCAACTTAAGAATCGCTCTGAACATAGACAAATGTATACGCATTACTCCACGGAGATATTGGACTAGCACTACTCGAACCTGTTGTTCTGTTGCAGCTTATTGATTTCAAATACATTTTTCGCATTTATACGCTTCTGTTCACGACATACCCATGGAATACTATATGCAAATAAAAAATTGATGACAAATATTAAACAAAATATCTCAGTTGTTTATACATTTTTCCAATATTTAATTTATTCTACAAACACAATATTATTCGCTAGCATATTTGTTATGCGTTGCCGTAACACACTTTCCATTTTCAAAAAAACAGGTCACTTTTATAGACAGTTTCACATTTTATGAGGCATTGTCGTGTCTGTTTTAAGAAAGAATGAGGATACGCCACGACTTCGCTATAAAATTGTGCAGTAAGAATTCGTATAGGCCCACCGAAAAAAAAAATAACTGAAAAACTCTTTCTTTCCTTCCGCTCTGAGTACTTCGTTCAGTGTTTACATCAGGGCTGGGCACATTACGTGATTCTGAGAAATGAGCGCTGTTTACTTTGAAGAGCAATTCTCCCGAGCGGTGTGACGCTTGCATACTGTACGTCACTCACTGTCAGTGCAGTGATTGACTCTGCAGTAGGAAGGCGAACTTCGAAGATGCATTCGCTAGAGAAGCTGTATGTCAGACGAAAACCTAAATTATATTTTGAGATTGAACATGGCTAATTCATATGTTCCAAACAGTGAACGGCTTCTGCAAATAAACGACCTCATAAGTCTCGGAAAACAAGCACACAGTTATCTTGTAATTGAGTTTCAAGAAGTTTTGTTTCAGTAGAAAATATTTATTGATTTCAGATCGATAGAAGTAAGATTTTGTTACAATAGTTTATTCATGCAAAAGAAAAGTGTAAGATAATGTTTATTAATAATTTTCTTCTTGTGTTTCTGATTGAAATCCTTTATTACATATGTTTGTATTATTAATACCGTTATGTAATTGTTAAAGCACTGTGCATATAGATTGTGTAAATAAGGTAATGATTTGTGTGTGTGCGTGCGTGTTGGTGTGTGCATATGTAGAGCGAAATTTATTTCATTACATTAATAAGAGTGTTATAAAGTCTGCACTGCACAATGGATTGATGTAATATCCTTATAAACCAGGCCTGCACAAGGTTTGCGCTCTCCGAGCCGGCTCACAGCTCATGAGCGGAATGCAGATATTAGCTGCGCTCTGTATAAGGGTGGACTGGAAGAAGGGGTGATCTCGTACAAAATGTACACAAAAGGAAGTACTATTACGAGTGTTCATGAAATGAATTCCCGTTCAGTGTTTGCAAAACTATCTGGGACTATTATTAATTAATAAAGAAATATTTATTTTACAGAAATAATAGAAATTCTATAGCTACTTAAAATAATGTACGATATCATTTTGTTATATTTTTATTTATCAATACATCAAAACAAGGTTTTATGCTGTTAGCAGCTGAAAGGAACAGTATTTATCGTAATGAAACTTCAGTTACAGATATTCGATGTCTGCCTTTATTAAAGTTGATCATAGGAAACAGTTTCTCACAAATATAAGGTTGTGCCAAATACAACAATTATTTTCACAGCCAGCCTGTGTAGACGTGGATATTATTGCTAATGTTTAGTCTTGTAAAACTCAACCAGGCTAGTAGTATTATTCAAACGATCTTTAGCCCTTAGATTGCATTGAAGATCAATAAGTTCGAGCTGTAAATCGTTAAATGTTACGTTCCGTCTTTTATATTCCTCCTTACTTTAGGTACTGTAGCACTAGGTAAGCAACATGAAACAGTTACTGAGAATATGCCTACACACTGCACTCCACTAGATAGCTGAGTGGTCGTTTCCCTCTCCTCTACCTATAGCAAGCCTATGTCATTCTGACGTATCTTCCTCTCCGTTTCTGCGAGCGGTAAACACGGCTCTCCCGTTCCGAAGGAGCGCGCGCGCTCGTTGAGCGCTGTTTGTGCAGGTATGTTATAAACTATCATGTACTGACAGACTGAATGACTAGAACAACCGTGGCTTTTGTTATATTAATGCAGGGAAGGTAGCTGTAATGTGAGTCCGCCACTGCGTGAGCGTTCTGCTCTGGCTTGCCTTGCGGAGCGAGAGCAGCTCTGGCTGGCTATATGGAGCCGCTCTCATGCCCGGCACTGGTTTACATCAAGGGCGTTTTCACTTTTAATAGAATACTTATAGTTAGGCTTAGTATTGCAGCTACCTAAAGACTGAAGTTAAAGACGCATTGGGTATATAGTACGCCGAACACAGGTAATGCAACGGATACGGATATAAACAAACACGTCGTCGCTGCGTGTCCGTGGAGTACAGTCAACTCCCGACATTCTGAAGCTATACTAGTAAACACTTCCTTGAGCCGTGATGTTCATTTTCGTAGTGATCTTTGCGTGAATAATAACGTGCATTTGTAAATTATGGAACTTGAACATATGCGGATGTCACTTGAAATGGTTTTATATTGCAAGAAATTCTTTCAATAGCACATGAAGTTATTGGTGCATGATTTAGTACAAGATATTTCTATTGCCTGATATTTTTCCGTGTTTCATTAGGATATTGCATGTCGTCATCACTGAAAACCCACTAATTTTTTATGTTTCGTACTTCTCTAGAAATTCCTCTAAAATGTAGATTATTCAATTTATTAATTGGGATGTTGCACTGAACATCATTGTAGAGTACACAAATCCATGCTAAACGTCGCGTTAATATCTTTATAATTTTCAAATTTTGATGGTACTGGTTTTTTTAGATTACGTTTAACACACTTTCTGTGCCTTTTGGTATTGCAGTATCTTTCAGTGCACTGTATTTTTTTGTTACTTTTACGTTTATTTTGCACAATTTATAGGTAATGTTATCTATATTGACAGTGAAAATATTAGTTCAAATATTCTCAATAATGCCTTGCAATATAACACTCTTGAGCGTCTTATCTAAGGCATTTTACCTCTGCAATCAGCCACAAAGATGCAGTTATTTAAATAATACGACTAGTAAGAGCAGTGATCGATAAGACAATTCAATGTGACTGCGTCCCGAGTTTGACTTTATAAGGCAGAGGATGCGTAACTATTTTGTATACGAACGTACAGTGGATACAAAAAGTATTTGCACACCTTTGTTTTTTTAATGTTCAAAGAAATAATAACGATGATTTTCTGAATACAAGTTTTGTAAGTAGCAGCATAGAAAGAACAACTTATATAATCAATAAAAATTGCATATAGTTACAAAATAAAATTACAAACTAAAAACTGCATTTTTAGATATAAAAAAAGTATTTGCACAGCCAGTAAATTAAATAATAAATTCAAGCAAACTAGAGAAGTCTCTCTCAGTACTTTGTGCGCAATCCATTGGCTTCAACCACGGCTTCTATTCTTCGTGGCATGGAGTGCACTAACTTTTTTGTCCTATCGGGAGGAATTTTAGTCCATTCTTCCATAAGAGCATTATGAAGATCTGTCTTGTTTGATATGCGGTGTTTTCTGATTTCTTTGCCCAATAATTGCCACAAATTCTCAATTGGATTCAGAACAGATGATTGAGGTGGGGTCACAAGCCCTCTGGGGGTGTTATACAACAACCACATCTTTATTATTTGAGCAGTGTGGTTGGGGTCGTTGTCTTGTTAGAAATAATAATTTTCAATTCTTCTGCGCTAAGTAAATTATGGTCCAACAGCTCGATATACATTCTGTAATTCATTATTCCACGAATTATTGCTAAATTTCACACCCCAGAGGATTCCATGCAACCTCAAACCAAGATATGACCGTCACCGTGTTTTACTGTGACTGTAAGATTTTCCTTTTTCGGTTCCTGATTAGGTCTCCGCCACAATGACTTTCTTTCATCAGAACCAAATGGATTGTACTTGCCCTCGTCGGAAAAAATAAACTTGTCCCAAAATTCCAGGGCTTATCTTTGTATTCTTTAGCGAAATCCAACCGTTTCTTCCTGTTGGTTTCACTAAAGTAGGGTTTTTTTCTCGGAGTTCGGCCATGGAATTTAGTACTATGCAAAACATTCCTGATAGTCTGAAGACTAACCTGTTTGACCGACGTTGTAGAAATGTCAGCAGCTAAGGTTACAGCGCTTCGGAATAGATCTTTGATGACAGTGTGAATTATTTGATGTCTCTGCCTAAGTGTAAGAATTTTTGGTCTTCCTGTTCGCGGTTTATTGACTGTTGTTCCAGTCTCCTCTTACTTCTTGTACAAATAACACAGTAGAAAAAGGCAGGGACAGATATTTTCCAATTTTACGGGAATTCTGGCCTTGCCAAAGTTGATAAACAGTTCTACCACGCATGGACTATGGTAACTCTTATGCTTTCGGACTCATGTCGCTTATTGGTGTTCTATCCTTCAATACACATACTAATCCCCACTATAACATCAAATATTTCATTTGATGTGATTTAGCCAATAAAATAGGACTTATGCATTAGAGTTTTAATGTGCAAATACTTTTTTTACTACAAGAAATTAAAGTTTTCTGATCCTTATTTCAATTTGTAGCTGTACGCAATTCTTATCAAGTACATAGCTCTTAATATTACTACTGTTACCTGTTACAATTCTATTTATAAAATTTTCCTTGATATTTATTTAAATATTAAGAAAAACAAGGGTGTGCAAATACTTTTTGTATCCACTGTACCTGTACCAGCGCTGTGACGTCACATATACTTCGAATCAGGCAACTTCATTCCAGTTTATAGGTAGTTGAAATACGGAGCCTACTTATAGTGGATTTACAATAGTGGCAAAAAAAACCGGACCGACCCTTGTAGCTGATTTCAGAGTAGTATTCACCCAGAGCACGATAGACTGATAACTAAGACTTTCGTGGTTCGAATCCTGCCAGGAAAGGAAACTTTTTTTTTTCGTTCCTTATTCAAATTTATTCCCAATACTTTTCGATTGCAGCGATATTTTACTACTTAATTAACTTATTATTCCCAGAACATGAAATTTACCAGCTTATTTTCTAATAGCTTTCGAAATGGGCTACGCCATCAATCGAAACTACAACAATCTCGCTATCTTGTGAATTCGGGCGTGTCATGCGCAGTGGCTTATGGCTCATTTCCAGGACTTTGATTATTCCGTCGGTTCGGTTTCTTTTTGCCACTATTGTACATGAATGGAATTACAAATTAATACAATTCACGGAACATTTCAATATTTCTATCTTAGGTTCATTGCATTTGCATGCATTTCTTTGCATCGTAGAGGAATGATCTTGAAGATAAGATGACAAAAAAGTATTCCAAAAGATTTTTCGTGTTTTAGCCAGTGAAGTGAAGGATTTTTATTGAGAAATATTTCACGATACAAACATCCGAAGCAACGACCGAATATCAAAAGAATGCACTTGGCAAGTCATTTCAGTGTTAATAATTTTGCATGAATTAATCTGTATTAAATTCACAATTTACATTTGAAATGATACATATGAATATATACCCGAAATGAACATATGCTCGTGCTCGGGTAAAGTCCAATAGTCTACATAAATTTTACAGAGATCAATAATAATGTTAAAATAAGAATTACTTTTCTTTTTAAGGACAGAGGGTTACGAACGCACACAAAAATTATGACGAAACATGCAGTAACAATTTTGACAATATCTGCCACAAGATTTATGATAGTCATACGTAAATTTTACCAACTGAATCTTGAAAGAATGCTTCTGAATTGAATGCCTTATAGTTCACTTAATTTAGATTATTAATTTTTCCTTTACAATAATTTGTTTAATTGTTGCAACAAATCGAAAATATACTTAAACATAAGAATACATAGATAGGCACATTTTCATGGTAAACTAATGATGCCATTGGCCCCAAATTTTTACCAGGTCTTACATATTGCCTTGTGATATTGAAACTCAGTTTTTATTTTCATATCTTGTAAAACTAAGTTACTTTCATAATTTCATACATGCTGTGAAAATTATTTTTACCAAAACTGATGGTTTAAAATAACACAAAACCTACAGATCTTTCTCAAATTTAGTAAAAAGTGAGTTTCTTTTAGCTGTATGTATATGTAAGTTCTAATAAAGATTTAGGACCAATGGTATTATTAGTTTACCAGGAATTGTACCTATGTGATCATACCAACAACCAAAAATCTATTTAAAAATAGGCTTAAGGACTTTACTAATAGACGGTAATTATACACAGTATTTAAAGGGTGTAAATTATATTTTGTTATTGAAGTGTTGTGTCAGTGAAGTGTGTTGTGTAAGTGAAACGTATTCCTGTCAGTGAAGCTTTATAGTTTATAGAGGCAGTGCAAAGTATTTGAGCAGTGAAATGTTTTTGAAGTGTTAGTAAAATCAGGATAAAATCAGTGAAATGTGTCGTAGTTCCAGTGCAGTGAGCGAGTTGACAGCGAAATGAGTGTAATGTTGAAAGGTACTTGTGCAGATATAAACATATCAAACTCGTGGGTTTTAGTTCGAACTTAGGTTTAAGATACAAATTAGATTTATTTTAAATGTTATTTTAAGTGATCATGCTTCATTTAATTTAGGATATTCCCTATTATTATTATTATTATTATTATTATTATTATTATTATTATTATTATTATTATTATTATTATTATAAATTATTGTTAGTATTAATTATTAGTATTATCATTAATTGTATTGTAGCGGAGTGGTAGAGGGCTGGCCTCGCATTCGGGAGGTCCGGGGTTCGATCCCAGGGGCCGGCATTCCTAACAGGTTTTTCATGGTTTCCTCAGTTATTTCCAGGCAAATGCCGGGATTGTACCTCTTGAAAGTCCGGTCATGGACGGCGATCCTTCCCTTAATCCTTTCATATGTATGAGTGAATGCTGTGTAATGTCTTAAATGTTTGTGTTGTATCGGAGGTGGCCCTGGCACTGAGCTGATCCCTCGTCCGGGGAGGCCCTCCATGTCCTTGTGTGATCAAAAAAGTATGTATGTGATCCATAGATTAATTCCTCTCCCGACAAGTCGCGGCCCTGTAAGGCCCGGGTGGCGTGGGTCGTGTAAATGCACCTAAAAGGGAGATGTTAAACTACGGGAAAGAAAGAAAGAAAGAAAGAAAGAAAGAAAGAAAGAAAGAAAGAAAGAAAGAAAGAAAGAAAGAAAGAAAGAAAGAATTTTTATTTAATAAGTTTATTATTGTCATTATTGAGCGTAATTAGTTACCACTGCCACCGGGTATATACCCATTGCAGTGTGAATAAATACATACACATACATACATATGTTCCAGTGTATTTTCGATTTGTTGCAACAATTAAACAAATTATTTATGTCAGATGAATATTGTAAAGTAAATGGCCTGTATGTTATCCAATTCAGCATTCTTTCGAGATTCAGTGATAAAATTTAAGTTTTCCTCTCGTAAATATTGTGGTAAATACAGTAGAACTTGGTTATAGCGACCTCGTTTTGTGCGACACCTCGCCTATAACGTCAAATATTCTATGGTCCCAAATAATTCCCCGTAAGACAAATGCTTGTCTACCTTGCTTAATACGACAAACGCATATGCGTCTACCTCGCATATAACGTCATTTTCAACCTCAGTTTGGAATGAGATTTTCTAAGAACCAAAGTATTTTAAGAAATACGTACTTACTTACAAATGGCTTTTAAGGAACCCGCAGGTTCATTGCCGCCCTCACATAAGCCCGCCATCGGTCCCGATCGTGTTCAAGATTAACCCAGTCTCTATCATCATATGCCATCATAAGTGCACGCATTTTAACGCAATATGGCCACTAAAAGAAAAGTTTTAACGTTGGAAGAAAAAGTTAAAGCGATTGAGAATGGAATTAAAAAAGCTGACGTGAGTCGTGAGTTTGGCCTAGTTAATTTCACAGTCCAAACGATTTGGGAGAGCAAAATGAAATTGTTGCATTTGAACAAAATTGATCAAGCTAGGGGATGGAGCAATGAAATTGTGACTGAAATAATGAATATAGAACGTAATTTAGAAGGTGTGTATTGGGCACGTATGAGACAACAGAGTAAAATGACTGATTACTTCACTCCGAAGTAGACTAAAGAAGTTTGGTGAGTTCTGAACAAACTGTTTTAATACAGGGACATCACTTTATTTTTACTCGCATTTTTATTGTACCTGCGTTTCTGAATGTACTTGACTACCACCCCTTTTACTAATGTTCTTGCTCCCGTCAGCCACACAGGCTTACGGCCGCTGTTGCATTCGAAGTCTGCTAGCAGTGAAGTAAACACTACAGAGTATAGTGTGTTTCAGAAATATGGTTGCGTTTTCTATGGAAGGAAGAGCCTATATTATTGAAGCTTAATTCCAGGTGCAGGTATTTATGGAGATTAATTTTATCATTTTTGTTTTTTAATATTGGTGTCGGCGGAGATTGGTGGAGATCGATTTCTACTCTTGTTGGATATTAATGGAAATTTTGGAAAATACAATTATTTTGGAATTGGATTATTAACTCAGTATAAATATTACTTTCCAAATAATTAACATTAAATTTCACTGGATTCTGGTAAAGGTGCGGTATGGCCAATAGACAATATCTGTTGAATTGAGACTGTATTTAACACACATTCATTAAAAACGAAAAAAAAAAAATCTTACAGCCCTCAAATTAATACTTTCAAATTATTAGTGAAATGTTGAATTCTCCGTTTTTTGAGTTCACTAATGTAATTAGAACACCTGAAATACCATGTAATGTAGCCTACTTGAATGTGCAACAAATTCAAATGAAAAAAAGTCCGAAAAGGAACTCAGAATATGAAATTCGCTATAAAACGACGCAATAATAATAATTCTCGAATGTGTTCACATTTCGCTATTAGAACTCTATTTCGCGATTTGTCGTGATTGTTTTATCCGGATATTATTAATCAGAATCACTTAATTCGTAAAGATTAGTAAGAATCTATTGTATGTCTATTATGTAGTCATTTTCGCGATCTCCGTAAATACCCGGCCCTGCTTATTTCGCACAGGTACGGTGTGTAGCATGACTGAATAAATTTATCTGAGCAGAAGTGAAGATTAGAGTTACCGAAAGTACAACCGGCTGAAGAGTTGAGTTTGTGAAGAAAATGTTACTACTCTACTATATTTTGATAAAATACCTTAAAAGTAATAATCAAACTGAAAATCCTAATATCATATTTCCCAGTAACATAAATGGATACACCACTTTTCTCTCCTCCTATAGCTAGTAAAATGATTTGTTTACATATTGCACTAGTAACACCAAACTCCTGTAATGGAAGGGGGTAACAGTGTTTCGGAGTATAGCCAGGTTAATGTTAAAAATATTGGTAAAAATAAAGTGATGTCCCTGTACAAAGTACTGAATTTATAATTGTACATGTATTTTATTATGTTCATGATAGGCTTAAAAGTGAATACATAAATCTAAAATAAGGCTAATTAAGTTTGTTATTTTCCATTTTCCACCTTAGTAGACTCATAATACTAATCTCGGTTACTACGACACTCGTTCATAACGACGTAATTTTTAAGGTCCCTTGGATGTCGTTATAACCAAGTTCTACTGTATTGTCAAAAGTGTCAGTGCATGATGTACCATAATTTTTGTATGCGTTCATAGCCTGTTGCCCTTAAGAGAATGCGACAGCAGTGTCCGAAAAGTTTCTCTCTCTTTCACATCGGAAGAGAAAGAATCGCATTGGAAAATACTGTGCGATACAAACGGCCTCCGAAGCAATGATTCTGCTTCCAAATGAAGTAGCAGAAGATAATCTGTAATTGGGCGGTCGAGTAAGCGGGATAAAATATTATGAATATGAGTGAATAGGAAGTTAAACCGTTCTCACTATTGTGGTGTTGAGGGGGCAAGCCGCTGCACGGCCACTAAAACGGATGACAAGTTCTCCTACACCCCCGGCGGTAAATTCCGGACTTCAACCCCCTCATCCCTCCGCCTCGGCCCCCCACTTCTACCTACCCCATTCCACGAACATCGGACCAAGTGCTGGCTGTTAAATCCCCAGTTGATGAAGGACCTGGTCCATATATCCTGGCAGGATACGAATATCTGTTAGGCTCACACCCTTTTCTATCCTGTACCCTACAGCCACCCCCCCATTTCCTCGTACGTTGGTGAGCGGACTAGGACTAACACACCACCACTGAATGCATCGCGATAGCATTTCCGCGGGGTTTATTTTTAATTAGGACCGCTGTGGATTCTCAGATAACGCAACTCCAAACACTGTTCGCCTTCTGAGTTGGAGATGGGATAGAATTCGAACAGCAGCAGTCGCACAATGAATAGCACCCTTAATAAAAAGAGAGTGGAAAGGTTGCCCAGCTCACTAAATGATGCGTGGCGACGCGACGCGGGGAATGGAGATTGCTGTACAGTGTTCCACAGACGTGCGCTGAGGTCTGCTGTCGGTAGAGTGGACAGGTGTTCCACGTGTTCATTGGTATCTCATCTGACCACACACTTAGGTATGCATGAAGGCAGAGACAGTCTCCTATTTTGAGTACGTGTATAATACACTTATATACGTATTAAAATACTTCAAGGATGTTACATGTGCAGATACAGTGTCTATAATTCTTATTCGTACATGTCTAATTTAAACGAATAACACATTTTATACAAAATAATTATACAGGGACATCATTTTGTTTCTACTTCAATTTTTATTGTACCTGAGATTTTGAATGTACTTCACTCCCACCCATTCTAATAATGACGTTCCAACTGTCCTCCACACAGAACCAAGGCCGCATATAGTAAGCTGTACTGAGTTAGTGAGTATAGGACGTTCCAGAAATATGTTCGCGTTTTCCAGTGACAAAAGAGCTTTCAATATTGAATCATATTTTCGCACAGGTACTGTCCGTTTGCCTACGTCGCATCCCGGTTTCCCCCACCTGCTTCTGCTCGCCCCTCTGTAAAAGCTGGGCTGTCTTAGCTCTTTTCTGAAAACATTAATTTCTGTTAGGAATTGGACGTTTACGTAATATTATACAACTGTTTAAAATAACTTAAAAAAGGGCCTCGTTGAGTAATTAAGTGTCACGTGATTTTCCCCTTTCTACGAATCCTGTAGCATAACCACTTGGACGGACAGTAGATAGCATGTCTGAGTAATTTTATCTGTGCGGGTCGGGCAGAAGTGAAGTTTGAATTTACAGTACGTAAGGTACTCTTTCATAGAGTAGGTACAGAATTATTTCAACATGAGTTACTAGTACGAAGGACGAAACTGGCAATTGGAATTAGATGCAATAGTCTATAGTGCGATAATATGCACAAAAGAACTGAAGTCTGTATCGAAATGAACGGCCACCATTTTCAAAAATGTGTTTAAATATTCATATTATGATTATTTTTCAATTTAATTTCTTTCTCTGTATTGTACGCTAATGTGCTGTAGACAGTATCATATACACTGCATAATGAATACGTTCCCATGGATAACTCAGTTCGTCAGTAAAAACACTTATTCTTAATAGGCCTATATTACTGTATTTTGATTAAACAAAACCTAATGAAAATTATCGAACTCAAAATCGCGATATTTCCTAGTTTACGTAAATGGATGAACTACTTTTCTTCCCTCCTATACCTAGTAGAGTGATTTGTTTGTATTTTACGCCAGTATCATCGAACTACAGTCGTGGAAGGGAATAGCAAACTGTGTTTCCGGTTTTCTAAACGTATAGCCAGGTTAATATTAAAAATTTTAGTAAAAATAAAATGATGTCCCTGTACTTATATATTAATACTTGTGTACTATGCTTTAAAACCATTTCTTAGAACTTCAATTTAAAACTAGTTTTTATTTTAATCCCTAAATAACAGAAATATTAATGAATACATTACTTTGAAAGTAAAATTTTATGTAATTTATATTCGTACACTTCAGTAATATTGAGATATTCGGGAGTCCGTGCCTTAATGGTAACAGCGAGTGCAACGTAAACAGTGCATTGTCCCGTGCTCTAGGGTTTGTTTTGTTTCAGCAGTCAGCTCTGTTCCAAATGGGCAAGTCGAAGGAACTGAGTGCCGAACTAAAGGGGACGATAGTTATGACTAGGTTTCGAAACTTCGGACCCGATAGAGCAGTTCAGTGGGAAATCCGCATAACGGCGTACTGAGTATAGTGGTAAAGCGTACAGTGGGTGGGGGTACTGTAGAATTAATTACAACAAATACGCAAAGGAAAACGCTCTGGATTTGAAGGTTCTGATGAATAATTTGGTTTTCATACAAACCCATTTTCAAACTGTGTCTAACTATTATACGGTTAGAAAAGTCAGAGCAAAAGATGCGGAAGCCCTCAAATTAGTAAGTTGAGGAAATGGCACAGAGAATTAATAAGACACCAAGTACACCGCTTACTGAACGTGTAAAACAGAAGTGGAAATCAATTTTATATAAAAGTAACGGATATGGAGCATTGTGTAATATAAACAGCAAATTAGTGGACATAGAGTCACCCGAGAATGAAGGACTGTCTCTTAGAGACTGCAATGATGTTAGGTTTTTCGTTTTGCTCCTATAAAGTCATGCGACGTAGAGCGCAGCTTTTCACAGAACAAAGTGTGTTTGGTACACAACTGAAAAAGATTTACTTTGAGACACTGAAAATGTATCTTGTAGTACATTGCAATTCGGTACTGTAACTGAACTTCCTAAAGACGACCAATGGGATAAATGAAGAAATTAAAATTGCTACATGTTTATTTCCACCATTAACACTGTGTATAATTAAACACAAATGATTATAAAAGACAGGAGAATAAATGCATTTCACATTCTTTTGACATTGTCATTGTGTAATGTATATTTACTTTCAAAATATCCATATGTGTGCGTTTCCCCATACTACCGTACTCTATTCTAAATAGCAACGTTGTTACCTCAACACACCTCTACCTTTCACTACCTGCAGCGAGTCAACAACCTATAGTACAAGCACAGTAAACTTATTGTATCGGGTCCAAAGTCTCGAAGCCTGGTTATGACTAACTCTTAAATGTTATTTTTTAAGGAAAATAGGCAATATAGTAAATAAAAGCCACTCCACGATACAATACGTAGTTAATAAATTTAAATACTGTGGATCTACTGCAAATCAGAAGAGAGAGAAAAAAAACTTAATGAGAGAGAAGAACGTTTTATCATAAGACAGATAAAATCAAATCCACGGTTAAGTGTGCAGAAACTACGTCCTCACATGAGAAAAACCACAAGGAAGACTATTAGTGAATGAACGGTGCGGCGTGTCCTATGGATTTCATGGTAGAAGGATAAGAAAGAAGCCATTCGTAAGTAGGAAAAATCGAGTTTTAAGAATTAAATTTGCTAAAGTTCGTGTAAATAAGGAACAATAATTTTGGGACAGTGTTATTTGGTCGGATGAGATCAAGATTAATCTTTTCAGATCCGATGGTACCCATAGAGTGTGGACAAAGAAGAATGAGGGCGACGAAGTGGTAACACTCTTTCCACTGTGAAACATGGATAATGATTTGGTGCTGTATGTCCTCGAAAGATGTGGGTACAATTGATTTCATTGATGGAATTATGAACAAAGTGATCTATAACAACATCTTAAAAAATAATGTCAAGTAAAGTGCAATAAACATTAGTTTTCCGTCTGTCTACATTTTTCAACAAGACAATGACAGGAAACATACGGCAGAAATGAACAAACATTGGTTGATATGGAACGTACCGAGGCAACTACATACTCCTCCTCATCAAGCATTTATGATCAAGACTTAAGGGAAATGTACATAAAGATACAATTTCGTCCTAAGAACACCTCAACACTATTGTGCTGACGGAATGGCGGAAGGTCACTCCGCAACAATGTAAAACGTTGGCAAATTCCATGCAGAGATGGTGGCAGACAGTGATCAAAGCCAGAGGATATGCAACCAGATATTAGCACGTTATTGTTTATGTTATTTATGTATCTATATATATATATATAATTTGAACTGGTAATGGAAATTACGGGAAAACGGCTGAACGGATTTTAATGAGTGACCCCTCATTTTCATGCCTGGCATCCAAAGTTTTTCGGAAAAGTAGTAGTTTTCAGTGAAATGTCAATTTTCCTACATAATTTTCCTATTTTCCAAAATCCATCTGTTGTCAGTTTTGAGAACTAATTTTATTCAATCACGGCCGACTTGATTGAATTTCAGAACAAAACACACACTACAATAAACAATAGGCTATTGCACGAAGGTCATGACCTGCAGGATTGCCGACATATTTAGAGCTCAATTCAATTTGTTATTAAAAACTGATTCTGCAGTGTATAATTTTGTGAGTACAGCTGTGTATTGGATATTCAAATCTACGAAACTTGAGGTGGTTTGATGACATTATTACCATTAGAAATTAAATATTATAGTTAATATCATGATGCATCTATTTTTTCATTAATTGTACATAATTTTGATGCTATATTGGTGACATGAAAGTGAAAGGTTTTGTGGTTATGTAAGTAAATGTAGAGAATATCTTAATTTAGATCTTCATTTCTTTAATTTACTGAGTGGCTGCTATATATAACTAAAAAACTTAAGTAAGATAATAATATTGTTATTAAAAATCAATATATTTTTATACTTATTAACCCATTGGGGTTGGGTCTTTTTCATATACTTAATGGCGGTGTAGTGTTGATATTGATATGTGTCGTTGTCTTCAGTATTGGCTCGAGAGAGCGCAAAAATTACAGTTCCTAAGGAAAGATCAAAAGGTATTACTTACCGATAAAATAAGAGGCCTAGAAAATTTTGTAGTCTCCAGATCATTTCAGTAGGATCTCTTAGTAGGATAAAATGATTTTACGCTCTACATTTCAAATTCTACATGCAGCAGCTATACGAAAATGCTATTGTTCGAAAGCTTAGCAAACCTGATTTTTTTTTTTTTTTTAACTTTTGCCCACAATCCACAATGACCTGAAATAGCTACTGCTATCGTCCTGACATTGATACTTGCGTTTTCCCGTTGAAACTCAAAAACTGAAGTTGGATAGGGTCAAGAAAAAGTGTTTGGCCTAAAAAAAATTCATTCAGAGGGAGTATGTTTCATCATTATGGAAACAAATAACTATCAAAAAGACAAGTATTCTTCATTGAAAATAAATCTGAAAAAATTTTATTTGAACGTCTAACGATCTTAGTTTGGAGCAGTATTTGCTGCACAAGCCACTAGTAGTCATATAATTTTGTTACTAAAAGTGTACGAATACAAATGACAGGTGAAGAAATTCTCTTTTTTTGTTAAGTTTTGTTTATTTAAATGTTTATGATAAAATATGGAGTTTATTTTTATATTTTTTTAAATCCTTAATACACCTTGAACAGAATTTTCAAAGAGAAATATAATTCTTTGATTTCATGTGTCCTTTATCACTAAATTTGTTACATATTTTCACCTGTACGAATAAGAATGATAGACACTCTATACTTTTCGCTAGTCGTTTCGAGGTTCGTGGATTGAAACCCCACTGAGGACCATGAATTTTTATTCTTAGTATACGGAAGCTGGGTTTATCAGAGGTACTGGATATCAAGAATGGGCTGAGACAGGGGACTCAGTGTCGTGTCTTCTATTTAACATAGTATTAGAGAAATTGATAAGGGATATGAAGATACAAACGAGAGGAATGATAGGGTAAACATTGGTAATTTCGTGATAATTTCATGAAAACTAATTTAAAATGCAAATGTGTAAATATATCCTTATTTCGATTTTTTCATCTAAAAGACGATAACTTGCTGTACAAATCTGGAGACATAAAAGATTGAATACGTTCTTGAATATGTGCCAAAAAACCACTTTTACAACTTAAGCTGAATGGTTGGTTATTTCGTGATAACCTTGGTAATTTCGTAATATTGCATTGATAATTTCGTGAGAGGTAGAAGAATTGTGGAAAAATTCATTAAAGTCAAATGAAATTCTCATTTATTGTTACAAGACTTCAAACAGTAATTCCGTCTAATATTCATAGTAAGAAAACATAGAAATACATATCAACACATAATAAGAATGAAATCAAAGTAAAAATTGAAATTGAAAAGGGATCTTCTTTGCCCTGAAAGGGTGAACACTTTTATTACGGACTTTACTATAGCCTATATTACTAGGGTAACTCCAAAAGTAATGCATTACGTTTGTTTAAAAATTATATTTTTATCCTATAGCTTTGCTATTTTCACAGAATGTAGATGCATCCTTAAGGAACAAAATGTCACTTTTCCACATAATCCCTGTCCCTTTCAACTGCCTTACGTAACCTAGGAACGAGGGCCTGTAGACCAGCACTGTAAACGTCTGGACCAACACGTCTGAGCCACTCTTTAGCAGCGTGCACAAGGGAGTCACCTTCTAACCTCGTTCCGCGAAGGGATCCTTCAGTTTACCAAAGAGATGGTAATCGCACGATGCCAGTTCAGGACTGTGAGGCGGGTGTTTCAGTGTTGTCTATCCGAATTTTCTGATCTGGTGTGTGGTCTTGTGACTGACATATGGCTGTGCGTTGTCGTGCAATAGCAGAACATCCTGCTTCTCCCGATGTCGTCGAACGCGACTCAGTCAAACTTGAAGTTTCTTGAGAGTTGCAACATACCCGTCAGAATTAATGGTGGTTCTGTATGGCATGATGTCCACAAGCAAGAGTCCTTCTGAATCGAAAAACACAGTAGCCATAACGTTTCCTACCGAAGGTGTACTTTTGAATTTCTATTTCTTTGGTGAATTTGCATGATGCCACTCCATTGTCTGCCTCTGTCTCCGGTCCAAAATGGTGGAGCCATGTTCCATCTTCTGTCACAATTCTTTCAAGTCATCTAGCAATTATCATTGTCACTTAGCATGATAACAAATCAAACAGAAGCTATACTGAACCCATTGCGTCTCCATTTTCTTTTTTGTTATCACATCTTGTCTTCAGATTTCTAAAATTCCTATTGTAATACATTTTATGCTATTTTAAAAATTGTAACATTTAATGTTCAACAAAATTTCGCCTCAAACAACTAAGATTTCTATCAGTAAAGCTAAGCCTATATGGCGAATACAGATGTATCTAAAATTCCAAAAACATTTCCTAAAATTTCATGAAGATACAATAAATCTTTGTACTAAATATCATATGCTTACCTTTAGTAATAAGCCTGTAATGTAATTACAAACATTCACAAAATTTGTATGCCTGAGAAGTCGACGCAAACTTGCTCTCTGCAAACATAAAAGCTCACTGAAGCAACTACAATAGTCACACAAAGCGTAGCTGTATGCTTCTGGAAACTAGACAACATATGCAATCCCTTGGCGGAAATTTGGATCTCGTAACACCATTGGTTAATTCACAAAAGAGCAAAGAAAAAGTATCAAGAAATAACCATTGCCACGAAATTACCAATGTTTACCCTATTCTACATATCAAATCAGATACTAGCATTTGCGGACGATATAGATATCATTGGTAGAACAGAAAGAGGTGTAAAAAGAGCTTTTATAGCACTAAAAGTTGCTGCAGGTAAGATGGACCTGAAAATCAATGAGAATGAAACAAAATATATGGTTGTGAACAGTAAAAATTCCAACGACACTGTAACACAGCGGTGACCAAAGCGGGTGTCGTGATTACATCGTTTAATCACAGGCATTCAAAGGGGTACGAGGAGTTTCCTGTACATTGCTGTGTTTTTCATTCGCTTACTGAAGGCAAGCAGTGGCGGTATCATGTCGCTCTACAAATTCTGTCTCTACAAGCGGTAAGAGGTGGTTTCATAAAGAATGAGAAGGAGAACTTTTTTGTTGTTCTGTCGGACAAAATGTAATATGTTTACTTTGCTCAACGATTCAATTATGAGTACATAGAAACATTAATTGCCACGCTGAATAATGTATTATTGTTATTGTTACTATTATTATTGTTATTATTATTACTGACCATTAAGTAGGTATGTGTTTCCATAATTCTTCTGACGTGCATGAATATTGATATTTTTAGATCTTCTCCCTAGAAGGATAAAATTATTAGTTTTTATCTCAGTTTTAATTTTCTTATTCTTTAGATAGGGGCAACTATTTATTAGTTACTCATTTAATAATTATATTGTAGAAAAATTGATTCAATATTATGTCCAACGAACTGTTAAACGCCAGGAATTGACATGTCTTCAATCATAGCCAGGAAGAGAAAGATGAGATAAATAAATCTAACGAAGTCAGATACCTAATGGGGTTTGAAATATCTCGTGCGCTAAAGCCTTTTAATAGAACAGAATTTCTCAAAATAGTAACGGTTAAAATAGCTTAAATAACTTGTCCATAAAAAGTTTTTAATTTTGAAAAACTACAAATTTCTCAACCAAGTATCGAGAGAAGAATTGAGAAAATTCTTGATTATATTCAAGAGGATGGTTAAAAAAAGAAGCTAGAAAAATCGTATATTATTCACTGGTTCTTGATGACAGCAGTGACATTACTGATACAGCAAAGCTTGAGATTTTTATCCGCGGCATTGATCAAAATGTTAGTACAGGAACCACCACTGGTTGTAGTTTTCATGCCAAGTACCTTCCCTTCGCCTCCTTACTTCATAGGCTGTCTGTCGCATGTAATCACTGCAGCTCGATTTTTGGTCACCGCTGCTGTAACACATATTTTGGTTGATGAATTTAAATTAGAAAGAGTTCGCAGTTTTGTGTATCTTAGTTCCCTTGTTAATGAAACCAATGACATCAAGGAGGAGATAAATAGAAGAATACTGATCGCGAATAAATGCTACTATGGATTGCTAAGACAATAATAAGAAGTTAATGTAAATCATATTCGGTGTGAGCATCGCGAAAAGGTGCATGAATTCAAGAAGTTTCAGCTGTCACAGCCTACACAGTTAATATTTTTATTATTCTGTAGCTCGCAACATTACCAGCATCATCATTATTTGTGTATATTTTGAAACTTCGGTGTGTAACTCTTTCTAGTGCGTACATCATTCATAACCCTCCCCAAAACAGATGGAGACGTAATAGAATCAAGTGAGCCTGATGCTTATTGATGTCGGTAACGATGTGCACAGTCGAAACAACTTTACGGTTTCCACATTCTTAATTCTGTTTGTCACAACCATAAAGAGTAAGTTAAACGGACTCTTAATGGGAATACATCCTGTGCTGATCACCTAAGTACGGAGCAATATGTACGCGTCATTTGGATGCTGATATTAATTGTCGGTAAATTCTGTGAAGTATCTAGCTACAAATTAGACGGAACCGATTTCCATTCCCGGCAAAGAAGTCTATTGTACAATTTAGTTAATCTATCCCTTGCTTACTACAACAATATTCATTGAGAATAACTTCAAAGCCATACGTAGTCGTATATTACTTTGTAATTGAGGGGATCAGAAGCAAAGGGGGGCAAGTGACATTTCTAAGAACATGAGTTTAGTGCATCCAGGGCAAGCTAAAACATTCAAAATTTTAGTGGAAAAGGGATGCATCTTTTAACCACTCACACACTAAAATTGGAATAAAGAATTTCACGGAATTTACGAAATTTTAAGTACTTTTAACCACATCTTCTCACGAATAACGAACATTTCACAGTTTACACAACTTTTCACAAAAATGCGATCTAGACCAGGCCGTAAAGTATGTTCGGGTTTTCTATTTCAGTGTATGGAGCTCAGTGAAATATTATAATAACTTCATTGCGTTATCATTGCCAAGTTTTATTTAGTGTAATGTCTCCAAAGTTCCATTTACTTCTTGTTGCATAATTTGTTGCAGAAATAATCACAAAAATGTGTTATTTTAATGTGAAGAGAATTTTACATGTTAACATAATCTGTTCTCATCAAGATTTTAAGTTTAGAATGGAAGCTATTTTGAGGTTTAATAAAAAGAATTATATTGTGATTTTAATATAGCACATCTACGTTCCTTAATTGTAGACAGAAAATTTACCATACCACTCCTATGAAATTTGTGTACGTACGATTTTGTTACTTCGTCTCTTAGGTAGTAGATAAATACAATAATTCAGTATTCAGTTGTAGTATTAAAATACAAATTTAGTGTGCGGGGCATCATACGTGACAGTTTGCTTTATTATAATGTATAATTGCGAATATAGTGATATAAGTTAAATATAGTAAACATAACCTATAATTTCCATGTGACATAACATACATACGTAATGGCAGTCCGCCGAGTTAGCTCTGTGGTAGCGTGTCTGCCTCCAAACTAGCCGGCCCAGGTTCGATTCCCGGGACTAGGAGAGATGGCGGTGCACAACTTCTAATCACTAGATTGTGCACTAATATGCCTGGGTTAAATCGTAAATCTCTCCGCAGTGCATATGAAGGCATATGTCACTGTTGATAGTGATTCGTCCGTCGTATGGGGACATTAAGCCTGGCGGTCCTCTTGGTGCTATTCGACAGGAGTATGCTACGTGCCGGCACCGAGTTTTCCCTTCTCCCTTCCTCATTTTCATCATCATCACTCATTCCAGACTCTACACTTATAAGAACACTTACACATACAGTCACCATAGTACACGACATAACTCTCCACAGTTACACATAATATACAGTGTGACCCGACGAAGTGGTGTACAACTAGAAAATAGGTCACAGTTTTGCCATCTATCCGCAATATGCGGAACCCGAATCACGCAAGTAAAGTGGATAGGCATTGGATACACACACATGTAATGGCAGGGCATTGGAGACCACTAAAATTAAACAGAAAGGGGCAACTAGTACAGTAAACATAACCTATAATTTCAACATTATCTAAATATCCATACCGTGCAACTGAAAATTATTGAGTCGTGCATAAATGAATGTACAAGAATTTCGCAATATTTAATTGAAATAAAAGCAGGTATTATACATACGAACAACGTAATTTAACACCAAAAATAATGTTACACCTTAACTCGCAAGTGAATTATGTCTGAAGTGTCTCATAACCATTGTTTTAAATTTTATTAATACAATTATACTACATTTTAGAGAAATATATGTTACTCTTTATGCATTCCAACTTATTTATATGGTTGAAACACCGCCCTTCGTGATCGGGTTAAGCGAGTCACATGGTCTGCCTTGCGGCCTGTATTAGATCACGATGGCAGTGAAACAGTCTACTGTTCCTAGTACTCACAGCGCTCCAAGCGCCTAGCAACTATCGCGAGAAATGCAAAAAGTCATCCCATTCTTCGTGATTGTATATACTAGACCAGTCATGTCAACTGATGCCCATACGGGCAAGCGCGCGCTTTAGAGCTCAGGAGAGCCTGAGCGCTTTACAACAGAAAGGAAAGAGACAGACGAGAGAGGTAGATATACCGCTTGGTCGAGCTATATATAGGGATGGCCAGCACTGATTCAATGAATAAAGGAAATAGAACTTATTAAAACTATATCCATGTTAATGTTTAGATTTGTCTGAGAAGTATAAGTGCATTAAAGAATTTAAGTTTCAATTTTAATGCTCATTTTTTCACGAGTTTCCTTTTTATTCAAAAGCAGTATTTTCTCAACTTTTCACAGCAAGGTAAAATTTTCAGATAAGTATGATTATTTAGTAGCCTTACAGGTACTAAAACAATGTTTTCCTAAAGCTAAAGATACCATCAATGTCAATTCCAACTTACCATGTCATACTTAATCTCTGTCTTGGGATACCACTTTCTTTATGAATGATGTTCCATTCATTTCATATAGTATAGTTTTACTACTATGGAATTTATGTGAATATTAATTTTTAACTCTCTATTATGATATTAACTGCAATATTAAGAAACTGGTGTTAGTACTTTGATTTACGGACAATATAGATAATATTAAACAGCAAATAGCCCTATAAAATGACATAAAATTTCACGTTTCGTTTGAAGTTTGTACACCACTGTTTTCTTAATCCAACAGGCTACTTATTCCTATACACAATCCTCCCTCTTCCATACGAGCGCTTGATGCCCGCGCACGACGTCAAGGCCAGAAAAATGCGCTTGCTTTGATATCACTGTACTAGACTGTGAGCATACCAAAAAGTATGGAGAAAATATAATTTCAGGTATTATTTATGAAATTTTATTTCTGTAGACTTGTTGTAACTCTAATAAAATAAACCTGTAATAAATGAAGGACTAAAGAGAAGCCAGAGGTGAATATTTCAAAATCCACAAAATTTGTCCGATTTGTTTGAAATTGATCATGGATATTAAGTATGTTATTAGTAATGGACATATCAAGTTTCAACTTTCTAAGTACAATAGTTCTGTAAATATTAATAAGTTTATAAAACTTTATATCGTTTGATATAAAATGCTCCATGCACCGTATTGTAAGAAATTTTCAATATTTCTTTTTATTTATATGTTCAGAGAAGGTATATAAATAATGATAAGTAGTAGTTTATTATGGAATTAATATAGTAATACAGTTATCTTGGTTTTAATTTCATACTTTTAAGGTCACAAAATCAAAAACTAACCCCGGATTATCAAAATAAACATAATAAAAAAAGAAAAAACCAATTTTTCATTTTTTCTTCAGTTTTGTTCGAAAATTTCACCTCTGCCTCCCCTTAGCATGTCAGTTAATATTTAGCTGCGTCAAATGATTGTTTACTAATAAATTTAACGACTAGCGTAATGTAATTCTATACGACTTTGTATCAACATAAGAATTTGTCATCTATTACAGGTGAGGAGAGAAAGTACAGTAGCGTGCAAATTAATCCCAACATGACATATTTTTACATTTTCTGTCATTGTTGGCCTCACAGCTGCTCATACTGCTTTAATTGACATCTGTAGTACGTGTAACTCCATTGTTGAAGGTCTATCATTATTTTTTTTTATAATATGTGATATTTTGCCTGTCGTTTTGTACTTATAAGCATTTCAGTTATGTTGAAGACTTAATACTGTAATCCTGTGTACATTCTGTCGCCTTCACAAATGGATACAACTCCACGAAAACGGTCTAAAATTATAACATTAGCAGAGCATTCTTCTATGACACAGAGGCAAATTTCTGCAGAATGTCACATCGGTTTGGCTACTGTTAATTCGATCATAAAACGATACAGGGAGACTGGATCCATCACACGCCAGAAAAAAGGAAACTGTGGCCGGAAAAGGAAGACTTCACCTGCAGATGATCGTTTAATTTCCAAGAAAAGTAAATTAAATCCTAGACTAACTGCTGTCGACTTAACCCGCGAGTTAATGGCTACCACTGGGGGCGAATATTCACGTCACAACAGTGCGGCTTAGGCTTTTGGAAGCTGGACGAAGGGCTCGTAAGCCTATTAAGAAGCAACTGCTAATCCCTGTTATGTGCAAAAAACGCTTAATGTGGGCAAAATTACATCAACACTGGACAGTGAAAGACTGGGAGAATGTAGTGCTTTTTTCCTATGAGTCTCATTTCGAGGTCCACGGCCACCGTGTTTCTTACGTACGGAAAGGATCCGAAAAAGTAACAGCAGCTCATCTCCAACAAGCACTCAAATACCATCCTAAAGTAATGTTTTGGGGTTCTTTTACACATGAAGGGCCTGGAGCATTAATACCTATCAAGGGAATGATGAATTCTGACAAATATATTCACTTATTGGAAACCGGAATCGTACCCCAGCTGCAAAAATCATTTCCAGATGGCAGAGGTGTGTTCCAACAAGACCTGGCACCATGCCATACGTCTCGAAAAACTACAGCATTCTTCAACAAGAAGAATATTCAGGTACTCCCCTCGCCAAGCAACTCACCCGACATCAAACCCATTGAGAACTTGTGGTCAATTTGCAAAAGAAGAATGCAAAAAATGGATTGTTCTACAGAAGAGAAGATGATTTCTGCCCTCATTGGTGTATGGTTTCGCGATTAAGAAATGAAGAATATTTGTGAGAAATTAGTGGAATCCATGCCAAATCGTCTCAGAGCTGTTATTAGGAACAAGGGAGGCCACATAGATTACTGAGGTATGTCTTAGATCATTTTCTTATCCCGTTTGAGTGTTTTTGCATAAGTAATTACGTTGTTCGGATTAATTTTCACGCTACTGTAGTTGTTAGAAAGTCTAAAATGGTAAAATACTTTAAAAAATCGTATAAGATAGTGAACAAACCACAGCACAAAAATTGGTTCGTGCCTGCTACCACATTTCAAAATATCGATGGCTGAGAACCAGATTGTTCTAAATCCAACTTTTTATAAGAAAGAAATCTGTGTTTCATTGTGTTCCAGTTCTTGTCTGCATATATGAATCGAATAAAATTGTAAATATTCCTCTCCATAAGGTTTCTATGAAGCTATTCAAAATTGTTTCATGAAGCCTTCAATGTCAGGAACTTAAAATAGCTCTACTGGAAAAAAAGTGAAAAGGATTTGGAACAGTCTGGTTCTGAGCCATCGATATATTGCGGATAGAATGAAACCATTCGTAATGGAGGAGAATGTTAAAGACTGTTTAGTTTTAGGTACTGAAGATGTTAGCCCTAACATAGTCGAACAATTCAAGTGCATCAGTCTGTCACCTCACACAGTTGCGGGCAGAATAGTGGTACTTAATTCTGATGTACAGGCACAATTAATGAATATAATACGGGGACATCTTTTTATTTTTACTTCAATTTTTATTATACCTGAGTTTTGAATGTACTTCATTCCCACCCGTTCTACTAATGAAGTTCAACCGTTCTCCACACAGAACCAAGACCGCATATACAGTCACAGTAGCCTTATGGTCATAGTAAACAATACGTTCCAAAAATATGCTCGCGTTTTCCAGTGACGAAAGAGCTTTCAATATTGAAACATTTTCGCACAGGTACTGTCGTCCATTTGCCTACGTCGCATTTCGGTTTTCCCCACCTCCTTCTATTCGCCTCTCTGTAAAGGCTAGTGGCTGGGCTGTGTAACTCTTTTCTGAGAACATTAATTTCTGTTAGGAATTGGACGTCTACGTAATATTATACAACTGTTTAAAATAACTTAAATAAAAGGGCCTCATTAAGTAATTAACTGTCACGTGATTTTCCCCCCCCCTTTCTACGATCCTGCGACATAACCACTTGGACGGACAGTAGATAGCATGTCTGAATAATTTTATCTTTTCGGATAGAGCAGAAGTGAACATTGAATTTACAGTACGTAAGGCACTCTTTAATTCAGTTCAGAAAAGTTCAGGATAACAGGCAGGGTTTGGAATTGAACGGGTTACATCAGCTTCTTTTCTATGCGGATGACGTGAATATGTTAGGAGAAAATGCACAAACGATTAGGGAAAACACGGAAATGTTACTGGAAGCAAGTAAAGAGATAGGTTTGGAAGTAAATCCCGAAAAGACAAAGTATATGATTATGTGTCGTGACGAGAATATTGTACGAAATGGAAATATAAAATTTGGAGATTTATCCTTAGAAGAGGTGGAAAAATTCAAATATCTTGGAGCAACAGTAACAAATATAAATGACACTCGGGAGGAAATTAAACGCAGAATAAGTATGGGAAATGCGTGTTATTATTCGGTTGAGAAGCTCTTATCATCCAGTCTGCTGTCCAAAACCCTGAAAGTTAGAATTTATAAAACAGTTATATTACCGGTTGTGCTGTATGGTTGTGAAACTTGGACTCTCACTCTGAGGAACATAGATTAAGGGTGTTTGAGAATAAGGCGCTTAGGAAAATATTTGGGGCTAAGCGGGATGAAGTTACAGGAGAATGGAGAAAGTTACACAACACAGAACTGCACGCATTGTATTCTTCACCTGACATAATTAGGAACATTAAATCCAGACATTTGAGATGGGCAGGGCATGTAGCACGTATGGGCGAATCCAGAAATGCATATAGAGTGTTAGTTGGGAGACCGGAGGGAAAAAGACCTTTGGGGAGGCCGAAACGTAGATGGGAGGATAATACTAAAATGGATTTGAGGGAGGTGGGGTATGATGATAGAGACTGGATTAATCTTGCACAGGATAGGGACCGCTGGCGGACTTATGTGAGGGCGGCAATGAACCTTCGGGTTCCTTAAAAGCCATTTGTAAGTAAGTAAGTAAGTAAATAAGTAAGGCACTCTTTAATAGAGTAGGTACAGAATTATTTCAACATGAGTTACTAGTACGAAGGACGAAGGTGGTAATTGGAATTACACACATTAGAACTGAAGCCTGTATCGAAATTAACGGCCACCATTTTGAAAAATGTGTTTAAATATCCATATTATGATTATTTTTCAATTAAGCTTTATTCTCTATAGTGTACGCTAATGTGCTGTAGAGAGTATAGGCCTAATATACACTGCATAATGAATACGTCCGCATGGACAGCTCAGTTCGTGAGTAAAACACTCGTTAATACTGTACTCCATTTTTATTAAACAAAAACATAATGAAAATTATCAAACCTAAAATGATGATATTTCCTAGTTTACATAAATGGATGAACTACTTTTCTTCCCTCCTATATCTAGTAAAGTGATTTGTTTGTATATTACGCCAGTATCATCGAACTCCAGTCGTGGTAGGGGGTAGCAAACGGTGTTTCCGTTGATCCAAATATATAGCCAGGTTAATATTAGAAATGTTAGTAAAAATAAAATGATGTCCCTGTACAAACTATGAAGTGGTACTCCTTGCCTACTAGATGAAAGTACGGATATTAAAGTTATTGCTCAATAGCCATATTTAATGCCATTAACTTTTGATATGGCTATTACACTCTTACTACGTCATACTAGTTTTGACCAATAAAACGGTACGAAAGGACGTATTTCAACCAATCATGGCTGCTTATCGCACAATTTTATCGCGTCCCTAGCATTTGTTTAATTTTATCGCGTCCCTAGTATTTGTTTCTTTGTTTGCCAACATTTGAAACTGCGCTGGTCTGGACGTCAAAAATATATATAAAATTACAAACCACTCCAGTCGATGCACAGCAGTTTCAAATATGACTCGCATTGGCATTCAAGAACAAGAATTAGTAAAAATCACTGATCATACCTATGCATCTTCTGAAATCCGATTTATAAATAAATGAAGAGCACCATTCGGAAACCCTGAATAAGTTGAATACACCATGTAGGCCTAAATCAACGAGTTCCACTTCTATTATGCACACGTCCAATATAACATCAATTGAACCACCAACCACATTCAAATTTGAAAATTGTACATTCAATAATTATTCCTTTTAAAATTATTCATTCGGAAATTCTGAGTAAGTCGAATACACCATGTAGGCCTAAATCAACGAGTTTCACTTCTATTACGCACACGTCCAATATAACATCAATTGAACAACCAACCACATTCAAATTTGAAAATTGTACATTCAATAATTATTCCTTTTAAAATTATTCATGTTTATTTTTTATGTCATCGTCGTTAATTAAAACTTTTCTAACACTTGTGTGTATTAGTTAGTTTATGTTATAGCTTCTGCTCTGAGAGGATAAAAAGAACTTCTGCTATATGATATTATGGATAGTCACGTATCAGAGAATGTTTAATATTAAGATTTATTGAATAGTAATCATTACAGTGTCTGTATAAAGACACCATTGCCATCTAGCATGCGTCTAGCGTAATATTTGTAATGTTGAGATGGTACAATAATACATTTGAAGACAGTTGTATTTTCGTAAGTCAATTAATATTTTATTGTATTGGAGTACTTCGTTACTTCTAATCTTTATATACTTTCTTCTAATCGTGTAATAGTCAATTAAATCCCACTCGAGTTTTGATTTTCTCTAGATAAATCAAAACGTCTAGTGAGATTGCTGTTGATAATATTACGCCACTGATGCAGACTGCGACTGTATTGAAGTCGAGCGGCCATTCATTGACTTAGTGTTGTGTACACGAACAAAAAGTAAAGTGAGGTTGCCACTATGTTTCCCCTTCAGTACGAGCTCCGGACCCCTGACATAATCCGTTCGCCACTTTGCTGTCGGAGTTCGAACAAGGGTTTTCTATAACTTGGCGCGCAGTAGAGAACGGGACGAATGAGGTGGTAATATTGATTGTGCGGTAAAATTATATGAGACATATTGATTCATAAATTTTGCATAATAATCTGGTAACCTCTGTGGAGGTGTGCGTGATAATTAATTGTGGATAAACGGTAGAATACAGGCAGGCAGGCAGGCAGGATTTGAGTAATCCGATAACGCAACGCCAGCTAATGTACATCGTAAAGCCATGTCTTCTACTGCAGGTCTGAACATTGTAAAGCGAATAATCAAATTCCCGTGTACAAGGTAGTAGTCTTTCTCCAGTTTTGTTTAATCTATACATGGATGAAATAATAATACAAATTGAATGAAGAAACAAATAAAGGAATACAATTGTGTAATGCAAATGACTTGAAAGATTACTGTATGCTGATGAGAAGGAAATAGTAGCAGGATTAGAAGAAGGAAAGCAAAGGAGCATTCAAATTGTACAATACATTTCAAAAATACTTAGTTACTTATGGCTTTAAAGGAACCCGGAGGTTCATTGCCGCCCTCACATAAGCCGCCATCAGTCCCTATCCTGAGCAAGATTAATCCAGTATCTACAATCATATCCCATCTCCCACAAATCCATTTTAATATTATTCTCCCATCTACGTCTCGGCCTTTCCAAAGGTATTTTTTCCTCCGGCCTCCCAACTAACACTCCATATGCATTTCTGGATTCGCCCATACATGCTACATGTCCTGTCCATCTCAAACGTCTGGATTTAATGTTCATAATTATGTCAGGTGAAGAAGAGAATGCGTGCAGTTCTGTGTTGTGTAACTTTCTCCATTCTCATGTAACTTCATCCCTCACTACAATGGATTCTAAACAGTATATGAGACTGTTAGTTAAGGTTTTGAAATTTTAAGAATTTCGCAGTATGCCTAAGAGGGATGGAATATGATTTTTATTATTCATACAGGGTGATTCACAAGGATTTACCGTCCTTTACGGAGCTTATTTCTGAAGACATTTTGACGACCACACTTTTAAATAAATGACAAAATAAAAATTGGACCTAAATAGAATACTAAAGATAATACACAATAAAAAAAGTGAAAGCCGAATTTCTCTATATATTTTAATCAACTTAACTCAACATTCACATTTCACAACTCTTCATCCTCCAACTCAACTCTCAATTTAAAAAGAAATACTAAAAATCTCGGAACAAAAATAAAAATGTTTTTGAATAAAAAAACGAAGGAATCTACCCTCAGTGTACAATGAAATTATCTCTTCTCTCTAATAGTAACAATATAACTAGAGATCTCATTTTTAATTCATTAAAATGAGATCTGTAGTTATACTGTTACTATTATTTACTTATAAGTATTTAATTTACCTAACAGTAATAATTACGTACGTTAAAAATATCCCTTGAAAAAACCAAGGCTATGTCGTTAAATTATTTCTTCATTTATTTAATTAATAAGGTGCTTAGGAAAATATTTGGAGCTAAGCGGGATGAAGTTACAGGAGAATGGAGAAAGTTACACAACGCAGAGCTGCACGCATTGTACTCTTCACCTGACATAACCAGGAACATTAAATCCAGACGTTTGAGATGGGCAGGGCATATAGCACGTATGGGCGAATCCAGAAATGCATATAGAGTGTTAGTTGGGAGACCGGAGGGAAAAAGACCTTTAGGGAGGCCGAGACGTAGATGGGAGGATAATATTAAAATGGATTTGAGGGAGGTGGGATATGATGATAGAGACTGGATTAATCTTGCACAGGATAGGGACCGATGGCGAGCTTATGTGAGGGCGGCAATGAACCTTCGGGTTCCTTAAAAGCCATTTGTAAGTAAGTAAGTATTTAATTAATTTATTTTCACTAGCAGAGTTAAGATCATAAGGCTTTCTCTTCCAGACAACCAGTACAACAATGCACCGCAAATATAAATAACAGCAACACAGAAAACAATTTGATAATAACAATAATAATGATAATAATAATAATATTAATAATAATAATAATAATAATAATAATAATAATATTAATAATAATAATAATAGTAATAATAATAACAACAAAATGTACATGTGTTTAGTTAATTGTAATTCGAAAGTTAAACAATTACAATTTAGTACTAAATAAGACAATTTGTAACAAGGAAGTAATATTTCATAACGGACAATTTATTTATATACAGGGTGATTCACGAGGATTTACTGTCCTTTACGGAGCTTATTTCCGAAGACATTTTGAGCAAAAATGTCATATAAACATGGGTCCTAATCTTAATATTTACAGAGTTACGTTTCATTATTGGAACGCATTGCTGTGTACGCGTGATCTTGGTCAGCGTGCAGTCAGCAGCCAGCGCGAGCGCTACGGAAATCAAAGATAAACGTATGCAGTTACGTAGCGCGACGAGTGCCGTTCACAAGCGTGCGTCCAAGTGTACTCAAGCGGACGGCGACATTTTTTAAAATGTGTTGTAAACTCTCCAAGACTGTAAATTAGGATGCAAAATTGAAAATAATTAATTCGGTGGAAGTGGTGTGATTTATAATAAGTGTTGTGATAAGTGTGTAAGAATAATATAATTTTCTAGTTAAAAATATAAAAAGTTGTCTGTACGAAGCAACTAAGGAGTTCACAGCACATTTTTAGCTTCATAATACTTGCCAATTAAATAAATGATACTTTTGAATGGTTCATTCTCTATTTGTATTATTCTTTTACCTTCAAACTAAAGAAAAAATGTATTTTACAAACAATTTTAAATTAGTGTATTTTTTATTTAATTTATTTGGTTTTTTACGACGCTGTATCAACATGTAGGTTATTTAGCGTCTGATTGAAATGAAGGTGATAAGGCCAGTGAAATGAGACCGGGGTCCAGCACCGAAAGTTACCCAGCATTTGCTCGTAAATTAGTGTAACTCTGAAAATATTGAGAATAGGAACTATGTTTATATGACATTTTTGCTCAAAATGTCTTCAGAAATAAGCTCCGCAAAGGACGGTAAATCCTCTTGAATTACCCTGTATGAATAATAAAAATCATATTCCATAAAAGTTATATTTGAAGTAGGATCAAGTTCTAGAGACGAAAAACAATCCTTTTGACAATCGACTTCTGAATGTAGTCAATGTCGAAAGCCCCTTTATACACTATTTACAAAATAAGTAGGCTATGATAAAATGAAATAAATTACCTTCCATTACAATACACAACACTCTACGTAATAGTATAAAATAATGTTTGATCAATATAGGCCTAAATTCTTTATCATAGTGGAAATATTAAAAATAGCGTATTGTAGATTACATAGTTTAAATCAGTGGTATTCAAACTTATTTATTACAGCCTACTCAATACTGTGCATACCTACTGAGTATATACAGGGACATCATTTTATTTTTACTTCAATTTTTATTGTACCTGAGTTTTTTAATGTACTTCACTCCCACCCCTTCTACTAAGGAAGTTCCAACTCCACACAGAACCAAGACCGCAGATAGTAAGCAGTAATGAGTTACTGGGTATAGTACGTTCCAGAAATATGTTCGCGTTTTCCAGTGACGAAAGAGCTTTCAATATTGAATCATATTTTCGCACAGGTAATGTCCGTTTGCCTATGTCGCATCCCGATTTCCCCCACCTGCTTCTGCTCGCCCCTCTGTAATAGCTGGGCTGTCTTAGCTCTTTTCTGAAAACATGAATTTCTCTTAGGAATTGGAAGTTTACATAATATCATACAGCTGTTTAATTTAAGTTAAATAAAAGGGCCTCGTTAAGTAATTAACTGTCACGTGATTTCCTCCCTTTCTACAATCCTGCGGCATAACCACTTGGACGGACAGTAGATAGCATGTCTGAGTAATTTTATATTTTCGGGTCGGGCAGAAGTGAAGATTGAATTTACAGTACGTAGAGTAGGTACAGAATTATTTCAACATGAGTTACTAGCACGAAGGACGAAACTGGCAATTGGAATTAGATGCAATAATCTATAGTGCGATAATATGCACAAAAGAACTGAAGCCTGTATCGAAATGAAGGGCCATCATTTTCAAAATTATGTTTAAATATTCATATTATGATTATTTTTCAATTTAACTTCTTTCTCTAGATTGTACACTAATGTGCTGTAGACAGTATAATATACACTGCATAATGAATACGTTCGCATGGATAACTCACTTCGTGAGTAAAAACACTTATTCTTAATACAGTACTGTACTTTGATTAAAGAAAAACCTAATGAAAATTATCAAACTCAAAATCGCGATATTTCCTAGTTTACGTAAATGGATGAACTACTTTTCTTCCTTCCTATACCTAGTAGAGTGATTTGTGTTTTACGCCAGTATCATCGAACTCCAGTCTTGGAGGGGGGAGCAAGCGGTGTTTCCGGTTCTCTAAAGGTATAGACAGGTTAATATTAAAATTTTAGTAAAAATAAAATGATGTCCCTGTATCTGTAACCTCTATAGTACTCGGCACAACACGAACTCAATAACGCAAGAGACTGCTGCCTCTCCTCTCCCCGCGCTTTGTAAACAGCGTACCAGTATAGTAGAAATTAACGTAACCTAAAGTCATGTCCGAAGCCCAGTAATCACTTTGGCGCCTTTACTAACCTGTAAAATGTATACAATAATTTGTGAATCTCTAATACACGCACATCCAGTCAAAGTACAATAAACTGAAGACGGCATATTATATTTCATGACCGAAAAGAAAAGTGTAACGCACATTCATTGTGTTTATTTTATTCTGTGAACGTAAAACACAAATTAAAGTCACGAGATCCACGTACACAGAGATTAAATGCACAGCCAACACAGATCTCATGTACAGTACGCAGTTCGACTTTTTTCCACTAGAAACAGTGCTCGCAATGGCTACTTTTCTTAAAAGTGTCGAGATCTCCAAAAAGATCCTAGATTTTATTTTGTAACATATATTTTAAAATGAAAAATGTATGTATGTATGTATGTATGTATGCATGTATATATGTATGTATGTGCGTTTGCACGTGTTATTTATTTATTTATTTATTTATTTATTTATTTATTTATTTATTTATCTATCTATTCTGGTGTGGTTAAAGCCATCAGGCCTTCCTTCCACAACACCAGGAATACAAATACAATAATAGAAATAAACAGAAAAAAATACACTATATACAAAGTAAAGCTACACAAGAAATAAAGAGAGAGAGAGAGAGAGAGAAAACACTATAAACAAAATAAAGCCACACAAAAATATACACAGGTTGCGTTCACACAAACTTTAAATGAGTGATTAAGTATCATAATTAATTGTATCCTAACTAATTAACTAACTTAAACAAGAAACTTGCAATTTTAATCTAGATTAGAAAAGAAAAAAAACACAAATCAATACTTCTAGCAATACCTAAAAAACATTAACTAAGACAAAATTGTCCAATTTAATTTAGAATTGTGATAAAGTCCGGCAGTCCCTGACGTCATTAGGTAACGAATTCCAGAGGCGAGGTATTTCTACAGTATAGGAAGATGAGTATAAAGACGTTCTATGATGAGGGATAGAAAGAAGTGCTTGATGCCGGTTTCGAAGAGTTGTAAGAAATTGAAAGCGCGATAACAGATAATTCGGAGTAGAAGTATGCATGATTCTAAACGTACGTATTTGCTTATGTATCTATGTAGGCCTACATATGTATGTATATAATATATATGTATGCAGGTATTTACATACGTATGTAGGCCTATATATGCACCTATATAGGCTATATTTCACTAATCTTGTTTACTTGTGGACGTATTGCAAGTTTGATGTTGCCCTGTGTTTTCTCAGCTCTTGATCAGGTTCAATGAAACATCGCACCTAGCCGATTGGCGCTCCCTGTATTTGATATTCACCCGAATTATGAGATGCGCTCTAAAGAATTGCGCCGTTGAACTTAATTTGTCCCGAACGCGCCCGTTAAGCGCACTCTGCACACGTTTCTTCCTGAAGCCAGTCTTCGGAATATGGCGACACGTCTTGCCCGCGAGGCGTTATCTCCCATTTATAATTGTTGTGTTGTGACATACAAGATGAGACATTTGTCGTATGTCGTCATCAAGGGCGTTTCATAAGTTTGTTCACAAACAAGAGCAGTGTGCCTCGCAACTTTGTTCACTCGTGATCTTGTCTGCTGCAGTCCTGATAGAACTCGTACTCTGTAGTCTATATGTGCAGTTCCTTTGCGCACAGTGTTGGATATAAGGAAACCCGTACTTTCCCAGACATCACCCCAGCCTATTTTTACTATTACATGTGATAGATAGGGGAAAGTAGAGTTGCAACTGCCCAGTATCCTTAAAGACGCTTTAAACAGCAGAGTTTCACTTGGGAAAAAAGTTTAAATTTAAATTTAAATATATAGAATACAGAATATAATTACAAATATAGAAATAGATATAAAATCATACAATCAATATAAAAAAGGAGATACAGTAATATTAACAACATTTGAGGACCGAATGAGCAGCGCTCGTGTTCGGTCGCAGTTCAGATATATTATTAATAGGCCTATAAGAGAATATACAAAATAAAATAAAATAGGAACTAAAATTAAAATTACAGCTACAGTGAAATTATATAATATAATAGGCCTATATTAATATAAGAGGAATATAGAAAATGAAATAAAATAAAATAGGAAATAAAAATTAAAATAACAGCGGCAATGAATTTATATAATATAATATTAACATATAGAAAATAATAATATCGTACGTGAATAAAGTAGGACAATTTACAAAAAAAAAAATATAAATTCCAAAATTATAGAATACAAATATAATATAGGCTGATTAATTCATACACATAGGCTATAAATTTATTTAATCAAATTGAAGACATTAACACGTTTGTAATTTTCTTGTTAAATGTTAGTGGGTTACATGTTACAAGTTCTGGGTGTAATTTAGCTAAAGAAATTATACAAACGAGGGGCAAAATAAATGCTATGCTTTAGACCAGCAGATGTGAAACATTTAGGTTCTAATAATGTTGAATTATTATTTCGTCTTGTGTCATTATTATGTGCCTGTAATATAAACTTATTACGATTTTTATGATCAAATTTTAACAGAGTATATTTATAAATTTGTTCAATATTAAATACATTAAATTCAAAATAAATTAATTTACAGTAGTTGGATAATCAAAACGTTTCTTCAAACAAATTTTAATTATTCGTTTTTATAGTAAATTTAACGGACTAAGATTAATTTTTGTACTTCCACTGCAAACAATAATACTATATTGTGAAGGACGAAGTTTGCCTCAAGGCCTCTATGAGGTACACTGTTCCTTTACGTACCAAAAGTCTACGACACGGGCCTCCCCACTTAGTTCCCTGTTGGAGGAAGCTATGGTACAGTGGAACTCCACAAATAGATACAACAATGGTCCGTGTGCGAGACGAGGTACGAACTCTGTCTTTCTACGGAGTACTGCGGGCATTGGTAAACATTAGGGCTGTACAATGTTTTTAAAGGCGTGCGGACGGAAACAAATATTTAATGTACATACTTTTAAATAATATATTGTAGTATATCGTCGTTGTTCCTGCAAAAACTCCTATGTGCAAAATATAGAATTTTTCAGTAGGACGAAAAAAACACATGTATTCATTCTATGGCAGCCGTATATAGGGGATTGTGAATTCTTACATTTTCGAAAGAAAGAAATATAATTACCTATAGGAGATTTTATTATCTGTTGTATCACTATTTAAGTTATTTAATGGAGCAAAAATCTGAAAATCGATAAATATGTCACATAGGAGTTATTGCAGGAACGACGATGATATGCAAAATATGTGACAAAACAAATTCGTGATTAAGTGTAATATATACGTGTTACATCTAAAACATAAAACAAACTTCTGGAGGAAAAACTCTGTAAATGTATCTATATACAGGGCTTTCATTTCAAAACTTCGCACTCTGAATAACTAGTTAATTAAATACAATTAAATTTAAACAAGAAAACACGTAAATTTAGATATTGAGAGGGAAGCTTAATTGCATTTTAGATTTCACCTCCCATCCCCAGCGATTCCCAGTTTGAAATTTCAAATGGCACCCCTATATATTTTTATACTTAAATATGAAAGAGCATTCAATTGTTTATACACCACATTCATTTGTTGTCGCATCTTTTGTTTCCTATCGTCGCCTGACAACCTGGATTATTGTTATTGTTGATTAGAGCTGAAGAGAATAAAGCTATAAAAACTTATTCAGCATTTCTTGTAATAGTTGTGTTTGTGTATTAAATTATTTCAAATGGTGTATACCCTTCAAGAGAGAACATAAATCATCCTTATTGATTAAATGTAGGAAATTACACAAAATAAGCTGTGTTTTCATCCTACAATCAACTGATAATAACAAAATTTCTTATAATCACTGCAGACTGCCTGGTATTTAGATGAATTTTGTTTTATCCCATGCACTGTTCTGTTCGAAATGTTACATTCTTGAGCGATGGCTCTGATTGATTCACTTTTTTTTAAACCGTTCCAATATTTGTAACTTCTGCTTCAACATAAGTACACATTTTTTGTTCCCTGCCTTGCTGCCAACGTGTACGAGTATCTGCACACTACTGCACTGGTTTAACTGGTTAGCCCTGTGCAGCACGGGACAGGATGCGTTGACTTAACTTTTATCGTGAAGTATACGAGAGTGAGTGTCTATTTGTGGGATTCCACTGTATAGGACTTTATCGCCTTGCAGAAATATATCATCCTCGGCATAGTTTTAAACCAGCAAACCTAGGACTTATCGGCCAGCAAGGTAACCGAGGCATTACTGAAGACGACTGATGTTTACGGAATGGGTAATTTATGTCAATGTTTATTTTTTCTGCAAACTGTTTAGGCATGTCTGACTGAGTCGAGTGGAGACACTGTTGCCTATAGAGCGGCTGAGTACAATGCGGTCACGTGAGAATAATTCACTCTCTCGCTTCGAATAAAGGTAGACACGGCCCCCGGCTCCTCGAGAAGGAGGTGTTGTAGGGCAGCATATAAAGAGCATTTCATACGACTGTCTTAGGGATTGCCCATAATACTCCTTGAGATTTTAGTCATGCAATTCCCATTTTCCTGGGTTACAATAATATAAATCATCCCGCAGGACAGCTACCGCCTACGTGCCCCACGTACATGATGCATGCGGGGTTGAAGACGCTCAGGTTAAGAGGGTGGCATTGTCTTAATAGCCACCCCGTCCCCGCCCCCGCCCCCGCCGGCAAACATACAGAGTTTATACATCTCAAGCCAAGGAGAGTAAATAGGATGCCGCCCTCATATAAGCGGAGATGAAGTCCATCGCTTTAAACTCTCGGAGACCCATTAAACGAACGAACTGTACAAGAAAGCGAAGGCGCTTCGGCAATTCGTCTCGCAGCTCGTGATGCGGAATTTTTACCGAGTGGGCATACTCCTCTCTGAGAACGAGGACTCGGCCCTGTCTTTCGAGGTTAGTGAATCAAGATATTGAGCAGTTGTACAGGACATCAGTTTATTTTTACTTCAATTTTTATTGTACTTGAGTTTTTGAATGTACTTCACTCCCACCCTCTCTACTAATGAAGTTCAACCATCCTCCACACAGATCTAAGACTGCATATACAGTCATAGTAGCCTTACGGTCATAATAAACAGTAGGGGAGACTGTTGTACAGGGACATCACTTTATTTTTACCAACATTTTTAACATTAACCTGGCTATACTCGGAAACACTGTTACCCCCCTTCCATTACAGGAGTTTGGTGTTACTAGTGCAATATGTAAACAAATCATTTTACTAGCTATAGGAGGAGAGGAAAGTAGTGTATCCATTTATGTTACAGGGAAATACAGTATTACGATTTTCAGTTTGATCATTACTTTTACAATATTTTATCAAAAAACAGTAGAATAGTAACATTTTTTTTTTCACAAACTCAACTCTTCAGGCGGTCATATTCATTATGTAATGTCTACTTTATTCAGCATATTACTAACCTAATTTATTCCTGATAATTTTGTGAGCACTTCCGTAAGAAACACCAAATCCTACAGCTAACTTCTTGACCGACTTATTAGGACCTCGCTGCATCCTTTCTCTAGCATCTTCTACAGCATCTTCTGTCACCTTTGCTGGCCATCTTACACTTTTCTTCCTTTCTGTACACTCTGTTGCTCTAAATTTATCTACCAGATTAATGACATTTCTACGAAAATATTCCGTAATGATATAATCAGGAAATTGTGAAAACAACTGTTGTTCACATTCGGTTATATTGTAATTCCAATTTCCATCATCGTCCTTCTTATCTACAAACAGTAAAACAAAACTTTTGTTTAAATAATGCTGTTAAGTACCGTACCATATTATAGGGTAACGTACTTTCGGTAACTCTAATCTTCACTTGTGCTCAGTCCACACAGATAAATTCAGTTATGCTACACACGATACCTGTGTGAAAATAAACTTCAATAATATAAGCTCTTTCTTCTATAGAAAATGCAACATATTTCTGAAACACACTGTACTCTGTACGGTTTACTTCACTGCTAGCAACACGGCCGTAATTTTGTGTGACTAACGTTAGCAAGGACATTAGTGAAAGGGGTGGGAGTCAAGTACATTCAGAAACGCAGGTACAATAAAAATTGAAGTAAAAATAAAATGATGTCCCTGTACCTTAGCATAGTGTACCTTTGAACATTTTTTGTTTTTTTTTTTATTTTTTATTTTTTGCTACTACCTAGACGTCTCAAACTGAAGTAGATTGTAGGGAAAGCCATTAAGTAGATATGGTCGTAGTTTTGGTTTGATTTATTGCAAAATGTGAGTTCTGTGAACGAAAGAATCTTTTTCAGTACCAAAAGTAAACATTTCGTTCAATTATATATATTATCTAACATAAAACCCGATTATATTTATTACCATCCATTAAGTACAATGTGTTCCGTATCATCTGGTGAGTAATAACATATTTTAATTTCCGTGATTTATTCGAATCTCTAGTTTTGGTAGCCCATATTTGTTTAAACGTGAACCTTCTTGTACCTTTGATCACTGAACATCTTGTACCATGGAACATGTTCCAAAGTACACGATATTATTGGTTTTTGTCTTTCTTTTATATTAACATCATGTCACTAAGTAAGTCTGAATATAAGAGGCCCCCAATTGATCCGAATGCCTTGAAGAAAGCTGTTGAAGCAGGTATTGTTCCTCCAGGAAATAGAATCTAAATCAGAGAAGCCTGCTATGGTTTATGATTGCAAATGCATTTTAAATATAATTGTCAGTTTTTACAGCTATATTCCCACCTATATTACATGTGTTCCAACTTACAAGAGAGTATGTTCTAAGGTACACGAACCTGTTGTACCTTTGAACATATTACATTTTATTTTTTCCATCCTTAATAGATGTGTAGAACAGGAAAATATATACACGAAGTTGTAAAGGAATCTTCAATATTTATTTAAAGTATTTTTAATTTAAAAAATATCATTTTTCAAAATTAAAAGAAAATAAAATTAGAAAAGTGTTTAGGCCTAAAGGTACAACAGTCTCCCCTACGTCCCAAAAATATGTTCTCGTTTTCCAATGACGATAGAGCTCTCAATATTGCGTCATTTTCGCACAGGTACTGTCGTCCATTTGCCTGCGTCGCATTCTGGTTTTCCCCACAAGCTTCTATTCGCCTCTCTGTAAAGGCTAGTGGCTGGGCTGTCTTAGCTCTTTTCTAAGAACATTAGTTTCTGTTAGGAATTGGACGTCTACGTAATATTATACCCATACAACTGTTTAAAATAACATAAATAAAAGGGCCTCGTTAAGTAATTAAATGTCACGTGATTTTCCCCCCTTCTACGATCCTGCGACATAACCATTTGGACGGACAGTAGATAGCATGTCTGAGTAATTTTATCTTTTGGGATCGGGCAGATGTGAAGATTGAATTTACAGTACGTAAGGTACTCTTTTACGGAGTAGGTGCAGAATTATTTCAACATTAGTTACTAGTACGAAGGACGAAACTGGTAATTGGAATTACACACATTAGAACTGAAGCCTGTATCGAAATGAACGGCCACCATTTTGAAAAAAATGTGTTAAAATATCCATATTATGATTATTTTTCAATTTAACTTCATTCTCAATAGTGTACGCTGATGTGCTGTAGACAGTATAATATACACTGCATAATGAATACGTCCGCATGGACAGCTCAGTTCGTGAGTAAAAGCACCCATTGTTAATACTGTACTGTATTTTGATTAAACAAAAACCTAATGAAAATTATCAAACTGAAAAGCGTGATATTTCCTAGTTTACATAAATGGATGAACTACTTTTCTTCCCTCCTATACCTAGCAAAGTGATTTGTTTGTATTTTACGCCAGTATCATCGAACTCCAGTCGTGGAAGGGGGTAACAACCGTTGATCCAAAGGTATAGCCAGGTTAATATTAGAAATGTTAGTAAAAATAAAATGATGTCCCTGTATGAAAGTGAAATTACATTTTAACAGTAACTTCCGCTCCTCAAAATGTATCTGATTGAGGTTCTGGCTGATACGTACAGTAGTGGCAAAAAAAACAGGATCGAGCCTTGTAGCTGATTTGAGAGCCTTGTTCACTCCGGAGCATGATAGACTGGTAATTAAGAATTTCGTGGTTTGAATCCTGCCTGGGAAGGAAACTTTTTTTTTTGTTCCTTATTCAAATTTATTCCTAATACTTTTCGATTGCTGGTAAAATTCACGTTCTGGGAATAATAAGTTAATTAAGTAGTAAAATATCGCTGTTATGTGCAAGTGACAAGCATTGGTTTATGTGAGATTTTTTAAGGTTTGTCTGTTTAACAAAAGACTTTCAATTCACTTTTAAGGATAAAGTCATTGTTTAGCTTACCAAGTACGACGAAATAAATAAACAAACCAAAAATGACCTAAACAAACCATGTATAAATAACCCAAAGAAACCAGCAAAACACCAACAGTGGAACTTGCGAGATTCTAAACACATCAAACTGCGGTTTGCACAGTGACGCAAAAGTGATGGATATTTGACATATAACAACAGAATACCGTCCTGTAAATACTGGGTGTTCATTTCAAAGTGTGTCATGACGTCACTGTTGTCAGTCAGCGATTTGAAGCAAGTTTCAGCTTTTATGTCAGAGAAGTTGCCTATTAATCAAGGCGTTCAATCTGAAATTGAGAACGTGTACGGTATAACTTGAACGTCGTAGCAACAGATGGCGGTCTGTACGGTCTGTGTGCTACCATAACCTCTTTCGAACTGTTTTGCGCGGGCAAGTCCTACGCAGGGTATTTGTTATCATCGGTTGCGTACGGCAATATTCCACAATATAAATCAAATGCTCCGTGTCTATGTTGACAGTCGAAGTTAATGTCAACAAATACATAAGTAATCGTCTTGACCCTCTCCACATATCCCGACAGTAAGAAAAAACTCACCACAGTACGTGTTTCCAAACAGTTCCCATTCCTGCCACCACAGGCGGTACCGTACGTATCGGTAAGTAATCTTCAGAATGAACGCCGTACTTGCCAGGCAACTTCTCTGGCACATAGGTAATACGCCTCTGCGGAAGTGTAGTCAGATTGAATTCTCTAGGCTCATCGGCTAGCCATATGACGGCATACAGCGAGCCATGACACACTTTGAACAGAACTTTCCAGTACGTCACACTATTTAACGAGGATAATAATAAAATGAATGCTACTATTTAAATATAATATATACAGAAAAAAAAACTTTAGCTCGCCCCTGAAAGAGTAGAACTCGTTCTCAGGGGCGGATTCCTGAATTGAAATTAAGAAGTATATAATAGAATTTGTCTTATGTCTACTACGCAATAAGAATATATAAATTTAAATTTACAAGTTTTCAATTTTTACAAAATCCATACATAACTTTTTAAATTTAATACTAGAACTATTAAAATTGACAAGATTAGGATATCTAAATATAAATTTGTTATATATTCTTGGGCCTAAATTACTACTATGATTAAATAATGTAGCAGTGTTGCATTTTGGTTCAAACAATCTTAAAGAATTCATACCTTTTGTTTCATAACTATGAGAATACAATTCAAAATTATTTCGATTTTTATGTATGAATTTTATTAATACAATATAATAAATTTGTCTTATGTTAAGAACATTAAAGTCTAAAAAGAATTTTGAGATGGAAAATCAGTAGTTTAATTATTTTTTTCTGTAATAAATAAAGTGGGTTAAAATTTGATTGAAATAAGCTATCTATCCTATAAATTCCATACATAATTACCGATTGATATAAAGTTAAGTATATTGTGCGTAATAAACGTATTGACAAGTAATTCCTCAATAAAACAAAATAATTTATTATTTTACGTAATTTATTACAAAGGTGAATAATGTATTGGTTCCATTTTAAATGTTTGTCGAAACCTATGCCTAAATACTTAACTTCAAAGGACTCCTTAATAATGGGAAATTTACACTGTATAAGACAACAATCAGAATTATGTAATTTAATACTTAATATAGATGTAAGAGATCTGTTACATTTTTCAGATAATGAGAATGGAATAATTATGGTTTTATTTTCGTTGATAGGAAGATAATTTATGTCAAACAATTTTATTATTAACTTAAATGGGAAACTTTAGAAAACAGACGTAGGAAAACTAGAATAACATCATTGTATAGAGCACATCTAGGTCAGAAAGCATGGGTAGACATAACGGCTAGGTTAGAAAAGCCAACGTACTATGGTAGGAACGATCATGATTTTAAAATCAAATGTAGGAAACAGAAAACGGATGTAGGTAAATTCTCATTTTTAAATAGAACTATAAATGATTGGAATGACCTACCTGCAGCGGTCTTTGAGGGCTGACCTTCCTTAAGGAGATTCCAGAAGAACTTAAAAAGTTGTGTATAAAGTGCAAATTAAAATTAAGGTGACATTTAACATTTAGTTTTTTAAGGTAACATGTAGTTTATTTAGCCTGACGAGTTACTCCCTTGGTTTGAATTGTAAATTATTTAAAAATAGCGTGTAAGAGGGCCTTAGGCTAGAAATGTTTAGCTTAATGTAGTTCTGTTTATAAGTATGCATAAAGGTGTAATTATTTGTCTTATTTGAACTGTTGTATCAGTGAAGCGAGGTGAGTCAGTGAAGTTATGGTTTTACAGTGCAGTGAATAGTTCCGATCAGTGATAATTTATAGCGTCAATGAAATGTGTTCTATAGTGTCAGTGAAATGCGTCACAGTGCCACTACAGTGAGTGAGATGAGAGTAAAGTGAAAGACTATTGAAACTTATGTAGGGCCTATACATATATAGGTTGTATCGTAAAATTAGGTTATTTTATGTTTTATTATTAATTGTAATTATTGTGTTAAACTCTATTGTGTATTCTTAATGTATTGTGTAACTTATATAATTGTATTATGTATTGTATAATTGTATTGTATATTGTAATTTTATTGTGTAGTTTGTATTGTGTATACCACTGCCACCGGGTGCTTGCCCACATGCAGTGTAAATAAATAAATAAATACAAGTCCATTACTTGAATTATTATATGCATCATACCACGTTTTTCCACCAAAAAGTAAAACTGTGTCATCTACATAAGAATAATGAACACCATTGTATTGTTGTAAGTCAATTTTTATTAAGTCATTACTATGTATTGAAAATAAAATAGGACCTAGAAATAATTTAACAAGTCCACAATTCCGATATTAACTGATGGGTGCATGTCGAAGTGCTCCTTACTGAGAACACTGAGTGAGGATCGAAGTAATTCTCATGTTGATAATCAGATTTCAACAAGAAATTCCACGTGGCAGTCGTGGTGGCCAAGAACATAAACAGATTATTAATAATACTGTAATTGGTTTGCCGGGCTTTGCGATCTTATACTGCAAATATCCCATTATCGCATTTTTGTGCACGAATGTAGTTTGACAAATGCCAATGATTGATCAGTTATGGATTTCGTATCAGGAGACGCTATCGGAACTGGATACGTACATTAAATATTAAACGTAAAACCCGCAGAATTCTGAATTCGTTTTGTTACTCCAATAATTACGTAAAGTAGAGGGAAGCGAGGAGGGAAGGTCAGTGTAATGAGAAAAATGTTGGAACGGAAAAGCGTAACGATTTGTCTATATCATAGCAGCAGTATAACATTTTCTGATTTTAAAAATCAAAGTTTTTAATATTAGTGCAGATGGTTGGGAACGTAATCCTTACCCTACCGCGCATGTTCAATAGCCCAAGTATTCTTGAAAAACAGTGACGCCGTTGGGAGGCTAAGCTTGTAAGTATCTATCACTCTAAATCTTTGCACTTCTTTCATGTTGAAGTAACAGCAAATGCTTCACGTTTTCAAAAACTTATTGCTCGAATGTATCTCAGATGATTTTATAAATACGAAGCAGTTTGATGATGTTACGGCAAACGGGCGTGCACTAGGTAGGGTAAGGTTGCCTAATTCCGTGACATATTTAATAAAGTCTATATTTATGCCAAAATTGTAATGAACATTTTCAAATAACACATAAATGACGTTATTTGGACCTTTAGCTACAGTTTTTACAAAATCCAATGTCAACAGTTTCACAAGTTTTGTATATAGTATATGATTCTTCATTGTTATACAGTGGCTCCTAAATCCGTGACAGGGATCCAAATTCCGTGATAGTGGTTTCCTAATTCAGTGATACTAAAATAATCCTCATTAACTGCTCAGAAAACAAACGTGTATTTGGAAAAACGCATTAAAGTCATGGTATATTTTTTAATATGAATTAAGCAAGAAATTACAACATAGAAAAAAGAGCCTAGGTGACAGATTTCATAGAAAATACTTGTGTAACTACAGGAATACATATTACACCTTGATATATTATAAACAAAATAAACTGAAAATTCAATTCAATACAAAATTAAATTTGAATAAATTGAATTATAACACAATTATTCCTCAATATTTATATTCCTATCAGCAGTAATTTAGTTAAATATATGCCCAATTATTTTATTATAATTATAATTGATATTTTCTATAACTTATTTCTATTATTATTTCTATGAACTATTTTCTTTCATACACATTAATTTTCACAATTTAGCGTTGGTATCACTGGTCGAGTGAACCAGGAAGGAGAAATATGAAAATAAATCCGAAAATGGGAAAGCTCCTGTAGCATTGTTATTGTCTCATAATGTTTAAATAATCATACACATTCATTCAGTTGACTATAATCTGCAGTAATATATCATTATTATAATGCTATATTAATTCTTACTTCAAATATAAAATGTTTCTTCAGGATTGTTCACAAGAGAAAGAAAAACTTACTGGTCAACCACCTTTCACTGAACAAAAGCTTCTGCAGTCGACTGCTTCTATTCAAAAGGCGGGTAGTCAATAGAATTGAAAAGAAGACATCTCCTAGCATCTGTTAGGTATTTCAAAAACTTAAAAGTCAGAGACCACAACTCCATGGCAGTCAATTGAAATTTTATCACGGAATTAGTGGTATCACGGAATTAGGCACCTTTACCCTACATTTTCTTCCTGCACCGTTATGCGGATGGAAAAGAATATTCCAAGAAAGTTTTTGTGAAACTTAAAATAATAATAATAATAATAATAATAATAATAATAGTAATAATAATAATAATTTTTATAGAACTCTTTTTATGATTAGGAGAAAGCATATGAAAATGTCACGAGAAAATTTTTTTGGCAACCTATAGAAACAGGAAATGTTGACAAATAAATAATACGTAGTGCATTTTTAATTGGTTATTTACGACACTTTATCAATTACTATGGTTATCTAGCGTCTGAATGAGGTGAAGGTGATAATTCTAGCGAAATGGGTCCAAAGTGAAGCGCCGACATTTACACCAGCATTTGCTCTTAATGGGTTGAGAGAAAATACCGGAAAAATCTCAACCAGGTAACTTGTCTCAACCAGGATTTGAACCCCGACCCGCTGGTTTCACGGTCAGACATGCTAGCCGTTATACCACAGCGATGGACTACATCTTATCAAGGGGAATAACATTTAATAATAACATAAATAATATAATAATAGGATAATAGTAAAACTTAATGGGATTTAAAATGGAACAAGCATATCTCCTTTCTGTGTAACGGATTGCGTAAAACAATCCACAAATTTTCCATTCTACGTTCTTATTTACCTATTTATGTTCTGCGTACCGTGCATTTAGCTCTGTTTCAATCAATAATTCAGTATGGCATATTAGGTTGGAGAGGAATAGTAAAATCGACACTCCACCCTTTAAATTTGCTCCAAAAAAGAATTATAAAAATTTGTCTATAGCCTATAAACATTTAGATTGCCCAACAAAATTAATTTTTCAGGAATTTGGTGTATCAAATCTAGAACAAATTTATAAACAAACATTGCTGATTTACTTCCATAAAAACCACAATAAATTTTAATTTGATCCCCATGTCTACTCTAAAAACAAAACTATAGTTTCTTTCTAAACACCCCCAAATGCCACACAACTGCTGGATTAAAACACAGCAGAAATTTTGGACCCAGAATTTATAATGTTTACCCTGAACTAGGTACACTTAACACACATAGATTTATGAAACAAATTAAATTAAGTATTTATTTGTTTTACATTTCTTTTAAGCTAATTGAGTTAAAAATTGATACTCTAATATTAATGTACTTTGGTATTTTCAGTTTGTATATATTATTACATGCTGTATGTATTTTACCATATATCAGTGTTTTTGTGCTCAATGGACTCTCTTAATTTTGATATATTTTGTATAAGTGATCTGAAATGCGCCGGAGCACAAGCTTCTGCCCTTTCGGTCTGCAATGCCTAATGTAACTCAAGTGTGATGTATTAAATAAATAAATTTGAAATTTGAATTTGAAATAAATAATGTTACGAAGATGAAAAGAATAAAATTAAAAATAGGATCAGATATTTCAGATGAATTCATAAACATCAGAGTGCTGCATTGGAGTTAAATCGCTCGCTTGAACTCGGTCGAGTGCCGAACCCTCGAGTGAGATACGATCGGTCGTGATACGTTCGTAATAAATAGAAGGACAGTACAAGGTTATCTCATCGACATGTCTTATCTTGTATGGAAGGCGACAGATAAGATACACATATGTTTCGCTCACACGGTAAAAATGAGGCTTTATTTTCTGCGTTTATGACAAACGTTTAATGGAACAGTCAATGGAACATGAAGTTATAAATGAAAGAGTATATGAAAAACCTCGATATACAGTTATTATTGCTAATTAATAATTATTTAATATTTGATTTACCACATATAGGCCTATAATATGATAAGGTCCATACATAGTGTTCCGCCTATATACCGCGAAAATGTAGAAACGTTTTACAAAATATTATTGATATAGCAGTAGATTAATAACAATATTAGTACAGAAAATATAATAAAACGAATAATCATGCTGCACAACTGTTAGAGACGCAAAGATCGATACACTAATTATTATTATTATTATTATTATTATTATTATTATTATTGTTGTTGTTGTTGTTACTAGAAAACTTGATACAGTTCTTGCATTATCTTGATTGTGTTCTCCGTTTATAATAATTACATTTACATCCAATAACATCTATCAGATGTGGCAAAAACAAAATCACTCCTTGTGTGGGAAAAAAAACACATTTACCTACAACATTTCTGTTACATTTTAAAGCAAGTTTTGTTGTTGTATTATGGAGAGGTTAGTTAAACACTGTAAAGTCTTGAAATGATAAACATCTATGATGTTACTACACAGTTCATCACTGTAACAAGAACGAAAGTCTAACGCTCGGCTTATACCGTTCGAGGATTTATCGCTCGTGACAATTTTACCCATCATGCATGTGCGCTACCTATCGGATTATGCCATGAACTACTTAGCGCTCGAGCGAAAACGTCCGATGCAGACCTCTGATAAACACAAAGGCTTTGCTGAAAGTGTGTGCATTGTAAGCAATCTTGTTCAAAACATATACTAATAGTCTGTTAATTGAGTAATCCAAGAAATATAGACCAATGAAATTGAAACTGGAAGAGATACGCATTGTAATAATTTCTTGGATCGATGATGCTAATTATATGGGTAGAAAATTAAAAGAATAATATTTAAAAAAGGGGGTTCAAAATTAACAGTAGGTACACAGATAACTTGAGCACGGATCGCTCTGATTATTTGAAAATTAATGGCATGAAATTAAGACAGTAAAAAGTTTGAAGATTTTTGGATCAGATAATCAGAAAGATGGAGCCCTTGATTTAGTTATTGAAAGAAGAATCACGGAGACAAAAAAAACATATTAGTTTACTTAATTCAAATTTATGAAGGAGAGACGTAATTAGATTATTAGTAAAGAAAATAAAATTCTAGTTGTCTCAATAGAATGTACACAATTATTTTCAACCAATTTATGCAGCAAATATTTTGAGTGATGTAGAGTAATGTCCGTTAAACACAACGTATTTATTGTATTGCATATCCTAGATGTCCGGATAAAGTGAAATCCAAATTACTGGGCTCCGGATCAACGACGTTTCACTCTGTTTGCGAACAATATTTCAAACATGAAATTTAGTTTTAATATTTTATGCAGATGAATTAATTAGACCCATATATTTCACAACAGTTTATCTTATTATTCGACGGTATATTAAAAAATCATTTAAGGGGTTAGATACAGCTTACAGCAGTAAAATTTTGGAAATATTCTATATTTTTTTCCTCCATTACTGTATATTGTACAATAATGAAAATTAGTATGTGTAAAAGACTGTCCTTCTGCTATATGAAAAAAATATTTTTACGATTTAAAAAAAAAGTATTTACCTTTTTTTCTTAAATTCAGTTCACTGTGCAGTGATGAAGAGTTTCCCACATAACTGAAAAAATATCCAACATTCTGTGATGAAATTTTTTGTGTGTATTTATGCATGTCATATCTATAACATGATGTAAGATCACTTCTCTACCTTTGTTAGATTGTCTGATAAAAATAAATTCATTTAAAAATCGTCAAATATCAGTATTTCTTTTCTAACACAAAATAAAAAGAATATTATTTATTAAGGAATGTAGTTGAAAGAGCATGGTATTGTAAACGTGAGTTTCAGCAATAAAATAAAAGAGTTTATGCTCGACCATGCCGAAATGTAGTAATTATACACCTGGTAGCAGACCTTTAATGCATGTCATTAAAGTACACCTATTCATTAAAGGTCAGGTCTTTTTGCCAATGACGACTCAGGTTAGAACTGTTCAGCCAATGACAGGTCAGCTTTCTATCGTTATAAAACCGCAAGTATCGATTATTCTCGGATATGCAATCGAAAGAGAATTAGCGAAAAGTCACGGAGGCTGGAAATCCAATACTGTCGCAGAAGGTTATGTTCTGTTACTATAATAATTAGCGTTAATTGTAAATAATATTCAAATAAATTCAATTTGTCATCTCGTTTTTCAATGTCTAATTTTATTTCAATGTTATCTCTGTAGGTTCTTATGGCCTAGCAAGGTCAATGTGGACATCTGTTCCTCGGAAAAAATCAATACTTTCGCGTCTGCGCACATCTCACAACATACGGGGCATTGCTCCAGGTCAGATACAATAAAATTAATAATATAAAGTTAGAAATATGGTCGAGCATAAAAAGTCGTATGAAACTCGCCTATAATGGTAATTAAGAAGCTCTTATGAAAATTATGGAACTCGCTTGCGCTCGTTTCATAAATATCCATACTCACTTCTTAATTACCTTCATTATAGGCTCGTTGCATAATGTAGTATTATGAGTTATGATGGAAACACTTCATCACTGCACAGTAAACTGGCATCATTTTGAATTCTGAAAAAAATATATATATGTATAAACAGTTTCTTTTATGTTGTAAAGTTATATTTTTTCATATAGCAGAAGGACAGTGTTTTACACATACCAATTTTCATTATTGTACAAGATACAGTAATGGAGGAAAAGAAGTATTGAATATTTCCAAAAATTTTACAGCTGTAAGCTATACCTAACCTCTTAAATAGCATTTCTAAAACTTCCTCTAGCATTACAAATGTATTGCGATCTATCAAGGAATATGGAAAAATTTGTGTACACATTTTTTAATTTACTGCGGTAGAATAACAACGACGTAATTTTAGTGAGACGTCTAAAACTTAAAATCTGTTCATCATTCTCATATTTTAACCATTGGGACAAACTGGCTTCAAAGTGCGAAAACATGTTTAAAACTACGGGGGAAAGGTCAAAACAACGAATTCCAAATTACAGCCACAAAATAGATTGAAAGTACCTACTTGTGTCTGGCATGTCCGTGGAGAAGTTGATTCTGTAGCGATCGATTGCCGTAATAACTTGATTGGGCATTGCAACACCCACAGATTTGTAGACCCCAAAAGAACGGTGAATAAACGTGTACAACTGCAACATTAGTAAAACCAAGCGGAAATTAAGAGCAAAGCTGTGACCCAACAGTGAATTCCATTACATTTTGTGACAGAATTGCATTATTTCAGAGATCCTCCTTGTCTATCTTGTACAGTCGCGCGTATCTGGTGGATATATATAAAGTTCGGTATTCAGTTTAGAAAAGTAACCCGAAAAATGAGGGGGAAACTCTTACATGAAAGTTAGTAACAGCCCATTTTGAGTTTGAACATTTCTTTCGGGCATCTTCTTGGTCCAATAAAGTTCACGGTCAAAGGCAATGATTTTAGACTGTAACATCACTTACAGATATTTAGGTCCAATAAAATGCCTGTAATTTGTTCCACTAGGAGTGAAACGCGTAAGGGTTGTATATAGTTCAAATTAAATAACAAGGAATATAGGAGATGAGAACACAAGAATTCGGGCGCTATTTGTGATACAATAATAATAGTAATAATAATAATAATAATAATAATAATAATAATAATAATAATAATAATAATATTGAATAACCAGTCGCGGACAGCCAATGAGGGGTGGTCCTTCTGCTTGGGGGTTGGGCGAAGGGCTAACAACCAATCACCGTAAATAACAGCTTGTTACGAAAACTGGATTAATCTTGCTCAGGATAGGAACTAATGGCGGGCTTATGTGAGGGCGGCAATGAACCTCCGAGTTCCTTAAAAACCAGTAAGTATAATAATAATAACAATTATTATTATTATTATTATTATTATTATTATTATTATTATTATTATTATTATTTACAAATTGCTTTTAGAGAACCAATAGTACTATTAACGCCCTCACATAAGCCCGCCATCGGTCCCTATTCAAAGCAAGATTAATCCAGTCCCTACCATCATACCCCACCTCCCTCAAATCCAATTTATATTATCCTCCCATCTACATCTCGGCCTCCCCAAAGGTTTCCTTCCCTCAAATCTGCCAACTAACAATCTATATACATTTCTGAATGCACCATACGTGCTACATGTTCTGACCTTATCAAAAGACTGGATTTAATGTGCGGTTCTGCGTTCTGTAACTTTGCACATTCTCTTGTAACTTCATACCTCTTACCCCAAATATTTTCCTAAGCACCTTATTCTTGAACACTCTTAACCTCTGTTCCTTTCTCAAAGTGAGAGACCAATTTCTGTCGGATGCTTTTCCAATTCACTGCGAACTAAGCAAGGAGATGCACTATCACCTTTACTTTTTAACTTTACTCCAGAGCACTGGTCAGCACTCGCTGAAATGGGTAAAGGTATTCGGTGCAACATCATGTGCTCCGTCGCGCAGCAGGCAGAGAGGGAGGGCATACCCGCCAGCAGTTACGGATGCAACATAGTGTAGTCTCTTATCCGCGGGTAAGGGATGCTAGCCCCAGGGTGCTCTGTGCTGATGACCGCTTGTCTAGAGTATGCCATTAGGAAAGTCCAGGATAACAGAGAGAGTTTGGAATTGAACTGGTTACATCAGCTGCTTGTCTATGCGGATGACGTGAATATGTTAGGAGAAAATCCACAAACGATTAGGGAAACACGATAATTTTACTTGATGCAAGTAAAGAGATATTTTTGGAAGAATATCCCGAAAATAAAAAGTATATGTTCGTATCTCATGATCAGAATATTGTACGAAATGGAAATATACAAATTGGAAATTTATCCTCTGAAGAGGTGGAAAAATTCAAATATCTTTGAGCAACAGTAACAAATATGAATGACACTCGGGAGGAAATTAAACGCAGAATAAATGTGGGAAATGCGTGTTGTTATTCGGTTGAGAAGCATTTATCATCCAGTCTGCTCTCAAAAATGCTGAAACTTAGAATTTATAAAATAGTTACTTTATCGGTTGTTCTGCATGATTGTGAAACTTGTACTCTAACTTTGAGAGAGAAACAGAGATTAAGGGTGTTCGAGAATAAGGTGCTAGGAATATACGTATTTAGGGATAAGAGGGATGAAGTTACAGGATAATGGAGAAAGATACATAACGCAGAACTGTACGCATTGTATTTTTCACCTGACATAATTAGGAACATTAGGCCTAAATAATATTTTGTCCTCAAGTAAAGCCATAGTGGGCCAAACGCCATTTACTAAAACCGTAGAAAACAAGTGTTAAAATGAAGTTATTACAATAATTCAATGGAAACATATAGCAAATAATATAAAGTATACACATTAAAACTAAATGATATGTCAATCTTCATTAAACTATGGTATTCATTTAACTTTAACCCTTGCTTTCTCTGTTTTAATAAATGATGCTTGGCCCACTATGACGCTCTGAACCCTTCAATTGTTTGTATACATGTGAATTCTGATTAGTGTAATATGTTACTAGTTAACGATGTATGTAATGGAGGGGTAAAAAACTGGCCGCCCTACCCCATTATCTACTAGTTTAGTTACCTCAAGAGAGATGACTTATTGGTGCCACGAAATTGAAACCTGTCTGCGGACAGTTGACTAATCAATAGGGCTAGGATTTTGATGAAATTGCATCTTTTTTTCTAGTAAGCCAGAAACATTGCTGCTTTAGTATTTATATGTGATAAACTTCGTGTTTTAAAACATATTTGTTAGGGCATTTTTTGCATTTTTTACCTTTTACAATTCATAAGAGCATTTTTTGTTTTAAAAAGTCATTTTTGGGGAATTTTCATTTAATTTTGCCCATAAATCCCCTTTATTAATGTAAAATATTATTTATTTCCTTTGATGTTTTCTCTACATATTTTTCTCAATTAATACCCATTATTATTATTTTAACCGTTTTTCTACACATATATTGTCATTTTAACGTAGTACACCCCCACGTAATGGATCAGTCCAACCACCCCCTCAATATAGACTCCTCTGTATCTGCTAGTTCCTGGTAAGAGTGGCCTTGTGGTGGACTACATGGAAACTACATCAGGGAAAATAATTAATTAAAGTGTACTACTTACAAAAATTATGTAAAATTAAATAAACTTTAATGCTGGTACTAGAATTTAATTTTATTACCAGTCTTACTTACTTACTTACAAATGGCTTTTAAGGAACCCGAAGGTTCATTGCCGCCCTCACATAAGCCCGCCAGCGGTCCCTATCCTGTGCAAGATTAATCCAGTCTCTATCATCATACCGCACCTCCCTCAAATCCAGTTTAATATTATCCTCCCATCTACGTCTCGGCCTCCCTAAAGGTCTTTTTCCCTCCGGTCTCCCAACTAACACTCTATATGCATTTCTGGATTCGCCCATACGTGCTACATGCCCTGCCCATCTCAAACGTCTGGATTTAATGTTCCTAATTATGTTAGGTGAAGAATACAATGCGTGCAGTTCTGTGTTGTGTAACTTTCTCCATTCTCCTGTAACTTCATCCCGCTTAGCCCCAAATATTTTCCTAAGCACCTTATTCTCAAACACCCAGAACCTATGTTCCTCTCTCAGAGTGAGAGTCCAAGTTTCACAACTATACAGAAGAACCGGTAATATAACTGTTTTATAAATTCTAACTTTCAGATTTTTGGACAGCAGACTGGATGATAAGAGCTTCTCAACCAAATAATAACACGCATTTCCCATATTTATTCTGCGTTTAATTTCCTCCCGAGTGTCATTTATATTTGTTACTGTTGCTCCAAGATATTTGAATTTTTCCACCTCTTCGAAGGATAAATCTCCAATTTTTATATTTCCATTTCGTACAATATTCTGGTCACGAGACATAATCATATACTTTGTCTTTTCGGGATTTACTTCCAAACCGATCGCTCTACTTGCTTCAAGTAAAATTTCCGTGTTTTCCCTAATCGTTTGTGTATTTTCTCCTAATATATTCACGTCATCCGCATAGACAAGAAGCTGATGTAACCCGTTCAATTCCAAACCCTGCCTGTTATCCTGAACTTTCCTAATGCCATATTCTAGCGCGAAGTTAAAAAGTAAAGGTGATAGTGCATCTCCTTGCTTTAGCCCGCAAATTTCGAATTTCTGATATAGAAAAGTTTGGGGGCTCTCATATCTTTTGTTGGAATACGTAAGGTAATATTGTTTAAGAAAGAGTCACAGGATATATCACCTTTGAGGACTTTACAAAAGAACAGATAATCTAGCTCATGGCGTGTATCATATAGATTTTGACAATTAAAATATTCACATTTTCTTTCATAACTGTACCCGGAATTAATGGGCAGAAATCTGAATGAACATAAGGATATAAATTTTCTTTGTATATTTTCTAATTTAGCCAAGTCCGTAGTTGTAATCGAGTTCCAAGCTACAGATGCATATTCGGGTTTCGATCGCACCAATGTATAGTATAGCATTAAAAGAGAATCGGGCGTGGAAAAAGAATAAGTTATTGAACGTATTATTCCTAACATTCTGATTGCGTGATTGTAAATGTAATCAACGTGACTATGAAAATACAATTTATTAACAATGAATATTCCCAAATCTTTTACGCAAGCCGTTCTGTTAATTAGAACATTTTTAGATAATAATTAAATTTCAGTGAAGTAGTTTTTCTAGAAAAATTTATTACATTAGTTTTGGATACTTTTTATTTTCATACCATTGTCTTCCGACCATTTAGCGACTGAATTAATGTCACATGGAAGTGATAGACAGTCAGTACCACTTTTGATTTTACGAAAAATTTTTAAATCTCCTGCAAATAATAAACAGTCAGAAGTTATTATTTTACATATAATAATAATAATAATAATAATAATAATAATAATAATAATAATAATAATAATTACTTGTTTTTAAGGAATCCGGAGATTCATTGCCGCCCTCACATAAGCCCGCCATAGGTCCCTATCCTAAGCAAGATTAATCCAGTCTCTATCATCATATCCCACCTCTCTCAAATCCATTTTAATATTATCTTCCCATCTACGTCTCGGCCTCCCTAAAGGTCTTTTTCCCTCCGGCCTCCCAACTAACACTCTATATGCATTTCTGGATTCGCCCATACGTGCTGCATGCCCTGCCCATTTCAAACGTCTGGATTTAATGTTCCTAATTATGTGAGGTGAAGAATACAATGCAAGCAGTTCTGTGTTGCGTAACTTTCTCCATTCTCCTGTAACTTCATCCCAAATATTTTCCTAAGAAGCTTATTCTCAAACACCCTTAACCTATGTTCCTCTCTCAAAGTGAGAGTCCAAGTTTCACAACCATACAGAACAACCGGTAATATAAGTGTTTTATAAATTCTAACGTTCAGATTTTTGAACAGCAGACTGGATGATAAAAATTTCTCAACGGAATAATAACACGCATTTGCCATATTTATTCTGCGTTTAATTTCCTCCCGAGTGTCATTTATATTTGTTACTGTTGCTCCAAGATATTTGAATTTTTCCACCTCTTCAAAGGATAAATCTCCAATTTTTATATTTCCATTTCGTACAATATTCTGGTCACGAGACATAATCATATACTTAGTCTTTTCGGGATTTACTTCCAAACCGATCGCTTTACTTGCTTCAAGTAAAATTTCCGTGTTTTCCCTAATCGTTTGTGTATTTTCCCCTAACATATTCACGTCATCCGCATAGACAAGAAGCTGATGTAACCCGTTCAATTCCAAACCCTGCCTGTTATCCTGAACTTTCCTAATGGCATATTCTAGAGCGAAGTTAAAAAGTAAAGGTGATAGTGCATCTCCCTGCTTTAGTCCGCAGTGAATTGGAAAAGCATCAGATAGAAACTGACCTATACGGACTCTGCTGTATGTTTCACTGAGACACATTTTAATTAATCGAACTAGTTTCTTGGGAATACCAAATTCAGTAAGAAAATCATATAATACTTCCCTCTTTACCAAGTCATATGCCTTTTTGAAATCTATGAATAACTGATGTACTGTACCCTTATACTCCCATTTTTTGTCCATTATCTGTCGAATACAAAAAATCTGATCAATAGTCGATCTATTACGCCGAAAACCGCACTGATGATCCCCAATAATAATAATAATAATAATAATAATAATAATAATAATAATAATAATAATAATAATAATAATGTGTGGGCCCCCTCCAGCTTGTAGACCCTTGGACATTAATCAGTCTTGCCACCCTGCCACGGTCCATTCTTTAACTCTTTCTAAGCGGGAGAAATTTCCCACGGTCAAAATCGTTGTGTTCGTCTATTGAAGCACATGGTACAGAGTTTTGGAACAGTCTGTGTTTCACACGAAATGTGACTTCCCATGACGAACCCCACCAAGAAATGTGGAGATGACACAAGGCAAGACACAGTAAACAAAAGCTGACAAGCATCAACATCCTGTTTACAAGGACGCCAGCCGATCTATCAGTAGGTCCGTGGGGCGTGGTGAGCTCACATGCTTAGCACATTTCACGCCCAGCCGTGCGGTTCCCAAGCCGTGGTCCACAACAACGGGGACATCCACCAGGTAGGCTCGTTGTCTCTGATTCAAGTCCCGCTAATTTTGATAAAGAAAAGAATGCAATTACCTACCAACTTAGGGAACAGCTAAGGCCCGTGACGTTGCACGGAAACCTCTAATCGTTGTTTCGAGTACTGTGTAGCACAGGCTTGCCAAACTACGGCCCGCGGGCCGGATCAGGCCCGCGAGCAGTAGCGGCCGGTGATCGAAATCCTCGGTGAGGCCAGATGCAACTAGTTTACGTATCTCCGATAGGAAATATTTGTTTATGATATTAATTATTATTGTTATTATATTATTAATATCATTATTACCAAAGCTCGGAACTTGGGGACGTGTGTCTTTGAACGTGGCTAAGCGACCGGACTTCAATGTCAACAAACTCCCGCTTCCAGCACAGAGGCACTGTTAGGTCTCCTATAAAGGTGGTTCCTGGCCGGAACAACATATTGATAATATTATGGTAGGTTGAAACACGTAATTTTAAAGCATATATATATATATATATATAAACATGCAAAATATATCAAATTTACAGTTCTGCTCTGTACATTTTATTACAGTGTATGACTACATGCATTCGAAGATTTTCGAACCCATAACTTCTTCGCCTGTTAGTTAAACATGATTTGAAACGAAAGAAACTTATTTCCACGTCACATGAAGTGACGGGAGCAAACTTAAAATACTGAATGTTTTCACTGTCACTGTTTCCTGTTCAATTTTCAGCAGTTGCTAGCTGATCTCGTATCTGAGAAAGATAAGTATCCTAAATTTTTCTCGAAAATAGTTTTCAATTTCTCTGTCACTACTAGGGAAGGTTCCACTACGACTTGAGCCATGGCTATGGACAAATTTTCCACCGATTTAAGAGACTGCAATGTATTTCAATGAATGCCCGTTTCCAGTCTCTAGTTTATGTGTGGCACAACTTACAAAATATAAACTCTCCATTCGAAGAAAATAATGTATCTCCTTAGAATTCCTCCACGAAATTCTGTACCTAAAATTTAAGAAATATATTTTCAAACTTCTATAATACCCATTATAATAACACGTATTTTCTCATTCCTCTAACAGACCGTTTACCTGTAATTCTCTGAATGTCATTTGCTTCGACATGACACAGTTTCTTCGTTCGTCTTCTTGTCATTCGATGTGACCACTTTCTTAGTACACACGACTGTCCCTGAGCTCTTGCAGGGTGAGCTTTGTATACGTTGTACCTGTGACCTTACTCATGCGCACGACACACAAGTCCCCAAGTTCCGAGCTTTGATTATTACTGTATTATTATTATTATTATTATTATTATTATTATTATTATTATTATTATTATTAGTCTATTCTTATTACTATCATTGAAGAATAATAATTTCACTCACCAAATAAGCTGTTATGTTCTGAGTTTCAGTGATTGTTTCAGTGTGATGAAGCATCCCATATTATGTGTTGAAATTCCCCTTTCTTTCTTTTCTTTTTATTTTTTTTTCCTATTGACAGCAACAAACAAGGCCAAGAGAAGTTTATTTTGCATCACATTACCACATAACCATTTATGTTGCCCATACGAGGATGCAATAGAAACTCGCGTTTTAAGATTATGTGTCAGAAAAATTATCAGCGATGTCGTAGGTATCTCGGTAGTCTCTCTCTTTATTTAAAACTTCCTTTCTTTCAGTATTATTTCTTCTCGAAAAAGGACACTCTAACAATGAATTAACTGCACCAGCATTATTTCTCTCACTTGTTTCTGTTTATATTTTCCCAAAATACATAACAACATTGGCCCAGATTCACTACTGTACTACGAAGTACAATAGTAGAACACCCTCGCTTATATCATAAACTGAGACATAAGGGGAGAGAATCGATTGAAGAGCTGGAAATTTGTTATTTATGGCCTAGTTAGGAAGACAAGTCACCACTGCTATTCCCACCCCACTCTACTCTTGAGGCCAGCCCATGGATGGGACGAGTGAAACCTGACCAGGCCAGACGAATTGTGCCTCAGCTACAACGTTTTAAGCGTAAACTCAAAGCCCGCGAAAAGACATGAAATGCATTAAGCCAGACCCGGCACTAACGATTCTGGCCTCAGGAACAAATTTTACTGCAAAACAGGTCTATATACATCACAAGCCAGACCCGGCACGAGCGATTCCGGCCTCAGGAACAAATTTTACTGCAAAACAGGTCAATTACATTAATATTCTCATTATAGAAATAGAAATATATATATCCTCCCTGTAACATAGTCCTAGTAAGCTTATATTAAATTAATTTTCATCATTTTACTAGCTATCTCAAATATTAAATTAATTATAATTCATTGAATTAAATTAGTTCATAAATTAAGTTACTACTTTACCTTATAGATTTATCTAAATTTAAATAAATGTGTGGTGAAGAATATTGCTGGAGAACCTTTTAAGTGTAGTGTAAATATTTGTAATTTAAATTTATGTGTTGTATTGATTAAGGCTGGTTGAGTGGAAGAGAAGGCCTTATGGCCTTAACTCTGCCAGCGAAAATAAAACATTATTATTATTATTATTATTATTATTATTATTATTATTATTATTATTATTATATACATCAAAGTTTTCAAATGCTTCTACAGCGATATGTGCTTCATTCAAATAACTAATACATTATATAAAAACACAAAATTTGATTTCAGTTAAGCCAAGTGACTGAGGCCCGGCCTCACTTGCCTCAGTCAATCAGCCGCCACTGCCCGCGAGCTACTTTTGTTCGGCCCATTTACTAACTTGAAAAAAAAATTAAAAGTCAATAAAAGAAGATTAATTTGTTCACGAATTCCGATCGATGAAATCAAATCAGAGGCCCAGATTCTTAAACAAATTGCTCATATACTGTGGTCACAATGATGTTGCTACAATATAGGCTACTTGGTTGCAAGCGTCCAGCCTCCAGGCGACCGTGGGTTGTCCAGCCCAAGCGCGGAGTGTGGCAACAGAGCAACCAAAGATTGCACCGCTGTAAGCTGACAACAGCGACTTCTTTCGGTACAGGCTCACACATATCAGAGCAGTGGAAATGTGAGTGGTAAATATTATGCGGTTAAGAATAGTATTAGCACTTCGAGTTAATCCACAAGCATTTAATAGTAGTTCTTGCAGCGTAACTTAACTTCAATTATAGCAGGGAAAGAAAAAAAGAGAAAATGGACAGTCAATGTTCTGTGTTTAAACAACAATGGAGTTTGAACTATTGTGTGATGAAAACTGGAAATAAAGTAATTATGCCTGATTTGTAACGAATCAGTTGCTGTCTTTAAAGAATAGAATATCCGCAGGCATTATGAAACCAAAGGTTTTTTTTTTTTTAATTTTCACAATTTACGGGATGCTAAATTTGAAGCAATGAAACGTAGGCTATATCATCTCAACAGAATATTTGAAGAAACAGAGATCAGACAATGAAGCAACAACAGTGGCTAGTTTCGCATGAACTGGCGAAAATGGCAAAATCTTTTAGTGATGGTGAACTTATTAAATCTTGAATGATAATGGCGGCAAAGGAGATTTGTCCTGAGAAAGTAGATTTCTTTAAGAATGTTAGTCTTTCAGTACATACAGCTGCTCGTAGAGTGGGAGATATTGCCAAAAACATAACTTGTCAGTTGAATGAAAAAAGAAAGCAGTTTGAAAATATAGGTTTTAGGTCAATAAAACACAAAGTTTGAATACTAATGCTATTTATGAGCTTTGTTTATTAGACTTAATTTAAACTTACGTGACTTGGCCCGTGATTCTTTCTCGGATGGTTAATGCGGCCCTCGCTATGAAAAGTTTGGCAAGCCCTGGTGTAGCACATAGGTGTTTATGGTTTTCATCATCACCACCACCACTACCACCACCACCATTGTACAAGGTTCAGACGTTCTTGGATAGGATTACCATCCGTCCGGCAAAAGGTGGACATGTCCTCTTTTTTAATCATTTTATCCTGTCCGGCAGGCATTTAAAAAATTGAAATGTTCGGCATTTCGCATTTCAACTAGAATTAATGTGAATATTGAATAATGTGCGATATTATGCATAGACTATCTAAACAAATAGTAAAAACCTATGAAAGAATTTAACTGCTTTCAATAGTTGAAGCTGGAGCACATAAAAACATAAAATATGATGGCCTGTTGACATGCATTGAATTCTTACACTTTAAAAACGTCACTATTCATGGTTCTAAGCTATTTTATCACAGATATTTGGTACAAGATAGAAGTTTGTCTCTTCAGGCTCTTGTGCACAAAGTGGGCTCCACCGATAAATAGGGTACAGATGTAACACTGATTCAGCAGCTAGTGAGAGAACTAACTACGGTGAGCTATTGCTTTTATTTTTAATTTTATTCATACCAATTTTTGAAAACTCCTCTTTTTTCAGCAAAGTTCTCTTATTTTAAATTCCAAGTCCTCCTATAGAATTCCTTCTCATGGTAACCCTACTCTTGGACCTTAAATAATTTCAAGGGAAAAATTGTTCAGGGCCCGGGTATCGATCCCGGGACCCTTCGCTTATCGCACGAATGCTCTACCGACTGAGCTACCCCAGGAACTACACCCGACACCGCCCCAATTTTTCACTTTATATCCACACAACTCAAGTGGGTTGACAAGGCCCCAGAAACCCAAATTTGAGTGCACACAAACTCTGTGTGACTTGAATTGTGGTTTTCTATTAACGTACCTACAGTGACGTATATATTGTGCAAATCTGCTTTAAGGTACAACTCCCTGTGAAGGAGACTTGAATAATTTCAAGGGGAAAATCGAAAAATCGGGATCGATACGCGGCCCCGGGACAAATTTTTCCCTTGAAATCATTCAAGCCTGCTTCACAGGGACCTATACCTGAAAGCCAGATTTGCACTCATGGTTAATGACGGAGAAAAATTGGGTTCGGCGCCGGGGATCGAATCCAAGACCCCCAATTCTACTCACTGGGTGCCCTACTACTGAGCTACGCCGAGGCTCAATCCACAGCACCGGATCGAATTCTTCTCCTTTGGTGTTTTCCCTTTGTGGCCTTACTCCATGTTCGACATATATTATGTCATATAATAACCATAACAGAGAACCAAAAAATTAATAATTTTTCCTCTTGGGTGTGTTCCGCCTTCAAAATTTGGCTTCATACATGTTCTCTCCATCTTTTAAGTGTTCTTCCAATAGATCTCCTCCCTTGTGGTCTATGCAGTAGTTGTACACTTTAAGTTGTATTCTCCTATTATCCATTCTTGTCATAGGTGTGAATTATCTGTGTCTATACATATTTATGTTTATATAGAATATTCTATTTCTAATTCCTTTCCGATTTCTTCGTTACATCTATGATCTAAAGGTCTATATCCAGCCAGAGATCAAAGCAATTTCATTCCCATGATTTCGATTATTTTTTTTTGTTAATGTCCATGTTCCTAAGCCATATAGCAGAACTGGTAATTCCATTGTTTTACTTACTTACAAATTGCTTTTAAGGAACCTTCAGGTTCATTGCCGCACACACATAAGCCCGTCATCGGTTCTTATCCCGTGCAAGATTAATCCAGTCTCTATCATCATATCACACCTCCCTCAAATCCATTTTAATATTATTCTCCCATCTACGTCTCGACCTTTCCAAAGGTCTTTTTCCCTCCGAACTTCTAACACTCTACAGGGTGTTTAAAAATTACGGGGCATAATTTCAGGTATGTATTTCCCACATGTAGACAATCAAAATAGTTCATTACAACATGTGTCCGGAAATGCTTTATTTCCGAGTTATGGCCTTCACAACATTGAAATTCATCGGAACGTTTTTCTTTCCGCAGGTCGTTGCCGTCAAAGGAGACATTAAGAGGGCACTCTGACAGTTCATTCCGAGGCGAAGGTTACATTCTGTGTTGTGTAGGCGTTAGACTGTGCGACATGTATTCAAATCAAGAACTGGCAGAGATACACTTCATGTACGGTAAGGCGGACGGCAATGCTGCGCTGGCTCGTCGTTTGTACCAGGAGAGGTGCCCACAGCGACAATGTCCAGATCGGAAGACATTTGTACGTCTCCATTACCGTCTGTGCGAGTATGGAAAATTTAACTCTCCTGGTTTGGGAAGGGGACGACCAAGATCTACAACTCCAGAAGTACTGGAGGAGATTCTGGAGGCTGTGAACACGACTCCTTCTATCAGCACACTGAATGTAACCTTCGCCTCGGAATGAACTGTCAGAGTGCCCTCTTAATGTCTCCTTTGGCGGCAACGACCTGCGGAAAGAAAAACGTTCCGGTGAATTTCAATGTTGTGAAGGTCATTACTCGGAAATTAAGCATTTCCGGACACATGTTGTAATGTACTATTTTGATTGTCTATATGTGGGAAATACATACCTGAAATTATGCCCCGTATTTTTGAAACAACCTGTATATGCATTTCTGGATACGCCCATACGTGCTGCATGCCCTGCCCATCTCAAACGTCTGGATTTAATGTTCCTAATTATGCCAGATGAAGAATACAATGCGTGCAGTTCTGCGTTGTGTAACTTTCTCCATTCTACTGTAACTTCATCTCTCTTAGCCCCAAAGATTTTCCTAAGAACCTTATTCTCAAACACCCTTAATCTCTGTTCCTTTCTCAAAGTGAGGCTCCAAGTTTCACAACCATACAGAACAATCGGTAATATAACTGTTATTATGCTCGACCATGCCGAAATGTAGTAATTATATACCTGATAGCAGCCCTTTAATGGAACTCATTAAAATAGTAGTATTAGTAGTAGTATTTATTTATTTAACCTGGTAGAGATAAGGCCGTCAGGCCTTCTCTGCCCCTCTACCAGGAGATTCCAACTACAATATCAACAATAAAATTACAATTAGTATTAAATTTACAATTACAATTACAAATAATATTACAATTAGTATTAAATTTACAATTACAATAAAATCAAAGTACGAAAAGATTACCTGAATAATTAAAGCTAGATAATTTATCATAGAGAAACAAAGAATATTTAATATTTACTGAATTACAAATTAAATCTAGAATAAAAAAATTGTATAGTGATGAAATTACTGAATATTGAAATATTTTGTGATAGATTAAAGAAACTATTTACAAGTAATCAATTACTGACCAAGTGCCTAGTAAGTTTTCGTTTGAATTCAATTTTATTTCGACAGTCCCTGATGCTAGCAGGTAGCGAATTCCAGAGTCTTGGCAGGGCTATTGTGAAAGAAGATGAGTATGAGGAGGTGCGATGGGATGGTATTGTTAGTATTGTTTCATGACGAGAGCGTGTGTTCAGATTATGGTGGGAAGAAAGGTAAGTGAAGCGAGACGACAGGTACGAAGGAATAGAAGAGTTCAAGATTTCGAAGAGAAAGAGAAGTGAATGTAAATTTCTTTTCTTATCTAGTTTAAGCCAACCTATTGCTTCCAGGGATGGGGTAATATGATCATATTTACGAACATTGCTTACAAAACGTACACACAAATTATGAGCACGTTGAAGTTTCATTTTGTTGTCGCTGGAGAGGTCAGTCAGTAAAATGTCCGCATAGTCGAAATAGAAAATGCAAGTGTCTGCACAAGGGACTTTTTTAAGCAAGAGGGGAGATGAACATTTATCCTTTTTAGCACATGGATAATAGAATATACTTTTCTGCAGGTTTCTGTGATTTGCATGTCCCAGTTGAGATTATTATCCATGTGAATGCCAAGATTTTTTACTGAAGAATTGAAAGGGATATGCACTGTACTTACTTTAACAGGGGAAATGTCGAGGTGTTTTACAGCGTCGGTTTGCCGTTTGTGTCCTAATATAATTGCTAAAATAAAATACACCTATTCATTAAAGTTCAGGTGTTCCACCAATCAGAAAATACCATTGTAGCAATATGAAAGCGCAAGTATCGATTATTCTCGGATATGCAATCGAAAGACAGCTAGCGCGAGACATTTGTTTCTCGGAAAAAATCAATACTTTCGCGTCTGCGCACATCTCACAATTTACGAGGTATTGCACAAGGTCAGTTCCGCTCCTCAGTCAGATAAGAATAACATGAATACTTATGAATAATTTCAAGTTAGAAATATGGTCGAGCGTAAAAAGTCATATGAAACTTGACTATAATGGTAATTAAGACAGTCGTATGAAAATTATGAAGATCGCTTGCGCTCGTTTCATAAACATACTCGCGTCTTAATTACTACCATTATAGGCTCGTTGCATAATGTACTATATAAATTCTAACTTTCAGATTTTTTGACAGCAGACTAAATGGCTAAAGTTGCTCAGCATCCGCCTCCTATATGTCACCAACACCGAGTAGTCTTTTGAAGTTCGAAGGAACTCACCTAATTCAGCAATTATCCTCAAGTGTAAGCACTGATGAAATGGAAGTTGTTGGCTGCGTGAGTTCTGTCGCCTTGCCATGTTGGTTGTGCACGGGTTATACATGTCCAGGAAGCATCAGTTGTCGCGGGTTGCAGGATGCTTCAAACGTGTTTCTTGCCGTAGCTCGTTTCTGTATCTCCGTCTTCCCCCTCTTACTTCGCTAATGCTCCACTTTATCCGACTACAGTACAGTTCTGTTACAGTGTTAATTGACTCTTCCTATAGGTCATTCGCTCTAACTTTACGTTTTGTGATTGCGGTCACCTAGTACATGCAGTAATTTAGAGCAGAGGAATTCCGATGTGGGCAATAAGACACTGCTATGCCCTCGCTAATCTGGTACTTCGTTTTACGACGCTGTTCTAACACTTGCGGCTATTTCGCAACCAGTTTGAGTACCCAGGTATCATCTAAGGTTAACAGCCTGTCTCTTTTTCTATGAACAGAAGGTGACTGGTAGATAATGCTAAGTCGCATTGTTTCGTGTCCTGAACTTTGCGCTACTGATTTTTCCAAACCTTATTTTGCTAAACACATTGAATTAATTTTCTGGAAAAGATTCAAAGAAATAAAAGTATTAGTCGACTTAATTTTTCAGGTAAATTTATGTATAAGTGTGACAACTTTTTTTCTTTCATAGCCTGTACATATAACACTTAACAAATTTGAGCTACTGTCCGCATTTCACGAGAAGATCCGAGCAAGGAATGCGAGTTTTTCCCCCACTCATATAATCTATCCCCGACTCTTATAATCTATCCCCGACGTGAAATCGGCCGGCCATTCACTGAGCCTTGTTTGTACTGGCCGGCCAATAACACTACTCCCAGCCACCTGCTCCTTCAAGAACGCTTAGTTACTGGCTTACACTCTCCTCTTACCCCGCAAGTACCATACTCCCCTCGCAGGGATCTTCTCGTGAAATGCGGACAGTATATTGATTTCAAATCATATACAGAGTGTTTCAGAATTCAGCCGAAGAAATTTAAGAGGTTGTGGAGAGGTCGTAGGTAAGTATTTTGAAACAGAGAACTAGGGGTCTGCGGGTTTAAACTTGCACGAAATGGCGTGAAATATTATTTGGACCAGCACGCCAAAGATTGAACCTGCACGTGGCATAGTGATACATTTGGAAATGTGCAGGATACAATATCGCTATGCCTCTGTGGCACAATCGGAAAGAAATTGTGGAAGGTTTCTGTCACAGGATGAGGTCAAAAGTTCAAATTCCAGCAGGTACACTTCTTTGAATGTAAGGTATATAAATTGAAACTAGTGTTGTAACATAAAAAGTCAACACTAGTTATTTTGTAATGTACGTAGTAATGACAATAATAATTGTTTAGGAGAGTGAAGAAGAAATATATGCTAGTCCATTGCTCTGGATAAGTCATAGTATGTTTATAAATTAACTTGTAGTGTACATAAATTGTGCAAACCAGTACTCTGTTTAATAGAATGCATCTTAACAAAATGGATAAATGAGAAAAGATTTCTCTTTTCGTCTTCCTTAGAGGAAGGAGTAAGCAATATCCAGGAATTACTGTATAGTAGTTTCTCTTGGGAAAGGTAAATACGGTAGCTTCCCGTTGATTTCCGCACACAACTCTCTCTTTTGCATCTTGAAAGATCCAAGGGTGCCCCAGCGTGGAGGTGACGGGAGTGGATTTTACTAATTAGGTCCTCTGGACTTCACCGAAATTCACAGAAGGGTTAAATATAAGTTCTATGAGGGTTTTGACCCGATCAAAGACCGGGAAATCGCAATTAGCCTTTGCCCACCAGAACATGGGAGGAGTGATAGGAGGATGAAGAATAATAAAGTTCTTAAGACTTGCTGACGATATGACGTTAGCAGAAGAGGAGCTGATACTAAGAGATATGCTACTGACTGGAGCCAAATGATAGCTGTGAGCAGTATGGAATGAAGAGCATGGTCATAGGAAGAAAAGTAAAGAAGTTAAAGTTGCGAATTCTAAATGAGGCAGTAGAGCAAGTGGACAGCTTCAAATACTTGTAACATGAGCTGCTGCCAGGAAGTCAAAAGGAGGATAGCAATGGCAAAGGAAGCTTTTAATAGGAAAAGGAGCATGTTCTGCGAACTTCTGGAGAAAGAACAAAGGAAGAGACTAGTGAAGTGCTTTGTGCGGAGTGTAGCATTGTATGGGGCAGAAACATGGACATTACGACGTAGTGAAGAGAAGCGACTAGAAGCAGAGGATAGTGGATATGGAGAACAAAGGACCGTGTGAAATGGACAGAGAGAATAAGTAACGAAGCTGTGATGGAAAGAGTTGGTGAAGAAAGAATAATGCTGAAACTGACCAGGAAGAGATAAAGGAATTGGTTGCGTCACTGGTTGAGAAGGAACTGCCTGCTGAAGGATGCACTGGAAGGAATGGTGAACGGGAGAAAATTTCGGGGTAGAAGGTATGAAGTTGTATATATTAAGATATATATGGATCATATGTGGAGACTAAGAGGAAGGCAGAAATAGGAAAGACTGGAGAATGCTGGGTTTATAGTGAAAGACCTGTTCTTCGGCAGAACACTATACATGAATGAATGACTGTATAGTACAGTAGGTCTACTGACGTATACTGTAATAAAGGAAAACAAAGTGTTCTTTCACTACTCACTGTCAAATGGAAAACAAGTAACACTTCCCGCCTGGGATCTGTAAGCATAAGTGATGTCACGCGGTGGGTAGAAGCAGTATTATAGTATATTCTCGCGCATGCGCACTTTGTTTTACAGACGAAGCTAACGGCCGCTATGCTTTCATATTCCAGGCAACTACTGTACAGGATTTGTTCAAAGTAAGGGCCTCCGCTTTAAGTACAGCATTTTTCTGCTACAAATCAAGTACGGTATTTCTTATGAAGTTTATTAATTACAGTAGCGTGCAAATTAATCGGAACAACGTAATTACTTATGCAAAAACATTCAAACGGGATAAAAAAAGATCTAAAACATACCTCAGTAATCTATGTGGCATCCCTTGTTCCTAATAACAGCTCTGAGACGATTTGGTATGGATTCCACTAATTTCCCACAAGTATTCTTCATTTCTTCATCGCGAAACCATACACCAATGAGGGCAGAAATCATCTTCTCCTCTGTAGAACAATCCATTTTTTGCATTCTTCTTTTGCAAATTGACCACAAGTTCTCAAAGGGGTTGATGTCAGGTGAGTTGCCTGGCCAGGGGAGTACCTGAATATTCTTCTTGTTGAAGAATTCTGTAGTTTTTCGAGACGTATGGCATGGTGCCAGGTCTTGTTGGAACACACCTCTGCCATCCGGAAATGATTTTTGCAGCTGGGGTACGATTCTGGTTTCCAATAAGTGAATATATTTGTCAGAATTCATCATTCCCTTGACAGGTATTAATGCTCCAGGCCCTTCGTATGTAAAACAACCCCAAAACACTACTTTAGGGGTGTATTTGGGTGCTTGTTGGAGATGAGCTGCTGTTACTTTTTCGGATCCTTTCCGTACGTAAGAAACATGGTGGCCGTGGACCTCGAAATGAGACTCATCGGAAAAAAGTACATTCTTCCAGTCATTCACTGTCCAGTGTTGATGTAATTTTGCCCACATTAAGCGTTTTTTTGTACATAACAGGGGTTAGCAGTTGCTTCTTAATAGGCTTACGAGCCCTTCGTCCAGCTTCCAAAAGCCTACGCCACACTGTTGTGACGTGAATATTCGCCCCAATGCAGTGGTAGCCATTAACTCGCGGGTTAAGTCGACAGCAGTTAGTCTAGGATTTAATTTACTTTTCCTGACAATTAAACGGTCATCTGTAGGTGAAAACTTCCTTTTCCGGCCACAGTTTCCTTTTTTCTGGGGTGTGATGGATCCAGTCTCCCTGTATCGTTTTATGATCGAATTAACAGTAGCCAGACCGATGTGACATTCTGCAGCAATTTGCCTCTGTGTCATAGAAGAATGCTCTGCTAATGTTATAATTTTAGACCGTTTTCGTGGAGTTGTATCCATGTGTGAAGACGACAGAATGTACACAGGATTGCAGTATTAAGTCTTCAACACAACTGAAATGCTTATAAGTACAAAAGGACAGGCAAAATGTGACATACTATAAAAAATAATAACGACAGGCCATCAACAATGGAATTACACGTACTACAGATGTCAATTAAAGCGGTATGAACAGCTGTGAGGCCAACAGTGACAGAAAATGTAAAAATATATCGTGTTCGGATTAATTTGCACGCTACTGTATTCTGGCTTAACCATTATAAACTACGTACAATGAATTTCATACAACTCATACGTCAAAAGGGACAAAAATTTATAAATAATAATACAGAACACAAAAAGTTCATGTACTCGTCATATTTATAACCTAATACCAGCGCGTTTCTAATGAATACCTGACCTCCTTATGAGTACAATACGACTGACAATCTCAGGTAAACTATAATGAGCCAATGGCTAGTAATCTACAGTATACTCTTCTCGAAAGCATAATAAATAAATACTACAATACGTATTTCGGTGATTCAGAAGAGAAAGATTCAGATATCTCTTCAATAAAATAAGAGGGTTTGGGATTTTCAAAAACTACCATGGTTAGAATCGAACATACTACCTTTTAGCCTGAGGTCTGACACGTCCATTACGCCACGCTTCATGTCGATAATTCCATTCTAAAATAGTTACAATAACGAAAACGAATGATGGTGAACCAAGCAGTGCAGTGGCGTGCTGTCTCAATATTTGCCGGCAATTTTACAGATTCTTGTGAAGAATAAATTTTGAAAACATGGTTGATTTCTTCTTAACAGCTGAGCTTCATGCAGTCCCTATTAAGCTCCGAAACCATCGCATATCATTCCACATATTTATTTCGTTTCAATACTGGATTATGAGTATCAAATGTAAACAACTTTAACAACTAATAACCCAGAAATTTCTCGTCGAAGACCCTGAGTTCTTTATATGAAATTGCTTGTCTACAACTCATCTATAATCAGGTAAATTTCTTCGGTTGAATTCTGAAACACCTTGTGTACGGGCAACAGTCCGTGCATCCATAAAGGTGCGCAGTCTTACTTGGACCGTTGCATTAACCCATTAATGCCCGTAATTCCCTGTGTGAGATTTTGGCGTCATATTTCTGTTATGTGATCCTGGAAGAACCCTAATCACTATAATTTTATTTCATACATGTACCTGCAACCGAAGGGTCCATTTTAGGCTGGCAACTTTAGTTGCCACTGGGCACTTGCGTGTCTGATATTTTGTTATTGTGAAATAAATGCATCTTACTTCAATAAATGCCTTTGCTTTATTTAGCACTTACAAATTTACACACACTACATAACTTTAGAGTATTACTTTACACTCTGTCCATAATTTTTGTGTCAGATATAAGGGAAATGTCGATTTTATTCACTACCAAATAGTCCTTATGCATCATGAAATGTTCTGAAATACGAATCAGGAGGAGCGCAGCATCACTCTTATTGCAAACGAATTTTGTACGAGAACTAGATACATGACATCTTCGATACTTGGATAGACCTTTCTCGACTATATGGCCTTTATCGTCCTTACGCACTTCATCCAGCACTGCGGAAAATGATAAGGAGCAACGGATTCCTGGCGAGTTTTCTGTACAACCATATGACTTCAGGAGATGAATGACGCATTGATGTTTTATTCAAGAAGAGAGATGTCATTCCCAAATCTACGATACAGAAGCCATCCTTGAACACTTATTTATTTATTTTATTGGGTTATTTTACAACGCTGCATCAACATCTAGGTTATTTAGCGTTTGAATGAAATGAAGGTGATAATGCCGGTGAAATGACTCCGGGGTCCAACACCGAAAGTTACTCAGCATTTGCTCGATCCTTGAACACAAGTTACATCCACTGCCCATCGGAAATATGGCTACCACCATTTCTTAGTATGGATGCTGTAACGTAAGTAGCTATAAACTGATCACCAATATCAACACCACCCATGTTGGTATTATACTCCGCTACAGGTCCTGGAACGTTGACAGAAATTTTCTTCCTATCAGCTCTGGAATATCTGCTTGCCTTTCTCATGGGATCAACAGGATGATAGTTTGTGAGAACTGTAACGACCTGTTGTTATTCCATCGGACTACCAGCAAATCGTTGCAAATAGAGGATGCCATTTCACCTCAGGATACTTTCTTCCAGCTTTTTTTTTATCAGGCAGATTCACTGAATCAGTGATTCTGTTTTCCCGTAGAGTTCCAGTGGCTCCGAGCCTTCTGTTAGTAAGTCCTTGCATCATTCCAACAGTTGTGAAGAGATTATCGAAGTAGAGCTATATTCCTTGTGGTAACTGCACATGAGCAACCAATCCCAAAGCAACATTACTTCCTTGGCCAAGACCTGTTTCAGGAAGGCGAGTTGAACTTCCACAATATGGTTTAGCATGAAAGATAAACCCATATGGATCAGCAGCAACCCACAATTCGAATCCGAAGCGCACAGACGTTTCCCTTATGAATTGACGTCCATAATATGGAATGATACTTTCATCAATGCTTACACATTTGCCAGGAGACACCTGTTTGAAGGAAGCGTTCAGTATATGGAAGAGTTGTCTCACTTTATAGAGAGAATCAGGACCATCTAATCCGTCATAATTGGTCAGGTGAAGGAATCTCAGTAGTTCATCAAATCGGTTGCGTCGCACAAATTCTGACACTATTGACACATGAACATCCGTTCGCTTCTACAGTAAAGCCTTCTTGAAGTAGAATACCGATTAGGGTAAGAATATCTTCTCTTGAGGCATTCAAATTATGCATAAGATGCTGAGCCACATATCTATTGGTTTCCATAACTATAAGGTCAAGTAATTCTGTAGAGAAAAAGGTTCTGAGAGCATCTAAACGAGATTTTACTGTTTCTCTAAGTAGATCTTCAGCGTTGCTTCGAATATCAGGACTCCTTTCCTTGATTTTGAAGTCTGCCACTTTGTTGTCTTTGCTCAATTTAAGATTTGAAGTAGTCAGCTTCAAATTGTATTTCAATTATTTTATAATAAATGTATAAAACCTCTATACTTACAGTTAGCCTATTTACATAACGATAATACAATAACAGATGAAAATCAGATATATTAGTACCAGATATTACGTAAATAAAAATGTACTACAGCACGGAATCGAACTACGAACTAGTCAGTAGTGAAGAAAAGAATTGCTATAATAAATTTATATTATGTCATTGTTCGTTTTCAGAGTTAGCAATGGTAAAATTTTGAAGAATATGTAAAATGAATAAACAAGTAATCGTAAGTGCCCACTGGCAACTAAAGTTGCCATACAAATTCAAATCACTCTAATGAAATTGTGATAAGTTGTAAATTAAAAACCTGTTAGTATAATAAAATTGCACATATTCTTATTAGATTTATGTAATTGAAATTGTTGTGCAGCAATTTTTAGATATAATTTTATTTACATTATTGAAGGAATGTGTAGCAGTCCAGAATCTTGTGTGTGCACTCATTAATTTCTTCTGTACTAACGACATAACGAACGGATGCGATAAAACTCAACTCGAACTAGAGGAGGATAGTTGAATCTTTACACCAATTGTTGTGAACAATGAACAAATCTACAACTGACCAATCAATAAAGATTTTTTGCCTTGGCAACTTTAGTTGCCACTGGGATATAATGGGTTAAGAAAGAATGGCTCGTACCGTACAGTAGCTGAGTAGCCTGTGCTTTCGCGTGGAATGCATATGGCCTCAATTCGCTTCGCCAGGTGGGTGAGCACTATCTGTTTAAGGCCGGGAGCTACTCAATTTTCCTACAATCTTTGTTTCAAGTTTCAATTCGACAACATTACAGTATGGACAGTATTTCTCTGTCTGCTCTACGTAGAGGTCTAACAATTTACATAGTTCGAAGGGAAGTCTCGACCTGAGTTCGTTAGCTGTCCCCATGCGTGTCAGATTTACAAATTCACGTCTCAAGGAGAGCAATTGAAATTCATAATGTTACTAGGAACAAACAGTTATATTAAATATACTCTAACTTACTGTTATTACGTAGGTAAATTATGAAATTAAAGAAATTTTCTTTTTGAACTCATGACACTTATTTCTTTCATCAATATCACTACTAAAAATGTGGACACCTCATTCTTGTATTAAATAATACACCCTATGTTTTTTAACATCTGTCTTCGGCATTATAATCACTTCACTGAGCACAAATGAATAATATGTTTACGTATCTCAATGTTCTCTGTTCACGTATGGACGAGGACTGACTGAGAACGCAGAGTGGCAGTTGTTTTCGGTGTTCGCATGTTGCTCTCTGCGGACGGTACCGCGCTGTAGCTACTTGGGAAGCGTGCACATCTCATGCCTTAGTCCAGGGATGTCGAACAGCGCTCTCGAGTTGTGAACTGTGCAGCCTTCACTCCTCCCTTACCGTGCAACGGTTCAACACAGGTAGCAGGCAGTCCGGCCGAATGATCGTAAACAAAAGCGAAACTGCGGCGGCTGGTACTTTGATAACTTCTATACATCTTATCAATTGATTAGGGACTCAGTTTAGATTTGCACTTGATGAACTCTGATAAACAAAGAATGTAGACTACATGGGAATGAATTATGACAATAATAATAATAATAATAATAATAATAATAATAATAATAATAATAATAATAATAATAATAATAGTAATAAGAGTTTTTTCTACTGGGTCATTCCATGAATGTTGTTCGTTAGTGACGGAAAAAATCATAATAATAATGTTGCTAATATCATGTTAAAAATATAAACTTTGTGTGTATGTGTTATAGCAGTGCAACTTCAAGTTCATAAACGTAAACTGTTTTGATGTATAAAATTAAGTACTTTTAACGTGACTTGAAATTTGTTCATAGTTTTTGTTACAGATTCTAAAATATCTCCTCCTCGAGTTCGATCCTTTAGTGAAATGACATCTACAAGATCTCCCTGGACATTGAAATCTGAATCGACACTCCTTATGAATATACTGTAGCTAGCTGCGCCGTATCTTTCCGGTCGGTACTTTCATCAAGAGCTATAATGAGTAATAAGTGAAAGTTTTCATACTTCCTATCAGTTATTCCTCCAAGTTATCTCCCATTTATGATACGCGCTCTGCAACAATATTACGAGACAAACATATAGATTTAAAATCATTAACGTATTCCGGACATATCCCTTTTGCAACAGCTATTATACAGCCTTTCACAAATTCTCCGTCAGTAAATAGCTTTGAAGCCGTTACAATAATTTCACAAATTTTGTAGCTAGCACGAACCAAGCTTATTCTGCTAATACCCGATGATGATGGAAAGTTTTCTGAATTCAATCTTGATTTTAATTCTTCTACAGCCTTTTCACAAGTGAAACGGGATAACGTTTCTGGTCCATAAGCTTCAGCATGACGTGGAGAATTAAAATGCCTTTTAATATTATGATGTCTAATGTATCGAAGTTTTTTTCTACATATTAAGCAATGTGCCTTTCCGTCCTATAAGATAAATATTTATCTGTCCACTCACTATTGAATCGTCATTCCACATCCATACCAGCCGCCAGAGTTGATAAACACACTGCGTACAGAACACTGCTACAGCGAGCTGACTGACTGTCGTTTCAGCTCAGCTACAGTAGGAAACAGTATTAATCGTTTCACAGTTTGAGAGCGCCATAGTTTATGCCATACTTGGGCATCGTGCCTCATTTGAGGATTTGTGCCTCACTGACCTTCACAGAGCTTATCGCTCTGAGTGACATCTTCAGTCCCCTTTCCTCCCTCACGCAGCTCCTAGTCGTGGGCAGGTTCTATATCAGTTTCATAAACAGTATCAGTGGTGGCATAATGGCATTATCAAAACAGTGTGTACGCATTAGAATACGATCATTTTATGAGAAATGGGAGGAAGAGTTTTTTTTTTTGCTGTTTAGAAGGGGAGAACATACTATGTATGTTATGCTCGAAAATCCTATTAGGCATTAATAAATTTAATATACAGCGACATTACTCCTTATGTCATAAAGAACATGCTGAATTAGAAGGCAAGACAAATTAAGTGTTATTTTTCGTACTATTCTGAAGAAAATTTATGACCTTAACATTTGCATAGTATACTAAATACGACATTATACCTTAAACACGCTACATTGAAAGGTACGAGGAATTAAATGTGCCCAAATTGATAAAAGTTTTCGAGAGAATCGCGTTAACCAAGCGCTTTCCTAATAATTCGCCACTGACGGCCTTAGCGATTACGATAAGGTGACGCAGGTCACAGCAGTTTATATTTCCCATCCTACTCTGCGGTCTCCTCTCCTAGTAAACTATTTCAAATCCAGTGCCTCACGTAACCGAAAATTTTGCCCATGTATGGTCTATGCATACACTACTTGCAAACTGTAAACATGACTTTTATTTGACTTTTTTCCGCTGTCTAGTGATCACTGTTTAAAGAGCTGTTTAATCACAGGTGTGATCGTGATTTTTCGATCACCGTGATAAAATCACAGGCAAGTGATTTTCTGCTCACCTCTACTGAGATTAGCGAAGGCCCGAAATTAATGCCAAGAAGCCAGCACCTCAACCTCCGTGTCCTGCACAATTCGAACTCTGGTCCGATTTGTGTGCGGGAAACCTCAGATGACGAGAAGCTGATGGATTGACGCGATGAGCTTTAGCGGAACGACACAATGCCTGGGACGAGTTTCTTGTTTAGCACAACCCCCCCCCCCCAATCTATCGCGACCCGACCCGACCTGACTCGACCTCCTTGCAGCATGCATGTCCCAGACTTGTTTTGCACCCTGTCAGTTCTGCTGGGGGGGGAGCTCCAACAAGGTGCAAGTGTAATGCAGAGACGAAGATCATTAATTACGCACAGAGGCAGAGGCAAGCAGCGATGGCTCTCGTCTTAAAATATAGATGACACAAAGGCGTTCCCAACACAAGCTGCTTTGTCACTACCAACTGCATTCTCTTACTGTATTGCACCTGTTACTCCTTCCTGATTACTGTCTAAATCTTACGAAATTATTTGAGGTATTCCATCTCAAATGGACTGAAATATAAGAAAATTGACCTTACAATTTCTAAATACAATGAAACTTTTTTTGTCCGTAGAGAACTGTGATACAATGCTTTGTGCAAAGTTTGAGGCATCAGAACTTCATAGTGTTTAAATTAAAAATATTTAAATTTATCGTATTTTCATAAAATTAGCAAATTTAAACTGTTGTAGCTCCGAAACCCTTTCACCCAATGATCAAAATCACGGTTTATTTTGATGCTGAGAAATGAAAGTTTATATTGACATATAACCAGATTTTCTTACTTTTTATGGAAATGGGGAAATTTAGATTTTTCCTCATTAAGACGCCTTTGCCAAGGAAAAAATATTTTAAAAATATATAGTTAGATTCCGCATTGAAAGTACAAATAAACGCATATTTTTTACTGATGGTACGTTGATAAGAAAGTATTGAAAATATCAAATAAAGAAAATAGATAGTACGCTCGTGAACTAACCAGCTGACTGTGAGGCGGGAGCTAGCCTAGGCAAGCAAGGCCAGGAGACATAAACACGTGATGTGTCGTCTAGCAGCGCATGGCTGTGCTAGCTTTATCATAGGTTTTCATAAACACTGGAATAAAATGACGCCCAACGCTCGCTTATCTTCAGCTCTCGGCCAGTGCATTCGGTACTGCGCCGTTCAAGTCTAGGTGTGTCAAAATAATTTATTTAATACCCTCGAAACTTATTGTCATACCACTAAGCAAACAATGCCGAATTCCTTTTAATAATGCAAGGTTTTTTCCTCAATTTTTTTTTTTTTTTACATTTTTACAAATGAGCAAAAAGCCTAAAATTAAGTAAAATCAGATTATCTGTCGCTCTGTGTACAATAAAAACAAGGATTATTTCTTAACATAACCTACCAAATGTCAGCTTCAAAATAAGCTCCCGTTCAACGTTCTGCAGTAAATGGTTCCAGAGTTCTGAGCGCTGAAAGAGGCTTGTTTTTATAAAATACGCTAAATTTGTCACTCAATAATACGAAAACCGTTTGACTTTCGATGATATATTTTTGAAAATACACTCTCCTCAGCACCTTGTACAAGTAGGGAAAAAATTAGAGTATAAAAAAATCGAGGTCTTTTACTGATCGATTTCGTATGGAATATCCCATTTGCAGACGTGTCAGAATGTTTGGTGGACCTCGAAGAAAGTCACTCTTTCCAGAAAGTCTCCAAGATAAATTACAAACTTTCATAAACGAGTGCCAAGGTCGAAAAATCTTGGAACTTAATTTTTCTATTATTTTGATATTTTCATATTTAGTTACTTATTTTCAATCAGCATTACATATTAGCAAACAGCGCATTTGTGTTCCCAAACGTATAACGGATCGAGTAGTTTCTTCCGGTACATCTATTACTTCACGTGGATTCATAACCAGGTTAGAATTGCAAACAGGTACACATAGATCAAGCCTACAGAACCTGTAAGTAGGGGAAGTATGACGTCAGCCTCACTCCACTTCTATTGGGGATGATTGACTTCTGCGTAGAGTTGTTTACATTCTTTGTGCCTTCAAGGTCCATTAGTGGCGGCACTGTAATTTTCAAAAAGGATTGTAATATGCCATTGTATTTATAATGCGTTATCTCGTTTCAGTGTTTACATTAATGCTAGATTTTCTATCCGTATTTTCTCTCAGATTTCTTCGCACCTAGCCTGCTTTAGATTTTCGAAAACTTTCCTCCTATCTTCACCTACGGAAACATAAATTTATAGCATTTAAATAATGAACCTTGAAAGCTACTATTCATTTAAATACAAAATGGCCACCGGCGTGGCTCAGTCGGTTAAGGCTTGCCTGCCGGTCTGAAGCTGCGCTCGGGCGCGGGTTCGATCCCCGCTTGGGCTGATTACCTGGCTGGATTTTTTCCGAGGTTTTTCCCAACCGTAAGGTGAATGTCAGGTAATCTATGGCGAAACCGGGGCAGCATCTCGCCAAATACCACCTCACTATCACCAATCTCATCGACACTAAATAACCTAGTAGTTGATACAGCGTCTTTAAATAACCAACTAAAAAATACAAAATGAACACAACGAGTGATGTCCTTAATTTAACAGTATATAAATAAATAATCAACATACAGTTCGTAATAATGAACTTAACCGGAAGTTCGTCTATTTAATAATTCTTAACATGGGATTTGTTGAATTGTCGTTTAATATTGAAATGAGTAGAAATAAATTCGATGGGACACAGTAAATGAGCAATTATTTCGTCTTTTTCAACAACAAAATAATTATATTCCCATTTCCTTTGGAAGTAGTATTTCTTCACGGGTTTAGATTTTGCCATGTTCCAGTTCTCTTCAAACTGCAGTACGCATATTATTTATTTTATTTATTTATTTGTTTACTTATTTACTTATTTATGTATTTACTTATTTATTTATTTATTTATTTACTTATTTATTTCTTTACTTACTTATTTACTCATATATTTAGTTATTTATTTAGTTATTTTTTATTTACTTATTTGTTTGTTTGTTTCTATGTCAGTCTGTCTGTTTATTTATTTATTTATTTATTTATTTATTTATTTATTTATTTATTTATTTATTCGCTCGCTCAATTATTTATTTATTTATTCACTCACTCATTTATTTATTTATTTATTCATCTATTTATTTATTTGATTGTAAAGCGTTAAGATGTTGAATGACAGCTTTGACCTCCGATAATATATAGCTATCACTCACTTATCAACATACAATTTATATATCGTCCTATTACTAGTAAAATGTGTTAAGTCGAGTAATGCAAGTTTTGTGAAAACAGGAATTAAAACTTTAGTAATCCACGAAAATTCATAACAAATTCTTCAAATAAAGTAATTGGTTTGTTGCCTACAACATTTCAGACTTAAGTTATTGCATTTTAATAGAATACAGAGCACGGAAAAACAAGTCCGGGATGTACTTAACTTATTTTACACAAAAAGTGGACTTACCGCTTTTACTAATAATAGGACGATATATACATAGGTAGACCTTCTTGCTTTATATGCACATATACATTTTAAAATTTATTTTACATGTCTTTTAACTTATTTCCCTCATTCGTTTTTCACTTACTTTCCAAAGGTATATTCCTAAGGCTTTTATTATCTGTTCATTTGTAATTCTTGATAGCGTATTGTATATCTGCTCCCGCGAGAGTGAATACTGATGCAGCCGAGCCTAACTAGAACGCTATGACCGCACTGGTAGAAGAGGTGGGTGTGGTAGAATGGGTACGAAATCAGTCGCTCTGAGGAGCTACATTTCTGCAGGTCTGGCATAGACTATGAATCATAGTACAATACAGACGCTCCATCGTCAATTATGTTTCTGTAAAACACCAAGTTACGACTACATAGTGATCTGATTCTTACACTGAATAAATTGCTTTTTACATTCAGACTTTTGTGTTAATATTATTTTAATTTATCAGTCCATGTTATATTGTGTTTACTTTTGATCTGTATTTTTTAAATCATTTTCTAAGTGGACTGTACACAAGTTTGTCCCATTTCAATTAATTTAACTTAATTTGTAAAATTTACAATATTTATTTTTTCTTTATTTTCTTTCTTTCAAAAGGATACTTCCAGCAAAATCTACGTTACAGTTAGTTATATTCGAATTTCGGAAGTACTATTTCAGCATAATAAATGGAAACATACTGTGATTTATGTGAAATGATGTTTTGTGCTCTGATGTAATGTATTATAAATACGCCCTTGTAATGTCATGTGACGTAGAAAGAACGTTCTCTTAGTTTAAACAAATTTTATGTGACGTCCGTAAAAGATTTCCATTTCGTAAACTCAGAATATATGTTTTTGTTCACTGCAACGCGTATAGGTTTTGAATTATTTGTATATATCGTGTAAAATATAAATATTGTTAATTTGTATATTGGTTGTTGTTATTATAATTGTGTCCCTGTAACGTAGGAAGAACATTTTCTTAGCTTAAACAAATTTTTTACTGACAATTATGGTAAAAGAGATTAATTTCATAATCTCAGAATATATGTTTTGTTCACCGTAACGGAACTGATTTTGTTACATGAATTAATTGCATATATCGTATATAGAGTATATACAGTTGTTGTGTATCATGTTTATTATTATGTTGTATAGTATATATTTTATATACTAGTTCAGTATTATTATCTAATTAGATTTCCTGTCATATGTAGCACTAATATTTTGTAGAGCGCTAGTTTCGAAGTATTATGTACTGAACTACATTTCGTAGCGTCCTGACGTAAGATTTGATCTCTGTACGGCCAGGATGTACTAACCGATAACTTCTGTAACTTGTTTGGGGACGAAAATGCGCTGCCTGCACATTAGTCATAATTAGACAGTGGATCCGAGATGACTTATCGTTGAATGCAGGTGCATATTTACTATATGTTATTTTTTTCATTCAGATCATTGGCTCAACAGGTTTTAAACGTAAACAGACGACGTCAACATGCTACTGTATCTCCGTACAGTCGGAAGGAAAAGAAAAATAACGTACTGTAGTAATGTAGCACATACCTTGCAAGTTCAGTCCTCGTCATCATTGATGACAATACCAGCGTTGCAGTAAACGACGATATATTCTCGTAAGTTGTCGAAGCTGAATCGTCTTTGCCTATCGCTTAAACAGTTTTTGTATCGAGAGAATTTCTGAAGAAAAACTCTAAAATGGGGATCACTCAATTTCTTTAGAGGAATAGTTGCACTGAGCATCATGTTGCACGACATTGTCGTTTAGACCCGCACAACTAAATGATGATGATGATGATGATGATGATGATGATGATGATTCCTCAGATTTTTATTTCAACACATTTCCTGTGCGATGTACTGTTGCAATGCTTCTCTATAGCCTGAGTTGTTCTGGTTTTTATTTCAATTTTACATACATTACACACGATATTGTCTTTGTTAATACATAAAATGTCACTCTCATACTTCTTAATTACATTTCGTATCTCTGAGCGAATTTAACATTTTGACTTCGACATTATGAATGGATCAGCACTACACTATTCAACTCGTACTAAATACTTGAGCAGGATAACACAACTGCACACATAGCGTTGCAATGTGGACCGGGGTTCCTTCATTACGTACGCTGCTGTACTCGCCAGGTACACAAAAGACGAACGACGCGGCACGTGCCATATACTCCGATACGAAACAACTTCACTTTTCCTTAAGTCATCCCGCATCCACTGTCTAGTCATAATGGACGTTCATATTCGTTTTTCAGTCAAACAGTACTTCATAATTTTTAGCTGTTCTACTGTCTTACCAAAATATTCCTTCTAACATTACAGTCGCTTATAGTGCATTTCACAAAATTTTATAGTCTTTATTATCGTCCCTTAGTGTTTCTCAGCTCCTTTATCTACTTCTCTCTACTTTTATTATAGCCTACTAACATACAATTACTATCCTAAATACATATTCTATTACCTTCCTGGTAACATTATTTAAGTTTTTCAGTCCTAACCTACGTTTCCTTCCAAGTTCATCACAATCATGTGTTAACTAATCAAAGCCTTCGAAGATCCACAGTTCGCCGTGTTCGATCTTCCTTCTTTAGGTGACCATTATAGGGTAATGTTTGGTAATATTGTGATACGAGTAATATCGTGATAGTTCTATTTGAGAGTTTATTACAATTTTATTGAGCGAGAGGAAGATCGGTTTTTTGCGTCAACGTATTACAGGAATGTTCGTGGACAAAAACCGGTCCTTCTCTCGCTCAGTAAAATTGTAATAAATTCTCAAAAAGAACTATCACAATATTACTCGTATCGCAGTATTACCAACCTTTACCTTATATGTCTTAACCACACGCAAATCATTTATTTTGCTTGCTATTATAAATCTGTTCGCTATTAGCTGACTAAACTAAAGGTTTATCACCGAGGAATTTTCGACACTCACTTGGAAACAAACCAAATTCATAAAGCCGGTCGGAAAAATATTTTTGCCGATTATTTAACGACGATTTATCAACAGCTAGGCTATTTCGTGTCGTTGGAATTTGTGATAGCTAGATGGGAATTGGTGTGAAGAAGCCGAGGATTTGACATGTGAGTATCCGACGTCTTACAATTAGGGGAAACCTCGGAAAAATTCAACCGAGTATTCAGCGGGTATCGAACCCACGCACGAACACAGCTACGCCGGTGATTTATTCCGGAGGCCATATGGCCTTCTTTTACACTCTACCAGGTCACAAAGTACACAAGCAGTGAAATTTAACGTAAAAAAGCGGAACATAGGGAAGACTGGAGAATGCTAGGTTTACAGTGAAATATGTGCTCTTGGGCAGAAAGTCCCATTTTTATTAGAATTTGTTTTCTTGTTTTGATGAATACTGCCATCTCCCAGAGTATTAAACTTAAAAAAATCGCATTTAGCATCTTCTTGGATGTTGACGAAGAAGTACTCATATCTCGGAAGATACTAATTTGAGACCAGTGTTTGTTAGACATTTTTTCTTGTATTGATGCCTACTATCACGTCTCAGAATACTCAATGCTCTATTTTAAATGGAAATCACATTGAGCACCTCATATAATGATCATGGGCAAGTACTCATGCCCTAAGACAACCGTGGCGAAAATGTAACTCACGAGGAATTTGTGGCTCGCAATGATAGCTGTGCATGTCTCTTGCTCCCCCAACCCCCACGCTCACTCACTGGAGTCAAACTCCGTTCCATTTGTATTTGTCTCTGACCTGCGAGTGGCGTATCGTCGCAATGTCTCTCTCGAAACCATGTACCTCTACAAAAACAAAAGTTTCAAGTAGGATGGGAGGACGCATTTTTTTGCTGCCAATATGGTGAGAATATTAAATGAATGATTTGTTCACAAGTATTACGAGGAAACGGTTGTATAACGTAAAACAACATTATACTACATATTACTCATGAAATATAAAAATGTTAAGTGTTATTATTATTATTATTATTATTATTATTATTATTATTATTATTATTATTATTATTATTACTATTTCGATCCATTTTTCAGCAGATATACGAATAATGCGGTTAGGTCTTCAATTTAAACTCACAGATTTAAAATGTAATGTTACAATGAAAGCTAGATGTAAATGTTGAACTTTTCAAATCTTTGCCAAAAAATAAGTATCTGAAGCTTCGTTCTTTCGCTTGCTCTGTTGAAGCCATGTTCGCTACAACTTACGTTTGTGAAAAATTATTTTGAACAATGAAAATAGTAAAAACCTAATTTAGATTACGACTGATAGACAAATACCTTCGTTATCAACTACGACTGGCAGTAAGTGACATAATTCCTGATTTTGAAACTGTCGCAAAGACATTCTGAAGACAGTTAACTTTAGATTGTGATAATGTGTCCTATGTTTTCTTGTTCGTTTCTTTCTTCGTTACACGTACTAAACACCAGTTTGTAACCTTATACTGTATAAAATTATATTTAAGTGCTTGACGTAAGGAAAATGAAAATCCGTTTATAAGTCAGACAGTTGCTTCACTTCCCCTTCGGGTGTCCGCCTCCCTCCATAGGTGCTATGCACGTTGCAGCTTACACAGTGGCTCGGCGCACGATTACATTTCCGCCACGGCTGCCCTAAGATATTAATTTAGGATCCATGTTTATTCGGCTTTTTTCTTTTGTTTTCATAAATTCTACTACCTGTCAGAATACTGAATGTAATAACAATATATTTTAAGCATCATAATTCATATTTGATATGGGACTATCTTATATGAAGCACAAAGTTGGACAAAGAACTCCTAGGCAGTGAAGGACAGTGTCTCTAATCGAAGATGTTTTGTAAGCCATCGCGTGTATGTTTAAATCTTCCACAAGTCGACGCAGTCGAATCTATTAAATGCTTTAAAACTGTGAGTCTCTCTCCTCACGGAATACATGATGGCCTCAAGAGAGGCGGAAACAGGTTGGGATATTAGCTGCAAGAAGTGAATTTCTCTCGCAATGTAATTGCAGGCAGTCTGCAGTGACAATATATCTCCTGGCAAAATACATTTCTTGCGGCACTTGCCTGCCATCTTGCTGTCGCTATCTGAAGCTGACGGCAAATATTAACAAACAACTTCTTACTTAGGTTAAGTGTGACGGATCTCTACATCCGGAGGCAAATTGTACAGTAGACAAATATCTCCCCCGGGGCCTCCGACTATCTCCTCGAGTGCTCAAAAATCATCTATCTGTTTCTAAGTTTATGGCTTTACTCAATTAAGACGCAATCCCTTGTGCGAAAGTCAATAGCGATGATGATGATGATGATGATAATAATAATAATAGCAATAATAATAATGATAATAATAATAATAATAATAATATACTTGTGCCAATTTTATCAAGAGGAAGCTTTGCACTCTACTCTTGAAGCTTTAAGTAAGAACAAAATAATTATTTTTAAAGTTTACCAGTCTTGAACTCCCAATAGCTACGAAACTGAGAATAATAATAATAATAATAATAATAATAATAATAATAATAATAATAATAATAATAATAATAATAATAATAATAATAATAATAATAATAATAATAATGGTTTATTTAACCTGGCAGAGTTAAGGCCATACGGCCTTCTCTAACACTCAACCAGGAGTAAAACTGCGTTACAAAGAACACTACAAATTTACAAAGTACACTACAATTTTACGCACAAGACTGAATAAGATAATAATAATATAATGTAAACAACAAGTAAGTAGAAATCAGACATAATATATAACATACAAAAAGAAAGGAGAAATCATAATAAAATATGACCAGCAGGTGAAAATAAATGAGACAAACAAAGTATAAAAATATGACAATTATTGATAATAGTAATAATAATAATAATAATAATAATAATAATAATAATAATAATAATAATAATAATAATAATAATTGTTTATTTAACCTGGCAGAGTTAAGGCCATACGTCTTTCTCTAACACTCAACTACTCAACTAGGAGTAAAACTATGTTGCAAAAAATACAAATTTACAAAGTACACTGCAATTTTACACACAAAACTGAATAAGATAATAATAATAATAATAATAATAATAATAATAATAATAATAATAATAATAATAATAATATAATGTAAACAACAAGCAAGTAGAAATCAGACATAATATATAACATACAGAAAGAAAGGAAAAAGCATAATAAAATATGAACAGCAGGTCAAAATAAATGAGACATTCAAAGTATAAAAAATAAGTCAATTATTGATAATAGTAATAATAATAATAATAATAATAGTAGTAGTAGTAGTGGTGGTGGTGGTGGTGGTGGTGGTGGTAGTAATAGTAGTAGTAGTAGTAAAACAGTTAAGTACAAAGCATACAACGAATACAATATTTTAGGTACACACAGTAAGGAAAATTATGATTATATATATAGCTCAAGTTATCACATGATAGATATACCGTTATCGGGAAATGTGAAAACAAAAAGATAAAATAAGTTAAATACCACTAGAACATAAAAAAATGTGAATACGTGGAAACATGTAATACAACACTTGTCATAATAGTAAGTTAATTTGGCAACTCGTCATAAGATAATTTTCTAACTCGGGTTTCAAAGATTTCAATGTTCGGCAGCCCTTGACTTCAAGCGGCAGAGAGTTCCAGTGACGAGAGGTAGCAACAGTGAGAGGTGAGGAATGCAGAGATGATGTGTGAAGTGGAATTTCTAGCGTGTTATTACGTTGTGATCGAGTATTAATATTATGATAGCGAGAGAGAGTATGAAAACGGGCGAAAAAATAAAAATAAAAATATAAAATAAAAATATTAATGTCAGTATTAAATAGATTATGTTTCAACTTCATATACACAAAAATGTGTCATATATATTTTTTTCAGTTATGTTTTAGGTATTTCGTAGCAATTAAGTCCCTTGATATTCAAAGTTCATTATTAATAGGCAGTCAAAGCTGATTTAATTGTATTACAGAATCACAGTGATTTTATTTTAGCATATCGATAAACGTTTTCGATTTAATTAAACCATCTAAATGCTAAAATAAAAAAATTGTGATTTTGTAATACAATTAGAAAATTTGACGGCCTACTAGTAAATAAAGTTTGATTACTCATACAACTTATCGGACCTAACATGGTTATTAAAAAATTCCCTTAATATTGTTGCTAGTGACATTATTGTTTGTACATTATTTCATTAAGTGGTTAGGTACAGCTTACAGCAGTAAAATTTTTGTAAATATTCAAACATTTTTTCCTCCATTACTTTATCTTATACAATAATGAAAATTGGTATGTGTAAAACACTGTCCTTCTCCTATATGAAAAAAAAAAATATTTATACGATATAAAAAAGTTTTTTATATATTCTTATTTTTTTCAAAATTCAAAATGACGAGTTTACTGTGCAGTGATGAAGCGTTTCCCTCATAACTCATAAACTAGTTAATTTTTTCATATTTTCTCTCTTTTATTTTATTGCTGAAACTCATGTTTACAATATTATGTTCTTTCAACCATATTCCTTAATAAATAATATATTTTTTTATTTTGTGTTAGAAGAAAATACTGATATTTGACAATTTTTTAAAATGATTTTATTTTTCATCAGGCATACTATATAAAAAAGGTTTTTATATATTCTTTTTTTTTTTCAAAATTCAAAATGACGACAGTTTACTGTGCAGTGATGAAGCGTTTCCCTCATAACTCATAAACTAGTTAATTTTTTCATATTTTCTCTCTTTTATTTTATTGCTGAAACTCATGTTTACAATATTATGTTCTTTCAACTATATTCCTTAATAAATAATATATTTTTTATTTTGTGTTAGAAGAAAATACTGATATTTAACAATTTTTTAAAATGATTTTATTTTTCATCAGGCAATCTATCAAAGGTAGAGGAGTGATCTTGCATCATATTGTAGACAGGACATGCATAAATACACACAAAATATTTCATCACAGAATATTTGACAGTTTTTTAGTTATGTAGGAAACGCTTCATCACTGCACAGTGAAATGAATTTTGAAAAAAAAAAAATGTAATTAAATTTTTTAATCGTATTTTTTTTTTCTTGTAGCAGAAGGGAAGTGTTTTACACATGTTAATTTTCATTACTGTATAAGATACAGTAATGGAGAAAGAAATGTTGAATATTTCCAAAATGTTACTACTGTAAGCTGTACCTAACCCCTTAAGGATTCAGAGTATGACGCAAAACCAAGTCGAAACTAGTATATCAGGTAATGTACCACCAAATTTACAATATTAACACATTTAAGTAGTTACTACTTGTTCAGTAACGTTCATCAGTGATATTTTATTAAACTGTCTTTTAAAATACACAGAAGTAATCACAGGAATGAAGTATCTAAGTTAAATAGAGATATGTGATTAATTCTGTAGAAACGTAACATAAAACAGCCACAAATACATTCTAATAAATTCTATTATTGTTTTTTCTACTTACAAAATCGATATTTAAAATTGATATGGATGCTCAAATACAGGATGTAAGGTGTTCATTGAGAGTAAGTTCATAGTGTAAACCATAAGATAAAGGGAAAAGATTTTTCCTTTGTCAGTTTGTGTTATTCCTTTTTATTTAGTGGGAAATCGACTTCGTTTGTAGAAATAATTGCAACATCTCAGTAACATCAGGCACTTCCCAACTCATGGAAAAACCCCTTCTCCGCAGCAGTGATGGCGGTTATGTAGTCAATGTCAGCATCAGACCTATTCCACGAGGTGACTGCCGTTAGAAAGTATTACTCAACCAAGGCGAGTGGAGCGGCGGGCGTAATGTGAACTATCGCGATGCGGTATTACGAACGCAGGAGCAGTAGCGCCACGCCTCCCGGCTGCAGGACTCCACTGGCCTTGGTCGAGTTATAACCATTACGACTCACGAAAAATATTTCATTTTCACCTGGTTTTTTTGTAACTAATTTGACTTTTACGCATTAAATAGTGTTTTTTTATTTTTATTTTTTTATTTTATTGGGTTATTTTACGACGCTGTATCAACATCTAGGTTATTTAGCGTCTGAATGAAATGAAGGTGATAATACCGGTGAAATGAGTCCGGGGTCCAGCACCGAAAGTTACCCAGCATTTGCTCGTATTGGGTTGAGGGAAAACCCTGGAAAAAACCTCAACCAGGTAACTTGCCCCGACCGGGATTCGAACCCTGGCCACCTGGTTTCGCGGCCAGACGCGCTGACGGTTATTCCACAGGTGTGGACTTAAATAGTGTTAATGAACTTTATTGTGAACCATTCAAGCATTGATAGTTAATAGTATCAGTCATGCTAAATTATAACAGAAAGGAATATGTGTAAAGTAATAATGTGATTGCTTACGCAGTTCAGAGTAAAGTAACATCCATTACTTAAAGTGATTTTATTCAATTCACTTTAACACGAGTAGAAACGTGGCAGTTGAATAAAAACATGATTTTGAAATTGAAACTGCTTAGTACAGAAATGGACTATTTAAGACGCTATACGAGACATTCTAAATTTGAAAAAAAGAAATAGAAATGAGGCAATAAGAAGAGAAATGAAAGTTCAAAATTCAATTTTATATTTTGTGAAATATAAGCAGTTAGAATGTTTTGGACCATGGGTGTCCAAACGCCTATAGAATCAGGAGATATTGCACGTCAAGCATGCTCTGCTAAGATCAATAACTTTCCATACGAAATAGGAAAAATGACCTTAAAGAATATGCGCTGCGGGTTGCTTACGTCAGGGGTTACCTCGTACGAGTTACAATTGGACATGTATGATATGGACATTTTCGACGAATGTTAGATCAGCGGCTACCGAGAGAAAGATTCTAGACTAGATACCACCTGGAAGAGGAAAGAGAGTTCTTTCCAGAAGCACATGGATGCATGATATTAGAAGATGGATGAAGCAGGTTTAGAATAATTGGGCTGGGAAAACAGAACAAAATGGAGGAATAAGTTGAGAGTGTAATAAACTTTGGACACAGGAAGATGAATTTACATTACATACCTCTTCATGATGATGAACTATATTGAAGTACTTGTAAACGTAAACGTGACAGAAAGATCATGCAAAATACGCTATTCATTTGAACTGAGAGCTCTTTTGTAGTGACATTTATAAAAATATGTATTTGTAAATGAGTTCAGAAGATGATGGCATAAAAATTATAAAGTAAAATGTTATTTCTGGAAAATCTAAGTATAAAGGAACAAAATGGCAGAGGACATTTCCATTCATACTATGCTCAGGATTCGTCTCTTAGAAGGACTGTCATTGAAAACTTTTCGTCCCTCAGTTTTTCAGACGATGCAAGCAGCATTGAAAATTTCAAGAAAGTCCGCTGGCCACTAAGCTATATTCCGCAATTTAGAATTGTAAAATACTTTCCGGATTCACAAGGAATGCTTTGCATGAAGATACTTTACATAAAATCCTATGTGACCTTCGTGACCGACATCTCGTTGCATATGAATGACATAAATATGCGGCTACAGTTCGAAGATCAACTGTTGCACACTCTGGTCATTTTAAAGCTATTGTGGCCACGCTCAAACTTTGGGAGGCACAACTCCAAAAAACAATTCATTTTAAGCTTCTCGCTGAGACCAACTGTTCCTCGTGTTGTGAAGTGAGTTCGAAAGGGATTTAGTGATTTTTGTAACCGATAGTTTCTTTACATTTATTTTCTATACCATCATCATTATCATCATCATAACCATTTCACGTGTCAGACCTAGGGGTCTGTTACTGTCTCTATCCAGCGCTTTTTAGATCTTCCCAAGTTCCTTCGGGCTCTTGAAGCATATCGTAAGATCAATTTTGGCCAGCGGTCAGAGGGGATCCTGACAACTTGTTCTTTCCAGTCCAGTCTGTATTCTATACTATTGACTGTCAATGCTGCCGAAATGCCAGGCTCAGTATAAATAGAGCTGCTTGAACTCCAACTTCTTCGAGAGAGTAGAATTATTAAATTTGCCATGCTTACATTTTACAAAGAATACATGACTGAGGACGCATTTCCTAATCTTCGTCAGCAAGCTTTGAAGATATGCGCTTTGTCAAAAAGAACGTAGCTTATTTATGTGAATAGTTCACTAGAATGAAGCATGTGAATTCCAAGAGAAAAACTCTGATTAAGGACCAACATCTTGAGAATACTCTGCGCATAGCGACTTCCAACATTCATGCCAACCATAGGCGTAGTTATGGGGGGGGCAGTGTACTCTTTTTTTCTATTGACGTTAGAAAGTATTGAATTCAAAAGATCTTTTTTGCTTTTGTTTAGGATTAAGTTTCTGTGCTTAAAGTGATGACTTAATGTCTTCAGATCATGTGTCTGGACTATAATAGGCCTATTTATTTTCAATTTCTGAATGTATAAGATTTTCTATACCTCATTTAAGGAATTGAAGCAGTGTAATACTTCTTTTGTAACAGCCTGTACTCATGTGTTAGAAGTCTGCAGGTGTTCAGGCCGCCACTTGGAGAAATATGAATAACATACTGCACAACAATGCAGGAAAATGAAAAGTGATCCCGGTATAATGTGTATAGTTAAAAACGAGATTAAATAAAATAATTAGAGTTTATATTTCATATGATATGTTCAGGAAGGTAAACTTCATATAAAAAGTTTCTCTTAGCACTGTTACGTAGTTTTATTGATGTATGCATGTGTTTCTGTACGAGAGGGAAAAAGAGGGAGATTGTTTTAAGTTATTCCCTATTATAATTTGTAGTAGACCTACAGTTAAAGTCCTGTACGACTCGGTCCGAAACATAGCGTATGTGAATGTAACACTGTAAAAAACATGCTCTCGAAAATATAGTAATCATATTCCGATATACTGTACCACGATGAAGCTATGAGATAAATGATTTCCCCCGTAATCCCGTTATATGGGGATTCTACAGTTTTGCTTTCCCCCCCCCCCATGGAAACTGTTCTCTCTCTCCGCCTATGATGCCAACATCGAGAGAAGTGTCGACCTGGTTGGCAAGTTGGTATAGCGCTGGCCTTCTATGCCCAAGGTTGCGGGTTCGATCCCGGGTCAGGTCGATGGCATTTAAGTGTTCTTAAATGCGACAGGTTCATGTCAGTAGATTTACTGGCATGTAAAAGAACTCCTGCGGGACAAAATTCCGGCACATCCGGCGACGCTGCTGTAAACTCTGCAGTTGCGAGCGTCGTTAAATAAACCATAACATTTTTTTTTTCGAGAGAAGAAAGAGGGTATGTATATATGTGTATATATATATATATATATATATATATATATATATATATATATATATATATATATATATATCGAAAGCTGGTCAAGGAAAGACATTTCTAAATTTCCCATGACGCTCTAAAAATCTTAGAGACCATGATTTCTTCAATAAATTCTCTTTTTCCAAGTATTTGTCTTATTTGATTATCATGAACATTTACTTAATTAAACTCGTGAATTTCGCTTTAATGTTAAACATTAATTTTATAAGAAATTCTCGCGAAACCAGGTGGCCCGAATTCGATTCCCGGTCGGGAAAAGTTGCCTGGTTGAGATTTTTTCCGGGGTTTTCCCTCAACCTAATATGAGCAAATGCTGGGTAACTTTCGGTGTTGGACCCTGGATTCATTTCACCGGCATTATCACCTTCATCTCATTCAGACGCTAAATAACCTAAGATGTTGATAAAGCGTCGTAAAATAACCTACTAAAAATGTTGTCTGGCTACGGCAAAGAATTCTGTGGCTCGCGGACTACGCGTTTGAGGTCCTTACTGCAAGAGGCATTTAAGGATAAGACAGAAAATTGAAGGAATTACATATCTCAGTCATATTGAAGCCCTAAGGGAGTTGTGACCGAGACGTCAATGTGGATTCTACTGATTCCAGACAGCGAGGCTCTTTTTTCAGTAGGTACCCGATGTACTGACGAGCTCATGTCCCATTACCGCAAAGAAAAACGGGCGAGTGGACAAAGTAGGCGCGGGTGTATGGTGGTCCGCAGCACACTAGCAGTGCACTTCTCTGTATTCTGGTTGCGAGGATGTGACATTTAGGGGAGCGGAAAAATGGCACGTTTTCCAGACCGCTAGCAAGCCACCCAACAAGCACAGAGTTCCCTATCTCGGAGGAAGCAGAGTGGTCGGTCCCAGCGCGCTCTGGAGTCGTCGTTTTCTGAGTCTCGACTGTTTTACATTTAACAGCAGTCTAAAATTACTTCAAGATGAGATCTTGGATTGTTTTATATTTTACTTGTCAAATAAAAAAATAAAAATGGAAATAAGCATCCGAAATAATCACAGTCACTTGTTCAGAATTTAGAAATATTATACTGTTCTCCAACCAAGAGATTAACCGTAAATGGAATGTGCTTGCTATTGCGTCATCTATTGGAGCGAAGTAGATAGATAATATTACCGTTATAACGTCAGTTTAAGAAACATGCGCTCTCCTGCATATGTTATTTCCTGTATGGAGCGTTTCCAATTCACTGTGGGCTAAAGCAAGGAGATGAACTATCACCTTTACTTCTTAACTTCGCTCTAGAGTATGCCATTAGGAAAGTCCAGGATAATAGACAGGGATTGGAGTTGAACGGGTTACATCAGCTGCTCGTCTATGCGGATGACGTGAATATGTTAGGAGAAAATCCACAAACGATTAGGGAAAACACGGGAATTTTACTGGAAACAAGTAAAGAGATAGGTTTCGAAGTAAATCCCGAAAACACAAAGTATATTATTATGTCTCGTGACGAGAATATTCTACGAAATGGAAATATAAAAATTGGAAATTTATCTTTCGAAGAGGTGGACAAGTTCAAATATCTTGGAGAAAAAGTAACAAATATAAATGATACTCGGGAGGAAATTAAACACAAAATAAATATGGAAAATGCCTGTTATTATTCGTTTGAGAAGATTTTATCATCCAGTCTGCTGTCAAAAAAACTGAAAGTTAGAATTTATAAAACAGTTATATTACCGGTTGTTCTGTATGGTTGTGAAACTTGGACTCTCACTTTGAGAGAGGAACATAGGTTAAGGTGGTTTGAGAATAAGGTGCTTAGGAAAATATTTGGGCCTAAGAGGGATGAAGTTACTGGGGAATGGAGAAAATTATACAACACAGAACTGCACGCATTGTATTCTTCACCTGACATAATTAGGAACATTAAATCCAGACGTTTGAGATGGGCAGGGCATGTAGCACGTATGGGCGAATCCAGAAATGCATATAGAGTGTTAGTTGGGAGGCCGGAGGGAAAAAGACCTTCAGGGAGGCCGAAACGTAGATGGGAAGATAATATTAAAATGGATTTGAGGAAGGTAGGATATGATGATAGAGAATAGATTAATCTTGCTCAGTATAGGGACCAATGGCGGGCTCATGTGAGGGCTGCAATTTACCTTCGAGTTCCTTAAAAGCCAGTAAGTAAGTAAGTATTCTAAGGGATTAAAAGACCAGGAGATTAACAGTGATCTAATTTTGTAACTAGGGTAATATAAATATGTGTATCAGTGTTATCGTTTGTGCTTTGAGAGTTAGCCAATGGAGATGCGTGTACCCACGTGTGTGACCTTATGACATCAACATTCATTCACAGCATTGCCCCGCTGCGTATCATTCCCCTGAGACTTTCTCCTGGTTGGAGTACAGTACATGGAGTGCCCAGGCATCAATTACTAGGTCCATTACGTTTGCAAGTTTATAATAATGATTTAATCTTGACCATAAAAAAGTAACCCAGCTAATCGTATTTAGAGATGATACAAGTGTGATTATCACAAATAAACACTGCGATCATTTTATAAACACTTCTAATATAGTGTTAAGTCTAAAGAACTGATGGTCCATTGCAAATAAATTAGCATTTAATGTTAATAAAACTAATATTAACCAAATTTAGGACACACAATAGTGTTCAGTTTTCCTACAAAATTATATTAAATGGAACTGATGTCAAAGAATCTATGAGCACAAAGTTTCTTGGTTTAGAGTTGGATAATTAATTTGAGTCCTCGGATTGAGGTTCTGGCTGATATGTACATCTATTATCAGGCAGTATTTCTCACTTGAAGATATGTGTGAGAGGAAGAACAATTGTTTGTATACATCTGAATTCTGATTAGTGTAAAATGTAGGTTGTCGGCGATTATGCAATGGAAGGGGAAAGGAGCTCTCCAACCTACCACATTATCTCCTGGTTTAGTTGCCTCATAAGTGACACCTTGTTGGTATCACGTGTGAGGTTATACCTGTCTTCGGACAGTTTAAATAAAAGAAAGAATTGACTTGAACGGAAAAACACACCTAGAATATTGTAAAAAAAAAGTAAATCCATGGCGCTACAGCCCTTTGCAGGGCCAAGACCGACCAGCCGTCTGCTGGCCTCACGTCCACATGCCGAAGCAGAGGTGAACGATCATCCAACCAGAATGGGGGTATCGTGTGGTTAGCACGATGATCCCCCCTAGCCGTTATAGCTAGTTTGTGAAACCGGATTTTCGCTAACTATCGTAGCTCCCCAAGTGCATCACGATGCTGAGTGGGCACCGATCACACTCATGAGAAAATTTCTTCCCCTGTGAGGACTCGAACCAGCGCGCATTCCGTAACACGAATCCTAGGCAGGATGCCTTAAACGCGAAGCCACGGCGCGGGGCTCTAGAATATTATATTACTCTTAAATTGATATGTCTGTTATGCATTAAATTCCTTTTCATCTATTGGCGATATACACATGCCTAAAATGTCATGCTTTGGATATTTTCACTTCATATTTAAATATGGTTTAATATTCTGGGGCAACCCACCTCAAGCTAAACATAATGTTGTGCGAACGAAAGCTGTAAATGTAATGACAGGAGTGCATAAAAGTACATCATGGAAAAAGATTTTTCGAAAACTTGGACCTTGCGAGTACATTCTTTCCTTGATGATGTTTTATAGTAGAAACCAAGATACATTTGGTACTAATCAAAATATTCATAATTTTAATAAGAGACACAAAACAAATGTTTTTAGTTGGGTATTTAACGACGTTCTATCAACTACTAGGTTATTTAGCGAATATAGGATTAGTGATACGAAGATGGTATTTGTCGAGATGAGACCGAGGATTCGCTATAGATTACCTGACATTTGCCTTATGGTTGGGACGAACCTCGGAAAAAACCCAACCAGGTAATCAGCCCGAGAACAAATCCGGATCGGCAGGTAAGCGCCTCAGCCGACTCAGCTACGGTAGTGAGTTATATTAAATGTTCATCTACCCTCTGTTAGTCTAAGCTGTTATAAAAAAGATGTTCAATATTGCGTATAGTCTTCAGTGCCCAGCCAAACTGTCTTAAAGCCTTAAAGAGACGGGAAAAACGGTTGAGAAAAGAATTTACCAAGTTTCTACATACCTATACCCTCTACTCAAGTGATGAGTTGTTTTTGCATATAAATTGAGTTAACCTGTTTGTTATGTATTATATATTTCGTATCGTTTGCCCCATGATTTGGAACTGCGCTCTGGCTTGGCTTCGACTCCCTCTTGGGCTGATTACCTTGGGTTTTTTAATCTCGCAAAAAAGTATAAATTTTGACTTGTTGAACGCTTTAAAACTGTATGCTGATGTAACGTCTATGGAATAAAATAAATGAAAGAAAACGGAATTAAACTTAGCGTCTTTGAATTGATAGGGTAATGTTAATTGAGTGGGTTTTAAATATAGCGTGGTCTCCATTTTATACCCCTTGACGTAAGGGACTTGCTAAGGAGTTCAATTTTGTCTACTTCAGTCTAATCTTTGGCTCGCAGGGACATCTGCCCAAAGTATAGTTGGTCGTTAATTTTGCCTGGGTGATACAGGATTTATATTCGTGCATTACGTCAAGGGAACATCCTTCCTATCATCAAAGTGGTTTGATATCCAACACTTTCTTGCATCGGCACTCACTCTCATCACCATGTCATTGGGACTTAGCAAATTGGTTAAATCAAGCAACTGGGTAGAGAGAAGGAACATGGGCTACTTACTTGATCAGCCACTTTGTTAGCCAGAAGTTACAACGTACAGTACGATTATTTAGTCCTGACAGTCGCCGGTAGTGTGCGCCTGGGTCAGGCTAGTCCATTACGTTACGCCAAGGGGTGTTCGGGTTAGTGAATCGCTTGCAATCAGAGCGATCGGATGTAACGCATGCGGTAGTGTGTTTCTAGTACAGTTAAGCTGTACTGCATTTCTTTACTGACCGCTCGCCCTTATCTCTACTCCGGAGCTCTCCACTACTCCTATTACTTCCCCTCTTTCGCGTCGCCGAGCTGTCGGTCTGTACTGAGCACAAAGCTACAGCACTGGTGTGCATTGATATGTTGTGGTTAGAAAGTATGACACATTTCTGAGTAATTCTCTGGTTTTTCTTTTACATTACTCTTTAAAATTTAATATTTATATCGTGGTACACTAGTGTCTTGAAGCTACGTGCATGAATCCCAATGTTTTGCCTTAAAATCCCACAAAGTTAGTGCATTTTTTGCGTGTGTGTGGCGTATCTAATGTCTTTGAATTTTCGTATTGTTTTCATTTTTCTTTATTGTCTTGTTTACTAATATAATTGGAAGCCAAAGATTTTGTCAGCCAATAACTCCAACACATTCCAATCTTCAACAGAGGAAATTCTCTTCAAAATATGACTGGTTCTCGGTCAATAAATTGGTATTAAATTGTAACAAAACTAACATAATTCAATTTAAATCCTGTCCAAATTCAACCTCGCAAATTTCTAGCGCATTAATTAACAATAGATCCCTATTAGAAACAACAACAACCAAATTTCTTGGCTTAAAAATCGCTAATGTGTTAAATTGGAAAAATCATATTAAAGAAATTACCCCCAAACTAAATTCAGCTTGTTTTGATATTATATCTATGCAAAAGATAATAAATATCAATACCTTAAAAGCAATATACTTTGCATACTTCCACTCGGTAATGAGTTTTGGAATAATATTCTGGGGAAATTCCACAAATATTCCTATTACAAGAAAGAGTAATTAGGATAATAATATGTGCCAAAACTAGGGAATCGTGTAACACTATTTAAAAAAAACTACAAATAATGTCAATGGCTTATCAATATATATTTTCATTAATAATCTTCCTCTATGTAATCGTGAAAACTTTGTAACTAATTCAACACTTAATAGCATAAATACACGTCAAAAAATAACTTTCATACTCCATCGGCAAGTCTATCATGCTATCAAAAAGGTGTGCGTTATATGGCAGTAAAAATTTTTAATAGGCTCCCTATCGATATAAAAAATGAAACTCAAAACATAAGATTATTTAGGGTTAAATTAAAGAAGTACCTAATTTCTCACGCCTTCTATTCTGTAGGTGAATTCATGACATTCAATAACACTTCATGAAATTGATACTAAAACTATGTGTTGTACTAGTAGACTATATTACAAATCTCGTCTGTATATACTCGTATTTCATCCAGACTGTGACTATAAATTAAGACTTTATAATAGTATTAAGTTTTTTGACTTGTCCATATTCTAGCTGTAAAGCAATGTATGAATACCATGGAATGTTAATAAATACAATACAATATAACACAATAGGATACTGCATAGTTTTGTACCAGTAAGTTCTTTTGAAGTCAAAGCGCGGAAAGAATAATTCGCTTTTTTGTGTTTCCTTAATTCTTACAAATAATTTTCATTTGATGTTGTAGAATATTGAAAGCAATGAGCCATTTTAACTTTTGAAGACGGCAGTGATGAGGAATCTCATTCTGTAGGCTATCACTTGTTTCCGTTCTGTGGTATTGTCTGCTATGCTTCCTTCTTACGAAGAAAACTTCTGTTTGTATAAGGCGGAGCGAGATAATATTTTGAGAGATGTTTATAAAGTGAATGAAGGAAACTAATTGGTTCTTTCTTAATCATTTAGACGCCAAGCTATTGCTCTGGCCAACGAGAAAACTTGATGTCATATTCATCAGAGGAGGAAAGTTAGTCTTGTCTTGTGACCTTATGCAGGGTGCCAGATTGTTTTCAGGGAAATTCGCAATTATTTCTTTAAAAGTAGCCTTTTAAAGGAAAAAATCGCCCAAAATTTTAATTTCACATTATCTCCTATCTTAATGAGAGACAAAAATCCTGTTATAATACCTACAGCTGATACATTGGGAAGATATATAATATATCTCTCGATTCATTAATAATTCAGGAAATTGGTACTTCTTAAGGTGCATCTACACGGTTCAACTTCACGCTTTCAAGCAATGCATGCAAGATTGATATTTAATATAGATCCTGAATTTTGTTTGTATTTTGACGAATCTACATATTTTCAAGTCTACTTTTTGTGTCCCTAGTTCCACTTGACAGTTCTTACTGTCCATTTTTCCCATTTTCCGATTGCAATTATACAAACTATTAATAATATAAAAGAGAAATATTAAAATACGCAGTGCGAAAGATACAATAATGAACTCACTGTTTATAGTCTTGTAAATAAATACACACAATAAAATAATAAATAACTTTTAATTGGTTTATATTAAGACGCTTTATCAATTGCGATCGTTACCTAGCCGGCGAAATGAACGTAGTTCCAGCGCCGAAAGCTACCCAGCTTTTGCTTTTAATGGGTTGAGAGAAAACAACGTAAAAGAGCTCAACTCATTAACTAGTCACAATCAGGATTTGAACCCGGGCCCTCTCTTTTCAAGGTCAGATATGCTAACCGTTACTCCACAGCGGCGGACAATAACTCATAATTGGTATTGCTGCAAATAACACGCATACCGACTGCAAATAACACAGTAAAATAGTTGATCAACTGTCAACCCACAGCAGGGTGATCCCATATCTCCGAAACTCTTTACATCAACACTTGAGGAGCTATTTCAAAACTTGGAATGGGAGAAACGTGGGGTCAATATCAACGGCAGAAGACTATCTAATCTGAGGTTCGCAGATGACATCGTCTAATTCGCTGACTCAGCAGCAGAACTACGAAACATGATTGAGGAACTAAATATCAAAAGTACTTACATTGGACTGACCACGAACAACACGAAAACAAAAGTGATGACAAACGCACAGGAGATCCCAATCAGAGTAGGCTACACAGAATTGCAGTATGTCTCTGAATATGTGTATTTGGGTCAAATAGTTACCTTCTCACAAAGAAACCACAAAGAGATCAATAGAAGAATTTCATCGGCATGGAAGGCGTTCTGGAGCCTGAAGTTCATATGGACGGACAAGATAATAAACCGCATCTAAAGTTCGAGGCACTAGAGACATGTGTAATCCCAGTTTTGCTATACGGCTGCCAAACTTGGACATTGTCCGAGAGATAACGCTCAAGTATACAAACATGCCAGAGGAAGATGCAAAGAAAAATACTGGGCATCACGCTACGAGACAGAATGGCAAACGAAACACTGCAAAGACTGACGGAACAATACTGACGCAGCAGAACGAGCCATGGCAACGAAGTGGACCTGGGGGGGACATGTAGCGAGACTACATCAGACAAGATGGACCCATGCAGTCACGATGTGGGACTCCTACGTCGGAAAGAGAGGACAGGGAAGACCACGGCTCAGATGGTCTGACATGTTTACCAAAGAGGCGGGGAAACAATGGTCGAGGACAGCAAAGAACAGAGTTTTGTGGAAATAACTAGGGAAGCTCATTGTAAATAGATAACGTAATCAGTGTTAAGATATTGTAAATAGTAAAGTCAGTATTAGTGAAAGTGTAAGATAAGTTTTGTAAATAATAAAGTCAGTGTTGAGAAAGTGTCAGGTAAATAGTGTAAATAGCAATCAGTGTTTGTCAAAGTGCCAGTTTCAGTATAATGTGTGTACTGCAAGAAAAAAATGAACAAAGAACAGTGCTGAGACTAGTTAAATTTGAACAGGGTTATTAACAATGTCACAAAAGTAGTATACACGACAAGCTCGCCTGGATTGGCTCACCAAGCGAGTACACTTGAGCCATTACTATCGAGGGGGTCTAACCCCATCACAGGAGGCCTGTGCCCAACATGGGACATCATGGCTAACATTCATTCATTCATTCATTCATTCAATCATTCATTCATTCATTCAACCCACGAACTAACTATTAATTGAACGTAAGTTGCAACTTGCACTGCATCTAGTCTATACACTTGAGCCTCCTCAGGTAAGTGACGGAGTGGGGATGGGGAAGCCCCATTGAATACACGTGGAGGTGTAACACTGTGGTTTAACATAGATGGTGATTCACGTGTATTTCAATTATTGTATAAGTTATTAGAAGAAATAAATTATTTAGAGATCGAAAACCATGTCATGTTAAATATAAACAAACTCAAAGAAAAACGAAAGAAAAAGATAAGCTTTTTTAAAAATTACAAGGAATTTCCATCCGCCCAAATTTCGCTCACCAAAATTTCTAGTAGCCCACAAATTTGCAAATCGCCTGAAGTAAAAAATTAGTCGCTAACAGGGCTGCGGAGTAGATCAATCCGCGACTTTTCGCCCAATCTGGCAACCTTGACCTTATGCGCATAGCTTCATCATTATGGGTATGGAGGGAGAAGATAAGGCTTTATTCAGACAATGAACTCAACCTCCGTGTCAGTATATTCGTTTAATGTTAACGACTACCACCCCTCACGCGCCAAACACTTTCTCTTCGCCCATCCTTTCCCCTCTCGCGCAGCTCACATCCAGGTCTTGCCTTATGATCTGTACTACGATATATGTGGTAAAAATACTGTGGAACATTATGAGAACCCATATAGCTCTAATATTTGAAACCATATTTATATAGAATTTCCTGTTCGTTTATTTACTAATACATAAGTGATATATTCACTCAAGCATAGTGTTCTGCCCAAGAGTGCCTTCCTCTTACAAGCAAACGTTCTGATGGGGGCAGGTAAAAAAGTTAAATTATTTTCTTCCACCATATTAATAATGTCAATAGAAGTGTTTATACAAATTTTGGCCACTCGACCGCAATTATGACGACATCCAGAAAGTGACTTTCCCTGGGGCCGTTTATAGGAAAAAAGCACAATTACATAGAAATATTTATTGAAACAGATACAGCAATGGTTGCGCTATTTGTCGACATACCCCCACTGGAACTGAGACATTTGTCATACCATGGGATCAGTTTTTGTGTCGTAGAAGTCAGCCGCCTCAGATAGGAACCAGCGTTTGACTGCGTCTGCACCTCTCTCTGTCGATCCCATGATATGAGAAATGTCTCAGTTCTGATGGAAAATATCTTGAAAAATAGCTCAACAATTGCTGTGTCCGTTCCAATACATTTGTCCACTGAAATTGTGTTTTTTTTTCTGTTAGCGTCCCCTGGCGAACTTATTTTCTTACGGCCCTGTAATTGCGGTCGAGTGGCCAAAATTTGTATAAGCACTTCTTTTGACATTATTAACATGGCGGAAGAAAAAAATTAACTGTTTTATCTGCCCCCATCAGAACGTTTGCTTGTTAGTCTCCGCATATTTAATCTCGTCTATCATCTGATATATTCTTCTGCCCCGAAGTTTTTTTCCCTTTCACCATTCCTTCCACTGCATCCTTCAGTACGCAGTTTCTTCTCAGCAAGTGACCCAACCAATTCCTTTTTCTCTTCCTGATCATTTTCAGTATTATTCTTTCTTCACCCACTGTTTCCAACGCAGCTTTGTTTCTTGGTTTGTCCATTTCACACGCTCCATTCTTCTCCATATCCACATTTCCAGTGCTTCTAGTCGCTTCTCTTCACTTCTCGTAATGTCCATGTTTCTGTCCCGTACGATGCTACACTCCACACAAAGCACTTCACTAGTCTCTTCCTTAGTTCTTTTTCCAGAGATCCGCAGAAGATGTTCATATTTCTATTAAAAGCCTCCTTTGCCATAGCTATCCTTTTGTCTTCCTGACAGCAGCTCATGTTACTGCTTATAGTACACCTCTAGTATTTGAAGCTGTCCACTTGCTCTACTGTCTCATTTAGAATTCGCAAGTTTACCTTATTTACTTTTCTTCCTATGGCCATATTCTTCGTCTTGTTTGCATTTATCTTCATCCCATTCTGCCCACAACTGTCATTGAGCTCCAGTAGCATATCCCTTAGTATCATCTCCTCTTCTGCTAACAAAACCATAAAGTATTATAAACACCTTGAAATTTAGATGGTAGCCGGTGGTTTTTGAAATAAAGCAATGAATTTGGGTGATCCATTACGGTGTGTATTGACCATGATGTAGACTGGATTATTCAGTCGCTTGGCGCTGAACGTGTTTCGATGAATAATTATTTGTGTAGAAAGATTATCGTATCAAGGTTTATATCCACCACTACTGGAGGAAATCTTTCGTTACATATCCTTTGGTATGTCGTTCTGTAGTATTCACCTGCGTACCTCAGACGGTAGTGCATTTTTCTTCTGATTTTGTATGTATGTATGTATGTATGTATGTATGTATGTATGTATGTATGTATGTATGTATGTATGTATATGTATGTATGTATGTATTTATTTATTTATTTACACTGCAAGTGGGCAAACACTCGGTGACAGTAGTATACACAATATAAACAATACACAATACAATTATACAATAAGAATACACAATACAATTGAACACAATAATTACAACAACTAATAATAATAATAATAATAATAATAATAATAATAATACATAAAATAACCTAATTAATAAGTGAACCTAATTTTACAAGACAACCTACATATGTATAGGCCCAACATAAGTTTCACATTGGTACTGATAATAGTCTTTCACTTTACTCTCATCTCACTCACTGTAGTGGCACTGTGACGCATTTCACTGACACTTTAGAACACATTTCACTGACCCTCTATAACACATTCCACTGTATTTTGAGTTGTATTCGGGTGTTAGTACGATTCTCGCTGAGGCTGATTGACTAGTTGGATTTTTGCCGTGATTTTCTGCAACTGTTAGGCGAATATTAGGTAATTCGTGACCTCACCTCGCCAAATGACATCTCATTATCACCAATTATAACTATTTTAAACAACCGAAAGTTGACACAGGGTCGGCAAATAACAGCCTAAAAACGTCTTTCTGTTTGAAGGAATATCAAGTCTTTGGTAGATGAAGTATTAAAATAATAATACTGATATTTGTAATGAATTGTATTTCGGAATTTCATCAAGATGGTCGTTTGGGGAAAACTATTATATAGGCCTACTTCAGAATAAAACCACAGTCTAGTAGCTTATATACAGTCACGAAGCTAAAAACGTAGTAAATATGCATTCATTAATAGTTGCTAACCACTAGGATCGCTAATATCGCCACATTACAGACAATGGGAAATAGTACCGGCACAGTCTATTGTTCCTAGCACCCTCACAACTCAAGCTTCGTGACTGTGTATACTAGACTGTGATAAAACTCTGAAACCGTGCTGAAGTCTGATGCAGTGAGCACGTTTTCCATTGACTCGAAATTCACTGAGTTCAATCACTTTCAAAGGGGCGATAAAATTCTGTGGCAGGAATTCTTCAGAGAAGAAAGTAAAGCTGTAGATTATGCGTTGTAAGTACGGTATGTAAAATAAAAGCTCCGTGATTTAGCGGATTTCCAGGGAAAATTACCGACCACCTTTTTCTCGCTACACCAGATTCCTTGCTACTCGGGACAAATATCTTTGCCGACCAGTGTCTGTTCTAAGACTTCTGATGTTGTTGCAGGACGTTTCATGAGGACGCAAAGGTTCTGGCTGACACAGCGGGAGATAAAAACAGAAAAATTAGGAAGGAACTATAATGGAGTAGTATTGGAATAGAGAAAAAATTATCGCAGTGAACTAAAAAGGGTTTTATTTCATGTCGGACGATTGTTGAAATTATTTACCCTGTTTTGTTAATCTAACTGTTGTATCATATTTTTTTTTTCGAGGAATACAGCATTACGAAAATTGGAACAGAGATCAGTAAATACATAGGCATACTTACTTACTTACTTACAAATGGCTTTTAAGGAACCCGAAGGTTCATTGCCGCCCTCACATAAGCCCACCATCGATCCCTATACTGTGCAAGATTAATCCAGTCTCTATCATCATACCCCACCACCCTCAAATCCATTTTAATATTATCCTCCCATCTACGTCTCGGCCTCCCTAAAGGTCTTTTTCCCTCCGGTCTCCCAACTAACACTCTAGATGCATTTCTGGATTCGCCCATACGTGCTACATGCCCTGCCCATCTCAAACGTCTGGATTTTAAGTTCCTAATTATGTCAGGTGAAGAATACAATGCGTGCAGATCTGTGTTGTGTAACTTTCTCCATTCTCCCGTAACTTCATCCCGCTTAGCCCCAAATATTTTCCTAAGCACCTTACTCTCAAACACCCTCAACCTATGTTCCTCTCTCAGAGTGAGAGTCCAAGTTTCACAACCATACAGAAGAACCGGTAATATAACTGTTTTATAAATTCTAACTTTCAGATTTTTGGACAGCAGACTGGATGATAAGCTTCTCAACCGAATAATAACACGCATTTCCCATATTTATTCTGCGTTTAATTTCCTCCCCAGTGTCATTTATATTTGTTACTGTTGCTCCAAGATATTTGAATTTTTCCACCTCTTCGAAGGATAAATCTCCAATTTTTATATTTCCATTTCGTACAATAGTCTGGTCACGAGACATAATCATATACTTTGTCTTTTCGGGATTTACTTCCAAACCGATCGCTTTACTTGCTTCAAGTAAAATTTCCGTGTTTTCCCTAATCGTTTGTGTATTTTCTCCTAACATATTCACGTCATCTGTATAGACAAGAAGCTGATGTAACCCGTTCAATTCCAAACCCTGCCTGTTATCCTAAACTTTCCTAATGTCATATTCAAGAGCAAAGTTAAAAAGTAAAGGTGATAGTTCATCTCCCTGCTTTAGCCCGCAGTGAATTGGAAAAGCATCAGATAGAAACTGACCTATACGGACTCTGCTGTATGTTTCACTGAGACACATTTTAATTAATCGAACTAGTTTCTTGGGAATGCCAAATTCAATAAGAATATCATATAATACTTCCCTCTTAACCGAGTCATATGCCTTTTTGAAATCTATGAATAACTGATGTACTGTACCCTTATACTCCCATTTTTTCTCCATTATCTGTCGAATACAAAAAATCTGATCAATAGTCGATCTATTACGCCGAAAACCGCTTAAACAATTATCATATCAGTCAGACGTTTCTTTGGAAAATGATAACCCCTCAGTAAATAAGTATGTAATTTCTTATCATAAGTAATGTGATTTCTTATCATATTTATTGAAATTAATTTTATATTCAATTGTACTTGTTTAATGTAGTAATATTCCATCACTTTTTTACGATCAATGTAATAGAGAGTGTGGTAGTGGATAAAAAGATTGGATATTCTTTCGTCAAGGTTCTGGGACTTCTACGCACTTAATTTTCGTTGAGGATGTGTTCAACTTTATAGACTACATTAAAAAACTAAGACTCTTTGGCCATGTCTGCCTGGCTTTACAAGGACTGGATCCGGTCGGGCCCATACACTTAGGCACGCTTTCACCCATTGTGCGGATTATACAGGGTGATTCAAGAGGATTTACCGTCACTTACGGAGCTTATTTCCTAAGACATTCTGAGCAAAAAATTTCATATAAGCATTTGTCGTAATCGTTTATCACTTAGTTTGCCAAACTTCTGAACCAGTAACAGACTTTTGACAAGCTTTTAAAATTGTTTTATGATTGAAAAAGTCTCTAAATTTTTACATATTCCTGTTTAACATCAGCCTGACATTAGTAAAATTAACCTCTAAGAAACAGGTCCCTTGTGGCCACTGAGCATCCTGAGTAGGGAGTCAGGAACTACAAGAGCATCTTTCAAATTCATCGGGTTGAAAAATACTTTGAAATGAATTTAAAATACGAAAATTAGCTATCAATACGCATTGCATGATATAAAAACTTATCCAAATAATGACTTAAAACCTGCATTTGAAGTAAACTTTTAAATCTTATGCTGTTGGGAGTCCACATCTTGACTAGGCTCTCCGTGGTTTTCATTCTCGCCAAAAAGACAGGCAGACAAAATATATACATTTCGTCTTTGATCGTCTCTGTCTTACTTGATAATTGTTCATAGATAATAAAAACAAGAATCACAGTAGATTTTAGTTTGTTTAAAGTAAGATTTATACATTACAAACCTACCTGTATTGTAGTGTAAAGTTTGACAGCAAGTAAAGAGGTTATTGAGACGTAATAAAATGGAAGATCTTACGCCATAATTTTATATACAGTATTTCCTTGTATGGGTCTCGCAAGCAGGGATTACCGACGACAGGAATTCGAACGAAACAATTCGGTAAGGTAGAGCGTGCGACAGGAAAGGTCACGAGATAACTGAATGATGTTCAAGAGTACAGTCGGAAGAGAAACGACATCGATAGAATCAGTCTTTGGTTGTGATAGTTACATTACGGTTTTAGTTTCAGTTCCACTGCATCTGAATATGTGTCTTGTCCCAAATGCGTTAATTTTATTATGTAGTGATGGAGTGTTACTTTCGCAGAGTATCATTATTTTATTCGTAAACATAATGTCGCGCGTTTAATTCGCTTCGAATTTTTCTTTGCTACGCTCTTCATTTCCACAGGCGATGTCCCCATCTGTTCATATTTTTGGAAGAGGCAGTACTTCCATCGGCCCGTACCTCTCTCTCCCTCGGCGTGCCTACATACGCACGTCAAAACAGACTAACGCCACCAGTGTTTTTCGGTAATCGTTCCTTGAGCGAGATATACCTTATATTTGAATAATTTCGAGGGAAAAAATGTTCCGGGGCCGCGTATCGAATCCGGGACCTTTGGTTAAACGTACCAACGCTCTATCAACTGAGCTACCCGGGAACTTTACCCGACACCGATCCAAATTTTCCCTCTATATCCATAGACGTCCACACCTGTGGAGTAACGGTCAGCGCGCTTGGCCGCGAAACCAGGTGGCCCGGGTTCGATTCCCGGTTGGGGCAAGTTACCTGGTTGAGGTTTTTTCCGGGGTTTTCCCTCAACCCAAGATGAGCAAATGCTGGGTAACTTTCGGTGCTGGACCCCGGACTCATTTCACCGGCATTATCAACTTCATCTCATTCAGACGCTAAATAACCTACTAAAAAAATATCCATAGACCTCAAAGTGGGCTGACAACCGTCAAGCTACCAACATTGAGTGTACACTAACCCTATGTGACTTAAATTGTGGTTTTCTGTTAACGAACAGTGACGTATATTATGCAAATCAAGCTTTCAGGTATAACTCCCTGTGAAGTTGATTTGAATAATTTCGAGGGAAAAATTGTTCCGGGGCCGGGTATCGAGAGTCACACAGAGTTAGTGTGCACTCAGTGTTGGTAGCTTGACGGTTGTCAGCCCACTTTGAGATCTGTGGATATAGAGGGAAAAATTGGATCGGTGTCGGGTAAAGTTCCCGGGTAGCTCAATTGGTAGAGCGTTGGTACGTTTACCGAAGGTCCTGGGTTCGATACCCGGCCCCGGAACAATTTTGCCCTCGAAATTATTCAAATCAACTTCACAGGGAGTTATACCTGAAAGCTTGATTTGCATACCTTACAGTATATAGTTTATTAATTTCCAATTACATTTTTGTAGGTCACTTTTTCTGATAGTATTTACCAGTTTACAAACATTCGACCAGATGTTGTGGAAGATTTCTTTGTAAGGGGTAACGAAAGGAAAAATAAGTGTTATGATGACTAGTGACGAGATAAAGAAGACAGGGCACTCTAACTCGCTGCATTTGACGGAGTGTCGAGGTTGAAGCGATTTCCACTCCAGCAGCGGCTATCTCCCTGGAGCAACAGTAAACTGCACGGGCCCACATGCCGGTTCTCACAGACCTGTGTGCTTGCTTCTATGTTGACATATTCCCGTCTCCTTTTTCTCTCTGGTTCATCATACATGGAAAACGCGACTTGAGCATCGCCCCGTCAAAGAAAAAATAATACCCACTTAGATGGCGTTGAAGCTGTCGCAATCGATATATGCATCTCGTCCTCTCGAGATCGATGCTGTTGTATTAGTGGAACAAGAGAACATCTCGCTGTGGTTTCACTGCGATACCACGATTCTGCAACCAGCTAAAATTTACTGTTTACCACATGATTGCTCGGAATCTGGTAGGACGTGGCCAGTCAACAAAACGCTTGTATATAGAGCTCATGGTGTGATATTTCTTCTTCAGAAACAGGTGCAGTACATAAAAATCCTTCCAGTACTTCAGCTTCCCTGTTAATTACGTTCCATCACAGCTTCAATCTTATCACTTTAAGTCATGAACTCTGTTCATCGTAAGAGATGTAACAGTGTCATTTAGAGAAAGACGAGATAGGAGTTTCAACATACAACGAAAAAAAAAATTACAAATTAAGTAGTAATTCATTATATTAGGCCCTAAATTAAGTCTATCTATCCATCTGCCTGCCTGCCTGTTTGTCTATTTCATTCAACCTCATATATCTGTCTTCTTTTTCTTACCTACCTACTTACGTCTGTCCTGTCTCTATTTTAATTCTTTCCGTCTTTCTCATTATCTAAATTACTTTCTTATTATCTCCATGTCTCTCTTTGTCTACATATTTCTCTTCCATCTCATTATCTCAATTCGTCTATCTCACTGTCTCTCAATCGGCTCTCTGACTTTCTTTCCCCATATATGCCTATATCTTCGTCTCCCTATCAGTATTCCACTCTCTATTCTTCTATCTCTTTCCTGTAGGCTACTAATCTCACTGTCTTTTGTAACTTCATTTCACTATCTCTACCCGCTTGTGTCACTATCTCTATCCCTCTAATATAATTCTCTAATCTCCATATCACTCTATTTCACTGTATCTTACTGTCTTCATCCGTCTATCACATTACTTCTAATCGTTTATCTCACAGTGTACCTATGTCTTTCCTTCTCTAGATTTCATTTTCACTATTTCGATCTACCACTTTATCCTTCTATCTCATTGATCGTCAGTCCCTTTACTTCTATCCATATATTTCACTATCTCGATCAGTCTGTCTCTTTATCTGTATCCGTCTTATTTCGATATTTATCCATCTGTTTTTTTTAATGTCAATGTCATTATTCTCAATGTTCATCCGTCCGTCGTTTTATTTCTATCTATCTCACTATATATTCGTTTGTCTCTTTGTTTGTACTCGTCTTATCTCGCTATCCATCCAGCTGTCTTTACCCCTATATGTCGATGCCACTATCTCGATTCGTCTATCTTTTCATCTCTGTTAGTCTACCTTATTGTTCATTCGTCTGTCTTTTATCTCTATCTACCTCATTATATATCTGTCTCTTTTTCTCTACCTGTCTCATTGTCCATCCGTGTGTCTCTTCATTTCTACCCGTATGTTTCACTGCCTCGATCCAACTGTCTCATTATCTTAAACCGTTTATCTCACTATTAATTCGCCTCTCACTTTACAACTACTATCAGTGTATCTCGCTATCTTGATCTATCTCTCTATCTCTATTCGTCTACATAACTTTCCATCCTCCTGTCTCTTTAGCTCTATCCGTCTATCTCACTACCCATCCATCTCTTTATCTCGAGTTTATCCACTGTCCGTCTCTTTATTACTATCAATCTATTTTTTATTTTAGTAGGTTATTTTACGACGCTTTATCTACATCTTAGGTTATTTAGCGTCTGAATGAGATGAAGGTGATAATTCCGGTGAAATGAGTCCGGGAACCAGCACCGAAAGTTACCCAGCATTTGCTCATATTGGGTTGAGGGACAACCCCGGAAAAAACCTCAACCAGGTAACTTGCGCCGGACGAGAATCTAACCCGGACCACCTGGTTTCGCGGCCAGACGCGCTAACCATTACTCCACAAGTGTGGACCTATCCAACTACATATCTCACTATATTTTTATCTCTGTCCGTCTATCTCACTGTCCTTTAGTTTGACTTTTTATCTGTATCCGTCCTTTCTCGCTGTCCGTCAACTCTTTATCTGTCTATCTCACTATCTTGATCCGTTTACCTCTTTATCTCTGCCCGTCTATCTCACTGACCATCCGTCTATCACTTTATTTCTATCCGTCTACTGTACTCCAACCACGAGAAAGTCTCCAGGGAATGAAGGGAAGCGGGGTGATGCTGTGAATGAATGTTGATGTCATAAGATGTCATAAGGTCACACACGTGGGTACTCTTATCTCTATTGGCTAGCTCTCAGAGCACAAACCATAACATTGATACAGACATATTGATACTACCTTAGTTACAAAATTAGATCACAGTTAATCTCCTGGTCTTTTAATCTCTTCATACAGGAAATAACATGCAGAAGAGCGCATGGTTTTTAAACTGACGTTATAATGATAATATTATTTATCTACGTCGTTCCAATAGATGACGCAATAGTAAGCACATTCCTTTCACGGTTGATCTCCTGGTTGGAGAACAGTATCTTCACCCGTCCATCTCATTGTCTCGATCTCTCTGTCTATTTTTATCCGTCTATCTCGCTGTCTCGATCTGTCTGTCTCATTACATTTATCCATCCATCTCACTGTCTCGATGTGTCTGTCTCATTATCTTTATCCTTCTATCTCACTGTCTCGATCTGTCTCTCGTCTTTATACGCCCATTTCACTGTCTCGATCTGTTTCATCTTTATCCGTCCATCTCACTCTCTTGATCTGTCTGTCTCATTATCTCTATCCGTCTCTCTCTGTCCCCCTTTCCGTTCCTTTCACTTTCTATATCTGTATACCTATTTATCCGTCCATCTCACTGTCTCGATCTGTCTCTCATTATCTTTATCTGCCCATTTCACTATTTCGATCTGTCTCATCTTCATCCGTCTATCTCACTGTCTCGATCTGTCTGTCTCATCTTTATCCTTCTATATCGCTGTCTATCCGTCTGTCTCATTATCTCTATCCGTCTATCTCTCTGTCCTTCTCTCCGTTCCTTTCACTTTCTATATCTGTATACCTCTTTATCCATCTATATCACTGTCTCGAATCTCAGATTTTGTCTCTTTCTTTCTATATGTGTATTCATTAACATATCCATTGCTCTGTCTACTTCTATATATACAGGGTGATTCACGAGGATTTACCGTCCCTTAAGGAGCTTATTTCCGCAGATATTCTGAGAAAAAAAAGCCATATAAACATTTGTCCTAATTTCAATATTTTTAAAGTGACATTAATTTCAAGTCGTTAGTAAAATGCATTTTTTTCTTGTCTTACGGGTAAGAAAATATTACAAATAGAGAATGAACTATTCAGAAGTGTCATTTCTTTAATTGGCAAGTGTTCTGAAGCTAACAATGTGTTGTTAATTGTTTTGCACAGATTTTATTTTTCAATTTTTAACTAAAAATGACATCATTCTTACGCACTTACAAAAAAAATTGTTACAAATCATACGACTTTAGGAACTTGATTCATTACAGTTTAGTTATGCATCCTAATGTACAGTCTGAAAGAATTTACAGTAGGGCGAGATTTGTAACAATTGATATGATAAATGCGTAAGAAAATGTAATTTTATAGTTAAAAAATAAAAAAAAAATTATGTACGGAGCAACTATGAAATACACAACACATTTTTAGTTTCAGAATAATAGCTAATTAAAGAAATGATACTCCTGAATAGTTCATTCTTTTTACCCTTAAAACTGAAGAATAATGCTATTTTACAAACAATTTCAAGTTAGTGTAATTCTGAAAATATTAAGATTAGGATAAATGTTAATATGACACTTTTTGCTCGGAAAGTCTTCGGAAATAAGCTCCGTAAGGAACGGCAAATCCTCGTGAATCACCCTGTATATATATATTTTTTCAATGTCCATGGCTGCATTTGCCTCAAGTCAGTAGTTATATTCTGTTAACTTACACCAGACGCATATGAAGTGGGGTCAGCGTGGCGCTAATCCTACATCTAAGATAGATTATATCCTCTCATTAAAAGCGTACCAAGAACCGTATTTACGTTGTCTATATTTTACGACAGAAGATGTTATAGTGTCGTTCAGTTTATCAATATTATTTCATTAGCAACTCTTTATCACGTATTTCTCAGTACCGGAACGATTACAGCTTCGCAGGAATTTAAAGCTTTGCTTCCTCTTATCTCTGTTTGAGTGGCTTTTGCGATGTCAACATTTTTCACTGTACTGCGGGTGGCATTATCTTAAAAATAATGCGTCTACTGGCTTTCCCAAACAGTTAATTTATGCAGATTTAAGAGCAACTAAGAGGAGATTATGTAAATTCGTATTTGTCGTCGGACACTTGTATACCGATCAATAAATATGACCTTTCCCCGCACTCTCGGCCCGACCACCAAGGTCCTGTATCAGAAGATAACCACAAACATAAACAAGCAATAACTTGCTGAATCAGTGCATTCGCTAGTTTTGGAGCATGCGCTGTTCTGGAAAGGAGTGCACGATGACACGGTGTTACGAAGGGCGGCCGTTGAATTTCTGAGCGATCGCAGTATGCAAATTACTGTTTCCGAAATTAACACATCCTCATGCCAATTACACAACGAGTAAAAAATATCGGGAATAAACTCATTTTAAACTCTGTCACCAATAAAATTAGTGTTTAATATTACATAACTATAATTTGAATTGCAATTAATGATGAAGTTCGACAAGGCTGCCCTTTATCGCCAACAATATTCAATGTAAAATATATCTAAACCGAACCGTTATTATATCAAACGAAATTCACAGTACCGGCATTTTTTGACGTGAAAACGTCTCTAAGTTGGGTCCAATAGAGGCTAAAATTCTAGAAAGTCATCCGACATATAATTTCTAAACTACACAACATATTCTAATGAAGTAAACAGAGATCGATAGACGAAGGATCAATGTATCCAGTGTGACCTCGAGTAGGGCAGGTGACGTCATCTAGCGATACTCGAGTGTGTGAAATTTGAGGCATATATTGTATCGCGTGATAGAATGGTCAAGTATCAGTACTTTCTTTTAAAACGAAATTTAAAAAAAAAAAGTATTCATTAAGGAATATAGGTGAAAGAGCATGACATTGTAAATATGAATTTCAGTAATAAAATAAAAGACAGAGAACATGAAAAAGTTAACAAGTTTATGAATTATGAGGGGAAACCCTTCACCATTGCACAGTGAACTGCCACCAATTTGAATTTGTAAAAAATAATAATAATTTTTTTAAATCGTAAAAATATTTTTTTAATATAGCAGAAGGAAGTATTTTGCACTTATCAATTTTCACTATTGTACAAGATACAGTAATGGAGGAAAAAAAAATGTTGAATATTTCCAAAAATTTTACTGCTGTAAGCTGTACCTAACCCCGTAAATACTTCGCAACGTTATAAATAATTTTGTGCGAGATCGTGCGTATTTGCTTGTTTTCCGCACAGAACCAATACGCGGTAAGTGTGAAATACCACATTCAGTATTCCCAACGTAACACACATAACAATTTCCCTCTTCTTACCGCTTAAGCGCGACATTCATTTTACTGCTTTAGGCTTTTAACATATTATTTTTAGAGACGTTTAACATAGTAATAATTATAAATTGGAAACTTACCACTGCAATTTCACCTAAATTGCACTGTTAATTATTGTTTTTAGATATTTGCAAAAATTAAGTAAAGTCTACTACTCCACGAAAGCTATTGTATTCCTGATACAAGTAACATTAAGGAAGCCGTGAAAAAATCAACAAAACTCCAGATGCCGATGTTATTACTGCAATATGTTATAAAAATAATATTGTTAAAGTATTAACATGAAAAAATAAATCATTACATAACCTTACCGTTTGTTTTAAGTTCGCATTTATAGACTGGGGGAAAAAAAGACAGACGTATATCACTGCCTGCTGGAGTATAGATATTTTTGTTTTCTAAAGTTGCCGTCATTAAACAGAAACCAAGATGGAGATTTCATTGCAACTAATTAGAAATTCGTCTTTCAGGTATGTAATAAACGATCTTCGCACAAAATAATGTAGGATACACGAGCGGTATGTTTGTTTTCATGTTCTCGGAAATTAAAAAAGCTCAACTACGTTTCGCTTTTTCAATCTTTTCCTCGAACATGAAAACGTCAACAAACCGCTCTTTTAACGCATATTACTATTACGCGCGTCACTTTTCAAAAGCCTGCCGCGCACATTTGGTTTCCCTTCCATTATTATAAATTACAATCTGTTTTAACTATACACAATAAGTCGAAATGGAATATGATTAATTGATTGAAAAGTGAAAGATTGGACGCGGACACGAGTGCTGTTTCGAATAGTTTAGAACGTACTCGCTGCGAGACGTCGATGAGGGAGCACATCTACAACACAACACATCCCCACTATGACAACCTGCGCACGAACGAACACCGGTTTGTGGCGCAGGTTTTTATGTCAGTGGTCGGGCTATAGCATGTAAAAGAACTACTGCGGGACAAAATTCCGGCACACCGGCGACGCTGATATTACCTCGGCAGTTGCGAGCGTTGTTAAATAAAACATAATTTGAAATAACTGAATGGTTTAAAACTTGCAAAAATACATGATGTTGATGCCTCGTGTTACAACTAATTGAAGACCTTCGGGGTAAATAATGTTAACCCACATTTATAAAGTTGTGAGATATGAGGAATTGTATTTTCAAAAAATATCTACTGTTACAAGTTTTGGAATCTCACTGCTGGATATAATTCTACATATGACTCACTTTTCCAATATTATTCATGAAAAGAACTCACATATAATCATTAATTTATTGACATTTTAACATATCCAACATCATATGTGCCTATATGTATGAGGGTTATAACTAGACAGTGGATTCGGGATGACTTATCGTTGAATGTGGGTGCACATTTACTATATGTTACAATTTTTTCATTCAGACCATTGGCTGAACAGGTTTTAAACAAACGACGTCAACATGCTACTGTATCTCCGTACAGTCAGAATGAAAAGAAAAATGACGTACTGTAGCACATACCTCGTTATCATTGATTTAATTACTAGCGTTGCAATAAACGACGATATAGTCTCGTAAGTTGTCGAAGCTGAATCGTCTTCGCCTTTCCTGCAGGATAACACAACTGCACACATTGCGTTGCAATGTTACTATGAACGGACCTGGGTCCCTTCGTTCTGTACGCTGCTGTACTCGCCAGGTACACAAAAGACGGACGACACGGCATTTGCCATATACTATGATACGAAACAACTTCACTTTTCCTTAAGTCATCCTGCATACACTGTCTGGTTATAACTGTTTACATCAGGCCTGCACAAGGTTTGCGCTCTCCGAGCCGGCTCACAGCTCATGAGCGGAATGCAGATATTAGCTGCGCTCTGTATAAGGGTGGACTGGAAGAAGGGGTGATGTCGTACAAAATGTACACAAAAGGAAGTACTATTACGAGTGTTCATGGAATGAATTTCCGTTCAGTCTTCGCAAAAGTATCTTGGACTATTATTAATTAATAAAGAAATATTTGATCTAAATGAGGGGTTGGAAAGCAATGGTGGATCATTAATGTTTAGATGAGAGGTTTGGACTTTTTCCATTGCTGGTTGTCACAATAAAAAAATTAAGACACAACGTTCCGAAGGGTAGTTCTCCCTTCGTCTTCAGGTGGATAGAAGGAGGGAAAGGAAAAAACCTACTGTTCGGATCGTTACGTACAGCTACACAGGATCAGTCATACAGAATAGCTGTATGTAACGATCCCAACAGTAGGTTTTTCCTTTCTCTCCTTCCTTCCACCTGAAGACGAAGGGAGAACCATCCTTCGAAACGTTGTCTTAATTTTTTGATTGTGACAACCAGCAATGGAAAAAGTCCAAACCTCTCACCTAAACATGAAAGAAATATTTATTTTACAGAAATAATAGCTACTTAAATGTACAATATCATTTTGTTATATTTTTATTTATCAGTATATGAAAACGAGGTTTTATGGTATTGGCAGCTGAAAGGAACAGTAGCCTACTGATCGTAATGAAATATCAGTTACAGATGTTAGATGCCTGCCTTTATTAAAGTTGATTATAGAAAACAGTTGCTCACAAATATAAATGTTGAGCCAAACATAAGTCATTTTCACAGCCAGCCTGTGTAGTCGTGGATGTTATTGCTAATGTTTAGTCTTGTAAAACTCAACCAGGCTAGTAGTATTATTCAAACGATCTTTAGCTCTTAGGTCACAATGAAGATCATCAATAAGTTCGAGCTGTAAATCGTAAAATGTTAAATGTTACGTTTTATTTAACGACGCTCGCAACTGCCGAGGTTATATCAGCGTCACCCGTGTGCCGGAATTTTGTCCCGGAGGAGTTCTTTTACATGCCAGTAAATGTACTGGCTTGAGCCTGGTGTATTTAAGCACACTTAAATGTAATAGACCTGGCCCGGAATCGAACCCGCAACCTCGGGCATAGAAATAATTAAGTACCTCTGATAAGAAAATGTATTTCAAATTCATAAAAAATAAATACCGACTGTACCTATCTCGGTTAATAATGCAGCTTTAAACTCCTGAACCTTTTCACTGTAATCTTCAGCAACAAAACAATCGTAAGTATCTTTATGTCTGGACTCGTAACGACGCATTATGTTATGTTTCTTTCTACCTTTCAAAATGTTGTGACGGATAAGGCACTGAATATTTACTCCAGCAGCTATGAAAAAATAAGCATTTTTCCATGCAACATTGAAAGAATTTGCCTAATGATCATTCTTCCGTCTTTTAGATTCCTCCATACTGTACTGTAGCAGTAGGTAAGCAACGTGAAACAGTTACTGAAAATACACACTGCACTCCACTAGATAGCTGAGTGGTCGTTTCCCTCTCCTCTACCTATAGCAAGTCTATGTCATTCTGACATATCTTCCTCTCCGTTTCGGCGAGCGGTAGACACAGCTCTCCCGCTCATTGAGCGCTGTTTGTGCAGGTATGGTTTACATGAAATAATGGTACAAGTAGTAGATAACTATTAATACAAACAAAATATCTTACATCGGTTTAGGATCTAATATTAAATTTCTAAAGTATATGCTGATGAAATTCAATTGTAGACTTCATTTCGGCTCCTTTCCAACGATACTGCTTATAACAATCTCCGGAATTTCTTTGCTTGCTATTTTTCATCGCCTGGCGTTCTCCTACTTTTCTTTTATGTCCTTTTCTTTGCTCAGAGACCGTTGAAATACAGGCGGAAGTGAAATCATTGAAAACAACACAAAGGCTTTGTTGCAGACCATGTTCTCTGTAAAAGTAGGCCAAATTAAAAAAAAATAGGTTACATATTTTACATACCGTAATTAAGTGGTTATTTATCTCATTAAACTGATACAAAATATCATAACCTATACTTGAACTCTATGCTAAAATGTAAAAAATGATAAGCCACATATCAACTTTTATAAAATGAGCAATGAATGCGGTGTGGTGTTGAAATTATAAAGAGATACATGTTATTAATAATTTGAACAATAGTAATGCAAATATACAGCAAAATAGTATTTTTATAATTATTTAATGTTTTGGCATGTAAATAATTACAACCCACATCAGAAACCACGCGATAGGCATAACTATTCACTATCCAAGTAACTAACCTTTATACTTTCTTGTGATGAATTATTTATACCAACTGAAGTTTCCCCGCAATCAGGATTTTTTAGGCTGTCATCACTATCAAAATCATCACCGTTTTCACTGTTTTGCTCTTGATAAACACGATTATCTTTAGCTGAACGCTTATGTTTCATTACACTGTCCCCCATCTTGAAAATGAGGGTTGCAACTAATGTGGATTGTTATTTAATATAGTCTGCATTGTTCTGCCATTTCCCAATAGATTCATGTACTACTTGGAGAAAATGAAAGTTCTTGTTGGATATAACTGTTTTGCACCAAGACCATTGAAAATATAAAATGTGAGGGTTATTATTATTTACCCCCGAGGTCTTCAATTATTTTTGAACTTCTACATCCATTATGATTTCTTTCATTTACTAAAGTTTATTTATGATATTTGTATTTATTTATTTATTTTATTGCTAGTAAGTTTGAAATGAATACAAGTTAATAAATACAATGAAAGATAAACTAGCCCACTCCTGAATGAGTAAGACTCGTGCTCAGGAGGGGATTCCAATACAGACAAAAATAAAATTAAAATTGAGAGTTAATACAGATTAAAAAGTGTTTAAAATGTTTAAACCCAAACTATAAATCCAATACAATTTTTTTTATTTTATTTTTTTATTAATTTGGAGAGGATTCGTGGTTAAAATAATATTGTAATAAAATTTGTTTAATAATCTGGGACCTTGACTCATGCTATGATAAAAAGCTGCATTGGTTTTACATTTTGGTTCACACAAACGCAGAGAATTCATATTTTTAGTTCTATATTTATGTATATACCTTTCAAAGTTATTACAATTTCTATGAAAATATTTTAATAAAATAAAATACATTTGTTTCATATTGAAAGCTTTGAAGTGTTTAAACAACAATTCAGTTTGGTAGTCTTTCTGCTTTTTTTAACAAATTTTTAATACTTTTTTCTGTAGTAAAATTAACGGATAAAGGTTGGATTTAAAAGTTCCACCCTAACCTATGATACCATACATAAATATAGATTGAAATAATGCTAAATAAATTATACGCAAACAGTTAATTGACAAAATATTTCTTAGAACAACAAAGTAACATAATGCTTTACGTAATTTATTACAAATATAATGAATATGATTATTCCATTTTAAATGTTTATCAATAATTATATCTAAGCATTTAACCTCATTAACTTAATTAATAACTGAACAATTGCAATTTATATCGGAGCAATCAGAATTATGCATTTTAATTTGTAGTATAGATGAAATTGGTTTTTGTTAATATTACTATATCCTCTTTTTTATATTGATTGTATTATTTTATTTCTATTTCTGTATTCTGTATATTTAAATAAAAAATCATAAACGTAAACTTTATAAGCTGCGTATATGTAAAATTTATAGTCATGTTTGTAGGATTTCCGATAAGCTGAATTGTTAAAGGTTAAATATGTTAAAATTATTATTATTATTATTATTATTATTATTATGTAATTTGGATAAGCTAAATAAGACGGTAAACATAATTTTAACATATTTAACCTACGTTTATGTATTTACGTAGAACTGTCGACAGGTGCATACCAACTATAATTGAAGCAGAACAAGGGAAAGACAAGAAAAACAATGGAAAACAATGAGAACAATGCGAATAAAAGAACGAGAAGGAAATGCAAGGAGAAGAAGATAAAGAAAAAGAATACAAAGATAAGAAGAATACAACAATAACAAGGAGAATTCAAGATGAACAAAAGGGATAAAGAGAGAACAAAAGGGAGGTAAGAACACGGGGAATGGAAGAAGGACAAGGGGAATACAAAAACAAGGGAAAGGAAAGGAGAAAAAGGGAATTACAAGGAGAAAAATTTGAATACAAATAAAACGAGAGGAATACAAGGTTTATTACCTTTATTATTTAAAGAAAATGGGATAGCTATTGTTTTATCAACAGTAATCTCACTAGACGTTTTGATTTATCTAGAGAAAATCAAAACTCGAGTGGGATTTAATTGACTATTACACGATTAGAAGAAAGTATATAAAGATTAGAAGTAACGAAGTACTCCAATACAATAAAATATTAATTGACTTACGAAAATACAACTGTCTTCAAATGTATTATTGTACCATCTCAACATTACAAATATTACGCTAGATGCATGCTAGATGGTAGTAGTGTCTTTATACAGACACTGTAATGATTACTATTCAATAAATCTTAATATTAAACAATCTCTGATACGTGACTATCCATAATATCATATAGCAGAAGTTCTTTTTATCCTCTCAGAGCAGAAGCTATAACATAACCTAACTAATATACACAAGTGTTAGAAAAGTTTTAATTAACGACGATGACATAAAAAATAAACATGAATTATTTTAAAAGGAATAATTATTGAATGTACAATTTTCAAATTTGAATGTGGTTGGTGGTTCAATTGATGTTATATTGGACGTGTGCGTAATAGAAGTGGAACTCGTTGATTTAGGCTTACATGGTGTATTCAACTTATTCAGAATTTCCGAATGAATAATTTTAAAAGGAATAATTATTGAAAATACAATTTTCAAATTTGAATGTGGTTGGTGGTTCAATTGATGTTATATTGGACGTGTGCATAATAGAAGTGGAACTCGTTGATTTAGGCCTACATGGTGTATTCAACTTATTCAGGATTTCCGAATGGTGCTCTTCATTTATTTGTAAATCGAATTTCAGAAGATGCATAGGTATGATCAGTGATTTTTATTAATTCTTGTTCTTGAATGCCAATGCGAGTCATATTTGAAACTGCTGTGCATCGACTGGAGTGGTTTGCAATTTTATATATATTTTTGACGTCCAGACCAGCGCAGTTTTAAATGTTGGCAAACAAAGGAACAAATGCTAGGGACGCGATAAAATTAAACAAATGCTAGGGACGCGATAAAATTAAACAAATGCTAGGGACGCGATAAAATTGTGCGATAAGCAGCCATGATTGGTTGAAATACGTCCTTTCATACCGTTTTATTGGTCAAAAGTAGTGTAACGTAGTAAGAGTGTAATAGTCTTTATTAATTACAAGTGAATTTAAATCGAACCATTTTTTTATTAATTTTAAGCCACAATTTGCATTATAATAAGCATCAGTCCAAGTTTTTCCACTAAAAAGTAAAACAGTATCAATAGCATACGAATATAAATATTACTTTCGTAGTTTACGGAACGAAGCTTTGCCCTCATCAGGCACCGAACACAGACATCGAGTGTGGTTGGGGTGTAAATGGAAATGAGACGCAGCATCGTCGCGCGAGTGTCATCTCTGTTAATCCCGTGAGGAGGATGTTTGTACCGTTGTATCTTTTAATTCCCCCCTCCTTTCGTCACAGGCGGAGGAAGTTGGTCATGATGCTTACGAAGACGGGATTGGAGGTGTATATTGAAACAGAGAGGCAGGGGTAGGCCATGATCTGACTATGCAGGCTTTGAGGGATTAGCTTGGGGTCAAAGTTGTCTCACGATTAATCCGTTGTATTCTGCAGATTGTTTGCGCGCTACTACTGCCTAATCAAAGCAACATTTCACCAGAGTCTACCATATACAGTCACGAAGCTTGAGTTTTGAGGGTGCTAGAAACAATAGACTGTGACGGTACTATTTTGCATTGCCTGTAATGAGGCGATATTAGCGATCCTAGTGGTGAGCAACTGTCTAATGTTTGCATATTTACTACGTATTGAGCTTCGCGACTGTATATACTAGACTGTGATTTCACACTGAACCAGAAACACATTTCAAATTTCCCAAATACAAGCTAATGCTCAGTTTCTGAAAATATAGTTAACTGTACAAACAGAGTTATAGCTTAACGAAAATAAGTTTGTAAATTGAACTAATTTGAGTGTATATGTTTGTATAGTTTGGCTGATGAATTGTATATGTTCTTAAAATGATTACTAGTCTGTGTAGCTCTACTGATGAATTGTATATAGACCTACTGTAAATTGAATGGTAATATGTAGAGCTCAACTGATGAATTGTTTATGATTATAAATTGAATTAATCTACTTGATATTAATTGCATAAATTTGTATAGCTTAATGAAAGTATGCTACTTTGTATTGTATATATTTGTATAGTTTTGGCCGATGAATTGTATATGCTTTAAATTGAATAGTAATCTATATAGCTCTACTGATAAATTGTTTGTGTTTGTAATTTGAAGTAGTTTGCATGATATGTATTATCAATTTCTGTATATCACAACTGGTTGAATTGTTTATGCCTTAAATTTAATTAACTTGTTTTGTATTATACATATAGCTCAACTTATGAATGATCGTTTGCGTTTGTAAATTTAATAATCTGATTGGGTCTGTATTGTATACTTTTAGTAGAGCCATCGATGTAGCTCAGTCGGCAGACTCGCTGGGCTGCTGATCCGGAGCTGCGTTCGGGCTTGGGTTGGATCCCCCTTTGGTCTTTGGTTTCTTCCGAGGTTTTCCCCAGCCGTGGGACTGAAGCCGGATGGTCTATGGCGAGTCCTTGGCATCAACCCCTTTGATTTGATTACCTGGTTGGGTTTTTCCGAGGTTTCCCCCACCAAAAGGCAAATGCCGGGTAATATTTTGGCGAATCCTCGGACCTCATCTCATCTCACTACATCTCGCCAAAATGTAAAAAAAATGTAAACAATTGCATAAAATTGTAAAAATTGTAGAAAATTACTAAATTATAAAACTATAAAAATTTGTAAAAATTGTAATTGTAATATTGTAAAATGTTGACTTGTTCCACATCTTAAAGCTTCATTGCTCATGTAAGATTTATGGTATAAAATAAATGTAAAAAAATGTAAAATATGATTTAACGTGCTTATATGTTTAAAATGAGTTTCCGAAACTACAGTTATCGTCAACTTTACAGTTACCTGTGCTTCGGCCTGTAGTTACCTGGCTGTTAGTACTGATTCGAACAAATACCGACATGCTACGCTACTACATTACTGTTTTGTAAACTATAATAACCGATATTAAATAATAATATAGATCACAATAAATTGATTTATTATATTATCTGTACAGTTTTAAAAATTTGGAGTTGTGAAGGATACTAGGCTTATCACTGAGGGACAGAGTTCCAAACGAAGTGCTACAAAAGATGTCAGCAATTAGGCCGGGTGCACACAGAATCAGACGCGGCGCGGCGCGACGCGACATTTTGTCTCGTGGTACTTGTCTCCCATTGATTTCTTATGGTGCGGTGCACACAGAATCAGACGCGGCGCGACGGTCGCGAGGAGACACAAGGAGACACGAAGAGACAACTTCGAATGACTGCTAGAAGTTCGTCGCGAGGAGACAGTCTGATAGCTGCAGTGTATTGCGCATGCGTTAGTAGTGGCTATGATTGCACGCTTTCCTTATCTATAAAAAATACTATTGTTGTGTAGTGCACATTATTCATAATGGAGCTCGATGCGGATAAATTAGTTGATTTAGTACAGGAAAGATACGTTCTGTACAATTTTTGAAACAATATCACGACAATAATGTGGTTTCTAAAAATATGTGAAACATTGCAAATGAGATGAAAGCACCAGGTGAATAATAATTTATAATAATAACACTGCGTAACAAATGTTAACATTTTTTTTTTTGCGCTAGGCATGTGATATATGTTTTCTATATAATTTGAGCCTCCTGAATACGAATAAGACAATAAAAACAGTTGTTGGTTACGGTTTTTGAGAAATGTTGGAATTTATATTTATTCCAAATATTGTTTTATATAATGACAATAAGGCTAAATATTCACTGTTCAGAAGATTACAGCTTTCTTTTTCTGCATTTTCTTTTACATTGGGCATCAGGTACATCACGAGCTAAAGTCCAACAATAGTCTGCTAGCATATTGGTACTCCATTGTCCTTGGTATCTTTTTTCCATAGTTGAAATTTGTTGATGGAAGCGCTCATCATGCTCATCACTGAAATCGCACAATTCTCGAGGGAAAAAAAAGTCAAGATGTGAGTGAAGGAAGTGAATTTTCAGGGAAATTTTACAACCCCTAGTTTAATACGTCAACAGTAAATTTTTCACTAGTTCTTCATAGTTCTCACTTCTACAGTTATCCAGAAAATTAATTCAACCTCCTTGAATGCTATCCAGACGGCTGTCTCTTTTCCTTCCTGCAAAGATTCGAAGTGATTGTCCTTCATTATTTCTCTAATTTGTGGTCCATTGAGAACTCCCTCCTTTATTTTTGAATCACTAATAGCAGGAAATGTTAAGGAATGCGCGCTGGTCCGAGTCCTCATGGGGGAAGAAATTTTCTCATGAAATTTCGGCCAGTGTATGGGACCGGTGCCCACCTAGCATCGTGATGCACTTGGGAAACTACGATAGGTAGCGAAAATCGGTTGCGAAAGCCAGATATAACGACTGGGGGGTTCATCGTGCTAACCACACGATACCTCCATTCTAGTTGGATGATCGTACACCTCTGTTTTGGCATGTGGACGTGAGGCCAGCAGCCGGCTAGTCGGTCTGGGCTCTTCACGGGGTGTAGCGCCACGGATTATTATTAGCAGGAAATTTTTCCTGGATATTTTTAAATGTTTCAGTTTTATAATTTATCCCTTTAACAAAATTCTTCATTAACTCTAACTTATTGTGCAAAAGGAGTAAAATTACTTCGCTTTGAGGTATAAGGGGTTGATGTATAATATTTTTCTTCCTTAGCTCTAGTGATTGTCGTTTTATTTTATAATGCTTATCTCGAGCGCGAGTCCACAACCTGTGGAGTGACGGTCAGCGCGTCTGGCCGCGAAACCAGGTGGCCCGGGTTCGAATCCCGGTCGGGGCAAGTTACCTGGTTGAGGCTTTTTCCGGGGGTTTCCCTCAACTCAATACGAGCAAATGCTGAGTAACTTTCGGTGCTGGACCCCGGACTCATTTCATCGGCATTATCGCCTTCATTTCATTCAGACGCTAAATAACCCAGATGTTGAAAAAGCGTCGTAAAATAACCCAATAAAATAAAAATAAAATATCTCGAGCACGACTGTCCAATTCGTACAGAAAGTAGCAAAATTTTGTGTAGCCTAATTGCATTCCAAAAAGCAATGCTACAACCTTCAAATCCGCACATATAAACCATTCGTACTTTGAATATTATCATTAAAGCACACTTTAAAGAAATACACGTCTTACACAGAATAGTAACACCACAAAAATATCCTGGTAAACTGAAACGTTTTCATACGGCGAACCTGTTTCTTCCCCTCCAAATGGAACCGAAAAGGGCAATAAAATAATTTCCGCTTCTAGAAGTGGTTTTAATAAGAAAGAAGTGCGCACAAACGTGCAATTTAGTTTGGTATGAGTTACTTTTCTTTACTATATTCCATTAGTGACTTCGTTCTATTCACACATTTACTAAAATGATATTTTGGACACACTTCGTAGCACAGTTTGCACACGCATTCGGGGGAAGGTTCGTGGTACTCTGATCTTCTGCACAGTTTGTGGTGAACTGCTAGCCTTGTTATGGCGCTTCGTGACTTGTTGTTCGGTGGTTTTGACATGGTGATATATTGCAAAATATAAACTACAGTAATGTAATTAAAGCTCACCGTGAAAGAAATGTACATCTCAAGTAAAATCAGGTAAACTCAAGTGAATTTATACCGCGAACCTGTTTCACTCCCTCGAAATAGACTCGTAGAAGGACAATAAAATAATTTCCCTTTCTACAAGTGCTTCTAACATGGTGCCCTACTTATACTAATATTGTTTTCACATAATGGGTCTTCACATTTGTAAAACAAAATAGTTACGCACGAAATACGGTGATTTTTTAAATAAAATGCATAGAAAATTAATTATATTGTGCATCTCGAAAACCCGAAGTGATGGAACATTTTGCTTGTTATATATTAATTCAGGAGGTCGAAATTAGTAAGAATGTGTTAGTTTTATGTCTGGCGCAAAATGACTTTTGACCAGTGTAATTTGTAGTAAGTCTAATTCTCTGCTCTATACTATCATCATTATTGATTTAATATATTATTTTTCTTTATTGTGAGTCGTGAAGTAGTCATAAACATAAAAAAAGACGTTTGTGCAGTACATTTTAATTTTAAGACTCTTTCAATCGTATAGATTTTTAGGAGCTTGCGTTCTTAGGAAATAATAAGCAAATACAATAGAATTTTTCATATAGACAGTCCTCTTTTATCGACGCCATTTTCTAGCCTAGGCCCGTTTCCCAATCCCACAGCCAGCAAATCAGTTGTCGCGAGCAGACAGTTTTAAGCTGTCGCGAGGCGTTGTAAAGCAAAACGTAGCGTCGCGCCGCGCCGTGTCGCGTCGCGTCTGATTCTGTGTGCACCCGGCCTTAAAGATCCAGCACTGCAAGCCACCAACACCAAATGGAAGTGGGGAGGCCATGTTGCAAGACTTAGAGACGGAAGGTGGACGCAGAAAGTCACACTGTGGCATCCCCCATTGGCAAGAGAGCACGCAGAAGACCAAGAAGAAGATGGACTGACCTCTTCAGTGAACGTGTAGGAAGCCATTGGTCAAGCAGAGCAAGAAATAGGGAAGACTGGAAAAACGTAAGAAGACAAGTGAACAGCGACTAAAACCAGTGCGACAGAAACAAGCGAATAATATCAAACAGTGCAGAATGTGAACCAAGTGAACAATTCCAAGCATGTAAACATCTCTTACGCGGAGTAGCTCACCGCGTGAGACAAGTAGAGCTCTCCCTCTATAGGAGGAGGCCTTTGCCCTTAACGGGACATTTTTAGGCTAATCATTTCATTTCATTTACGTAACTTACGGTAAATGTTTTACTTTCTATGACATTAGGATAATAATGTGTGTTTGTAAACACAATTTTGAACATCTCAAGTTTAATTTTCGACATCAACTAAAGATTCTATGTCGTCAGTCGAGAAATATTTTATTCTTGGATGTTCTACCAATGCCAATGGTATTTCGAACTCTGAAAAGTCGATTTGAATACATGAAAGCATTCATATGGACGAATGTAAAATATTTTGACATTTTTATCGGTATGGCTACCGTAGCTACACAGCTGAATATGGTTGCACTTTTGAAGCAGAAGTTAAATCTAACTCTCTTCACTAGTATTATTTACCTCGATGATCACTCCAAATATCAACAATTGTTGCTTTTTTAATCATATTATGATTGAGATGGAAGTGTACAAGTACACTATCGTTTATCACATGATTCTATATTTAAAAAGCCTTGCACCTACTAGTACAGAGCTCACTATGTACCTATCAGCCATATTACCGCTGAAAACTTCTGCAAACAAAAGTAACTATAAATAACTAAAAAATCACTAACAAAATATTAGTGAGACATCTATGGACGACAATAGATACTGAACTTGAAGTTACCTCAGCTGTTAGTTACAAGCGCTAATAAATCTACATTCAACTTTCCGGAATCTCATGAAAGTTATCGGTGCAGTTAGAATTATAAGAGCAGTTAAGTAACTGAGAGTTAACTGAGGTCTACCTGAAACCGGGCATATGTGACATGAAAGGAATCTGATTTTGACGTAGGATCAAGATCTTCTCCTCACTACATAGGTACGTAAGGATAACTTCGGAATTGACTGTAATATAAAAATGCAATTCGCATTATTCTCGTTCTGTTCCTCTTGTTTCTCTTGTATTATCCTTGTATTCTTTTTAGTTCCTTTGTTCTCCTTGTATTCCTCTTGTTTTATTTGTATTCAAATTTTCTCCTTGTATTCCCCCTTTTCTCCTTTCCTTTCCCTTGTTTTTGTATTCCCCTTGTTCTTCTTGCATTCCCCTTGTTCCTATCTTCCTTTTGTTCATCTTGAATTCTCCTTGTTCTTCTTGTATTCTTCTTATCCTTGTAATTTTATTCTTTTATTCCTTTTATTCGCCTTGTCCTCATTGTCTTCCCTTGTTTCTCTTGACTTTCCCTTGTTCTGCTAGTATTCTAGTTGCTATGCACCTGTCGACAGGTGATAGCACTCTCATATATTTCTACGTAAACACATGTACGCAGGTTAAATATGTTAAAATTATGTTTACCATCTTATTTAGCTTATCCAAATTACATAATAATAATAATAATAATAATAATAATAATAATAATAATAATAATAATAATAATATTAATACTAATAATAATAATAAGATATTTAACCTTTAACAATACAGCTTATCGGAAATCCTATAAATTAATTTTAACATATTTAACCTTTAACAACAAAGCTTATCGGAAATCCTATGAATTAATTTTTACATATTTAACCTTTAACAATTCAGCTTATCGGAAATCCTATGAATTAATTTTAACATATTTAACCTTTAACAATTCAGCTTATCGGATCCTATGAATTAATTTTAACATATTTAACCTTTAACACATCAGCTTATCGGAAATCCTACAAACATGACTATAAATTTTACATATACGCAGCTTATAAAGTTTAAGTTTATGATTTATTATTTAAATATACAGAATACGGAAAATAATTACAACAATATAAATATAAATAAAATAATACAATCAATATAAAAAAGAGGATACAATAATATTAACAAACATTTTAGGATCGAATGAGCAGCGCTCGTGATCGGTCGCAGTTCAGATAGGCTATATTATTAATATAAGAGGAATAGAGAAAATAAGATAAAATAGGAACTAAAATTAAAATTAGAACTACAGTGAAATTATGTAATATAATATATTAATATAAGAGGAATATAGAAAATAAAATAAAATAGGAACTAAAATTGAAATTACAGCTAAAATGAAATTATATAATATATTGTAATAATAACATAGGAAAGAATAAGTGAATAAAGTAAGATTCGATTTTTTTTATTTTGCTTGAAGCAAGGCTGCTTTGGAGTATTAGCCGTTAATTATTTGAGGTTCAGTTGAAATGTTTCCTTTAGCTGAATACACAATTTGAAATTTTTTAAACTTATTTAGAAAATATTTGAACTACATAACAAAATAATTCTGTCGGCGATTTGCAAAAGGGGACACGTCCAAAAAAACAAAGTGTTGGAAAATCGTAAAAAAAATCATTAAAAACTTAAAAAATAGAAATGTTTATGGATACTGAATGTATGTATTAACAGTAATATAATTAGAAAAAATATATGAAAATTTTAATTTGTTAACTTATCTATAGTTTTTGTGATTTTCCAACATTTTGTTATATGGTGCATGTCCTCTTTCGCAAATCGACGACAGAATTCCTCCTACTGCTAAAAACAGAATTTTAGAAAAAAAAAAACCTATGAAATGTCACTCATGATCTTGATCGATTTAGTCTGTTTGTAATGTAGATTCTTTGTTTGACATGCAACTAATAGAAATCTGATTTTTAGTATTATTAGATAGTGTTAGGGCGTTGCGCCCTACGCCGTAGCGTCGTAGTATAAGCCACAGGCGGGAAACTCGTATAGCAATCTAGTATATACAGTCACGAAGCTTGAGTTTTGAGGGTGCTAGGAACAATAGACTGTGCAGGTACTATTTCGCATTGTCTGTAATCAGGCGATAGTAGCGATCCTAGTGGTTAGCAACTATCTATGGATGCATATTTATTACGTATTGAGCTTCGTGACTGTATATACTAGACTGTGCTCGTACTGTAAATACAGCAGTCTGCATAGGAGCAACTAAGGTAAGGGGAGAGGCTAAGCTCTCTGACAGGGACTGTTTCCCGACCCTGGCTAAGCTGTCAAAGATATCATGCCTGAGCTCCAGTTACGGAAAGCGCGCTAGTTCCAGTCCTTGTGGCATGGACGAATGTATAGGACCCATGCCACCCAACATGATGATAAATTTGGGGACCTACGATAGGCAGCGAAATGCCTCTCAAAAACCCACTATAAGGCCAAGGGATCATAATGCCGAACAGAAAATATCTCCGTTCTAGTTGGATGATAGTCCACCTCTACTGAGGTGTGTGGACGTGAAGCCATGCAGGTGGCTGAATGGGTTTGACCAACATCCTTGGGATGTCGATTCACAGATTATTACTTTAGTAATTTTATTATTATTATTGTTATTATTATTATTATTATTATTATTATTATTATTATTATTATTATTATTATTATTATTATGACAGCTGCGATGTTACGTAGCATCGGTGAGTTTGATGGTAACAAAATTGTACACTATCTACCAAAAAGTAATTGGGCACTGTTTTCGTCCCTTTAGAACCTCGTAGTATCACCTCTTGTTGCTATAACAGCAGCCACCCTGTCAGGCATGCTCTCCACTAGTTTGTGTAGGATATCTACTGAATTTGTCGCCATACCTCCTGCAACATGGCACTCAGTTGGACAATGGAAGTTGGCCGCATCTCCCGAGACCTCAATCGCCTGTCCAATTCATTCCCAAAGGTGCTCACTGGGATTGAGATCAGGACTCTGTGCAGGCCAGTCCAACCAGTGAACATTATTGTCTGCATACCACTGCAAAGTAGCCGCCTAAACATGGAGCCAACTTCCATTGTCCAACTGAGTGCCATGTTGCAAGAGGAATGGCGACGCATTCCAGTGGATATTCGACACAAACTAGTGGAGAGCATGCCTGACTGGGTGGCTGTTGTTATAGCAACAAGAGGTGGTACCATGAGGTTTCCAAGGGGCAAAAACAGTGCCCAATTACTTTTTGGTAGATAGTGTATTTTGACGACCGAGGATTTACTGTGGACCACTGACATTCGTCATACAGTCGAGGAGAACCTCGAAAAGTCCAACTAAATAATCGGTCCAAGCGGAATTCGAACCCATGTCATAGTGTAGCTTCTGGTCAGGAGACAAGCTCTTTACACCTAAGCTAAACTGGTGGACCCATATAGATTACACGCATTTAAGAAATAGAAGAATATTGTTGTTATATAGGTTCCGGGCGAGGGAATGATGTGCTTCAGTAATTCTGAATATGGCGAGATTACAACAGGTGGCTCGAATTTGAGAGTAACATTGAGGGCACAGGATCAAATCCCTGTTGGGACAAGTTACCTGTTTGAGCTTCCGATGTTTTCCCTCAACCTATTGAAGCAGAATTTCTGGGCAAGTTTTGGCGTTGAACTTCGGACTCATTTCGCTCTCATAATTACACTTCCACTCTTTCATCATCATCTCCATTTCTTTCCCACATTTCGGAATTCCGTCCAATGTAGAGTCGATTGCGGGCCGCCACCGAATTTGGACCAAGTGGTATGTGGTCATTAGTTGCTGATGGTAGTGCTGTGGGCTCTCCCCTGGGCTTATGGTACCTCGTGGGACTGCGTTTGAGACTGTAATTGAGGTTGTCTTGAGAAAACTCCACAGAATTCGTATGTACATTCAAGTTTGAGACCAGCCTCAGACTGTTCCAGGATATCATTGAGACTGCAATGAGAGGACTTGAGACGATCTCAGTTGGCTGTGAGAAAAAATGGCGGCTATTTTAGGTGACTGTCGAGTATTTTTATTTTATTGGAAAAAAAGATGACAGTGAACATGAAAAACGGTTGCCAAGGAGATATTTTAGGGACAATGAAAATCGACTGGAATTTTACAAAGATGGGCAGTTTTATGAAAGCTACAGATTCACAAACATCACCGTCCTAAATGGCATTTATATTTTATTACCTGTTGAAGAATAAAGGACAGGTCGTGGTCTTCCTTTCCCATGAATTCTGAAACTCTCGACTGCTCCAAGAATTTATAAATTATGAGACAGTCAAGTGAATGTAACTTAAACCTTATTATAGGGTAGCTGAGGATAATTGTAAACAGGGGTAATTGTAAACAAATGCTGTGAGAAATACAAAACTGTCAATATAAATATTTTAATTCGGGGGAATATTTAAATTAACATGTTTGCTAACCTACAAAGCAGTTTGGCGCCAAATAGGAGTAACTGCTTAGTTGTGAACGAATGTTTGGTAAGAGTCTACAAAAAAAGTTGAGAAAAAATTTTGCTTCACCTTCATTTTCGGCATTGTAAGTAAATGTACAGTGCAATTTTTTAAGAATGTGTTGTTTTTATGAGTAATGTATAGTAATTAACATTTATTACAATGGTTTTGAGATCTCCCATAACCTCAGTTCATTAAATTATGACGTGTTTACTTTTTCCTCATAGTTTTAATTGCTTGGGGGTAATTGTAAACATGTTTTACTATGGTTATATTTTGAAGTTTTCAGTAATCAAAAATACCCCCAACCAACTACACTCTAGAGGATTTAGAGAGGGTTGTCACAGATGAGAAAAATAGTACCGTAAAGTGGAGTGACTTTGAACGCTGAGGTGACTTTGAACAGTAATGTAGCGCCTTTCTAAATTAAATGCTGTACCCAATTGCGAAAAAACTGTTTAAGTTGTCAATAAATTAGTTCAGTTTTTCGCAATTGGGTACAGCATTTAATTTAGAAAGGCGCTACATTACTGTTCAAAAGTTACCTCGGCGTTCAAAGTCACCCCACTTTACGGTAATTACAGTTATCGTGAAGCTCAGGAGAGGTACTGAGTTCCTATATCGTCATATATCATAGGTTAAAGGGATGAAATGTACCAGTGAACAAAATTGGAGGTGGAAGGAGTACAGCTCTTTGTTCTGAAACAGAACAAAAAATGTTCAGTGTCTGATAGCCCCTTGCGAAATTTGGTGTTTACAATTACCCCCCTCTCAAAGAGGAAAATGTAAACAGGTGGGGTAAATATACACTGGTGGCCATAATTCTGGAAACTTTTTGTTTTTGTTCTGAACTATTATAACATCCGTATTTATTCACAGATTTATACAATTTAAAATATTACTCGTGACTGATTCGTTAATTATGGGGTTATAATAAAGGTATTATATTAAATCCTTAATATTTAACAATAAATAATCATTACTATGTGGGGAATTATGTTCTTGTCATTTAAGATCTAAATATTTATTTCAGATTTCAGTATAATTTCTGACTAATTACTGAAATAAAAATTGGTCCATTTTTGATTTTAAGATTATTGTTGATCAGTAGGAACAATGTTGAGCAATTTTACCATAAAATATGGACATTATGAGTGTGTTTCTATTATTAGTCTAACTTAAGATTTCGTTTGGTTAACACCTGATTATTTTACCACAAACTCTATTGATAATTTTATCACAATTGCTCCAAGAAAGAAATGGACACCTTCTAAACGAAGTAGGGCAGTCACACTTTGAGAAGAAGGCTACACATTCAAGGAAATTGCAAGAAAACTTGGTAATGGTGCTACAGTGTCTGGCGTCCAGAAGGTATGGCAGAGGTACAAATCCACAAAGTCTTGTAAAAGAACATCTAGGACTGGTAGAAAACCTAAAGTAAGTCCAATAGATGTGAGGCAGATTTGTGGATTAGCATTGAAAGATCGAAAGAAATCTTCTAAAGAGATACAGGAAGTTCTACACTGCAGTGAACTTGGTATTTCTGCGAGGACTGTTCGAAGGAAGTTATTTGACAATGGATTGAAAGCAAGAGCACTCAGAAAAAAACCATTTCTCAACAAAAGGCAACGAGAAAATAGTGTAAATGGGTGCAAAAATCATCAATCATGGACCAATGAACTGGGCGATCGTGATATGGAGTGATAAAACAAGAATTTCTGTATTTGGAAGTGACAGAGTCAAATACGTTCGTCACCGAGATGGAGAAGCTTTGAATTCTGAGTGCCTCATCGCAGTTATGAAACATCCTGTTGCTGTCATGATCTGGGGATGCATGTCCAAGACTGGAGTAGGAAGACTTCAGATTGTTCAAGGGAACTTCAATGCGGAAAAATACATAAAAGATATTCTGGAAGCGAAATTGATACCATCCAATTTCGACTTACACCCAAATTGTGATGACTTTGTATTTCAACAGGATGGTGCTCCATGCCATACTGCCAAGAGTGTTATGCGATGATTTCAACAGAAAAATATCAAGGTGATAAAGTTGCCTGGGAATAGTCCTGACCTTAATCTAATTGAAAACTTGTGGTCAATGTTAAAAAGTTTGGTGTCTAAAAAAATCTCACTAAACAAACTCAATTGATTAAAACCATTATCCACAGCTGGTTTCGGATCATCAGCAAGGAAGAACTGCAACGTCTAGTGGACTCAATGCCACGCAGAAATGATGCTGTCATTAAAAATAAATGTTATCAAACACAGTATTAACTTTTACAGAATGAATGAGAAAATAACACGCAAAATTTTTCTAAGTTTTAATGTGTAAATATCTGTTTTCTCATACACATTATGCTATAAAATTATGTATTTTCTTTAAAAATGGAATGGACAATATTTGTTTGATGCATTCAGTCACGTGTAACATTTTAAATTGTAATAATATGTGAATAAAAATAGATGTTATGATAATTCAGTACAAACACAAAAAGTTTCCAGAATTATGGCCACCAGTGTAAACTAGCAATTAAAAGATAAAAAAGTCAAACTTGTTATTTTAAACTCATTTTCAGGGAAACGAAAGATCTAAAAATAACACAATATTTCTTTGTCATGCTTACCGTTACTGAGGGTTGCGTAATGTTGAAATATATTTGAAATCAGTGAAAAGTGTTTACAATTACCCTTGTCTACCCCAATTAGGCAAGACATGAAACTTTATTCGAGTGTGTTTATTAGGTTATAATAGCCAATTTAGTTTGTTACAAGATAGATATTTTAATAACAACACTAGAAAATGCGCAATCATATACACTGCTAACTCGTGGACACTGACCATGTGATCAGAAATGACAACATAAATGTATGAATACATTTGTCTTCAAGGCGAATATTCTCAACATAATATCAGGATTGTGTCAGACAAGACTGGACGGAGAAGGAGTCTGTGCAGACGAAAATTATTGAGAACGGTCTTGACATATTCTTGGTCTTGGTGAAGTTTTGAGAATAGCTTGGCGCTGACTATGCATAGATCTACTTAACTGGAAGTTGAAGGAACTGTTTAATCCAATGATTTGATAACCTATATCAGTGATGTCAAAGCAAGCGCATTTTTCTGAACTTGACGTCGTGCGCGGGCAGCAAGCGCTAAGTATGGAAAGAGGAAGGGTTGTGTATATGAATAAGCAACCTGTTGGATTAAGAAAACAGTGGTGCACAAACTTCGAACGGAACGTGAAATTTTATGTCGTTATTTTTATATGGCTTCTTTCTGTTTAATATTATCTATATTGTCTGTAAAACAAAAGTACTAACACTGATTTCTTAATATTGCATTCGTGTTTTAAATCTTAATAACATAATAGAGAGTTAAGAAGGAATATTCACTTAAATTCCATAGTAGTATAATATTATACTGAATTAAATGGATGGAACACATCATTCATAAAGAAAATGATATTCCAAAGAAAGAGATTGAGTATGACATGATAAGTTGGAATTTATATTGATGGTATCTTTAGCCTTACAAAAGTAATCAATAAATTAATCAAAACAATATTACAGTACAAAGCAAGGTTACCTAGGTACTGTATCTGTTTTGAGTGTAACTAATATTACATATCAAAACTCTTACCGCATTATGCATTTAAGGTGATATTGGTGAGCAACTTCCTATCATCAGAATATTAAATTATTATCTCGAAATCTGCTGAAGCTATAGAGCAGACATTTTTACAACACATGGGCACGTATCTTTTGCTTATGATGTAACAGTAGTTGCTTTGTTAATTCATTTCCTTACAAACAATTTCCATGCGAATATTTTCAAAATTTTCAATACACTATCTTCAGTAATACGTATATACGGTATATTAGATTTACGAAAACGTTCTGTAAGGCTACTAAATAAATAGGCCTATACCTGAAAATTTCACGTTTCTATACGAAAAGTTGAGAAAATATTTCTTTTGAATAAAAAGTCAAACTCGTGAAAAAGAGGATTAAAATTAAAACTCACATTCTTATAATGCACTTATACTTCTCAGGCAAATCTAAAAATTAACATGGATACAGTTTTAATAAGTTCTCTTCCCTTTATCTAGTGAATCAGTGCTGGCCATCCCTGAATATAGCTCGACCAAGCGGCATATACCACTTCTTTCGTCTGTCTCCTTTCCGCTGTAAAAAAAAAAAGACTCAGGCTCTCCTGGGCTCTAAAGCGCGCGCTTGCTCATGTGGGCATCAATTGACATGCCTGACCTATATAATTGCATATATCCGCCACGGTGGTGTAGTGGCTAGAGAGCTGGACTTATATTCCTGTGGACCTGCGTTCGATCGCGGCGTATCCCCGATTTGTAATTTGTGTGTAGCGTAGACCAGCCTCCTATGGCGCATCCTGGTAAATCTGTCGGTAAATTGGTCTACACAACTGACTTTATATAAGTGAATGACGAAAAGTCAAGCACACACCATTTTGTATAGCAAAAAATATATCAGATCATATAATAATTGATTTTGTTTGTGTAACAGTAATATACGTTACAAGAGCGGTATGTTGACGTTTTCATGTTCGAGGAAAAGTTTGAAAAAGCGAAACGTAGTTGAGCTTTTTTAATTTCCGAGAACATGAAAACAAACATACCGTTCGTGTATCGTACATTATTTTGTGCGAAGATCGTTTATTACATACCTGAAAGACGAATTTCTAATTATTTGAAATGAAATCTCCATGTTGGTTTCTGTTTAATGACGGCAACTTCGGAAAACCAAAATATCTTTCTTCAACATTGTTGCTATAAAATGTTTTCTGTGTTTACTATACTACAGCAGGTCGTGATATACGTCTGTCTTTTTTTCCCCTAGTCTATAAATGCGAACTTAAAACAAACGGTAAGGTTATGTAATGATTTATTTTTCATTTTAATGTTTTAACAATATTATTTGTATAACATATTGCAGTAATAACATCTGCATCTGGAATCTTGTTGAATTTTTCACGGCTTCCTTAATGTTACTTGTATCAGGAATGCAATAAGTTTCGTGGAGTAGTAGACTTTACTTAATTTTTGCAAATATTTAAAAACAATAATTAACATTGCAATTTAGGTGAAATTGCAGTGGTAAGTTTCCAATTTATAATTATTACTATGTTAAACGTCTCTAAAAATAATATGTTAAAAGCCTAAAGCAGTAAAATGAATGTCGCGCTTAAGCGGTAAGAAGAGGGAAATTGTTATGTGTGTTACTTTGGGAATACTGAATGTGGTATTTCACACTTACCGCGCATTGGTTCTGTGCGGAAAACAAGCAAATACGCACAATCTCGCACAAAATACGTTGTGAATTTGAATCAAGGATAATCTTCGGGCCGCTGCATAAGTTAATGTGATCAATATAAAAATGTTGTGGCGTGAAGGTTAGTCACAAATATGGAAGAAAATGTTCATTTTCTAAGATTTCGGTCGTAAAATATTTCTTGGTATAAGTCTCCGCGCAGGTGCAAGAAGAACGTCTGCACACGCAACGCAGACCTTGGCTTGTTTTTCCAGTTTAAGATACGACGAGTAAATAGCCTATACTGATTAGTTCATAACGTGCTTCTTTCGTCATATGAAGATTCCCGCGCTCTGTCGGCTGCATAAAATATAGCAATGCATGCAGCTTTATTTATTTGTTTATTTACTTAATTAATTAATTGTTTATTTATTTATTCATTTAATTATTTATTTATTCATTTACTTATTTATTAATTTATTTACTTAGATATTTCGTAATTTATTTACTTATTTATTTATTACTTATAACTTAATATTTATTTAATTATTTATTTAGTCAGTTAGTTATTTAGTTAGTTATTTAGTAAGTTATTTCGTAAATTAGTTATTTAGTTAGTTACTTAGTTCTTTACATAGTTATTTACTTAGTTATTTAGTTAGTTATTTTATTTATTTGTTTATTTACTTATTATTTATTTATTCACTCACTTATTTATTTATTTATTTATTTACTTAATTAATTAATTGTTTATTTATTTATTTATTCATTTACTTATTTATTTACTTATTTAGTCAGTTAGTTATTTAGTTAGTTATTTTAGTAAGTTATTTCATAAATTAGTTATTTAGTTAGTTACTTAGTTCTTTACATAGTTATTTATTTAGTTAGTTGTTTAGTAAGTTATTTCATAAATTAGTTATTTAGTTAGTTACTTAGTTCTTTACATAGTTATTTATTTAGTTATTAGTTAGTTATTTAGTTGTTTGGTTAGTTATTTTATTTATTTGTTTATTTACTTAATTAATTAATTGTTTATTTATTTATTTATTTATTTACTTAATTAATTAATTGTTTATTTATTTATTCATTTACTTATTTATTTATTTATTTACTTACTTAGATATTTAGTAATTTATTTATTACTTATAACTTATTATTTATTTACTTATTTATTTAGTCAGTTAGTTATTTAGTTAGTTATTTAGTAAGTTATTTCGTAAATTAGTTATTTAGTTAGTTACTTATTTCTTTACATAGTTATTTATTTAGTTATTTAGTTAGTTATTTAGTTGTTTGGTTAGTTATTTTATTTATTTGTTTATTTAGTTATTTATTTATTCACTCACTTATTTATTTATTTATTTATCTATTTACTTATTTATTTATTACTTATAACTTATTATTTATTTACTTATTTATTTAGTCAGTTAGTTATTTAGTTAGTTATTTAGTAAGTTATTTCGTAAATCAGTTATTTAGTTAGTTACTTAGTTCTTTACATAGTTATTTATTTAGTTATTTAGTTAGTTATTTAGTTCTTTGGTTAGTTATTTTATTTATTTGTTTATTTACTTATTTATTAGTTATTTATCCACTCACTTATTTATTTATTTATTTATTTATTTATTTATTTATTTATTTTTAAAATTCAATTATAATTTATTTACACTTCGAATTGAAACAAAATAGAAAGTTAATTTTTGGAGACCGACATTTGTCTGTAGACTGCATATACCATATCAAAAATAGGGCCACACATGGTGTTCGATTTGACATGCAATTACTCATAACATTAACAATATTGAAAATTAGAAGTAGACTAGAGCAGATGGTCTACTAAATGATAAGTTAAACCTAATCTCGAGTGTCATTTATATTTGTTACTGTTGCTCCAAAGTTTTTTAATTTTGTACCTTTTCAAAGGATAAATTTCCAATTTTTATATTTCTATTTCGTACTATGTTCTGGTCACGAGACGTAATCATATACTTTGTTTTTTCGCGATATACTTCCAAATTTACCTGTTTACTTCCTTCAAGTAAAATCCCATTGTTTTTCGTATTTACGTCAACCGCATAAACTAGCAGCTGATGTAACCCGTTCAAATAATAATAATAATAATAATAATAATAATAATAATAATAATAATAATAATAATAAACTCGGCAGTAATTGATTCTCAAACTTTATACGTCTAATGATTTACTTACATAAGTATATTTAGAGTGTGATAAGATGGATTGAAAGTAATAAAACTCCAATAATTAATTACATACCTTTTTGTTTCTGCATACTTCATTAATTTTATTTTTCTGCAAAATTATTTATAATATTTCACAAGCATTTTGCAATTTGCTAAAATATAAATTTTCATTAGTGTATTTTTGCGGCAATTACTTATATTCTACCTTAAACCCTTACATATAGCTTTATTAAAAAGAGAATATACTGTATTTCTCAATTTGCAAAGATTTTGTTAAAATAATGTTTACGCAATAAAGAAGTCTAATTTCATTCACAAAAATTGGAGTTTAACATCAGGATAAACTTTTCAGTTATTGCTTTAATTCGGGGCTTTGACAGCGTTTATTTCGGATTTAATCACATGAAGGGTATTGAATTGATTTTGTACAGAATTTTTCTGTTTTCTTTCTTTTCAATTTTGGTATTCTTAATAATGAATTTTTCTCTAGAGACTTATTTATTATTTTCTTTTATTGTTCTACTATTACTGAATTGACGGCATAAGTTATTAAGCAAGTCCATAATAATTCTCAAAATACTATTCTGTATGTTATACACAAAAACAATTACTGAGGCTATTAATTATTGAAGTCAAAAATGGTGAACATATTTTGAACTTTTTACATCAGTCGCCTTTCATGTAAATAGCATGTATTCCTTTGTAAGTGAAGTTATATTTCAGTTTTTTTGTGTCAGACTTATTTTAATAAAGTTTTAGAGATTTCAAATGTGTTTTGCTTAACTCCACATTTCGAAATTCACTTGGATAAGTTGCAGAGAGGTACACAAACACCCAGGCTCTGAAACGCTAGTACTATGAAATACCAAGCCAGTAGGCATATATCAATGCTCCCTTTCATTTTATGTTAAATCAAATGAAACGGGTGTTCACTGAACCTTAAACTCTTCCATAGGTAAGATAATTTGTTTAACTATTCTTTTACGTTTCAGGGGCTATTCGAAGTTGACGATATGATGACATGAAGATAACAGGACAGTGATGGAATAGTAAATAGAGTATCAGGCCATCATGCTCAACACCCGCGAAATTGATCTCTGGTTCCCTTACGAAGTAGCCATTTGGTTCGTAATTTACTGTTATTATCCTACGCAATTTTTGTCTCACTCTCAAAATAGACGTTGTGTATAATTTGTTGTTATTTCAACTTTTAGATTATTGGTTACACTTTTAATTCTGCTAACATTTTCTGGTTCAGAACTATGTATTTTGATACATTTCTGGAAAGTTTCATATTCATTATTCTCTCCAGTTTTGAGTCTAATACAGCTTTCTAAAGAGTCTGTTTTATTGTGTATTTTATATTTTATAAGATTTTTATCCTCATTTTGTCCCATTTGTCCTAATATGTTGTGTGTGTATCCAATGACCACCCACTTCAATTGGGTGATTTGGGTTCCGCATACTGCGGATAGATAATAATAATAATAATAATAATAATAATAATAATAATAATAATAATGGTTTATTTTAACTGGCAGAGTTAAGGCCATTCGGCCTTCTCTTCCACTCAACCAGTATGATAAAATATTACTACAATGCTGTGAATATAACATAATTAATACAATACAATACAATACAATACAATACAATACAATTCAAAGCAATACAATACTACAAATACAAGACAATATAATACATAATTAATATAATACAATGACAATTCTTTTCGTCTTCACAACACCAATAAATTAATTATGTAATAATAATAATAATAATAATAATAATAATAATAATAGTAATGATAGTCATATCTAAATTAAATTAAATTATTAAGCTCGATCACAAGTATAATTTCAACTTGACTGCGCCCGTAAGAAATCGTTTAGCCTTTTCTTAAAAGTGGTTATTGTCTGGCAGCCCCTAATCTTCTGAGGTAGAGAATTCCATTCACTGGTAACTGAGACAGTAAAAGAGGATGAATAGTGGGATGTTCTATGGGCAGGAATTGCTAGGATTTAGCTCTCCTGTGACCTGGTGTTTAGATTGTGACTGGAGGATAAGTAGTTAAACCGGGAACGAAGATAATTTGGAGTAGAAGTGTGGAGAACTCGAAACAGAAGAGAGAGCGAATGAAGTGTTCTACGGTTACTAAGTTGCAGCCAGGATAAAGATTTGAACGAGGGTGTAATGTGGTCAAATTTGTGAGCATTACTGATGAATCTGACACACAAATTGTGGCAGAACTGTGACCCATTTTCTAGTTGTACACCACTTCGGCGGGTAACACTATATATGATGTGTATCTGTGGAGTTATGTCGTGTACTAGGGTAAGTGTGTGTAGGGGAGAGTCGGGTAGTATCGGACATCGGGTAATAACGGACAGTGAGTTTCTTTCATCTACCACACGATGATAGTACCTGATTGACATGGTTACGTTTCTGTGATGTCGCAGAGAGAAACGTAACCATGTCATTCAGGTACTACCATATGGTGGTAGATGAAAGAAACGCACTGTCCGATATTACCCGATATCCGATACTACCCGAATCTCCCCTAACTGTAGTGTCTGGAATGAGTGATGATGATGAAGATGGGGAAACCCGGTGTCGGCACGTAGCCTACTCCTGCCCAATAGCACCAAGGGGGCCGCCAGGCTTAACGTCCCCATCCGACGGACGAATCACTATCAACAGTGACATATGCCTTCTCTCCATATGCACTGCGGAGAGATTTGGGATTTAACCCAGGCATATTGGTGCATAATCTAGTGATTAGAAGTTGTGCACCGCCATCTCTCCTAGTCCCGAGGTAGAAATTTTACATGAAAATTTCTGACCCCGCCGGGAATCGAACCCGGGCCGGGTAGTCTGGAGGTAGACACGCTACCACAGAGCTAACTCGGCGGACTAATACGTCGTATGTAGTGTGCATGAAAATGCTATTGAAATTTATATGTGACTAATAACAGCATAGCCACCGGCGTGGCTCAGTCGGTTAAGGCACTTGCCTGCCGGTCTGAAGTTGCGCTCGGGCGCGGGTTCGATCCCCGCTTGGGCTGATTACCTGTTTGGGTTTTTCCGAGGTTTTCCCCATCCGTAAGGTGAATGCCAGGTAATCTACGGCGAATCCTCGGCCTCATCTCGCCAAATATCATCTCGCTATCACCAATCTCATCGACGCTAATTAACCTCGTAGTTGATACAGCGTCGTTAAATAACCAACTTAAAAAGGAAGATAACAGCATTAAAAAAATGAGGTACATCTTACTCTAGTACAATTTTACTATATTTTCTCCATTTTTTCCTCAAAATCTATAATAATTCCTTTGGAAATAAAAATTGGTATGCCTAATGTACACTTTCCTTCGTTCATTCAGTTTTTCATTCTTACATTTGTTCATTGTTTCATTTGTTCATTCTTTTCTTCATTCATTCGTTCCTTCTTTCATTTTCTCATTCCTTCATTCTTTCATTTGTTCATTCTTTCATTCGTTCGTTCATTCATTCATTCGTTCATTCTTTCATTTGTTCATTCGTTCATTCCTTCTTTCATTCATTTTTTCATTCTTCCATTTGTTCATTACTTCAATTGTTCATTCTTTTCTTCATTCATTTGTTCCTTCTTTCATTTGCTCATTCGTTCATTCTTTCATTCTTTCATTTGGTCATTCTTTCATTGCTTCGTTCATTCATTTTTTCATTCATACGTTCCTTCTTTCATTTGCTCATTCGTTCATTCTTTCCTTTGTTCATTCGTTCATTCCTTCGTTCATTCATTTTCTCATTCATTCGTTCCTTCTTTCATTTGCTCATTCGTTCATTCTTTCCTTTGTTCATTCGTTCATTCCTTCGTTCATTCATTTTCTCATTCATTCGTTCCTTCTTTCATTTTCTCATTCGTTCATTTTCTCATTCGTTCCTTCTTTCATTTTCTCATTCGTTCCTTCTTTCATTTTCTCATTCTTTCATTCGTTCGTTCATTCATTCATTCGTTCATTATTTCATTTGTTCATTCATTCATTTCTTCGTTCATTCATTTTTTCATTCTTCCATTTGTTCATTATTTCAATTGTTCATTCTTTTCTTCATTCATTCGTTCCTTCTTTCATTTGCTCATTCGTTCATTCTTTCATTCTTTCATTTGTTCATTCCTTCATTGCTTCGTTCATTCATTTTTTCATTCATTCGTTCCTTCTTTCATTTGCTCATTCGTTCATTCTTTCATTTGTTCATTCGTTCATTCCTTCGTTCATTCATTTTTTCATTCATTCGTTCCTTCTTTCATTTTCTCATTCGTTCATTTTTTCATTTGTTCATTCTTTCATTCATTCATTCTTTCATTTGTTCATTCGTTCATTCCTTCGTTCAATCATTTTTTCATTCTGCCATTTGTTCATTATTTCAATTGTTCATTCTTTTCTTCATTCATTCGTTCCTTCTTTCATTTGCTCATTCGTTCATTCTTTCATTTTTTCATTTGTTCATTCCTTCATTCCTTTGTTCATTCATTTTTCATTCATTCGTTCCTTCTTTCATTTGCTCATTCGTTCATTCTTTCATTTGTTCATTCGTTCATTCCTTCGTTCATTCATTCGTTCCTTCTTTCATTTTCTCATTCGTTCATTTTTTCATTTGTTCATTCTTTCATTCGTTCGTTCATTCATTCTTTCATTTGTTCATTCGTTCATTCCTTCGTTCATTCCTTCGTTCATTCATTTTTCATTCTTTTTTGTTCATTATTTCATTTCTTCATTCTTTTTCCTTTCATTCGTTCCTTCTTTCATTTCCGCATTCGTTCATTCTTTCATTTGTTCGTCCATTCGTTCGTTCATTCATTCGTTCATTCTTTCATTTGTTCATTCTTTCATTTGTTCGTTCATTCATTCGTTTACTCTTTCATTTATTCATTCGCTCATTCATTTTTTCATTCTTCCATTTGTTCATTCTTTTCTTCATTGATTCGTTCCTTCTTTCATTTTCTCATTCGTTCCTTCTTTCATTTTTTCATTCGTTCCTTCTTTCATTTTTTCATTCGTTCCTTCTTTCATTTTCTCATTCGTTCCTTCTTTCATTTTCTCATTCTTTCATTCTTTCGTTCATTCATTCATTCGTTCATTATTTCATTTGTTGATTCATTCATTCCTTCGTTCATTCATTTTTTCATTCTTCCATTTGTTCAGTATTTCAATTGTTCATTCTTTTCTTCATTCATTCGTTCTTTCTTTCATTTGCTCATTCATTCATTCTTTCATTTTTTCATTTGTTCATTCCTTCATTCCTTCGTTCATTCATTTTTTCATTCTTTCTTTCCTTCTTTCATTTGCTCATTCGTTCATTCCTTCGTTCATTCATTTTTTCATTCTTTCATTTCATTATTTTATTTGTTCATTCTTTTCTTCATTATTTCGTTCCTTCTTTTCATTTGCTCATTCGTTCATTCTTCCATTCTTTCATTTGTTCATTATTTCATTCGTTCATTCTTTGATTTGTTCATTCGTTCATTCCTTCGTTAATTTATTTTTTCATTTTTTCATTTATTCATTCGTTCATTATTTCTTTCTTTCATTTGTTATTCTTTCATTCGCTCATTTTTTCGTTCGTTAATTCATTCATTAATTAATTCATTCATCCATCAATTAACTAATTAATTCACTCACTCATTAATTAATTCATTCTTTAAATCTTTCATTCAATCAATTTAAGTGAGGAGAACACAAAAAAGTCTAAACAGATTTACTTATATTTTAAAAATTCCACTTAATGAATTAAAATCTGTGAACAGTACAGCAAGTCTTTAATATTACTATCGATGTAAAAATCTACGACATTTCCCACCTCAACCATTCTATGCAGGATTCTAATCAGGAACAAATCCTGATATCCAGGCGAGAAGCAATCAACTTCAATGGAATAATCGACAACGATCGAGTTCGAACCTCGGACACCTCTTACGACGGTCGGTGAGTAGCCAGAATCGAACGAAATATGGTCATCCATCTGCAGCTCGTAACAATCGGAAATCGAAGCCAGGACATTCCAGTTTCAAGATTATAATTAAATTTCTCGAAAAATGTTCAGCTTTTTTTCTATCTTGAATTGTCCGTTACCGTTGGCTACACCTGAAATTACTCGTGTGTGAAGGTTGATAATGCCCGTGGTGAAGTTTTAATCAAGTCTAAATTAGTTTATCAGCTTCAGAACAATGTGGAAATATTCTACGGATACAATATCACCTGCTAAACACGGTGCAATGAGCGGACCGATCTGTCGCTTGTTCTCTCTGCTAGGAGAACCTCGGTTGGACCCCAGCACTACAAACGTATTCGCCACATTATTCTTGGAAGATTCTAAGAGGCATAAAAAGTTACCATGTTTTAAATTTTAACAGACGTGGCAAAAAAATTGCAGGGAAATGTAAAATAAGACTTAAAACCTTTCAACCTTCTCCTCCCGGCATATACAACTTTTGGAAAATTGTGATTATTCAGTCGAAATGTGGACGAATTCAATTCAATTCAATTTATTAAGCCATTAAACATACAGTGATAGGTTTCGTCATAACACAGAAGGGGGGGGGGGAATATATATTTGAAAATACACATATAATTGAAAACAATAAAGTTTAATTAGAATGAAAACACGAAACATTTTGAAATTCTAAAAATTAATGAAAACACGTCAATATTAATGTAATATTTGTAACTGAATGTAAATAACTTTATTTATTAAAAACAATTCCGTATGAATTTATGTTAAGAAACTCATCTACAGAGTAAAAAGGATTAATTAAAAGCCAATTATAAAATCTAGTTTTGAAACTATTGGTTGGTAACTTGTAATATTGACTGGGAAGCTTATTATATGATTTCATCCCCATGACAGAAAAATTTGTACTGGTTTTATGTAATCTACAATATGGAATATTAATTTGTTCACTATTTCTAATTTTATGTTCATGTATATTCGCTACTAATGAGTAATTGTCTATATTTTGTCGAGTGTAAAGGTCGTATATATATATATATATATATATATATATATACGTATATATATATATATATATATATATATATATATTTATGACAGTTAATATCTGTGATTGTTTGAAAAGAGGTCGACAATGTTCAAGATAGTTTGATTGACACAGAATTCTAATGGCTTTCTTTTGCAAAATCAAGACACTCCCAATTTTGATATCATTTCCCCAGGAAATTAAGGCATACGTAATTATCGACTGAAAGAACGAAAAGTAGGCATATCTTAAATAATTTCGAGAAACGCAAGTCACTAATTTCTTTAATAAATCAATAACTCTTAATAATTTTGTGCATATTATATATTCGATATGTTTTTCCCATGTTAAACTGGAGTCTTTAAAAAGTCCTAGAAATTTGGTATAGTTTTGTATGTTGTCCTTTTTAATTACATGATTTAGGCTAAAAGTTATGTTGATAGTCTTTTCTTGATTAAGCAAAGAACCATTAGATTCAAACCATAAAGCCATCTGTGATAGAATATTATTGGTTAGAGCATGTAATTAATTCAGAGTAGAGGTAGAACATAAGAATGTAATGTCATCAGAATACATAATTGTTATAGCTTTAATGAATTTAGGACGGTCATTTATTGCTACTAAGAATAGCATTGGACCTATTATTGAGCCTTGTGGGACACCATAATGTATACTGGAGAGACTTGACCAATTTTCACCTATTGAGACTAAAATCCGCTGTTGATGCATACATTAAATAAACATTGCCGAGATGACTAGACCCATATTGCGATCTCGTACTGAAAATGGGGCGTTCAGAGCACAAGGGAATCAAGTCCACTTTTGGTCAATTGGGAATTATTTCGTCTGTACATACCTTATATGAGGCTACTTTCAGAGCATAAAATAATCATGTCCTCACAATATTTGCAATGTTGCAGATGTTTAAAATCACACTCACCTTTAATGGGTAATTACCTATACATAAAAGATTTCAAGCCTAATTTTCTGAAATGTCTATTTTTGTGACTTGATTCCCTTGTGCTCTGAGCGCCCCAAATATGATTTCCATTTACTCAAATATTGAGGACTATTCTCTTCTTTCCAAGATCGCAACATATTTGTATTGAGCAGGAATATATTTTTAATTTCTTGTATTACGAAGCATATAGAGAAAGCGTTTTGATTTTGCAAAACATCAGTTTCCAAATATTCATGAAAATAGATGTTTTTATCTTATCTTTTACCCAAAAATTGGTTTTGGCCATGCTGTCTCTTTCTGTCTATGTATAGAAGTTTTTCCTAAATTAGTTTTCCGATTATGTTCATATTCAGTATGTATGAGTCAATTTATCGGGCATGATTCAAATTAAAAATACTATAACAATTTTGGTAAAAATTATGGTTCTTCTCTTGGAATGAAGAATATGTAGTGGTGTTGAAGTTTAAGAACCATGAAACGATTTACTTTGTGATTACTTTGTGTTATTTTATTATAAAAATGACAAAGGAACGGTGAGATTTTATCGTTTGAGAGTTACAGCCAAGAGAAAATAATTATACACCGTACTTCAAAATGACGGTAACACTTTAATGAGAGTATTGTTATACAAATTAATAACACACTTTTAACATTAGTATCACTAATTATTTGGTAATTTTACGACATTAACAACTTTCCTGTGTTAATTGGAAATACTATGGTATTTTACCTTAGTGATACACAGATGAATCAACTTACCCAATGAGCCAACAAAACTACAATGAAGAAATACACACTCAGATACATAGTACAAGAGAATCTATACAAACCCAACATAGTAGACACCATAAACATTGCATACAGAACACAAAACACACTACAAAAACATCTCAACATACAAACAAGACAAACAAACACAACCTACCTGGAATTTACAAATTAACATACAATAGTCGTAACGACTTCCATATGAGACAAATCGGGAGATCTTTTCAAACACGAAAGAAGAAACACATCACAGCCATAACTAAATCACACAATACTTCCATCTACTCAGAATACTTCACCAACACCAACCACAACTATAGTAGCGTAGAAAAAGCTTGGAAATCCTACATATTTCACAAAAAAAAAAACTAAAACTAAACACACTAGAACAATGTAAAGTATACAGACATACAAAAACACACCCTCAACAGACAACTAAATTTCAGAACGCACACCCTATTTGAGAAAGCACTGCCGATCATAAACGCACACTTCCAAGGCACCAAAAAGAAGAAACCGCAAACAAACGCATGATCTAACTAGAAATCTGAAGATAGCAAATATCAAACCGAAACTAGTCATTAACTGTGGTAAAATAACATGACAGTTTCAGTTAACATAGAAAAGTTTTTATATAACAAATTTACCAATTTGATGAGTATTGTTAAGTAAGTATTGATGAGAAATTAAATGGAACACTTTTGTTGCCATGGAAGACATTTTTGAAAAATTAAAAATTCGACGACAGAAATAGTTTTGCGTACTGCAGCATGGGAAAACAAATTCAGTAACAACGATACAAATGTTGTTTCGTAAACATTTCCAAATTGACTTTTACGAAATCGTTAAATTGCATGTAATAACGTCGCTGATCTGGCCTATCACCCTTGGCCTCCCTGGTCACCAGACTTGACACTGACTTCTTTTCGGATGTATGAAGATTGAAGTTTATGTGACACCTATACCACCATGGCCTTGAAGAAATAAACTATTTGATCATTGCTGCAATTGCATTCATAAACAGAGATATGTCGGAGAGAGTCCGTTTAATGGACAACAAAAATACATATAAAGCCTTATAACTTGAGATCGCAAACATTATAAATTCTGTCATAGTAGCTGAACTCTACAGGATGTTGCAGGAAATGTTTGGAAGCAGAGAGTGATAATTTTGAACATTACATTTAAATTTGGTAATTAGGAAGAATGTCATACTTCATTCTTATTTATTCTTATTTATTCATTTATTTCTTATTTATTCATTTAATATTTTCCTTTATTATTCGTTAATTTAAGTTATTGTCCATTATTTCATTTCTTTATTAATATAATAGAATAATTTTAAAGTATTTTTTTTTTGTGGATTTGACAAGTAATAATTTTATGGTTATTGGCATATAAGAACCAAATATTAATTCATCGTGTCCTGTAATATTCCAATTTTTTTTATTACAGAATGGATAAAATTACCGTCCTGAATTTATAACTTATGTGGTTGGCTAGACTGTGTTGTGCAACTCATTATTCTTTTCTTCTAAAAGCAGCCATTGTCTCTTGTTCTTCATAGGTTATCCAATTTTATGCTAAATATATTGGCCACATTTGCTTTAGCATAGTAATATAATAAGCGTTAATGTCACGACCGTCACAATAAACATGAATAATGTTTTCCATACATTTAGAGTAATTATACATATAATTATATACATCACTTTACATAAACATGTATAAGCGGATATCTTGGTATATGATTGAGAAGTTCACACAATGTCACAACCGTCACATACATTTAAAAAGTATTCACTACATAGAGTTGGACTATTATATCTATAGATGAACTCTTATGCAATGCTATCGCATGTATCAGGAAAAAAATAAATTCATATCATTTATGACAAAACTTCTCAAATTTCGTCTTAAAGAACTCTTGTGGGAACTTCAGGTCACGAAATTGTCACAACCGTCACACAGGAAAGAAAAGTATGTTTTTTTTAGGATCCACAGTCTCTATTAAAATGTTCTTTTAAAGATTTTGATGTTCTTCTGTAAACAATATATAAATACATTTTGAACGAATTTGAACATGTAGTTCTATTATTAAAAAGCATTTTCTTTCATGGATTCTAGTAGATATGTCAAAACCGTTATAATGGAATGACCTCTGTATGTCAGCTTTATGGCATAAATTATATTAGTGTCAAGATTTTGTTCCATGATTTTGATGAAAATACACCTCTCAGAATCCCTAATATGGAAAGGTGATTTTTGTCATTTCGTCCAAGTCTATTTGCAATTGTACAACGATTTTTCTTAACCTATTGCATGGCTTTGTTTTATTCTATATCTGTGAGTTAATTGATTTGAGAACAATGCACATAGTACGTAATCATTTCTGGGAAAGAATTAATAGGCTGTCATTAGAAAAAAACAAAACACTGACGATTTACTACAGATGTTGAGGTGAAGAGCTGTATGCCAGGTAGGTCGCTCCTGTCTATTTGTGATCAGATTAACTGTGGCAGTGATTCGGGCGTTGTACTGTTCGAATCGAATGTAAACTGGAGCACGCCACGAAACTTGTTCAATTACTGTGTCACATTCAGAAGTATGAATCTACTTTCAAGCCGCGTCTGTGGCTCAAGATATATCGCGGTAGTTTTTCATCCTGTAGGCCCGGGTTCGATCCTCCGCCAGATTGTGATGGAATTTGTAGTTTACAAAGCAGACGTCGCAGAGGACTGCCTTCTATCATTCCACTGGCACTCTCCATCGTCCCTCATTTCATCTGTCATCTGCAGCCGTTAAGAATAGACTGTGATTAAAGTTAGGCGCCCAGGAGAACAGCAATGGCAAAGTAAGCTTTTAATAAAAAAGGAGCATCTTCTATGGACACACTTATTTGTTTTATGAATAATAATAACAATATAATAAGAACCAGTGCTTTCTTCTAGAGAAAAAGGTAGTGGAAGTCTGTGTAGAATATTTTATTGCCAACGGGGAGATGATTACTGTTCATTGCACGTAAATTTTGTCGTCTTTAGCCTCCTTTTAGTCCAACTAAGATTTTCAAGGTCGAAGTCGTTCCAGCGCATTCCGCCAGAAAAAAAGCACTGATAACAACTTCTATGTAGTGTCGCACATCCAGTGTTCATGTTAACACGCATGTGAAGCCTGCGCTTGGTGAGTTGCACAGAGTTTCTCTATACGTGGTCTTATGGTTGACAGGTCAACACGTAAATCTTCTTCAAGATGCAGCAGTCTGTTCCTTTTTTTTAGATTTTACTATTTTCATGGTAGAAAAATGCTGATCCACACAAGTATGAATTTGAAAACGACAGTTCTAAATACATTTTTAGTTTATTCGGTACCATGGACTGATTCGACAAAACATTTTCGCATATAAGAAACTCAGGATTTTGTTTATATTCATCTCCACGTCACGTAAAACCATATTACAAGTATTTATCACTATATTTACGAAACGAAGTACGTTTTTGTGAACCCTGAAGGGAATTTTCGCTCGCATTATTTGAATTACCACTGCTGTCAACTAATCCAGAACTTGGTTCAGACTATCTCTTTCGAATTAAAAATTTGTCCATTATAAAATCTAAATAAAACACTTTTGATAAAATGGTCTCACTATCACCCGCTCACATGTATAGGGTAAAGGTTGGTAAGACTTTGATACGAGTAATATTGTGATAGTTATTTTTTAGATTTTATTACAATTTTACTGAGCGAGAGAAGGATCGGTTTTGTTCAGCAACTTGTCCACGAACATTCCCTTAACACGTCGACGCAAAAAACCTATCTTCCTCTCGCTCAGTAAAATTGTAATAAATTCTCAAAAAGAACAATCACAATATTACTCACCACAATATTAGCAACCTTTACCCTATACTGAGACTGACTAATCTGACGATTCTAAACTCTGTTTTTTACTAAGTGGAAAGAGTAAACTAATTACAAAGCATTGTTGCAGGTGTTCACGTTTCATTGGTAAAGTCTGTCTCAAACAAAATGTACCATATTAAATATTTCTTTGTAAATACAAAATGCGTTGTAAAGAGACTTCCTGGATGGCGTAAAATTTATTTTTCAGTACCGAAATTTCGCGACACACTCCATGGGGCTGCACGACACACCAGTTGGGAATCCCTGGAGTAAGGTGTTGTTAGCACGATGATCTCCATCCAGGGGTTGCAGGTGGCTTTCTATACAAATTTCGCTGTTCACTTCAGCTCCCAAAATTAGTCACGAAGCTGTGTAGCATCGGTCCCATACACTGTTCGAACTTTACGTTATCCAAAGCCATGGCACCTGAGGCCAGGAACACACGAGTGTTGAGATAACGGACGTTGCAACGAACGCTCGAATTAGAACACGTTTCGTGACATATCAATCGTAACAAGAATTTGAAGAATTTTTTTTGCATATCTTGCATTACAAGTGCTAAGAAAGAAAAAGAAAATAAGCATGTGGGTTCATCCTGTCAGTAGTCAAAGATATGCGAATCCATGTTATATCCTCAACTCAAAGACGACCATCTGATTTTTTTTACTTACAAATGTTTAATATTCTGTTTTATAAAGTCCTGTTTATAGTAAAGGATTTTAGTATTCTTGAATACAAAAGTATGATATTGTAGACCAGTGATCGCCAAATGCTGTGTCGCGACACATTCTCCTGCCTACACTTAACCGTAACTATGACATCAAACCCCCACCCTCTGTTTACAGTCTTCACTTCGATATAAGTAAAGACATTTATCAGCAGCGTACGTACACAAGTAATGTTACAAGTGTGTAGGATAATATGATTCGATGTCTTTTCCGAAACAGAAAACAGATAATATGTAAAAACTTAATTTTAAGGAGCTTGGGAGGAACAGTATTTCTTTTGTGCAGATGGTAAAAGTATGAGATACTTAATTTGTTGTAAATTTTTAAATGAAATATAATAGTACATTATGCAACGAGCCTAAAATGGTAGTAATTAAGACGCGAGTATATTTGTTTATGAAATGAGCGCAAGCGAGTTTCATAATTTTCATACGAGCGTCTTAATTACCATTATAGGAACGTTTCATGCGACTTTTTATGCTCGACCATATTTTTTACTTGAAATTATTCATAAGTATTCATGTTATGGTTAAGTAAGTGAGGAGCGGAACTGACCTAAATTGTGAGATGTGCGCAGACGCGAAAGTATTGATTTTTTCCGAGGAACGAATGTCATTTACCTTGATATAATCTGGAGAATAACATGAACATTAATTTTGATATAACCTGGAAATTGATTTAGAATTGAAAAACGAGATGACAAATTGAATATATTTGAATATTATTTACAATTAACGCTAATTATTATAGTAACAGAACATACCCTTTTGCGACAGTATTGGATTTCCAGCCTCCGTGACGTTTCCCTAGTTGTCTTTCGATTGCATATCCGAGAATAATCGAAAATCTGAACTTTATGAATAGGTGTACTTTAATGACATGCATTAAAGGACTGCTGCCAGGTGTATAATTACTACACTTCGGCATGGTCGGGCATAAAAGAACAATGCACGTTGTCATTATTCTTCTTATTACAAAGAATACCACGCCCTTACCTGTAAATTGAATATTTCATTAATAAACAAACAATAAAAAGTATCGGCTTTTTCAAATATCTGCTGATGTAAAGTGCATGTTCTTTTTATGGCAAATAAGAAAATATATTTTATTTTATTAATAATACAAAAATATTGAATAGAAGGATAAAAGTTAGCACAGAAAAAGTGTGTGTAGTTAATAAGTAGAAGAATATTATTTTCTTTTTGTTTTTTGGTCATAATCCATCTCTGCATTGCCATTCACTACATTACCTGAGGAGATATCCACTTCACCCCTCCCCCTGCGATAGTGGTGTGCGGGTTGCATTTCTATTAGGCCTACGTCACAACCACTGTTGTAGACCTACATAGTGTATTTAGTAGTATGACGTAGTAAAAGTGTAGTAGTCTGTAAAATATCTAAGAAAATTTTTGAGAAACAGGAATTAAAGTTCTCTCTGAAATTTGTGTAGAGCCAATATTTTAAAGAAATCTGCGCCTATGACTTGGATATATGCGTGCAAAGCAAAAAACTGTCATTTGCGATAATTGTTGTTTCTGAAACGTTTACTTTGCAAAAATGTTTGTTGTCCTAGTGCAATATATTATGATTAATAACATTACAGAAACTCTGTGAAAATATCTTTGCGTTGTTTGTGCAGTGATCCCAGCGTGTTGTTATAAGTTTAGTTCTCCGTTCCATTATCCAACACGCTACGCTGGCGACATAACAGTTTTTCATGTTGAGCAGCGAAGATGAGCAAAAACAGTTGCGCATGTCGAAGTTCTAGTCGCTGTCGTCCTCGATGGTCCATTGGTCACCATGCCTGGCCGTTGAATCTCAAACCTGGCCCGACGTTGATGGATATTAAAGTGCTTAGCATGGTTTCTTCAGGGAGGGAACCAAAGATGGGTGGCTCGTGTCGTAGGCCTACGGTACGTTAAAGAAAACTATCTCTGAAAAAGTGTTGCAGAAAAAATTTGAATGCCATTTCTCGCCCACGTAGAAATTTGAAGATAGCATAGTGCGCTTGGACCAAAAATCCCTTCCTCAACCAACAATTCATAGACTGAAGTATCGTGTGTTATTGAAGTTCTGTATATATCTCAAATATTATTTTCTTCAGGATGTATTAGACCTATAAATACGTCTGATTGGGGCTAGAGGAATCATCACAAAAAGATTCGCGCATTTTTGTAAGCAGTTTGGTCTAGGACAAACTCTTGTCACTGAAGTATCTATGTCTGCAGTGAAGGGATCTATGAAAATCCTAAGAAACCATCTCTACAGTTATATAGATTGATCTCTTTGCTATGGCGATCTGCTCACTTAAGTTGGGTCTTGCAACCGGTGCTAAATAGACGACTGTGATCATCCAATAGCTAATAGATACTAGGAAATTTTATGTTTCTTCTGGACTCAATGATGTTTTGTTTAGTCTTTTCCAATTATTTCTAATTGTGCTATTTCTTATTCTTTTTCTTCTCCATTGTTTTTTCTTTCCATTATAACAACAATTTTATGGTAAGCTTTGTCTTCTAGGCAGCCTTCACTTGGAGGAAGCTGAATAAAAATAAAATTTATTCGAAATAAATAAGGGTAGGCTGACCAGATTTTTTGTGGGCCAGCAGGGGACATCGGCAATTTCAAGAAAAACCACAAACGCTTATCTAGTCATTCTCCGTTGAAATGTTGCACAAAATACATCTACCAGTAGATATAACAACAGAACTTCGAGCACTAAATTGTAGAGTATCTTAAATTTTTAAATAAATGCATAAAGACATGTAACTCCTATACATAATTATAGCCACTAAGAATTAAATTTCAGTACTGACGCATGCATGGAAGTCTTTCACATAATATTGTACACATTGAACTCTAACACACACATTTTACAAGTACTTCTGAAGAATGTATCTTTTTAAGGATCTGTTCATTCCCATACAGCTTCACACCAAGTTCTTCACATGAGAAATGAAAGTTTGTTTTCACTTTTAAAAAAGCTTTAACTGTTTCAATTTTTGTTCTTGATTTTTCATCAGTTCAGATTGAGTTCCTCGTGTAGAAAGAAAAGTTTTTCAAATGATGAATTACTGACTGAAAGACACATGATTATTGACATTATTTTGAGAAAGTTTCAAATGGAATGGATTTTTTTTTTAAACGTTGAAAAACATCAGACCATTTTTCACCTGTTGGTTTGTCACAAAACTCCTGATTTTTTTAACTACTTAAAAATGGACACTGCGGCAGCTCTAACACTTCCGCGCAACGCTAATAAAGACAAAGATGCTATATTCTTCTCAAAGAGTGAAGAATGTCTCATACTGTGCTCGCTGGTTCTTCTGTCTCATATTGAGAACTGTTCAGAAATGTGCATGAATCACAGCAGTTTCATCACGATACTTAAATATTTACGTGTAAAATGTTATTGAAACAAAATCAAAACTGGGGACGAAAATAATTTCCGGGGACAAGAACGGGGACATTTGTTTCCCGGGGACAGCAACCCAAAACCGGGGACTGTCCCCGGAAATCGGGGACGTCTGATCAGCCTATATAAGGGGTTATCTTGACCGTCATATCATGCAAATTCTGTTCTCGTATTACCACTGTTTTCCTAACATCCCCCATAGTCTCCTTATATTCCACTTATTCTCCTTGTATTTGTCTTGTTTTCTTGTCTTCCTCTTCTTCTCCTTGCCTTCTCCTTGTTATCTTTCTATTCTTCTTTTCTTTCACTTGTATTTTTGTATTCTCCTTGATTCCCTTGTATTCTCCATGTTTCCTTGAATTCCCCTTTTTTTTCCTTCTCTCCTCCTCTTGTTCTCTTTACATTCTCCTCTTCTTTTCTCCTTGTTCTCTTTGAGTTTCCATTGATATCCATTCCTCCTGTTCAACCACCAGCTTCTGTGTTTTCCTTGTATTCCCTTTTCTTTCTCCTTGTATTCTCTAACTTCTCTTGGTATTCTACTTGTTCTCTTTGCATTCCTCTTCTTCTTCTTGTATTTTGAGTTTTATCTTTCCATCCTCATTGTTCTGATTGTCTTGTCCTTGCCCACCTTGAATTCTCTTCGCTCTCTTCATATTACCCATGTTCTCCGTGTATTCTCGTATTCTTCTTTTATTCTGCATTTTCTTTGTATTCTCTGCTCTCCTTGCATTCCCTATGCTCACTTGTATTCTCCTTGTTCACCTTGTATTACCTCTGTTCTGCATGTCTCCTCCTTGTTCTCCTTGTACTTATTTGTTCTCTTTTGACCCCTCCTTTTTCTTGTATTTCCCTTCTTTCTGTCTTCCCTTTGTTCTCCTTTTATTACTTTTGTCGTTGTTGTATTCTCCTTGTTCTCCATGTCTTCACTTCCTTTTCCTCCTCTTTCCCTTTGCTCTCTTCTTTATTCTCCTTGTCTTCCCCTTCTGTTTCCCTTGTTCTCCTTCCCTTCCCGTTTTTCCCCTTGCATTACCCTTATTCTCATCCCCTGACGGAATTATGTAAATTAGCGTTGTCTTAAAAATTCCTAACTGGTTTTAATACACTATGTGTGAAATTTCCAAATGAGCACAATCTTAAAGCATCATGGTTATATGTATGATTTTAACGGAATGTGTAAACTATGCAAATGAGGAGTCTTACATTTTTGTGGATTTATGATTTTAACAGAATATGCGTGTATCAAGCTAATGAGCATAATCTAAAAATATTCTGGGTGCATGATTTTAACATAATGTGTGTGAACTATGCATATGACTATAGTCTTAATATTTCCTGGGTTTGAACAGAAAATATTTGAACTGTTCTATTGAGAGTCTTAAAATTTCCTGGGTGTATGGTTTGAACAGAAAATATTTGAACTTTGCTAATGATGATAGTCTTAAAATTTCCTGGGTGTATGTTTTGAACAGAAAATATATGAACTTTGCTAATGATGATAATCATAAAAGTTCCTTGGTGTATGGTTTGAACATAAAATATTTGAAATGTGCTAAAGATGATAGTCTTAAAATTTCCTGGGTGTATGATTTGAACATAAAATATTTGAACTGTGCTAAAGATGATAGTCTTAAAATTTCCTGGGTGTATGGTTTGAACAAAAAATATTTGAACTGTGCTAATGATGATAGTCTTAAAATTTCCTTGGTGTATGGTTTCAACATAAAATATTTGAACTGTGCTAATGATAATAGTCTTAAAATTTCCTTGGTGTATGGTTTGAACATAAAATATTTGAACTGTGCTAAAGATGATAGTCTTAAAATTTCCTGGGTGTATGGTTTGAACATAAAATATTTGAACTGTGCTAAAGAGGATAGTCTTAAAATTTCCTGGGTGTATGGTTTGAACATAAAATATTTGATCTGTGCTAAAGATGATAGTCCTAAATTTCCTGGGTGTATGGTTTGTACATAAAATATTTGAACTGTGCTAAAGATGATAGTCTTAAAATTTCCTGGGTGTATGGTTTGAACATAAAATATTTGATCTGTGCTAAAGATAATAGTCCTAAATTTTCTGGGTGTATGGTTTGAACATAAAATATTTGAACTGTGCTAAAGATGATAGTCTTAAAATTTCCTGGGTGTATGGTTTGAACATAAAATATTTGAACTGTGCTAATGATGATAGTCCTAAATTTCCTGGGTGTATGTTTTGAACATAAAACATTTGAACTGTGTTAATGATGATAGTCTTAAATTGCCTGGGTGTATGGTTTCATAAGAAAATATTTGAACTTTGCTAATGATGATAGTCTTAAAATTTCCTGGGTGTATGGTTTGGAAATAAAATATTGAACTATGCTAATTTTGATAGTCTTAAAATTTTCTGGGTGTATTGTTTGAACAGAAATTATTTGAACTCTGTTAATGTTGATAGTCTTAAAATTTTCTAGGTGTATGGTTTGAACAGAAATTGTTTGAACTGTGTTAATGTTGATAGTCTTGAATGTTCCTGGGTGTATGGTTCGAACATAAAATATTTAAACTGTACTAAAGATGATAGTCTTAAAATATCCTGGGTGTATGGATTGAACATAAAATATTTGAACTATGGTAATGATGATAGTCTTAAAATTTTCTGGGTGTATGGTTTGAACAGAAATTGTTTGAACTGTGTTAATGTTGATAGTCTTAAATTTTCCTGGGTGTATGGTTCGAACATAAAATATTTGAACTGTGCTAAAGATGATAGTCTTAAAATTTCCTGGGCGTATGGTTTGAACATAAAATATTTGAACTGTGCTAAAGATGATAGTCTTAAAATTTCCAGGGTGTATGGTTAGAACATAAAATATTTGAACTGCGCTAAAGATGATAGTCTTAAAATTTCCAGGGTGTATGGTTAGAACATAAAATATTTGAACTGTGCTAATGATGATAGTTTTAAAATTTCCTGGGCGTATGGTTTGAACAGAATATAGTTGAACTGTGCTACTTATGATAGTCTTAAACTTTCCTGGGTGTATGATTTTAACAGAATACGTTAGTACATGCAAATGAACATTGTCTTAAATTTTCTTGTGTGTATGTTTTTAACAGAATATGTATGAACTATACAAAAGAGCATAATTTTAAACTTTCTTGGATATAGGGTTTTTATCAGGATATGTGTGAACTATGCAAATTCGCGTAGTTTTAAAATCTGCCCAATGCAATTATTTTTAAATATGTGTGAGAACTTCATAGGCGAACCGACTAAATTTTCATGGATATAGATTTTATTCAATTGAATTTGTGGTAAATATCTCCTTCATTTTACAGCAGCGCATCATATTTCGATGTGAAAGATAGAACAGAATTCCAATAGAATTCTCTATGCAATTGCGTCCTTTTTCTTCTCCGTATTCAAAACAATGGACATTGCCACAGAACCGCTCTACTTCTGTGAAGACAAATACCGTCAGCAGTTGATATTCCACTCGATGTGTTTTAAATTAATAAATCGCGAATGACGACTCTTTTGTGTGGCTGCGCTGCGCACACCTTCCCTCACTTTCACGGATGACTGTTCTTGTATATAAAAATCAAAACATAATATTTGTAATAGAAAATATAACTGTCTTCATAAAACGTTATATTTTTATTCATATCAAGCACATTTGTTTTCGATTGCCGTCACTGATGGATTGATTTCATGCCGGAGAGCTTAGGCAGTCATCCACCCAGTCGAGGGTGGAAGAGTGTCCAGGTTGTCTATAGTAGAGTCGACACCATCTGCAGGGCTTCTCTGTTAAACAAATAGTCCGGCCATCCACTGCGAGACAAAGCTGTTTGCCTGCCTCTGGACTGCGCCCAGGGAATTCTGTTGTTGCTTTTCATATGAGGGGGAAAGCTGTCTATGCTGTCTTTCCTTGTTAGTTATTTATGAGCGTAAACATGAGTTTCTAGTTTGATCTGCGTGAGAGGACAATGGCTCGGTCCGCTATATACTGGAAATATGTGAAGCGAGCTTTTCGGCCCTATCTGCGAAGACCGGCGTGGAAAACCCATTTTGTTTTATGGATGATAATTTTAGGATTGCCGAGTACATCCCCTGCCCTTTGCGACGGCATGCGTCCCATTATACAATTTAGTACGAACGATTCGGCCGCGATTTGATTTCCAGTGACAAGCAGATGCGGATACTTTTCGGTTTAGTGTCATTTCTAATCGGTTGCTAGTAGCGATGTTTCCTCGCGTCTCGTCTCCCAAGAGCTTCTCTCCGCAAATATTTGCTCGATCCAAGTGATAAACTTGGGGTCCACGCAGACTTGGCAATGCCCAATCGTCGACGTTCACAGTCCCCGAAGGGATACTATCGCGTAATTAAATTATGAATTAACGAAATTTCATACAACTCCCTGATACATGTAGCGCCTTAAAAACATATGTCATCATCATCATCATCATCATCATCATCTTCAAGGTTTAGGCCTGGTGACCTGTTTCTTCCTCTTGGAAAGTGTCCTCCCATCTATTGCGGCGTCTTCCGACATTCCTCCTTCCTTCCGGTCTGTAGTTCAGTTTTTTTTTGGGGGGGGATCTGTCTTCATTCATCCCTAATATATGTTCTTTCCAGTTTCCTTTTGTCTTGCTAATCTGTCATTTAAGTTGAAAAGTCCCAGTTCCGTCCTTATGTCTGTGCTACTTTTCTGGTCCAATAGAATGTATCCTGCCACTGATCTCAGAAATCTCATCTCTGCAGCCTCTATCCTTCTTTCTGATCGAGTCAATGCCCAGCTTTCACTGCCCTACATAAGAACAGGGACTGCCATTACTTTATAGAATTTTAGTTGGGTCTCTTTAAGTGTTTTCCGGGATAAAGTTCTTTTTATTGTACCGCACATTCTCTGGAATTTATTTATTTTGTTGTTAACATCGTTATTTTCGCAATAGGATACGTTGCAACCCAAATAATTAAAACTACTCACCTGCTCAATTATTTTATCCTCTATTACTATTTTGGTCCTTAGATGCCTATAGTCCCGTCGCTCTAATTTCCGGCAGCCAATCGCGTTGCAGGTCGGCTACATTTAAACGTGTGCGTCTTGTGATTCGCTGATTCATTTCTTAAGGCTCGATAAACACTTAATATAATCGCCCGCCATTTTAGCTCTTTCGTTGGCGTTCGCAGAAAGCACATGGAGACGTTATTTGCCGCTCAATTATTTGCTGAATTACATTGTGTTTGATTTATTATCATAGGAGCTACGACATGATAATGTTTAACGGTGTGGCAAATAGATTCCTCCTATGGTAGCTCGGCAACGTAAGAATAAAAATGGCTAACGATACTACCTACCTAGACTTTATAGAGACTTCACTTTCTAAGACGTAAGCAAAGAGGCGGAGTCACGCCGGAAATAACAGCGTCGGGACTATAGTCCCCAGAAACCCCATTGCTTTAGTTTTTGTTAAGGATATTTTAAGATTATAATCTTTAATAACTTTTAATAACTTATTTGTTGCTATTTGCAAACCGTCCTCTGAATTACTGAAAATTACTTGATCGTCGGCAAACAAAAGAGTATCTATGCTCTCTTTGCCGACTATAAAATGTTCTGTTAAAATACTTTGCCATTCTTCAATGACTGTATATATATATATATATATATATATATATATATATATATATATATATATATAAACATTAAAAATTGCTGGTGACAATGGGTATCCTTGTTTCACTCCCTGGTTTATTACTACCATTTTGTTCGTAATTCCTTCTAACATATGTAATATTTTAATACACATCCGTAAAGTGTATGGTCTAGTTCTAGTAAAGAGTTGAAATTTTCTGCACTTCAGTCAAACATTTTATATTTGAGCATCCAACAAATGAATCGGGAATTGCAGAAACCACACATGTCCATTAGAGTAAATTTTTCAGGAGAGACAAAAAACTGATTATCATCCAAAGTGTTTGGTATTTTGAAGTGACTATTTTGTTTTTTTTTTTAAATATAAGTTAATAATAAGTTCTAGTGTTTGACATGTAAGTACTTTAATATTTTTCCTTAGTATTTTCTGAAAAAAAAAAAAAAGAATTTTCTGGTCATGTGAGGTTTCTGCAATTTAAATCTAGTAAAAATCGTTTTATTTCTTTAAAACAACTTTTAGGTGTAGAAGACAATTTTCTTCATCCTATGAAGAACTTTGAATCTACAGTATATTTTTAGTAGGTTATTTTACGACGCTTTATCAACAGCTTAGGTTATTTAGCGTCTGAATGTGATGAAGGTGGTAATGCCTGTAAAATGAGTCCGGGGTCCAACACCGATAGTTACCCAGCATTTACTCATATTGAGATGAGGGAAAACCCCGGAAAAAACCTCAACCAGGTAACTCGTCCCGACTGGTAATCGAACCCGGGCCACCTGGTTTTGCGGACAGACGCGCTAACCGTTATTCTACAGGTGTGGACTGTACAGTAGGGGAGAGTCGGGTAGTATCGGACATCGGGTAGTATCGGACAGTGCGTTTCTTTCATCTACCACCATATGGTAGTACCTGAATGACATAGTTACGTTTCTCTATGCAACATCACAGAAACGTAACCATGTCAATCAGGTACTATCATCGTGTGGTAGATGAAAGAAACTCACTGTCCGATATTACCCGATGTCCGATACTACCCGACTCTCCCCTATATTTAATCCAAGGAATTGAATAAGTTCACAAATATACAAAAATGTAAAATTATGTGACTGGCATATTTAATTCTTCAAAATTCTTCAATACTATAAAAAAAACAAAGGAAACCAAATTAATTTTTTTTTTTGTTTTCTAAAAAATTCCACGTTCCCTGGATTTGTAGTGTTCCTGCAATTTACCGTTACTTATTGCCACTGTGAAATTTACACTGAGCACTGGACGTGTTGGATTTCTGCACTACATGAAAGGCCCGTATATGAATATTACAATTATAGGAAAAACTGAATTTGAGAAAAAAATATGACTTGTGGAGTGTCTGCAATTCACAATTCAAATACAAATGCAATAGGCTTATTCTTTATTTCTCAGGCAATATAAGGGATGAAACAAGTATGGATTTATAACAGTACATTATGCAACGAGCCTATAATGAAGGTAATTAAGAAGTGAGTATGGATATTTATGAAACGAGTGCAAGCTCGTTTCATAATTTTCATACGAGCTTCTTAATTACCATTATAGGAGAGTTTCATACGACTTTTTATGCTCGACCATATTTCTAACTTGATATTATTAATTTTTTAGCAATGTCCCTATGTTGTGAGATGTGCGCAGACGCGAAAGTATTGATTTTCCGAGGAACAGATGTCCACATTGACCTTGCTAGGCCATAAGAACCTACAGAGATAACATTGAAATTAAATTGGACATTGAAAAACGAGATGACAAATTGAATTTATTTGAATATTATTTACAATTAACGCTAATTATTATAGTAACAGAACATAACCTTCTGCGACAGTATTGGATTTCCAGCCTCCGTGACTTTTCGCTAATTCTCTTTCGATTGCATATCCGAGAATAATCGATACTTGCGGTTTTATAACGGTAGAAAGCTGACCTGTCATTGGCTGAACAGTTGTAACCTGAGTCGTCATTGGCCGAAAGACCTGACCTTTAATGAGTAGGTGTACTTTAATGACATGCATTAAAGTTCTGCTACCAGTTGTATAATTACTACATTTCGGCATGGTCGAGCATAAAAAATAATATACAATTCAAGATAAATCTCAAAATAGAGCATTCATTCGTTCATTCATTCATTCATTCATTCATTCATTCATTCTCTGCCCAAGGTCAAGTCTCTCAGCGCAAACCCAGCATTCTCCAATTTTCTCTATTTTCCGCCTTCCTCTTGTCTCCGTATACGATCAATATAATCAATATATCTAATGTTGTCTGTTTTATGGTATCTTCTTCTGCATCGAACTATTTTTCCATTCCAGTTCTATCTTCAGTAGACAGTTTCTTCTCAGCCAGTGGCCCTTAACTCTTTCTGATCAGCTTCAGCATAATTCTTTCATCACCCACTCTTTCTAGCACAGCTTCATTTCTTATTCTGTCTGTTCATTTCATACGTTCCATTCTTTTCCAAATCCACGCTTCAACTGCTTCCAATCGTTTTTCTTCACTTCGTCGTAATGTCTGTGCCACACTCCACACACAGTACTTCACTAGTCTCTTCCTTTATTTCTGTTTCCAGAGGTGCGTAAAAATGTTTTTTTTTCATTAAAATCATCCATTGCCATTGCTATCATCCTTTTGACTACCTGCAGCAGCTCATGTTACTGTTTATAGGACACCCCAATAAACATGTTGTAAAATGCTATATAGTTTTAGGCAAAACAAATTCAACCCTCCCCATTTTTTAAATAGGATTTTATATTTCACACCTCTTCGTATGTAAAAATTACTTACATACTTACTTATTTACTTACTTACAAATGCCTTTTTAGAGGACACGGAGGTTCATTACCGCACTCACATACGCCCGTCTTACTTCCATATCCTGAGCAAGATTAATCCAGTCTCTACCATCATATCCTACCTCCCTCAAATCTATATTAATTAATGTTGTGGGATTTAATCGATTAATCGATCAATTTCTGTTGTAAGATTATTCGATCAAAAAATTTAATCGAATTACCGAGTCGATTAAAATTAATCGGTTGTAGTTGATATTATTTTGTTAATACAAACTTATACTAAAAATTCCGACAATATTTCTCTCTCGGAAATTGCTTACTTGAAAGCACAATAGTACTGTTATTTTCTAACTGTAAACCAGGTAGCGCAGCGAAAATCTTTGCACATACACTTCAGAAAGAGATGGAAATATGAGGACAATGAGCTAGTCTACCTCTATTGAAAGTTGAAACAATGCGAAACTCTCATTAAGTTTTATGATTTTCCAAGAAAACTTCAACCTTGTTTCAGCTCATCTTCCTAGCATATGAAATACATACTTTTCTGGGGTTCGTCCCCCTCATCCCTTATAAAATAGCCATGTCTACACTGTGTGCAAGTGAAAGCGTAACTACCTTCTTCTCTTTTTTAAAATCTGGTAATTGAATTACAATAGGGGCCAGTCGTTTGTTTCGACCGCTGTTTGCAGTTGCAGTTTCTGTACTGAGTTTGTATATGAAGGTTGTGTGTTTAGTTTGATAAAAAAAATCAGTTTTCCATTATATCATATGAGAATTTGAGAGGTAAACTCGGTGAAACGTCTGGATTTAAATTGAACGATCGTAGAGAAGTGCTTGACAGAAAAAAAAAATTTTTTCGTGTTTAGTGATGCAGGAAACATCGTTACTAAACCTAGAGCGGCACTTAATTCGGAGCATGTGAATGCACTCACATGTTTAAAATCATGGATGAATCAGTATTAACTAGGTGAGTTCATATTTTTTGTTATTTACATTTGTCTAAAAAATTCCCGGAGAAATTGACGCAATAAATTATAAGCGTCATAATAAATAAACCTTTAATAATTATGCTTATCAGAGAACACAAGTTAAATTTAACAATATTTGTGTATTATAGTATGTTAAAACATTTTTTCAACTCTATCCGAACTCGATTAATCTATCGACTAATCTATCGATTAATCGATTAAATTAAAGTAGTTGATCGATTAAATATTTTGATCGATCAACAACACTAACTTTAATATTATAATCCCATCTACGTCTCGGCCTCCCCAAAGGTCTTTTTCCACCCGGCGTCCCAACTATCACTCTATATGCATTTCTGGATTCGCCCATCATATTTAAAAGTTAAGAATGTTAATCAATATGAAAGTTAAACAGCATTGTGTAATAAATCATCAACTATGCATGAGAAAAGGTAATAATTTCAAAACGAAAACAATGTGGTTAATATTTTATATTAACTTATTTCTTCGTTTACAATTGTGAAAGGAGAAGTGGTTCATTTAAATAACAGAGAAGTGAAAAAATCGGAGTGTGGCTGTGTCTGGAACACAGCCGTGGGTTTTATGCGAATATGTAAGGCTTAAATCGACATATCTAGACGATATCTTTCCTTTGGCACAAAAATCAGCGAGATAGCGTATTGGAATCGCGAGATATACTGCCCGGAAATTTTTGCCCATATCCAGAATGGGCGCCAGGCGCCCTGGTCCCTACGCGCACATAGCGCATGCGCGGCGTCAAATCAAGGTCTTGGTGTCTTGGTCACAACGTAGTCGTATACCTGATCGAATGAGACCACATTTATTTTTAACAATGTTATTAGTCACAAAGTCATAGTGTCGGAATAGATCACCCTGTATACGCCACATCGTCGTTTCCGTCCCGGTACCCCACACATCGGTTTGATTTTAAAGACTCATTCACGTCGAAACATCAACGTAGTGGAAGAATTCAAAGGGAACGACTAAGAAACTATGAACTAAATTTTTATAGGGTACAAATAGATATCCGAATGTATTGCATTATATTATAAGGCGACCGGTACGCCACATCCTCTAATAGTCGCGCTATCACAGGCGGCGTTCTCGGGTGTATGACTGCCTGGCTCCCTGCCGTGCGATAGCTATTGGCATGAGCCATCAAGTAAATGATCATATTGTATATTGTTGTTTCCTTGTAACATACCACGAATGTAAAAGTCGCCTGGTTCTTTTCTTGTACAAGACACTACTGGAAATAATAATTATCATGCTAACATTCGAATAAATTTGTAATAAATTGACTAACAGAGAGGAAAATAAATAAAATGAACAAAGTAAAGAAAGAAATAAGTAAATTACTCAAATTATGTCACTGAATAAATGTTAGTAAATGAATTTATAGCCCTAAGTAAATTATTGTAAATGTTTCTTACTTAATTTCTCTACATTGTGTATTGATCATTGTATTTCTTTTTGTTCCAGGTAAGACAAATAAGTTACATGTTATCAGAAGGAACAATGGTCTTCCCACTCAGAAACAGTGAGTTCAATTTCTGTTCATAAGTGATATCTGTTGAATATTACATGTATGTATTAGTACGTTGTATTATTTTATTCCCATTACTATCCATATTCGTGAGCTTCGCTGCACTTGTTAAAAATGAATGCCATTTACTTAAGTCTATTACATTTTCAAATAGAGCTTTGTTATTACTTAATGAAAAATTAACTTATTATAAGTTGTGAATTGTTTGCTTCCGAATTATTTTCCAAGTTGTAGTTAGTTGGACCTAACTTACTTTGCATACTAATTTTTATACAAATTTATTAAATCATTATCGAGTGAAAAGGTAACAAACATATAGATAGAAGGACGGACGGAGAGACAGAGAGATATAGTAAAAAATTGAAGAAAGTTATTTTCTGTCTCAGGATAATTCATTATACATTAAAACATTAATTAATCATTTTCGCAAAAGCGAAAAAAGAAAGGATAAAAACTTTATTATTAGTGTAGATTATTCTGATGCGGTAGAGACATAAAATGCAATGTTATTTTAAACTCATATATATGTTTGGACGTCACAAATAAGAAAAGCAAATCCATATGGTTGATAGAGGACGAAATCGGAAATGAAATAAGACAGACCAGGAATACTGAACAGACGGACGAAATATGTAGAAGAGTTATATGAGACAGGGAATCGTCCAGTTGACTTGGCTATAGAAGACGAAGTACCTATATCAGAAGACGAAAAAGAATTTTCTATTTTAAGGGAAGAAGGTGAACTAGCGCTTAAGGAATTGAAGAATGGGAAAGCAACAGGAGTTTATGAAATCCCCATTGAATTAGTGAGCAAGTTTAAAATCATTTACCTTTAGAACACTAGCCAATTGAAGATATGACACTTCTGAATAGTTCATTCTCTATTTGTATAATTTTTTATACCCGTAAACTAAAGAAAAAAGTATTTTATTAACAATTCCAAATTAATGTAACTTTGAAAATATTGCGATTAGGACAAATGTTTATATGTCATTTTTTGCTCAGAGTATCTTTGGAAATAAGCTCCGTAAGTGACGGTAAATCCTCGTGAATCACCCTGTCACCGAACATAAATTAAATTTAACAATAATTGTGTGTTGCTGTACATTACAAATCTTTTCAAATCGATCAAATCTCGATTAATCGATTAAGTATTTTGATCGATGGATAGCACTACCTATAAGTAATATAATTAATTGTGTAATAATGAATTAACATGTTTAATTCACAAAATATCTCAATGTTAATGTGAAACGATTAAGTGCAGAAGAAATTTACTGTAACCATTTTATAATATTACTTTTCTATTTAAGTTTATGATATTTAAATATATTACCTATATATTGACACTTATTTTAATCCCCTTTTCAACTGTTTACCCATGTATAAATATTGCTTTACAAGAGATCGTAATTGCTCGGTTTATAAGCCTACTTACCCTCATTCTCTGCTTCATTCTTATGTACAGCCATCGACTTAATCCGAACTTGGACATGTACATACCCAAAATCTTCCCTCTGTGTCAGTGACTGATAAAAATGGTACTCGCGTGAAATTTTCGAAATCAGTATTTTACAACAGGTCCGTCGAGTTAGTTCTGTGGTAGCGCCTATGCCTTCAGACTAGTTGGCCCGTGTTCGATTCCCGGCGGGGTCAGAGATTTTCGTGTAAAATTTCTACCTCGGGACTAGGAGAGGTGGCGACGCAAACGTCTAATCACTAAATTCAGCACCAATATGCTTGAGTTAAATCCAAAACCTCTCCGCAGTGAATATGAAGAGAATACATATGTCATTGTTGATAGCGATTCGTCCGTCGGACGGGAACGTTAAGCCTGACGGCCCCCTTGGTGCTATTCGACAGAAGTAGGCTACGTGCCGGCACCGGGTTTACCCTTCTCGCTTCCTCATCTTCATCATCATCCTCACCCATCTCCTACACTACACTTACATGAACACTTTCACATACTTTCACTCTAGTACACAACATAACTGTCCACAGATACACATAATCCATAGCGTGGCCCGCCGAAGTGGTGTGCAACTTGAAAATTTGCCGCAGTCTTGCCATCTACCCGCAACATAGGCAATCCGAAGTGGATAGACATTTGATTATTTTACAACATTAAAATTTTGTTTTTATTTCTTCTAATGAGAAAGTAAAAAAATGATGACCATAATTGAGAATGTAAGTATACAGGGTGATTCAAAAGTCGCGCGACATAGGACATCTCCGTTATTAGTGTAAATACAAAAAAATAGTTTCAAATAAATGTTTTAGATAATGGTACGTGTAATTCATGTGCAAAATTTAAAGAAAATCGTAATAGCCATTTTTTAGAAAATTGCAACAAACATGTTCGCGTTTCAAGTAAAGTGCCAGTTTGGTTAGGGGAAACGCATCCAAAGCTTAGGTGTCACGACTCTGGAGGGTAAGAAATTTAAATTAGAGATGTGGTTTGGGTCGCGCGCCGTAATTAATAAATTGTGTTTTTTGTGTTGACAGCTGAGTAAGTTGAGAGTCACAATAGCAAACTGAAACATTTTATCACTTGAACTTGCACGACCTGTGTAATTGTTCCCCATGCACACCAATGGAGTAAGTGTTCAAATTGGTGGCCATTTTGTTCACGGCACATCCATACACGGTTGAGGTAACTCCTCCGCACATTACGTAACACTACAGGTGTTATTTGTGCACATGACATCCTGATATTTTCCTGCAGTTCAACCAGTGTTCGAAGCCTGTTGCTGTAAACTACAGACTTGAGATGTCCCCAGAGGAAAACGTCAAGTGGCGTTAAATCTGGAGACCTAAGCGGCCACTCCACTGGACCCCTGCGGCCGATCCAACGCCCAGGGATAACTTCATTCAGCAATTCGCGGACTGTCAATCCGAAATGCAGTGGTGCTCCATCCTACTGAAAGAAAAACCCAAGTCTTCTTTCTAGGGGCAGATCATCCAAATAGGGCAGCAGTGTAGCCTCGAGATGCTAGACAGTGGAGCAGTGAGCTTGTTGTTCAGAAACACGGGACCGATGACAACATCCCGATGTATGCCACACCACACATTTAATCTTGGGTCAACTGATTATGAGCGTCTATAGCTACGTGAGGGTTCTCGGTTGCCCAATACACAGCGTTATGTCGATTCACTGTTCCGTTCAAATGGAAACAGGCTTCATCGCTCCAACAAATATTAGTTTCAAGGTTTGGTTGGTGCGTTCGTCGTTCAAGAAACCACTCACAGAACTGCACCCGCATATCTGTGTCATCCGCATGCAGTTCCTGCACAAAGTGCATACGATAGGGATGGAAATGATTGATGGATAGTATCCTGGACACGGACGCTTGACTGGTACCACATTCTTGCGCTACTTTCTTGGTTGACCGTGATAGACTGACTATCAGCTTAGCTAGTACACTAGCTGCGTTTGCATCCCCTGTTGCTGTGCGAGGCCGCCCTGAACGTTTCTTGTCGTGGATACTGCCTGCTGTCTTGAACCGTTCCATTAAACGACCAATGCTTCCGTGATGTGGGGCAGGTTGAGCTGGATGCCGTCTGTGATATTCTTCTGCTGCTTCCCGTAGACTCAGCCCTCCCGCATGGATGAGAACCATTTCCACCCTCTTAGGAATTGTGTACATTGTCTCTAACTACCCGGTTCACTGGTGAAACTAGCACTTACTTACCTGTCAAAACAAAAAAAAAACAATTTATTGATTACGACGCACAACTCAAACCACATTTATAATTTAAGTTTCTTACCCTCCAGAGTTGTGACACCTAAGCTTTGGATGCGTTTCCCCTAACCAAACTGGCACTTTACTTGAAACGCGAACATGTTTGTTGCAATTTTCTCAAAAATGGCTATTACGATTTTCTTTAAATTTTGCACATGAATTACACGTACCATTATCTAAAACATTTATTTGAAACTATTTTTGTATTTACACTAATAACGGAGATGTCCTATGTCGCGCGACTTTTGAATCACCCTATATTATTTGACTCAAGCATCGAAACACTTTTACTGTAATGTGTGAAGAACTTCAGGAGAAAATTTATGTATTAGTTATATATATTATTTCTCATAGTGTGGACGACGTACTATAATCAATAAGAAATTCAATGGATGCAATATTTATATTTCTTTATAATTACTTTATATATGAAGGGTTCAGAACCATAGTGGGCCAAGCGCCATTTACTAAAACCGTAGAAAACGAGGATTAAAATGAAGTTATTACCATAATTCAGTGGAAACATATAGCAAGTAATATAAAGTATACACATTAAAACTAAATGATATGTCAATCTTCATTAAGCTATGGTATTGACTTAATTTTAACCCTTGCTTTCTCAGTTTTTAATAAATGGCGCTTGGCCCACTATGACTCTGAACCCTTCATATGTATATATAATGATTCAGTATAAACTCTTGACATTAAAATATGTGAATAAGTCAATATAAACGTCAAAATTAAATTCTCCCTTTAAATGTGAGAAAATTATTTTTATTTATAAGTTTGATACACTTCTATTGCAAAAAGAAAATACTTATGCATACTGTAAGTCGCTCTTGAATAATATAATATTATATATTTCAACATGTCGTCGAAACCTGTAAGATAGGTAAGCAGTCCGTGACGCGACAGCCCATGAAGTTCGAAGATCAGGTATGCTCAGCGTGGACAATTCTAGCCTTCAAACGAGTTGTAACAGTGACGTAGAATAACTTTTAAGCTTATGCCTACTAACGATTCTGAGATTCTACGCCACTTTTGCAACCTCGTTCAAAGGTTAGAATTGTCCGGGCTGGCCGTGCCCGGCCAAGATTAATTAATCAGCCCGCTGATGGCCTCATATTCACATGCCTCAGCAGAGGTGAACGATCATCCAACCAGACCGGGAAAACGTGCGGTCAGCACGATGATTTCCCAGTTGTTTCAGTTGGGTTTCGAAAGCGAATTTCGTTATCTACTGTAGGTCCCAAAAATCAAGACAATGTAGGGTGGGCAACGGTCCCATACGCTGGCCGAAATTTCACGATAAAATTTATTTTCCATGAGGATTCGAAGCAATGCTCGAGTCCTAGGTATGATGCCTTAGACCACGACGCTACGGCGCGGGACTGTAGGGAAGATACATTTTAAAATTTTTGTAAATATGAATATCACAAAATAAACAAATTTAGCGATGTTATAATGTATCCAAAATCCATGGCGCTACAGCCCTTTGCAGGGCCAAGACCGACCAGCCGGCTGCTTGCCTCACGTCCGAATGCCGAAGCAGAGGTAAACGATCATCCAACCAGAATGGAGGTATCGTGTGGTTAGCACGATGATTTCCCAGCCGTTATAACTGGTTTGCGAAACCGGATTTTCGCTACCTATCGCAGCTCCCCAAGTGCATCACGATACTGAGTGGGTACTGGTCCCATACACTGGCCGACATTTCATGAGAAAATTTCTTTCCCCATGAGGACCCGAATCAGCGCGCATTCCGTAACGCGAGTCCTAGGCGGGATGTCATAGACCGCTATGCCACGGCGCAGGACGTTATAATGTACTTACTTACTTACTGGCTTTTAAGGAACCTGGAGGTTCATTGCCGCCCTCACATAAGACCGCCATTGGCCCCTATCCTGAGCAAGATTAATCCAGTCTCTATTATCACAACCCACCTCCCTCAAATTCATTTTAATATTATTTTCCCATCTACGTCTCGGTCTCCTTAAAGGTCTTTTTTCCCTCCGGGCTCCCAACTAACACTCTATATGCATTTCTGGATTCGCCCATACGTGCTACATGCCCTGCCCATGTCAAACGTCTGGAATTAATGTTCCGAATTATGTCAGGTGAAGCATACAATGCGTGCAGTTCTGTGTTGTGTAACTTTCTCCATTCTCCTGTAACTTCATCCCTCTTAGCCCCAAATATTTTCCTAAGCACCTTATTCTCAAACACCCTTAACTTATGTTCCTCTCTCAAAGTGAGAGTCCAAGTTTCACAACCATAAAAACAACCGGTAATATAACTGTTTTATAAAATCTAACTTTCAGACTTTTTGACAGCAGACTGGATGATAAAAGCTTCTCAACCGAATAATGACATGCATTTACCATATTTATTCTGTGTTTAATTTCCTCCCGAGTATCATTTATATTTGTTACTGTTGCTCCAAGATATTTGAACTTCTCCTCCTTTTCAAAAGATAAATTTCCAATTTTTATATTTTTATTTCGTACCGTTATAATGTATACATACTTAAAATTAATTATTGTTCAAAGAACTTCGGAAAATAACCTCGGACTAATTATAAGTTTAGTATGATATTCTATTAACAGTATACTGTCCCCACCTCTTATAACACAAGGAGACCGTTAATAATACTTATCCCCGTGACTGTGCGGCAACTTCTCCTACTACGCGGTGCAGCGGGTTTGCTGACATTGCAGGTCTAGTAATTGACAATAAGGCAGTGCCTAGGAAAAGGGCTCATAGGTTTACTTCCGTAAGTATCTTTTGCTCCCACTCGTTGCGTCTGTTTGAATTATCTGCCATACATTTCCCTATAATATCTATAATTATATTTCAATCAAGCAACTGTAAATATTAGGAACGCAGTTTGAAGGAATCATTGCATAGCTGATTTCTGCTGCAGAAAATGATTGCAGGTATCCTCCATGACCAATACATGTTTTATGAACTTAGAGTATGTGATCGTTACGCGGGAAGACAGGCCCAACTACTTCAGAAAAAGAAGATATTGAAGATTACATATAAGTTTTATATACTAACTTATTACATTGTAATTGGAAAGTTCAGAACCAAAGTGGGCCAAGCGCCATTTACTAAAACCATAGAAAACAAGGGTTAAAATGAAGTTATTACCATAATTGAATGGAAAAGTATAGCAAATAATATAAAATATATACGTACATTAAAACTAAATGATATGTCAATCTTCATTAAACTATGGTATTCAATTAAATTTAACCCTTGCTTTCTCCGTTTTTAATAAATGGCGCTTGGCCCACTATGGCTCTGAACCCTTCAATTGTTCGTAAATTTTCCTAAAATTTGTGTTTATTTTAAAATGCAATAATACATTTATCAACCGAATAAATATTTTTGTCTTTACACGGTTTTTAATTAATTTCAGTGCCCATATTGGCCTGGGTAGCGCAGTCGGCATGGCTCTGGCCTTCTGTGCTCGAGGTTGCGGGTTTGATCTCGGCTCAGGTCGATGGCATTTAAGTATGCGACAGGCTCATGTCAGTAGATTAACTGGCATGTAAATGAACTCCTTCGGGACAAAATTCCGGCACACCGCCGACGCTGATATAACCTCGGCAGTTGCGAGCGTCGTTAAATAAACCATAATTTATTTTTTCAGTGACCGTTAAGCGGGAAATGGGCATCTAACGCACTTCTCTTTAATTATTGTTCTATTGAAGTGTGTATAAAATTGTAGGAACTAAATGCAACGAGGAAGCTCATATGTAATTCAGAATGTAAAAAATAAAGTCATATAGAAACAAAAATTAATTTATCAAATAGAAAGAAAATTTAAGTACAGTTGTCTCAAAATTTATTTTCGTGTGTGTGCTTTCCCCAGGCAATTCCTTAATTACGTTATTGTTATACACAAAATATTTTTTATTATTTTTTTTATTTCTATTTATTAATTAATTTAGTTATTGTTTATGAATGAGTACACATGGAAGATGTAACTGTAAAAATGGGTACCTGTTTTATTTTTATTTTTTTTTATTTTTTTAGTTTATTTATTTTATTTTACAAATTTATTTACAATTTACATTTGAAATGAATACATATGAATAGATACCCCAATGAGCATACTCGGGTACAGTCCAGTAGTCTACATAAATTTGAGAGAGATCGAATAATAATGCTGATGATAGAAATAATAGTAACAACAACAATAATAATAATAATAATAATAATAATAATAATAATAGAATAATCGTGACAGAAATTATACAAAGATTGTAATACAAAATAATTCATTAATAATAATGATATTAATAATAATATTAATAATAATAATAATAGTGATAAAACAAAACTATTTAGAATAATAAAATAAATACTAAGACGGATAAAATAAAATATAAAACCACTAGCGAGAGTTAACACAACTTAAATATTAAATAAGCATAAAATAACCGGAAAAAATGACGAACTCGAAAATCAACAGAAAAGTTCGTTGTATCGCAGACGACAGCAACCGCCGTATTGGCATTGTGTTGTGCATTAATGGTAGTAGGGGGGAGCCGAAAGTCTACTTAACTGCCGTTCTTTTCGAATTTTCTCGTACAATCATGGGAAGTTAATGCTGCAAAAACAAAATGTCTGCGAGTCAAACTGTTCATTATTACCAGGATAAATACAAATAATACTGAAATATATTAATCTAGTTTCAGTTCATCGATCTCCCCTTTTGTGCAAGAGGTATCATATCAAAATATTTTATGAATGGCGGGGAAAATATAAATTTCAAGAACTCTCTAGTGACAAGAGATAGTGACAAGTACAATCAAGTTTATCTGTGGCGATGATAAGAAATAATTTATTGGAGATATACACTTATTAATTAAAAAATGATCTATTTATATTTATTACAATGTTTTGTTTTAAAACTTGCGAGTAATATGGAACAGCATCAGAGATTTACAAGTATCATAATGTTATGGTCAGCATCGCTCAAGATGGAAACATGAGGAAACACAGGACTAGGGTCAGACCAAATTTTGAGAGGCAGGAATCGATCCTGGTCCTTTGGGATTTGGATGTAGAAACGATAACGCGTAAGTCACATAACAAGAGAAGTCTTTATACACACGTCCATATACACTAACACGGTTGTCAGGCCCGTTTGGAGTTGGATGGTAATGCTAATGCATATTAATGCTGGAAGATGCTGCTCCGTGGCGTATTCCTATAATTACTGGGTAGTGCACGAGACCTGTTAAATTCGTGAATGTAAAATTGGACCAGTAGCACTTCCGCCGATGTTTCCATATCGATCCCGGGACCTCTGGTTGAACGTACCAGCGCTCTTACCAACTGAGCTACCCGGGAACTCCACCCGACACCGTCTTAACTTTTCCCTTTATATCCACACAACTCGCGTGGGCTGACGAAACGCCAGAGACCCACATCGAGTGCACACACACTCTGTGTGACTTGGAATTGTAGTTTTCTGTTAACGTACACAGTGACGTATATATTATGCAAATCTAATCTTTCCGGTAAAGCTCCCTGTAAAGCAGATTTGAATAATTTCAAGGAAAAAATTGTTCCGGGGCCGGGTATCGATCACGGGACCTCTGGTTGAACGTACCAGCGCTCTTAGCAACTTAGCTACCCGGGAAATAAATTTTTATTTATTTGTTTATTTATTTCTATTTATATTCATTCATTAATTTTGTTATTGTTTATAAATGTATACACATGAAATATGTACTGTAACTGTAAAAATGGGTATCTGTTTTATTTTGTTTTCAAACTTGTGAGTAATATGGACCAGCATCAGAGATTAACAAGTATCATAATTTTATGGTCAGCATCGCTCAAGGTGGAAACGTGAGGAAACACAGGACTAGGGTCAGACCAAGTTCTGGCAGGAGGAATCGATCCTGGTCCTTTAGGGTTTGGATCTAGAAACGATAACGCGTGACATAAGAAGACAAGACTTTATACACACGTCCATATACACTAACACGGTTGTCAGGCCCGTTTGGAGTTGCATGGTAATGCTAATGCATATTAATGCTGGAAGATGCTGCGCCGTGGCGTATTCCTATAATTACTGAGTAGTGCACGAGACCTGTTAAATTCGTGAATGTAAAATTGGACCAGTAGCACTTCCGCCGAGTTTCCATTTCTGAATTATGAGAACATCTTAAGATCGGGTGGGCCGCTCAGGTGGTGGGGGGGGGGGGTGGAATAGCCGGTCGCACGTATGTGCAATGTGGGGCCCATGTGTCTAGTCGCGTGGCCCACAGGAAGGAGTGGCCCCGAAGTGTTAGAGGGCGTGGCGGCCCCTCCGCGCATGCCACTCAGACTCCCACTAGCGCATCAACCCACTTTTTCCCTCGACCCAAATGTGTCCGTCTTGCCGAGGCCTTGCCAGCCGGCCCGCCTGCCTCTGTCAGTTCTCTCGCCCATCTCCTCAACATCTTGCGGGCCTCCTTGGCCACGTCGATCGCCGCTCGCACCGCGACGGGCCACTCGCACCGGAGGAAGAGGACTTCTTGTCGCACGGATCCTTCGCGCCGTCCCACAACATCTATTAACCGAGCTAATATCGCCCACCCCTTGACCCTCGACCTCCCACCACCCCAATCACAGCCGTCTCCCTCTCTCCGCCAGTTTTCGCGCCGGGTCAATGCAGTGGGTAGTAAATTTGAAACAACACAGATCCTGCGTTAGTAGGAGAGCTAAACTGAAGACGCGCATCGCCCGTCTCGTTTGGGAGATGGCATCTTACCCGGTCCTCAGCCAGGTAAGTGCTTGTGGCGTGGTTCATCCTGGAACGGGTTCTTCTCCGTGGGAGGAGTTTTGATACTCCCCCCACCGCCCCCTCCCCCCGGATCCCCCACCCGCGTTGTGTACAGTCTCCGCGATCTGCACCGTCTTCCTCAAACACCCCACCTCCCCCCCCCGCGGCGTCCACACAAGTAAACACGAATTCGCTCCCGCGATGTTTTGTGCTGTTGCGTTCCCAGGTGCCCTCTTCTTCAGCGCGTTCCATGCCGTTCCACTCCCCCCGGTCGGTCCGCGATTCCATAGCTCCCGTCCTGCTAATTAAGATCGTTAAGCTGCCATGAAATGCAAATTACGTTAGAAAGACGACGCCGCGAGTCAAACGAGTGAGATTACTCGGCCTGTCCCATGATAAGCATATTATAATGCGTCACATCAATAACTCACTGTTATTGTTTAGGGAAGCAATCGATTCCTTGATAAAGTAGAGGGGGACGAAAGCGAAGATGCTTAAAAGAGGAAGAGTGATAAGTGAGTGGGGTTGTTACAGTTTTTGTGGGCGCCCGGGTTCTGATAAGGCTTTAAATAGGAAAGATGCTCACCTTCTTAGAATCCTCGCAGATCGCCCGCCGTGTTTGTAAAGCGACTTCAGTGTTATTGTTTCCGCTTACATTCAGCGGTAGAGGAAAATAGATACAAATAAAATCATCTCATCATTTACATCGCGAGAGATATATTTCCTGTTTTAACTTAAACCATATCATATATTAAAGAATTAAAATTCATTACCAGTGTCATACTTCAAATTCCATATGAAGAGCTTGAGGGAAAAACGATGAATGTCACATTTCTATTAAGGATTACATAATGATCTAATTGAGTCTATAACTGCAAGATGTAGTGCTGTTTCTATATAAAATAAAGGAAAGGATTACTGTATTCGTGGTGATAAATCTCCTTTTTACCAGTTTTCATAAGAACAACATTAAATTTCGCAGTAATCCATTGAATTAGGTAATGACATCAACCTTAAGAAAACTGTGACATTCATCGTTTTTCCCGCGAACTCTTCATATACTAAATAAACTAATTCAAACTTTCCTTTAGTTTAAAGTCAGATATGTTTATCGTTACATAGGAAACGAAGTGAGATTTTCCGCCATCTTTAAACAAAATTCACTCATCTTTAACAAGAAGCCATTTGGTTTATTATTGGATGTAATTATATGTAAAATGATACTGATCAATCACTGTAACAACGATTGTGATTTTTGAGATGTATAGTAAAAATGTAGTATAGTTTCTGTGACGTGTTCAAGTAAATATTCCGAGTCACTACTTTCATAGTAACAATATTGTAATAACATTAATCCAGTTTCAGTGATTCAATTAAGCAGACAGAATGCTACTTCTAATGGTCAAAATTATTTCACTTTAATGTGTCAATACCGTATGTGAAGCAAATGGTTCTTTAATGCGGACACTTAAATATTATTAGTTCTTGATTTCGTATGCCATAATTAATTAATTTGGAACACAGTATTTCTTTAAAACATAGTATTTAAATATAAATAATTTTCACTATTACAGAATTACTATATCGTAATTAATAGAAAATTATGTATTTTTGTGCCTTGTGTGGTTTCGCCGGGAACCAAGTGAAAATTATTTTATTATTAAAATAAAATACAACGTTATGTAGAATTTCAATTCATTTTTATTATGTGTTGTAACTCATGCAATGTTGACATAAAATTTTTAGGTTAATTTTTATAGTGTCTGATAAAATTGGAGATATTTTACTATCTTTATCGATTTGATACCTTTGTTGTGTGAACAGAGACACTATAAGAGTTCACAAAATCTCGAGATCTGAATTTGTAGTGTTTCGCCACAACACAGCTTACTATGAATTATATTTCCCTTGAATGTTTTTCTACATATGCAGAAGAATTTCTATCTTACTCCTTTATTTATCAACACTTTTAATAATGTGTATTGTATTTCAAATATATTCTTTAGTGCGGACGCTTAGCCTAAATATTATTAGTTCCTGATTTCGTATGCCATAATTAATTAATTTGGAACACAGTATTTCTTTAAAACGTAGTATTTAAATATAAATAATTTTCACTATTACAGAATTACTGTATCGTAATTAATAATGATAAAAAATTAATGTATTTTTACTCCTTGTGTGGTTTCTCCGGGAACAAAGTGATAATTATTTTATTATTAAAATAAAATATAACGTTATGTAGAATTTCAATTCATTTTTGTTGTGTGTTGTAACTCATGCCTTGTTGACATAGAATTTTTAGGTTAATTTTTATAGTGTCTGATAAAATTGGAGATATTTCACTATCTTTATCAATTTGATACCTTCCTTGTGTGAACAGAGACACTATAAGAGTTCACAAAATCTCGAGAACTGAATTTGTAGTGTTTCGCAACAACACAGCCTACTGGAATGTTTTTCTACGTACAGAATGTAGAAGAATTCCTATCTTACTCCTTCATTTTTTTATCAACACTTTTAATAATGTGTATTGCATTTCAAATATATTCTTTAATGCGCACGCTCAAATATTATTAGTTCCTGATTTCGTAAGCCATAATTAATTAATTTGGAACACAGTATTTCTTTAAAACGTAGTATTTAAATATAAATAATTATCACTATTACAGAATTACTATTTCGTAATTAATAATAATAGAAAATTAATGTATTTTTACTCCTTGTGTGGTTTCGCCGGGAGCAAAGTGATAATTATTTTATTATTAAAATATAATACAACGTTATATAGAATTCCAATTCATTTTTGTTATGTGTTGTAACTCATGCATTGTTTACATAAAATTTGTAGGTGAATTTGTATAGTGTCTGATAAAATTGGAGATTTTTCACTATCTTTATCAATTTGATACCTTCCTTGTGTGAACAAAGACATTACTCGAGTTCACAAAATCTCGAGATCTGAATTTGTAGTGTTTCGCAACAACACAGCTTACTATGAATTATATTTCCCTTGAATGTTTTAATAACTTGTATTGTACTTCAAATATATTGAGTGTAAGTTAATAGAAGATGTGAAGTTGCTTAATCTGTTACATTCAAGATATATTTGTTCTTTGCTACTGTTAACTCGTTCCGGAAATATGTAGAATGGACGGGATGAGGAATTTGTATATTTCTGTTTTACAGAGTTCATGATATTTTGGAAGAAATGCAATTTGCAAGTTATGGTAATCTTTGGAACTAAATTGACTGTTCAACGAAACAGGAAAAAATTACTGTCTTCAAAATGTTTATGAAGAACTGAAGAATTGGTGAATTATGATCTCTATAATAATATTTCCATAAATAAGTATGCTGAAAGAAGTGAGAGAAATATTGTAGTGTTTTTCGTTGTTTATGTAATTTATGTATACAGGCCTGTTTTAATTAATTAAGATATTTCGAAGAAACAAATTTAATAAGCTAGTTTAAGGAACTTAATAATAAATCCACTACTTCATCTCAAAATTAGAGGATAGAAGAGATTGTACTAATTTAAATCTATTTTCCGTACACAAGAATATTTATCGCGATGAATTTATCTTCGTAATTTTACGGTTACGAGAATGCTTTAGTCAGCTAATAGCTTATCACGAAAGGATTCCCTAAAGATGTTGTCTCATTATGCTCCAACATTTTCATATTATTTCAAAATGGTCTTTTTATGAAACAGTTATTGGAAAAAATTACTATTATTCCAGTTTGTGAAAATTATATAAAGTGAATGCAAACCCAGGACAATTTCCGATCATTTTCGAGGCTTGTTAATTCACACGACCCCGAATCCGTGTTCTTGTGGATCAATAACGCAGTTGTAATGAGCAATTTGATTTATTACAGTTGCTGATATATTTGTTTATTTGTTATTTTAATTTGTTTATTCAATTGTAGGCATTGAATTTTGTTTTGTTTATATTTACGACTTCACTTTTTGTTTATATTTAATCTAGTTATTTATTCATTAATTTATTTTCCCTCGTTTTGCCACGGGGATTCTCGTTCACGATGCAAGTGTACGGGGTTTGTTTGCGCAGAGCTTGGTTCTTATTTTCACTTGTTTGTTTTAGGTTTCTTGTCTCGCAGGAGAGTGATAAATATTATTTGACGAGGGACCTGTTTGAGTTCGCTATGTTCATTTACGTTATTTTCTGGGAATCATTTCTGTTCTATCGTTTTCAATGTTGAAACCTATGAAACCATTAGAGATGATTTTGTTCTCAGATTGATTAGCTATTACACTAAATTCTAAAGGTCTTACAGAACTCCTATGTGTTGTAATATTACCAGCACTGTATATCCGTATTTTTTATAATATTATTTCTTTAAAGCCAAATTTAAAGGGCATAGTCCGTGAGTTGATGAAATGGCGACAATGGAAGTGCGGTGAAGTAAGAATGCAAGGATAGTAGCAGCTGTACTCTGATGAAACCTATGCTGTTTTCGTAGGGTAAAGTTGCCTAATTCCGTGATACTCCTAATTCCGTGATACATTTTTTTTTTTTCACTGAATGTTACGCGATTTGGCATCTTGAAAGGAAGTTCACCGATGTCTCAAAAGTAGGCGAAAGATGCACTGTTTCGAGAAAGATGCCTGGTGCTATGTTCGAACTGCAAAACTTTGACTGACATTCAATTTTAAAAAAGTATCACGGGATTAGAAGTATCACGGAGTTAGGCAATTTTACCCTACAAATTTTATTTAATGGTGCGCCCATACAAAGCGTTCCTTTCAAAACTTCCCAGTCTAAATAACTATATAATTTAAATAGGATTTACTTAAACAAAAGATATGTCAATTTAGATATTGAGGGGGAATTTTAAAACCAGTCTTAACTGATTATTAAATTTCACCCCTTCAAACCCAGCCACCCCCACTTTGAAATTTAAAATGTCACCCCTATCTTGTGATAGTTAAATTTCAAAGAATATTAAATTGTTTATACATCTCATTCATTCTTTTCACATCTTTTGTTGTCTATCGTCGCCTGGAAACCTGTATTGTTGTTATTCTCAGTTAATTGTGAGATGAAAACAGTTTATTTTGTGTAATTTTCTAAATTTAATTAGTAAGGATGATTTATGTTCTCTCTTGAAGGGCATTAGATTTACTTTAAATGTTATTTTAAGTGACCATGCTTCATTTAATTTAAGATGCTTCTCGTTATTATTATTATTATTATTATTATTATTATTATTAATTATTGTCTTTTATTAGTTGTGTTTATTATTAATTGCCATTACTGAGTGTAATTAGTTACCACTGCCACCGGGTATATACCCATTTGCAGTGTGAATAAATAAATACATACATACATATACATACATACATGCATGCATGCATACTTACTTACTTACTTACATACATACATACATACATACATACATAGGCCTACATACGTACATACATACATACATACATACATACATACATACATACATACATACATACATACATGCATACATACATACATACATACATACGTACATACATACATACATACATACACCATTTTAAAATAATTTAATACACAAACACAACTATGACATGAAATGCTCAATAAGTTCTTGTAGCCTTATTCTCTTCAGCTCTAATCAACAATAACAACAATACAGGTCTCCAGGCGACGATAGAAAACAAAAGATGCGGAAACAAATGAATGAGGTATATAAGCAGTTGAATACTCTTTCAAATTTAAGTATCACAAGATAGCGGTGCGATTTGAAATTTCAAAGTGGGGGTGGTTGCGGGTGAGGGGGTGAAACTTAGTAATCAGTTAAGACTGGTTTTAAACTTCCCCGTAAATATCTAAATTGACGTGTTTTTTGTTTAATTAAATCCTATTCCAATTACCTAGTTATTTAGACTGGGATGTTTTGAAATGAACGCTCTGTACACACAGAACACTTGTGCTAGAAGTACTGTTAAAGAAACTCTTATCAAATAGTAGTGATAATCACTTTGAGACTGTTAAAGAAATATGAAGGCTCTATAAAACTTTTTGAACGATTCTATGCATCACAACATCTGTTATCAGTGCATGAGAATAGGAATTGAAAACAATAAAATATTGCTGTTCCTATACAAGTTATTAGGTCGGCCGTAGTGTGAGCCTGTGCAAAGATTGAGGCGCACAGCTAGGTTGTGAGTTCGAAACCCGCACAGAGTATGAATATTGCCGCTGTTAATGTGATGTCCTGTGTTGTCTTAGTGGAGGACTAGAGCCGTAATGACCGCACGTCACGAGAATCCCATCTGCATTTTGTATATTACGTGGTCAAAGTAATATTTCTCGAAATATTAAGATGGAGGGGCAAAAGAATGAATGTAATAATAATAATAATAATAATAATAATAATAATAATAATAATAATAATAATAATAATAATAATAATAGTATTATTATTATTATTATTATTATTATTTTATCACCAATAAAGAAAGACTTAACTCACGTTAACACACCCTGAATATAAAACGAAATAATTATTATAAATACTGGGTGTTCAGTTCAAAGTGTGTCATGGCTCGCTGTATGCCGTCATGTGGCTAGTCGATGAGCCTAGAGAATTCATTCTTCCTACACTTCCGCAGAGGCGTATTACCTTTGTGCCAGAGAATTTGCCTGGCAAGTACGGCGTTCATTCTGAAGAGTACTTATCGATACGTACGGTAACGCATGTAGTGGCAGGAATGTGAACTGTTTGGAAACACGTACTGAGGTGAGTTTTTTCTTACTGTCGGGATATTGGGATAGGGTTAAGACGATTACTTACGCATTTGTTGACATTAACTTCGACGGTCAACATGGACACGGAGCATTTGATTTGTATTGTGGAATGTTGCCTTACGCAACCGATGATAACAAATACCCTGCGTACGACTTGGCCGCGCAAAACACAGTTCGAAGGAGGTTATGGTAGCACACAGATCGTACAGACCGCCATCTGTTGCTACGACGTTCAAGTTATACCGTACAGTTCTCAAGTTCAGATTGAACGCCTTGATTAATAGGCAACTTCTCTGACACAAAAGCTGAAACTCGCTTCAAATCGCTGACTCATGATACACTTTGAAATGAACACCCAGTATTGTCGTAATCATGTTCATCTTCACTCATGAACATCACTACAGAATTGATTTTCGTTGTCATGATTATTCTTATTGCTGTCATCATTAGTAGGAATCGTATTTATTCAACAGACATAAATTGCGTCTAATTCCAAACATATTATCAGCAACAAATACATTCATTAAAATATAATAATTATTTTTCTTAACAGGCCTACTCTATTATTATTATTATTATTATTATTATTATTATTTACTGTTAGTTTAACGAAATAATGATTATAAATATTATCGTAAACCATGTCCATCTTCACTGATGAACATCACCACTTGTCACCGGCATGGCTCAGTCGGTTTAGACGCTTGCCTGACGGTCTGAAGTTGCGTTCGGGCGCAGGTTCGATACCCGCTTGGGCCTATTACCTGGTTGGGTTTTTTCGGAGGTTTTCCCCAACCGTAATGTGAATGCAAAGTAATCTATGGCGAATCAACGACCTCATTTCGCTATCACCAGACTTATCGACGCTAAATAACCTAGTAGTTGATACAGTGTCGTTAAATAACCAACTAAAATAAAAAAACATCACTACATAATTGATCTTCGTTGTCATGATTATTCTTATTACTGTCATCATTAGCAGAAATCGTATTTATTCAACAGACATAAATTGCGTCTATTTCCAAACATAATATCAACAACAAACACATTCATTAAAATATAATAAATATTTTTCTTATCAGGGCTATTATATTATTATTATTATTATTATTATTATTATTATTATTATTATTATTATTATTATTATTAACATGCGTGCTTTCAAGACTACTATAATCGTAAAAGAAAGACATATTAATAGTCTATTATATCTAGCGGTTTCCGAACCAAAACATTGTTTTAGATTAGAAACAGCCGGTATGGTGTTCTCAAAACACGTGATAAGTGGTTATGGAATGAGGTGAGATTCTTATTGGCTCATAGTCCACATGGTCGCGTTACCTTTCATTGTTTACTATGCTGTGATTGGTCAGTTTCGGTACAGTACTCTTAAACTATAAGTTACTGTTTATGTTCCCTTCCACTCGTTATCTATAGCAAGCGTAAAAAACGTCTAGGTTCAAGGTCGGAAACCGTCTGCTCTACATACTCGTATTATATCCACAGAGTGGTTATTATTATTATTATTATTATTATTATTATTATTATTATTATTATTATTATTATTATTATTATTATCATTATTAAAGAAAGCATGCTTCCCTACAGAACTTTTATTGCTGTAAAAGAAAACATATTATTATTATTATTATTATTATTATTATTATTATTATTATTATTATTATTATTATGTGCCTACAGAACTAACTTGCTATTATCGTAACAGGAAGACATATCCACAGAGTGATTTTATACCTATTTGTTTAATTACTTACTTCCATGGCGCTGCAAACCGAAAAAAGTTTTGGCCTCAGTCACAAGCTTCTTCCATTCTAGTCTGTCCTGTGCTGTTTCTTCGTTTCTTTCTGCGCGGTTCAGGTCAAAAGGACTTAATTTCCCCATCTGAGTTTGGGATTTTCCTGTGGTGTACGTCCACTAGGGTTTTCTCGCCAAGCTGTTTTAAATGGGGTGGTGTCTTCTCTTCTCGACACATGTCCTTGCCAACGGAGTCGTTTGCTTTTACTACAACTAGTTCAGGAAAAAATGACATGATTTCGCCAAATTCCATCTTCATTTATCTTACCAAAATTTTTCGCAACTGTTTATTTTCGAAAAGTGTTAATTTATGTTCAGCCTGTTTTGTAAGGGTTTATGTTTTCGCATCATAATGTGAAATTGGCTGTATGAACGTCTTGTAGCACCGAAAGTTGTTTTTTTTATGTTTATGAAGTGGCCGACTTTACTTGTTTCTTGCATTAAAACTTGTGTCGAAACACTGATTTTTTTTCTTTTGTATTTCTTAATAATACTGGCTGAACAGTATAGAGCAGAACAGGTTTCACGGCCTCGCGCGGCCTTGAGTCCCCCACCTCCGCGCGCATAGCCGGCCGGCCGTGAAACCTGTTCTGCTCTATACTCTACGTCATAGGCGAACTACTGTCCGACCGAGTGGTTATGTCGCAGAGTGGCGAAACGGAGGAAGTCACGTGAGATTTACTTTACGGGATCCTTTCCTTTAAACTATTTTAAACAGTTTTATAATATTACTTAGATTTCCAATTCCGAACAGTAAATATTTTCAGGAAAGAGCCTAACAACCAGCCACTAGCATTTACAGGGGGCCAGCAGAAACAGGTGGGGGAAATCGAGATGCGACTTAACCCATTCTTCGGAAAATATTGTCGTAAAATAAAAACATATTACATATCCAAAAAGTGATTTGTATTATTATTATTATTATTATTATTATTATTATTATTATTATTATTATTATTATTATTACAATTTAGAAATTTCTGTACACAAAACAAAAACCATGGCGTTTATTGGTAAAAATTCTATAAGAACTAAAATAGTTATCAATAACTTTGGAGTAGAGCAAGTAAATGCGTTTACTTATCTTGGCTGTAATCTCTCCTATATTCATTCTCGAGATATAGATAATAAATTAGCCAAATTTCAACAGCTGCTAAGAACAATTAGAAGTACACTGTTTAAGAAGGTCCGGCAAGACACAATTTTGAAATTCTACAAAACAATGGCCATTCCAACTCTGCTATACCGATCAGAAACTTGGACTCTAACAACTAGTCAAATGAAAAGAACAGAAGCAGCTGAGATGAGATTACTAAGACCGCTAGCAGGCTACACTCTCTATGACCATAAATATAATGAAGACATCCGACAAGAACTAAATATCGCAGCCATTACAGAGACAATCCACAAGTATCGGAGCAACTGGCATGAGCATGTTCTAGGGATGCCAAATGATAGACTACCCAGGAGATTATTAAATTACAGACCCCTTGGATACAGAGATCGTGGACGCCCGAAGAAGCGATGGAGAGACCAGCTTTTCACCTGAGACGGAACAGGCCAAATGGCCTAAGTCCTGATAGCTATTGATTATTATTATTATTATTATTATTATTATTATTATTATTATTATTATTATTAAATATTTTATGCTCGACCATGCCGAAATGTACAGGGACATCATTTTATTTTTACTTGCATTTTATTGTACCTGCATTTTTTAATGTACTTCACTCTCACCCCTTCACTAATGTCCTTGGTCCCGTCAGACACACAAACTTACGGCCGCTGTTGCATTCGAAGTCTTCGAGCAGTGAAGTAAACACTGCAGTGTATAGTGTGTTTCAGAAATATGGTTGCGTTTTCTATAGAAGAAAGAACCTATATTAATAATATCGTACTAAAAATTATATTGAAGAAACGATAAATTAAATTTCAGAGAATATGCTCCAAAATGTTTTTAATAATACGCGTAAAGAATTGAAGCCTGCATTGTAATGAACGGCAACCATTTTCAGAAACTTGTTTAAAAATTCAGATTAGCTTATTTTGAATTGAGGTGGCTAGAAGCAAAGGAATGCTAGTGACATTTGTAATAACGTGAGTCAAGTGCATCCAGTGTAAGCTAAAGTATCTAAAATTTTAGTGGCAAAGGGATATTTTAATCGCATCACACATTAAAATTTAAATAAAAATTTCACCGGTTTTACGAAAGCTTAAATATGTAAACCCAATTTTCTCAAAAGTAACAAGTGCACTTACAGCCCTTTACTTATGAGCCCCTCAATTTAAATGCACTCTCTATATTGTATGTTAACATCAATAATTAATATGCTAAATAAAGTAGACATTACATAACGAACATAGCCGCCTAAAAAGTTGAGTTTTTGAAAAAAATGTTACTACTCTACTGTATTTTGATAAATTTCGTAAAAGTGATGATCAAACTGAAAATCGTAATATCGTATTTCCCTACAACATAAATGGATACACTACTTTTCTCTCCTCCTATACCTAGTAAAATGATTTGTTTACATATTGCAGTAGTAACATCAAACTCCTGTAATGGAAGGGGGCAACAGTGTTTCCGAGTATAGCCAGGTTAATGTTAAAAATGTTGGTAAAAATAAAGTGATGTCCCTGTAGTAATTATACACCTGGTAGTAGCCCTTTAATGCACCTCATTAAAGTACACCTATTCATTATAATTCAGTTGTTTAGCCAATGAAAAATCACCTTTGCACTGATTGTATCATTATAAAACCGCAAGTATCGATTATTCTCGGATATGCAATCGAAAGACAATTAGCGAAAAGTCACGGAGGCTGGAAATCCAATACTGTCGCAGAAGGTTATGTTCTGTTACTATAATAATTAGCGTTAATTGTAAATGATATTCAAATAATTTCAATTTGTCATCTCGTTTTTCAATTCTAAATCAATTTCCAGGTTATATCAAGCCTAATCTTCATGTTATTCTCTACAATACATCAAGGTCAATGACATTCGTGTTTCGGAAAAAAATCAATACTTTCGAGTCTGCGCACATCTCACAATTCAGGTCAGTTCACTCCTCACATGCATAACCATAACATGAATACTTCTGAATATTTCAAGTTAGAAATATGGTCGAGCATAAAAAGTCGTACGAAACTTGTCTATAATGGTAATTAAGACGCTCGTATGAAAATTATGAAACTCGCTTGCGCTCGTTTCATAAACAAACATAGGCCTACTCGCGTCTTAATTACTACCATTATAGGCTCGTTGCATAATGTACTATTTCTGCACAGTATAATTGTTATCATAAAAAGGAATAGGCCTACGTTCAGTGACTATTATTTTTTTATCATAATCGGAAACATGTTTATTTGTTGAGTGATTATGAATACCATAAACCTCCCCATCAGTAATGATCGCGTTTATTTACAAAGCGATTGTTCACTCATTTGTATAAATTTAAGTAAATTGTCCGTCAGTGTAGAACGTGTGGGCATTCTCCTTGATACATTTCGCTGGCGGGCAACGTATGAAGTAAACCACGTGCCCTATTAAACTGATAACAAAGATGTGGAACATGTAAACACAATGTTGGGAATGCTGCTTGGCAACTTGGCGAGTGATTGGATGCAAGTGCTGCAGAAGAATGCGTAAGCAGTACCAGGTATTGGAGAATGCCTATTGTACAGCTCATGTATCTTTTATACACAAACAGTCAGTGTGTTGTTGGTTTTGTGCTGAGAAGTGTGTATTCCTGGAATACAAGACGCAGCTTCCATGCTGTTGCTCTGTTTGTTTCAAGAGTTTAATGTACCACAACTTTCCGTAGCGCATGCTGAGACCAGTTCTTTCTGCGTAGAAGCTTTGACATGGAGGCAGTTTATTTAATAGTTGAACCTTTTGACTACGAGGGTTCTTTATTTATTACTTCTTGCAGTGACGTATGGCGCACCTCTAGGGAGCCGAGTTCAAATTCCGACGATTGCAAGCAGAATTTATTGTAGATTGGAAACTTTCGTTTTCCCTTCTATGATCCAAAAATAATTTCCTTACACTTCTATGTACATCAATCTCGTTTAAAAAGGTAGTAAATATAAAGAGGTGAATTCCAAACTGGCCCAAGTTCAAATGACAGGAGTGATGGTTAGCGCGCCTGACCGTGGAACGAGCAGGCCCGTGTTGAAATCCTGGTTGGGACAAATTAAGGTAGACGAGGGTATTTGTAAACAAATGCTGTGAGAAGTACAAAACTGTCAATATAAAATTTTTAATTCGGCGGAATATTTAAATTAACATGTTGGCTAACCTACAAAACAAGAGCTGATGAGCTAGCGAAAACAGCAGCCTCCAGCAGCGAAACTCCTACATACACTTTACAACCAATATCATATATCAAGAAACAAATACGACAACAGACTCATCAAAACTGGAATACTAGATGGACGACATGCACAACCGGATCACTAACAAGAGACACCTGCTTCCCAACAATCCACGACCGACTCAAAAGCCATCATTTCAAACCTACTTTCGTAACAACGCAGTTTCTTTCTGGACATGGGAAATTTGGAACTTACTTCGACAGATTCAACATTCCAGCAGACATCGACTCAACATGCTCCTGCCGCGACGACTTTCACAGTGTGAAATACCTTCTATTTGACTGTCCTATTATTGAAGCAAAGAGATTTCAAATAAAGACACATCTTCTGGACTGCAACATCGAATACAGGACAACACTATGTGAAGTGCTCAAAAAACCTTGTTGCTACAGATAATTTATGGACTTGTTAAACTTTATCTTTAAAAGACTGTAGATATATATTTCACCGTTATCTGTGTAAGAAATAAGTAGTATAGATACGTAGTATACCGTATAACAAAACTAAAACCCTAGCGTACCGCTTGGTGAATTAGGGCTCTTTTCCACGGATATTTAATAATAATAACCTAAAAAGCAATTTGGCGTCAAATAGGAGTAAATGCTTAGTGTGAACGAATGTTTTGTAAGAGTCTACAAAAAAAGTTGAGAAAGAATTTTGCTTCACCTTCATTTTTGGCTCTGTAAGTAAACGTACAGTGCTATTTTTAGAGAATATATTGTTTTTATGAGTAATGTATAGTAGTTAACATTTATTACAATGGTTCTGAGGTCTCCCATATCTTCAGTTCATTAAATTATGACGTGTTTACATTTGCCCCATAGTTTTAATTGCTTGGGAAATTGTAAACATGTTTTACTATGGTTACATTTCGTACTTTTCAGTAATCAAAATGCCAAGAAATTATATTAGAAAGAGAACCCACCCAACTACACTGTGGAGGATTTACAGAGGGCTGTCACAGATGTGAAAAATGATAACTACAGTTATCGTGAAGCTCAGGAGAGGTACTGAGTTCCTATATTGTCATATATCATAGGTTAAAGGGACGAAAATGTACTAGTGACCAAAATTGGAGTTGGAAGGAGTACAGCCCTTTCTTCTGAAATAGAACACAAAATGTTCAGTGTCTGGTAGCCCGTGCGAAAATTGGTGTTTATAATTACCCCCCTCTGAAAGGGATATATGTGAACAGGTGGGGTAAATATGAATTAGCAATTAAGAGATGAAAAAAGTCAACCTTATTATTTTAAACCCATTTTCAGGGAAAAGAAAAATCTAAAAGTAACGCAATGTTTCTTTGTCATGCTTACCGTTACTGAGGGTTGTGTAATGTTGAAATATATTTGAAATCAGTGAAAACTGTTTACAATTACCCTGGTCTACCCTACCTTGTTGGGGTTTTCCGGAGCTTCTCCAAACAATTGAAGCAGAATTGCTGGATAACTTTGGGCGTTGGACCATTGAGGTCCGCTCCAAACCGTATTAAGTCCACCAACGGCTAAAATTGAGTTTTATATGATTTCGTATAGTTCTGAACATGCTCGATCATGCTGTGGAGTCTGTTTGGGTCTAACTGTATTAAATCTCCTTGAAAAGAATGCATGAAATTGGGTGTTCGTGGCAGACCGTATTATGTCCACGTCTTTGTCCGCGTCAAACCGTATTCTGTCCAAAACCAATTAATAATTTTCATTGTAAGGCTGCGTGTCAAGTTTCCTGCACTGAGAAAAACTAGCGTCAATTTAAAGTATTGACTTATTGTCGACCTTTGTGTCAATTTAGTGCCTCTTCAGTCCAGTTGTGCATATGATATCCGTGAAAATGGAGGAAGAAGTGCCTATAGGTCAGAAGCAGGAAAAGAGTGAAGAAGAAAACAGCACGACAGGATCAAAGTGAACTTCGGTATAATATTTTTATTATAATTAGGCTAATAGGTGTTTATGAGACTTATTTCCATTATTCTACAGTAATCATGTAATGCACAATAGGGTATTCTTGTTTCAATCTGCAGAAACATTGATAAGAATCCTGATTTAACACTGTTCGAACCACCATGCTAGCATAGGGAAGGTCGTTTCCACTGTTCAATTTCCGAACATGATATATACAGGGTCAAGGAAAGGGTTTTCTCGACAAAAAAGAAAGCTGATCTAGATCGTTAGCATTAATGAACAGTAGGCCTTTGTGATTCAATATTACATAGGAGTAAATCAAGCAGTATTACCTATTACTCACAATTATTTTGGTTAAAATTTTACAAATAAATTAGGAAGAAACATTTTTTATGTTCACGTCAAACCGTATTATGTCCATGATATTTTCTCAATTTCAGGACAGTCTGATGTAAAAGTGATGTGAAATATAATTTATTCTGACTATTACACTTTTACTACGTCATACTACTTTTGACTAATAAAACGGTACGAAAGGACGTATTTCAACCAATCATGGCTGCTTATCGCACAATTTTATCGCGTCCCTAGCATTTGTTTAATTTTATCGCGTCCCTAGCATTTGTTTCTTTGTTTGCCAACATTTGAAACTGCGCTGGTCTGGACGTCAAAAATATGTATAAAATTACAAACCACTCCAGTCGAAGGACAGCAGTTTCAAATATGACTCGCATTGGCATTCAAGAACAAGAATTAATAAAAATAACTGATCATACCTATGCATCTTCTGAAATCCTATTTACAAATAAATGAAGAACACCATTCGGAAATCCTGAATACGTTGAATACGCCATGTAGGCCTATATCAACGAGTTCCACTTCTATTATGCACACGTCCAATATAACATTAATTGAACCACCAACCACATTCAAATTTGAAAATTGTACATGCAATAATTATTCCTTTTAAAATTATTCATGTTTATTTTTATGTCATCGTCGTTAATTAAAACTTTTCTAACACTTGTGTATATTATTTAGGTTACGTTATAGCGTCTGCTATATGATATTATAGATAGTCACGTATCAGAGATTGTTTAATATTTTGATTTATTGAAAATCGTCTGTCAAGTGACGTTGATTACTGGGATTCGGATAATTGAAGTGGAATGCAACTATTTTAATAAAAATGAAACTGTATCAACAAAGCCTTCTTGACTAGTAACACTGTCATCGTGATATAGATCGAGAACTTCTCGACGAGAAGGCATTGCTATTAATCATAACTCACTACTGCCATCTAGCATGCATCTAGCGTAATATTTGTAATGTTGAGATGGTACAATAATACATTTGAAGACAGTTATATTTTCGTAAGTCAATTAATGTTTTATTGTATTGGAGTACTTTGTTACTTCTAATCTTTATATACTTTCTTCTAATCGTGTAATAGTCAATTAAATCCCACTCGAGTTTTGATTTTCTCTAGATAAATCAAAACCTCTAGTGAGATTACTGTTGATAAATTAAGTTCTTACAGTAGGTCTAATTAATGATTTTAGTATTTTAATTTACCTCCTTTAGTTGGTACATAAACAGATATTCTTCTCTCCTGAAATAATTACATCATTGGACTTAATACGATTTGGAATGAACCCCCTCATATTTATTTTGTATCTCTAGCCCGCACACACGATACTTTGTAAAAAAAAATACAATAATCACAGTGTCGGTAAAATAATTGGTTTTGTAAAACTAAACAGGGTCTGTTTGATACAAGCAGGAAACTGCGAAAACTTTGCAGATTTATAATGCGAATATATATTTCCAATAATTCGGTTGACGTAATCTTCAGCGTCTTATTACAACTCTCGTTCGAGGATCTGTGGTGGACAGAGTGTGGTGTCGCGTTCCAGGAATATTACTAAAACCAAACAACAGAGCTTGAGAAGAAATATTTTATAATCACGAGTGCCGCCACGTGTATGAAAACAAACGCTCACGGGAAGACAATAACATAAAATATAAAGGATATAGTATAGGACATAATAACAACCTGGACTTAACCCTCAAATTGGCAAAACTTAATTTCTCACACCAATTTATTAAACCGTGTCGGACTGTAAAGAAAACAACTATCGCATTGTCCATGTTTTATATGTTGTGCAATATTATAGTATTGTGAAATTTTAATTTTCCTACCATTTTTTCTATTGTTCTATTAAAATTATAGTATATAGCCTATTAACTGTTGTATCCTATAGGATACAACAGTTGCCAGTTTAAGGGTTAAAATAAAAACATGAATGTTCACAAACATGTCCATGGGTGGGCAACTCGTGCTCTCGAAGTGTGAACACAACCTCAGTGCAGGTAGAACGGACTCTGTACTGTAGTGTCTGTATACAAGTTTGCTCGCGTCTGCAGTAAGTGGCGGCTCGTTTTAAGTGAAAAACAATATAATCCCCAGATCATTTCCCTTTGATGAGTCGAAAGAGAAAGATTTTTAATTAAGAAAGGAGGTAAAGCTTGTATTATGTTCTATTAACTTTCTTACGCATGACATTTTATGTTACAAATAAACACAGTGAAGGTTTTAGTAAAGAAATAACTATCTAGATCTGCTTTAGAATAGCTAAGAGTAAAAATGGGATATCAACAATGTGAGACTGATATCAAATATCGTTAGCACGTTGTGCGTGCGAGTTACAGAATTGCACGACATATGATCGACTAGCTAAGAGCATTTATGGATAAATTTGAAATGTGGCAGTAGCCTATCATGTAGAACATAGACAACTTCACTTCCTTTCATTATAAACTATCTTGAAGTGTGATAAGAAAATCTTCTTATCAAATATAAGACCGTACTTCAAGACCTACAGCAGAATTCACTGCTAAGTTTGGAGAAACAGTGACAATTGACAAGGAATCGAGATGTTTTTTAAATCCTTTTGGCTTACAGTCGATAGAAGATTCTGAAAGTCTATAGTTTGAACTGATAAATCTACAGAACCGCACGCCACTCAGATTCCAGCTAAATCATGAATCGAACTGTTCGTAATGCTGCCAAAGTCAGAATTTCCAAATATACTCTTTGCTTCCATATATACTGTATGTATTTGAGTCAGAGTTTAATACAAGAAAGAAGTGTAAAAGCTCTCAATGTAGAGAAAGAGCTTAGAAGTAAGTTTATTTCATCTGCCGTGACATGTGAAAAATAAATCCTTGAATTTGTGTTTGTTTGCGAAAATAGACTATTACATTTCTGAGAACAGAGGAATACTTTTTAATGTGTAAAGACTTGTAAATTATCGCGTTCTATGTTTCAAATAAGACATATAATAAGAAATATTAACAAATAGTATAATAATAAATAAGTGTTTCAGCTATGTTTGTTGTCTCTTGAAAGGGTGTATTCAGGTTTGTTTCCAGTACTTAACTTATTTACAAAGATAGGACATAATATAATTTTGTTATGTGTGTTTAGGTAGAGTCTGTCTAAAATTGCTATAATTATTGTACCAGCGTCATTCTGAAATTCAAGTCATGGAGTAGATATCACGACCACCTGCATGAGCCGCCAGAGGGCACCCCGGCAGTGAACTGCTTTTACAGCGAAACTACAACTTGTAACTCCTGTGGCTGGCTCCGTCTGTCTTTCTCTCTTTCAAGGTTTTTTAGCACTTTGTGAGCACGAGTTGCCCATCCATGAACATGTCCATCGCTGTGGAGTAACGGTTAGCACGTCTGATCGTGAAACGAGCAAGTTATCTGGTTAAGGTTTTCTCCAACCAATCCAAGCAGAATTGCAGGGAAACTTTCGGCGTTGAACCTCGGACTATTTCGTTTCCCCTCTTTCATCACCATCATTATCATCATCATCTTCATCATCATATCATCACCATCTCCGTTTCTTCCCTAGGTTTCGGGCTTGCTTGATGTAGAGCCGGTTGCGGATCGCCGCCGAACTTAGAAATGTGGTCATTCGTTGTTGGTGGTAGCGTTATGCTCCGTAGGCTCTCCACTGGGCTTATGATAATTAGTTTGACCGGGGTTGAGGGACCGTGGTGAGGCCTATGGGGAAAGGTAAAGGGATCATGTAGGCTGAAGTTGAATTCAGAGGCTGCTCGTAGGGGGAAATGTAGCGCGGGCGCCTTAGGGCATGCGCACCATTCCTTCCCGGGTAGTACAATGGGTCCACTTTAGCGGCCTGCGTGCGAGAATAGTCCCAGTCCGTGTCCTTCCCTGAAGAGGGCCTAATACAGGGCTGGACACATTACGTGATTCTGAGAAATGAGCGCTGTTTACTTTGAAGAGCAATTCTTCCGAGCGGTGTGACGCTTGCATACTGTACGTCACTCGCTGTCAGTGCAGTGGTTGACTCTGTAGTAGGATGGCGAACATTGAAGCTGCATCCGCCTGAGAAGCTGTATGTCAGACGAAAATCTAAATTATATTTTGAGATTGAACATGGCTAATTCATATGTTCTAAAGATTGAACGGCTTCTAAAAAAAAAAAAAAAAAAAAAAAAAAAAAAAAAAAAAAAAAAAAAAACGATCTCCTAAGTCTCGGAAAACAAACGCATAGTTACTTTGGTTATTGAGTTTCAATAGAAAATATTTATTGATTTCAGATCGATAGAAGTAAGATTTTGTTACAATAGTTTATTCATGCAAAAGAAAAGTGTAAGATCATGTTTATTAATAATTTTCTTCTTGTGTTTCTGATTGAAATCCTTTATCACATATGTTTGTATTATTAATACCATTATGTAATTTTTAAAGCACTGTGCATATAGATTATGTAAATAAGCCTAATGATTTGTGTCTATGTGTGTGTGTAGAGCGAAGTTTATTCCATTAAATTAATAAAAGTGTTACAAAGTCTGTACTGTACAATGGATTGATGTAATATCCTTATAAACCATTATGTACTGACAGACTGAATGAATAGAACAACCGTGGCTCTTGATATATTAATGCAGGGAAGGTAGCTGTAACGTGAGTCCGCCACTGCTTGAGCGTTCTGCTCTGGCTTGGAATTGAAGTGCCTTGCGGAGCGAGAGCAGCTCTGGCCGGCTGTACGGAGCCGCTCTCATGCCCGGCGCTGGCCTAAGCATGATTACATATAGACAGAACATATTGTCTTTAAGCTCAAATGACTGGATGCGTTTAAAGTAAGGTTGGATGATAATGATGACGACGACGAGGACGATAGAATAGAATAGAATAGAATAGAATAGAATAGAATAGAATAGAATAGAATAGAATAGAATAGAACAGAATAGAATAGAATAGAATGTTTTATTTTCGCTTGCAGAATTAAACCCATAAGGCCTTCTCTTCCACTCAACCAGCCTTAATTAATACAATACATATTTAAATTACAAATGTTTACACTACACTTAAAAGATTCTCCAGCAATATTCTTCAATGAAGTTTTAAAGACTAGTACAGCTCGATTCAGCGTTAATGGCCCCTGTCCTTGGTTGTTTGGCTAGTGAGGGAGCTGTGGGTTGCATAGGAGGGGAAGAGGAAAGAAAAAGAATGAAAATAATATCTATGCTCGAAGCTGAGGGACACTCATGTCAAGAAAATAAGTCGTCATGCCATTGTTTAGTCAACAGACGTAGTGGTTAGTAACGGGACGTGTGGAAGAATATTGTGTTTCAAGACGGAGTGTATTGCGACATGATAAGAAGGAAGTGTTAGGTGTTATGACTGCACAGCTTGACCTGTGATATTACTAGGACACGGAGAGGAGAGCATTTTGTGCATATTTTTTTTTTTTTTAGATTTACTAATTCGTTCAATTTTTCTCTTTTATTTATCTGTATTCATTCGTTTAATCTTGTTCATTTTTTAATCTCGTTTATCCATTAAGTGTAACACAAATTGTTTACTTCGATTCTAAACATACCTCTGAATTATACTCTATTTCAACACATTATGTCTGGTTAACGCACAAGAATTTAGCTAACTACATGGATTCCAAACCTCGGAACTAAAGCAGAAATCTTCTTTTTACTTTCTTAAGCTATTAAGAATAATTTCATTTTAAAACTCTTTCTGTTTCATTTAGAATATAAGAAAGTAGTCAATAATAACGGATCAAAGATGTGTTAGGATGCACTTATTGTGGGAAAAGTTCGGTGTAATCTGCCTCATTCTGAGCGTTTCAATTTACAATGCTTGTTACTTGCATGTAGAGGAGAATACAACATATTGCAGGCACGGGATGTGTTAAATAACTAACTTACAAATGTCTTTTAAGGAACCCGGAGGTTCATTGCCGTCCTCACATAAGCCCGTCATCGGTCCCTATCCTGAGCAAGATTAATCCAGTCTCTACCACCATATCCCATCGCCCTCAAATCCATTGTAATATCCTCACATCTACGTCTCTGACTTCCCAAAGGTCTTTTTCACTCAGGTTCCCCAACTAACACTCTATACGCGTTTCTGGATCCGCCCATACGTGTTACATGTCCTGCCCATCTCAAACATCTGGATTTAATGTTCCTAATTATGTTAGGTGAAGAAGACAGCGCGTGCAGTTCTGCGTTGTGTAACTTTCTCCATTTCCCTGTAACTTCATCCCTCAGCCCCAAATATTTTCCTAAGCACGTAACACTTGTAAATAACTAGCTTTGTATCTCATGTTACTTTTCCGAACTCGAAAGCATGACTCGCTGCCTTTAGAGTCGAATTCTGAATAATGTGGAGGGTTTAAGGAGTGGGTGGTCTGTGTGTTGGAAATGACTTTTGCTTCAGTTTGGGTAAACGATTAGTGTGTGAGTTTCCGAGTCAGTCAATTTCATTTTACTTCTGCGTTCTTCTTGAGCAATTTTCTATTATAATGGATAAATCGAAGTAGAGAAATTGTCTTAATTTCCCAGAACATTTCTGTTATGTGTGTATATTCTAGATTCCAGTCACACAGGGAAAGGATACGTAACTTTGCCATAAAATCTGTTTCATATTTAGTTCTAAAATTGGTGACAAAGAAAATGCTGGTCTTCATACACTTACTGGATTACTTGCACAACAAAACTCATTGCAAGTCTTCGGTCATTATTATACGGTAATTTGTACATATGTAGACCTAAATAAATTTCAAGCCGTAGCGTAGTGGTGTAAGAATCTAATGCATCACGCCTAGGACTCGCGTTAAGGAACGAGTGCCAGTGTATGGGACCGGTGTTCACCCAGCATCGTGATTAATTTGGGGAGCTAGCGAAACCCAGTTTCGAAACCAGCTATAGACTCCTAACAGCTGACGGAATCATCGCGCTGACGTGGCTCAGTACTGGTTGGATGGTTATTCAACTCTGCTGAGGCAAATCAGCAGCCGGCTGGTCGACATTGGCCCTTCGTGTGCTGTCGCGCTAAGGATTGTATATGGGCTATTCATATGAAATCGATCAGTAAAAAACCTCGCATTTGTTTAATACTCTAATTTTTTCCCTATTTATACAAGGTGCTGAGGAGAGTGCATTTTCAAAAATATACTATAGAAAGTCAAACGGTTTTCGTACTATTGAGCGACAAATTTAGCGTATTTTATAAAAACAAGCCTCTTTCAGCGCTCAGAACTCTGGAACCGTTTACTGCAGAACATTGAACGGGAGCTCATTTTGAAGCTGACATTTGGTAGGTTATGATAAGAAGTAATATTTATTTTTATTGTATACAGAGACACAGATAATCTGATTTTACTTACTTTTAGGCTTTTTGCCCATTTGTAAAAATGTAAAAATATTGTGAAAAAAACTTGCATTATTAAGAGGGATTCGGCATTGTTTGCTTAGTGGCTCGGCAATAAGTTTCGAGGGTATTAAATAAATTATTTTCACACGCCTAGACTTGAACGGCGCAGTACCGCACGCACTGGCCGAGAGCTGAAGATAAGCGAGCGTTGGGCGTCATTTTACTCCTGTGTTTATGAAAACTTGTGATAAAGCTAGCCCAGCTATGCGCTACTAGACGAAACATCACGTGTTTATGTCTCCTGGCCTTGCTTGCCTCGGCTAGCTCCCGCCTCACTGTCAGCTGGTTAGTTCACGCGCGTACTATTTATTTTCTTTATTTAATATTTTCAATACTTTCTTATCAACGGTGCACCAGTAAAAAATATGTGTTTATTTGTACTTTCAATGCGGAATCTAACCATATATTTTAAAAATATTTTTTCGTGGGCGAAGGCATCTTCAGGAAGAAAAATCTAAATTGCTCCATTTCCATAAAAAGTAAGAAAAACTGTTTACGTGTCAATATAAACTTTAATTTCTCGGCATCAAAATAAACCATGATTTTGTTCATTGGGTGAAAGGGTTTCGGAGCCACAACAGTTTAAAGTTGCTGCTTTTATGAAAATACGATAAATTTAAATATTTTTAATTTAAACACTATGAAGTTCTGATGCCTCAAACTTTGCACAAAGCATTGTATCACAGTAATTGTCAACGGACAGAAAAAGTTTCATTGTATTTAAAAATTGCAAGGTCAATTTTCTCTATATTTCGGTCGATTTGAGATGGAATAGCCCATATACACCGTATACTTAAAAGAATATAGCAGTTTATAGTCGTTATATTATCACTCAAATGAGGCATGAAAAGTTGTTTGTAAGCTCAAATGAAAGAGGAAGAAAGGCATGCATACAACTAAAGTCAGTTAGGAAGGCAGGTCGTGAAAAGCAAGGTAGGAGGGAAAGAAGGAACATAACAAAAGACAAGAATCAGAGAGAATGTGATGAAGAGAAAGTAACACAAGGAGGAAGAAAAGGGAAAATAGAGAAAGAGAAAAGCGAGGTTGAAGAGAAAGAGAAACGAAGGAAGAACGAGAGAATTGGACAGAAGTAGAAGCAACAGAAGGAGAGAGACAAGGGTGGCGTAATGGAAATAAGGAACACAAAAGAATAGTAGAATTAGAGAGAAGATGATGAAGATGCAATACAAGTAGAAAGAAAAAGAGGAAACAGTAAGTAATAATAATAGTTTATTTATATATACTGGCAGAGTTAAGGCCATAGGGCCTTGTCTTACACTCTACCATGTCACAAAATATACAAGCAGTGAAAAACGTAACAAAAAGTTAAAGAACGGAATACTAATATATTACAAAAAATAATAGAATAACAAAATCGACACTAAACAACATGAAAATAATACCATAATCTAAAAAAGAAAGTAAAACACAGATCTAAAGATTGGAATATAATAAAAGCAACTCAGTACAAATAATTAACAGGGAAACGTAAGGAAGAATACAACAAAATGGAATGCAATAAAGTAATAGGCCTAACAAAAGAGAAGAAAAAAATACGAAAATTAAATATAATCCACAATAAAAAGGGTATGATAATAAATTCATCTGGTGATTAAGAGAACAAGAAACGGGAAAAAGAAGGAAAAGAAATATATATATAGAAAAGGGCTTATAATTGAAAGGAATCTGAATTGAATAAGTGCAATTTTAGTTTATTTTTGAAACTAGATAATGTCCGACAGTCTCTGACATGTTGTGGTAGACAGTTCCAGAAATGAGCTGCAGAGATGGTGAAAGATGAAGAGTAGAAGTATGTTCTGTGTTTAGGAATGGAGGTAAGCAAGACAGAAGAGGGATAAGGAATCGACGAAGAAAAGAAGAATTAGACAGATGATAAAGAATCAACATGAGGAGGAAGAAAATGAGGAAACCCAGGTAGAAGATTAGGAATTAACAGAAAAGAATAGAAAAATTAGAAAGAAGATGATAATGGAGATGATGCAACATGAGGAGAGAGGAAAGAGAAAATGGAGAACGAGGAAAGCGACGTAGAAGGGAAACAAGGAACAGAAGAAGGAAACGATAATTAGTCAGAAGATGAAAAAAGGCAACATTAGGCGGGGAAGAAGACGTGAGCAACCACCAAACCCCTCGTCTTTACTAGAGTTCGCTGGTGCCTTGCTGCTATTTCCGTAAGGTCGTGTAGCAAAAACATGTAAGAATTTTTTTAGGAAAAATGTTTACTTGCTTACTGGCTTTTAAGGAACCCGGAGGTTCATTGCCGCCCTCACATAAGCCCGCCATTGGTCCCTATCCTGAGCAAGATTAATCCAGTCTCTACCATCATATCCCACCTCCCTCAGATCCATTTTAATATTATCTTCCCACCTACGCCTCGGCCTCCCCAAAAGTCTTTTTCCCTCCGGCCTCCCAACTAACACTCTATATGCATTTCTGGATTCGCCCATACGTGCTACATGTCCTGCCCATCTCAAACGTCTGGATTTTATGTTCCTAATTATATCAGGTGAAGAATACAATGCGTGCAGCTCTGCGTCGTGTAAATTTCTCCATTCTCTTGTAACCTCATCCGTCTTAGCCCCAAATATTTTCCTAAGAACCTTATTCTCAAACACCTTTAATCTCTGATCCTCTCTCAAAGTGAGAGTCCAAGTTTCACAACCATACAGAACAACCGGTAATATAACTGTTTTATAACAGGAAAAATGTTAAAGGAAAAATAATGTTTTACTAATAAAAGACGTTCGGAAAAAAAAATAGGAAAAATATAATTTAGGAATGTAAATATTTTTAATTTCGTTACTAAACATCAGTTAGGCCTACTAGATTATATATCGTCGATGGAATTGAAGCCCTCCCTCGAAAAGGGTGTAATGAAATATGTGGCTTCGGTGGAAAAAGTAATTTTGAAGCATTAATTTATAACAAGAGGCCTACCTGAATAAACTTGTATCCTTGATTAATCAAATTGTTCTGGTAGTAAATATAGGCCTAACGAAATATGCCCCTGAATTTATTTTCTTTTCTACTGAAACGTGTGTTATAGAGTTGTTGGTTACATCCTTTTTCCAGGGAGGTCTTCAGTTGGTGATAGTGAGGTGGTATTTGGCGAGATGAGGCCGAGGATTCGACATGAATTAATTTACATTAGTCTTAAAGTTGGGGAAAACCTCGGAAAAACCCAACTAATTAATCAGCCCAAGCGAAAATCGAAACCACGACAGAGAGCAACTCCGTGCTTAAGGCAAACGCTCTACCGTCTGAGAAGGAAAAAAGGATGAAACCGAGATAGATGGGAAAGGAGGACAGTAAAGAATAGGAGAATTAGAGAGAGGATAATGTATGCATGTATTTATTCACACTGCAATGGGTATATACCCGGTGGCAGTGGTAACTAATTACACTGAATAATGACAATAATAAACTTATTAATTAAAAATACAGTTAATAATAATACCAATAATTAATATTAATAATAATAATAATAATAATAATAATAATAATAATAATAATAGGGAATATCCTAAATTAAATGAAGCACGATCACTTAAATAACATTTAAAATAAATCTAATTTGTATCTTAAACCTAAGTTCGAACTAAAACCCACGAGTATGATATGTTCATATCTGCACAAGTACATTTCAGCACTACACTCATTTCGCTGTCAACTCACTCACTGCACTGGAAATACGACACATTTCACTGATTCTATCCTGATTTCACCACTAACACTTCAAAAACATTTCACTGTTCAAATACTTTGCACTGCCACTATAAACTACAAAGCTTCACTGACAGGAACACGTTTCACTTACACAACACACTTCACTGACACAACACACTTCACTGACACAACATAATTCTCCACTGATACAACACTTCAATAACAAAATAGCATTTACACCCTTTACATACTGTGTATAATTACCGTCTATTAGTAAAGTCCTTAAGCCTATTTTAAATACGTTTTTGGTTGTTGGTAAAGCCTTTAGTAAGTCTGCAGGTAAGGCATTCCAGTCCCTGATAGTACGATTGAGAAAAGAAAACTTTCCAGTGTCCGTCCTCTGTCTTCTTTCCCTCAATTTATATGAGTGGTCGTTCCTTGAAGAGTAATTTGGCGGTTGCAACCTATTTTTTTATTTATCTCCAGGCAGGCTCACCTCTGTATGTTTTGAACAGTGCGCATAATCGAATTCGCGTTCTCCTGTCCTTGAGTGTGTCCCATTTTAATGGTGATTTTTTTTTCCGATAACACTTGAGGGCCCGTTTTTTAATCTTTTCCAGTGTCTTAATATGTTCTAATCTGTAAGGATCCCAACATGCAGCACCATATTCCAGGAGGAAGAGAATGCGAACTATAAAAATGAGGAAAGCGAGGTAGAAGAGAAAGAAAGAATGGAAGAGACAGTGGACATCTAGGCAGAAGATGAGGAAGAAAGGATATATAAAGAAGGAAAGAGATGTTGAAGAAGTAGAAGAAATAGCAAAAGTGATTCAGAAGATGAGAAGGATGTTACAGAAAGGTAGGAGATCCAGAAATTGAACGGGAAGGAAGGAATGAAAGAGAAACAGAAAATGTATAAGTAGAGGATGAATAGTTATAAACAGAATAGAACGAAGATGAAATAATAATAATAATAATAATAATAATAATAATAATAATAATAATAATAATAATAATAATAATGAATAATTTAGATATTTATCTGTGATATCTATATATATATATATAACCATTAAACATTGAGAAACCTGAAACAGCTATTATTGTTAACAAGAATTGTTAGAAAAATATTTCGTTAGCCTATTCTTAAATTGGTTTGATGTCTGACAGTCCCTGACATTACTCGGTAGGGAATTCCAAAGCCGAGGAACAGCCACAGTAAAAGAAGATGAATATGAGGATGTTCGGTGGGAGGGAATGGATAATATTGAGGAGTGTTTTGATCGTGTGTCTAGGTTATGATGGGTGGATAAATTTTGGAAACGAGACGCAAGATAGACAGGAGTGGAGAAATGCAATGTGTGAAAGAGAAGGGAAAGACAGTGGATTTTCCTACGATCTTCTAGACGGAGCCAGGACAACATTTCGAGGGATGGTGTTACGTGATCAGCCCGGCGAATATTGCAGACGAAACGGACGCACATATTATGTACACGTTGTAGTCTCTGGGCCGAAGTAACGCTTAGGTCAGTAAGCAGAATATCACAGTAATCGAAGTGGGGCATCACGAGTGTTTGCACTAACATTTTTTTCATGGAAAAGGGTAGAAAATTCTTCAATCGCCTAAACGAGTGGATTAATGAGAATACTTTTTTGCAGGTTTCTGCAACTTGAATGTTCCAATTTAAACTTTTATCCATATAAATACCCACATTCTTTACTGATTCACTGAACGGAATATCGGTGCCGTATATTTTAATCGGGGACAAATTTGGTATGGTAATAGTGCTTAACAAACGTGAATGGCCCACAATGATTGACTGTGATTTTTCTGGATTTAGTTTAAGTCGGAATTTCCGTGTCCATGTCCAGATTGAGTCCATATCGTCATTAATTTTAGTTATTGCATCATTTATTTCGTCAGATATAGATAAGAAAGTGAAAGCAAAACATGATTTTGAAGTATAAAAAGGTAGGAGAAAATGTGGAAAAGTAAATAGGAAATAAGGGGTAAGAATAATGGAACGACGATGTTAATGGTGATGTTGACGATGATTCCCTCATAATGGAGGCATTTATAGATCTGTTTTGTTGTCTTAAGTATTCCCAGAGTCTCCGCCACATTACTGTCCGGGTGTCTCCTGAATCATAGATGAGCCTGTAACTGCAATGCTCCTCGGTTGGATTACGCTTCTTAATTTCGTTGCATTTTGCGTCTCGCAGAGTCGTCGAGCCTGTTCATTATTGATAAGGTCCCGCATTATTATGGAACCGGAGGAAGCGAGCGAACGCTTATTTGATCAATATGCATTAAACTAAGTATGTAGCGACTTCATTCTCAAATGACCTTTTTAAAAAGCACTGTTCCTCCGACAACGAACTCTTTGAATTATACAGTATTCCATGACTCATCAAACCTGGTCTGAACACGACAGCAGGAATGTGAAATGTGACAATACACCCCTTCGCGGCAGAATTTAATCTTGAAAATAACGGAGATATGGCAGTAACCCCGAGAGGCTGTTGGATTGACCTCGGAATGGAGACAAAGAGGAAAGTTTCGAAATTTAAATCCTGAGATATTGCCCTGACTCAAGCAGTAGCGTATCAGAACACAAATTGAGGGGATTTTGATTTGATTTGTGGCAGCCACAAAGTCAAAGTGGCAACAAAGTACAAATTCATCTGCCATATATGCTGTCTTTTTTGTTTATCCTGTGTCTTGTTTGCGCCATGCTGATTACAAGATCAATGAGTCCTGCTAATTGAAAACATAGTGGTCTGAAATTACAATGAATTCTATTGATATTGCCACTACTGATACTACTGTAATGTGACGTCCCTATTTTAGACTTCCGTCCCGAGTTCTTGTCGGGACTCCTATTAGTCCAGTTTTATTGGAAAATGCGAAAAAGAATCTTCCTCAACAATGTCCAAAAATATAATTAAGTTGAAATTTGTACAAATACTGTATTCAGGTTGTTTCAGAAAGGACTTTACAACTTTAGAAACGTACAGAAATTTATCTGTAGTAATTTCACGAGAGGTCTGAGATTTATCTGGGAAATCTCATACCTCGAGTGACATTTATTAGGACTATTTCGTGAATAAAATAAAAATGTATATAATATATCCCTAAAATTCGATCACAAAATGTTAATAATTGTATATTTAGGAATACTTAACCTATTCAGACATTGTGAAGTTGAAATAGATGAATATCGATTACTGCAATAAAGAAATTCCATGTTATTATTCAATAATGCCAATTGGGAAAAGCGAAATACAGGTTTAACAATGTTAATTACATGTACAGCAATTTGTTTTATTATTATAACATAAATACATTTTCATTATCTGCTGAAATCATAATATAATTTAAAATCTTATAATATAATTACTATAACCTGATTAATACATTAATTAAATGAAGAATTGTTGAAAACGCAGTTACCTAATCTGAATGAAGGAATGTAATTTTTTCAGATAGCCTACAATGGACATGGAATTAGAAGATGAAGATGTAGATGTGGAAGTAGAATTTCGCACTTTATTTAGTACTTCATCGTCACATTACACACTACACCGAGAAACTAAGAACTGTATGGGGACAGCTATATAGGAATGCGTATGTATTCACAGCGAGACATGTTGCTACACAGTGAAGCCATATATATATATATATATATATATATATATATATATATATATTATATTATACAAGGTATTTGTGTTTGATATGCGATGATGTTACAAAAATTTGAACGTCTGACTTTTTATTAATTGTTTAATTTCATTCACAAAATACAAATTTTATAGGCTAAAATTATAGGTTAAGTTACCTGTGGGAGCAGGACCAATTTCAGCTGTGCCTTATTTCGACCGTTACTCGTGCTACAGGAAAGCATTTTTTATAGCTCGACGAACGCATTCTCGTTTTAGTGTGTAACGGAACTAAAGCTGCATCTCACAGTTCAATATTCCAATCAAGTAGACAATAGATCAAGTTTGACTCATGTAGTGCCGTAGTACGAAATTCACCATAGACGGTATCGTGTACCAAGATATGCACGAAAACTTCCTCATTCCGCAGATTAACTAAGATGACCAAGATGGACGCATTCACAATCAGCAAAATAGGGCACCATTTCACTATCGTTTCGAGGTTCGTGGTCTACCTGATAGTCTCTGCTGTAAACAAATGTCGATCGTAAAGCATGTTTTATAGTACTGTAAAGAACTTGCAGTTTGGAATGTTGGCAAACGAAGAAACAAATAGTAGAGAGGTGATAAAAACAGAAGAAAGCAGGCCTACATAAAGATTAGAAGAAATAAAGTGCTCTAATCAATAAAATAGATATTAATTGACGTAAAAAAATTCTGTTTCACTAATGTTCCCTTCACCAAAACTTTCGAACGGAGCCGCCATTTTCAGTCGACTATCTATGCGGGAAACAAATGACGATCGCAAAGCATATTTTATAGTACAGTAAAGAATTTGCAGTTTGAAATGTTAGTAAACAAAGAAACAAATGCTAGGGTAGTGATAAAATTAAACAAATGTTAGGAAAGTGATAAAATTGTGCGATAAGCAGCCATGATTGGTTGAAAGACGTCCTTTCGTACCGTTTTATTGGTCAAAAGTAGTATGACCTAGTAAAAGTGTAATAGTCTAGGAAGAATGGAGCAAAATTACTATTGAATGGGTTTGTATACTATGAAAGTTGAACCTATAAAGGAAACATTTTTTGAGGGTGTCCCAAATGCAAAGAAAAACAATGTAACGTAAGAGCTGTTTCTATACGGGATGTTACCATAATCAAGAATCCAATAATCGCCTCACGCGGAAGAAGAAGAAGAAAAAGTGAACAAGTCAAACAGCAACTTCAGGGGAGAGGACGGTATTTTTTGGTGAAAAAATGAGTAATTTTTTCAAAAACAAATTCTTTAAAATTCTCTGTGATATGTGTGGAATACATAGCATAATATTTTGTGGGTATTTTTGCCTTTATCGGATGTTGAGTCGCCATTTTTAAACTTCCTGCGTGATGGATTTTTAAATCACTCGCCGACTTTTATTGTTGTTCCAGTAAATTAAATTTTCAAAATTTTTTTTTCTTTAAAATACCCTTTGATACGTGTGAAATGCATTGTACAACATTTTGTGGGTATTTGTGCCCTTGTCGGATGTTGAGACGTCATTTTTAAACTTCCTGCGCTATGGATTTCTAAATCACACGCCCGCTTTTATCGGTTTCCAGTAACTTCATTTTTTTTGCTACATTGACAGACCAAAATGGATATAATTTCTGAACTATTAAAGGTACATGCATGAAATTTAGAACACACATTCTTTAGACTATTAGGAAAGTTTTCTCTCTAACAGAATTTTGTTAATTGTTTGATTTTAAAAATATGTCCGGTTTGTTTGCAAGAAAGGAAATCACAAAATTGTTATTAAATTTTAATTGTTTATTTACAAACATAGGGATTAATATCAAAATTCTGTTACAGACAGTTTGTAGAGCATGCTTTTGCAAATACATTGGAAAAACTGTTTGAATCTATCTTTAAAAACGGTTTAGATATATCGGTTTTAGTACAATTCTGCATTGGGCATTTTTTTTTCAAATTTGGGCCCCCAAATTTTTTTTTCAAAATATTTTATTTGGTTGAGTTGCCACAGCTATGAGCTCTCTACAAAAAAAAAAATTTACACCAAATAAGAAAAAAGTTTTAAAAATACCATCCTCTCCACTTCAGTCAACTGCAGAAGAAAGGCCTGAAATATCTCCTGCACAAATACTGCGTAGTTAGCTCAGAACTGTACTGGTAGTAGTAGGCTAATAAGTCACTTTCCAGAACGAGAAAATCTGGACAACATTAGGCGGGAAAGAAGACGTGAGCATCCACCAAATCCCTCGTCTTTACTGGAGTTCCCTGGTGCCTTGGTGTTATTTCTTTAACGTCCCGTAGGAAAAACATTTAAGTAAATTTTTAGGAAAAATGTTTAAGGAAAAATGATATTTTAGTAACAAAAGACGTTCGGAAAAAATTTAGGAAAAATGTAATTTAGGAATGTAAATATTTTTAATTTCGTTACTTAACGAACCTGTATCAAATATTAAATTATATAGCGTCGATGGAATTGGTGATAGAGAGATGGTATTTGGCGAGATGAAGCCGATGATTCGACATGAATTTTTTATGTAATTGTATTTAATTCATTTTTATTTAACTGGCTAGCTAGTTATAAAATTATAATACAAAAATGTTTCTAGCCACTGCCGTAAAAGCCAGGCTTGTGTACGGTGTGGTCTTAGCCAATAATATAACATAAAATTTACAAGAACAGTTTACTGAATACAGTAAGTAACTTAATTCAAACCAATAAATACTGTAACATACAAGAGCAAAAAAAAAAGAAGAAAGAGAAATAGAGAAAAAAAGTACAATTAATATAAATTGACAATCGGACAGAAGCCAGTGATATTCAATAAAAACATTAATATAGTCGACGGAAATAAAAGGTAAAAAATACACACATTTGTTAATATTAATTAATTAATTTACATTTGGAGAAACCCTCGGAAAAAACATCTAATTAATCAGCCCAAACGAGAATCAAACCCACGCCAGAGAGAAACTCAGAAATAAGCACGCAATCGTTCTATCGTCTGAGCTACGCCAGTGGCTCAGTAATTAAGATCATTAAACGTTATTTATGAGGAAAAAAATAGGAAAATCTCTTGGAACGATAAAACACTTTTATTTGTAAAAAAAACGGCGCAATTTCTCCATTTGCCAAGAGGTGAAAATTGAATTATAAGGTAAATTTAAATATTATGTTGAGGTTAAGGTTCAGATAAGTTGAATAATATATGATAAGAAAAATTATTATATTACAATTTCAGTCAACAACTTATCAGATTGGTACAAAAACAAGTTTTGTTACAATGGTCACATTATAATTCTTGGTAATATCCACGAATATTTTCGATTTTACAAGAAATCATCATCAGGTGGAAGCAATATATTATAAAAGTTGAACACAAGTGAAACACAAAATATATCAAATGCATACATAATGAGTAAAACAGTAATAAAACACTATCATGTGTCAGAGTATTAAAAACAACTTAAAAAATCAATGATGACATTTATCGTATTACTAGAAAAACACTATTGTTGCTTCTCAATTAATTCTTTTTTCCAATTATGATTCTTAAATTACTTATTCGTTAATTTCAGATGTCTTAATCACCTCATCGACTCGAGTGACAATATTCCATTGAACTTCAGTTTCAACTACCATAAAATATGGCTTCTTAAATTTTAACTTTTAGCATACACATATTTTACGTTCACATTTTAGTGATTCTTAACAATCCAAAATATGCATCACTTGAATACATGTCATCATTTATTTTTTTAGTTGTTTTTAATATGCTGACAACATGATAGTGTTTTCTTACTGCTTTACTCATTATGTATGCATTTTATATATTTTGTGTTTCACTTGTGTTCAACTTGTCTAATATATTGCTTCCACCTGATGATGATTTCTTGTAAAATCGAAAATATTCGTGGATATTACCAGGAATTGAATGGTGAGTATGCAAAACGACTTAAGTCCCTAGAAGTAGTTTTGAGGAAATTAAAGAAAACTGTTTTTAGCTTCGCTGAGCCATATATTGTTACAATATAATTTTTTATATGTAAGAGATATGTAAGAGAAATAGTTTTATTATAAAAATTCATACTTTTGTATTCTTCTTCAGGTAGTAAAAATCTAATTATCTTCAGGACTTAAGTTGTTCTGCAAATTAACTTCAATCCTGCATTATAATTATTAGGTTACTGACACATAAACATGTTTAACTAAATGTATTTATACCAAAATCATAAAATGACCTTATTGCAATTGTTGAACAACATTATTTTGAACAATTTGTTAATCACAAGAGCACAGACAGCTCTTATGAGTGTTATAACGAGACCACAGCTTAGTTTCATCTTTCAATTCTTTGTTGTCTCTCATGCTATAATGTTTTCGTAAAATGTATTCATGCCTTCTTCATCACGAATGTACTTAAGCATTTTACGAATATCTTGAATTTTGGTTTCTTTGATCGGGGATAAAACACTGTGTTGGAACGTATTGAGGAAGAATGATGCTGAAAATGATCAAGAAGTAGAAAGGGAATTGGTTGTGTCACTGGCTGAATAGAACTGCCTACTGAAAGATGCACTGGAAGGAATGGTAAACGTGAGATAAGTTCGGAAAGAATTACAATGACAACAGATAAAAGATAATTTGTCAGGTGAGTATACGATTAAAATTACATATTATGTAAGTTTCTTCAGTACTTGACAGGAAAAATAACTTAAGTCCACGACTAAAGGTTTTTTACCCCTTAACCAAATATTCTGCTGCTAATAAAAATTATACAAAAGTCGTGGATTAAAGTCATTCTTCTACTAAACGGTTCCCCTTTCACACAGTAAATAATCATGCTCTCAATTCAAAACCCCCAAAATGCGGACTTAGCTCGTTTTGCAAATTCACCATTCAATTATATTGTGACCATTGTAACAGTACTTGTTTTTGTACAGGGACATCATTTTATTTTTACTAACATTTTTAGTATTAACCTGGCTATACCTTACTATTAACGATTGAAACAGGAAACACCGTTTGCTACTCTTTCCACGACGGAGTTCGATGATACTGGCGTAAAATACAAATCACTTTACTAGGTATAGGAGGGAAGAAAAGTAGTTCATCCATTTATGTAAACTAGGACATATCGCAATTTTGAGTTTGATAATTTTCATTAGGTTTTTGTTTAATCAAAATACAGTACCGTATTAACACTTAGTGTTTTACACACGAATTGAGCTATCCATTCGGAAGTATTAATTATGCAGTGTATATTGTACTGTTACAGCACATTAGAATACTATATAGAGAATGAAGTTAAATTGAAAAATAATTATAATATGGATATTTAAACACATTTTAGAAAATGGTGGCTGTTCATTTCGATACACGCTTCAGTTCTTTTGTCCATATTATCGAACTATAGACTATTGTACCTAATTCCAATTACCAGTTTCGTCCTTCGTACGAGTAACTCATGTTGAAATAATTCTTTACCTACTCTATAAAAGAGTACCTTACGTACTGTAAATTCAATCTTCACTTCTGCCCGAACCGAAAAGATAAAATCACTCAGAAATGCTATCTACTGTCCGTTCAAGTGGTTTTGTCGCAGGGTTGTAGAAAGGGGGGGCGAAATCACGTGACAGTTAATTACGTAAGAAGGCCCTTTCATTTAAGTTATTTTAAACACTTGAATAATATTACGTAGACGTCCAATTCCTAACAGAAATTAATGTTTTCAGAAAAGAGCTAAGATAGCCCAGCTACTAGACTTTACAAAGGAGCGAACAGAAGCAGGTGGGGGAAACCGGGATGCGACATAGGGAAACGGACGACAGTACCCGTACGAAAATATGATTCAATATTGAAAGCTCTTTCGTCACTGGAAAACGCGAACATATTTCTGAAACGTACTATACTCAGTAACTCAGTACTGCTTACGCGCCCTCGGCTCTGTGTCGTGAACGGTTGGAAGTTTACTAGTAGAAGGGGTGGGAGTGAAGTACATTCCAAAACTCAGGTACAATAAAAATTGAAGTAAAAATAAAATGATGTTCCTGTACCAATCTGATGCGTTTTTGACTGAAATTGTAATGTAATAATTTTTCTTATCACGAATTATAAGGGTTAGGTTTTTGTCCTTTTGTACATTTTAACGTACTCTACCATTATGTATGTTTCTGAAGCGACATTTTTTATACACCCTGTACACTGAGAAATATGTCATATTCATGACGCCAATTTTTTTAATTTCCGACAGTGTAAGTTTGGTAAGAGATGATAGGATTGAAGACGTCACAGAGATAGGAACAGAAAACGGAATATTTCTGGAAAAATCTCCCTCCTCCGATAATTTGTTGATCTGAAATCTGGAAGTATCTGCAAGAAGTAGGTCTATCACATCGCCGTGTCGTTGTTTACTAGGAACGTGGCCAGGAAGGAAACGAAGCGAAGTCTGGGAATTATTACGGTATGCCCGTCCAGTGTGTGGCGTGCCCGTTGTTATTGCTTCCCTGTGTTCATGCCAGAGAGACATTAAGCCGGAGTTCCGATTGGCGTGACTTAACTTCTTTCATGCTCTCCTACAATCGAAGCCACCCGCCAAACAAATTTTGTAGTCATTAGTACATGTTCCACATGATCAACAACTATTTTTGTAACTCTTGCTGTAGGGAAATTTACCGAAACTGCCTGCCTATCCACGCGGCAGACTCTCTCGAATTATTTACTGGGTTAAACAATAAAACTTCGATCTGATATCACTTGTGCAGCTGTAGCTGTTACCGACTTATTTAGTTCAGTGTTGCACTTTCGTCACTAGCTTTAGACATCCACATACAATTTCTTTGTGGGCTTTTCTGCACGTCTGTGGGGTGAAATGACCCTCTTTAGGGAGCGATTCCTCAAATTTGAGGTGGACAGGCTGGATAACTCTCATTCTCAAATCCTCCTCTACCAAGGTTCTTTTTGCAACTTACTGCTACCAAGCGGTCTCCTCTAGACCCAAGGATTGTGGGTTCAAACCCGAATGGGGTCGATGGATTTTTCAGGACGCAAAAATCCGGAGCTCATGTCCTTCAGGATAGACTTTAACTCTTGTGTCCCTTGTTGGAGTTTTCCAGCACTTTAAAAACCTCCCAGCCTAAATTAGATCCTCGGCCAAATTTCTCCTCTCCGTGTCCTAGTAATACCTTGGAATTTGGAATGTAATAGAATTTAACTGAGGGGGGCCACGGATGGCCCAGCACTCGAACCTATTGAGATCTATTGCGCTAACCCTCGATATGGAATGAGTTGCGTGCCACAGATCCCCTACGCGCACTGCCCTAACCACATGACTCCCTTAACGACCGATCACTACAGCCGACAGAATTCATGTACCATTTCTGCTTCGGCAAATTCCCTCAAGGCCCCCCTGTCGGTCCGAGGCGAATCTCCTCCCCCGAGTAGGTCCGCCTCGGGAGCCATTGCAGAAGCCATCCAACATCGCTGAACTACATTCCACGGAGGCCGGTCGAGTCAGCAGCTTCGGGAGGCCGCCGATAGAGTGATATGAAAAACCAGAAACGGGATGATGAGGAAAGAATGACGGGGGAGGAAAGGAAGTGGCGAAGATGAGTGGGATTCTAATCGCCTGATAAAGTTCATCCATAGGCGTGAGAGAAAAACCCCCCAAAAAACCTCATTTCGGCGGCTACTATGCAGTGGTATGCAGACAATAATGTTCACCGGTTGAAATGGCCTACACAGAATTCTGATCTCAATCCAATTGAGCACCTTTAGGAAGAATTGGACCGGCGATTGCGGTCTCTGTAGATGCGGCCAATTTCCATTGTCCAACTGAGTGTCATGTTGCAAGAGAAATGGCTACGCATTCCAGTGTATATCCTACACAAACTAGTGGAGAGCATGCTTGGCAGGGTGGCTGCTGTTTTAGCAACAAGAGGTGATACCACGAGATTCTAAAAGGGCAAAAACAGTGCCCAATTACTTTTTTTCTAGATAGTGTAGTAGTGGTAATGGTAATATTGAGTGGCTAGGTGCTGGTTAGAGACGACCCTTCAGCATATCTGCTCGGCAGTAGCCTATTGTACACCCCGAATTGTGGTGAATGAGAAAGAGGTGTACCAGCCCACCGGCCGCATGAGACCCTTCACCCGCTCACTCAATGGGCCCCCTACATTCTCCCGCCTTAAGTTCAATCCACCAGGGTGAACAAGCAGTACAGGATCCATTCCGACAGCCCTTCTAAGGTGTCGAAGCAACCTCGAAAATGCTCTTAAAGATTGAATCCTGGCAGAGATATTGCGAAAGGCTCAGAACCCAGAGACGGTTTCGAAGGGGACACCCCTCCTGCAAGCAGACGAAGACATGCGTCATGATCTGAATATGCCTATGAAATGAAATGATGAAGATGAATGATATGATATGAAATCTAAATTCTTTTTCTACAGGGAAGAGGAAGGGAAATGGATCGTGGCAATGAAACTTGCACCCCGGAATTTGTTTAAATAACTGTGGTAAACCAAATAAAAATCACAGTCAGGATTGGTCGGTCGAGGGATTTAAACCGCAGACCTCCCGAATGCGGGTCCCGTGCATAACGCATGAACCACCTTGGTTAATTAGAATGAATGTTAGACATACGGACATAGCATTGAGTAGTGCTTGCATTGCATTTTCTACTTTCTGATCCTTGTAGAATAGTATAAATTCAGCCTTTACTCGTCATTCCATCTCGTTTACGCCGATAAAAAAATTTGGTATTAAAACGTGAGAGCTGCTGATAGTCATGCTGTCTACTACAGAACTTTTCCCACAAACATTTGCCTTACTTTTTGTGGCTTTGTACACAAAATGTACCACAAATATATATTTAGACTCTCACAACGTACTTAAGTATAATACCAATTTTTATTGAGCTGAAAACGTTAATAATATTCTTCCGGTGTCTCCACCTATAAATAAATTTTTGATTAGTTTATTTTGCAACGCTTTATCAACTGCAATGTTTATCTTGCATCTGGGTGAAATGAAAGTGATAATGTCAGTGAAATGAGCCCGGGCTCTAGCGCTTAAATTTTCTCTTAATGGGTTGAGGGAAAACCCGGGAAAAACCTCAACCAGGTAACTTGTATCAACCAGGATTTGAACATGGGCCCGCTCGTCCTCGGTCAGACATGCTAACCGTTATTCCACAGCGTGTACGAGCCATTGTTCCTCATCCAGTTGCGTAATATGCTCAACCATTTCTATTCCAGTTACAGTAATGTTGGTTTGTGTATGGTCTCGAATATATACTTGAGCAATGTGACAACAGCGCAAAACGAGACTCATTCGATCCCTGTGACAGTGACCTGAGCACGCTGACCTGAGATGTAAACAAACGACGACGTTCTTCTCATTCCCGACATTGAAAACCTAATAAAGTTTGCTGATTTAGAGTTCAGGATAAAAGGAAAATTTTTACCTCTGGTTTCAGTTGATGTTGAGCGGTCATTTTCTGTTTATAACGACATTCTGCATTCAAAGAGGCAGAATCATATTGAAACATATTAAAATGTTGAATGTGATCAAATACAACACTTTCCTTCTGTTGTGAAGCGATAATTATAAGCTTGTGTATGCTATGTGTATCCATGAATGTGCTGAAGTGTGTTTTCAATTAGTCCATTTTGAAGTCCTTCTTTGACTATATCAAATACAACACTTTCCTTATGTTGTGAAGATATAAATGTAGGAATGTTTGTGCCATGTATATCCATGAATGTGCTGAAGTTGTTTGGGGAGTAATGTAGTCCTTTTTCAAGTCCTTTTTTTTGCTGTAACTTTCCCTTTTTTGTCCTTTTTTGATGAAAAATTTGGGAAAAACGTAATACGGCGAACGTTAAGCTCCGCCCACGACCCCTTTCCACTTTTCCCCTACAAGCTCACCACACACTCTACGTGATAGGCTAGTGTTGTGTCGAATGCACATTTCATGTAAGTGGGGATAACTTCCCCTACTGGCGTTCGCCGTATTACGTTTTCGCCAAAAATTTTCCCTTTAAAATCCGGTCTCTAGTGATGATGTTACATGAGTTTATATTTTCTCTACAAAGTGTACAATATCTCAGCTTTTAGTGGTTAGATTTATTTCATATTTTCTGTGTCTATTTAGTTAATATTGTAGCATAAATTGGCACGGTTTTTTTAAGTAATGGCTTTAAACCAGATTTCTTGATAAATATAACAAAACATGAGGTAAAAATTTACATATTCAGAAAACAAATTTGACATCACCGCACAGTGGGACGGATTGCGATTCTAGCCGGAACAAAATCTAATATTGATAAATTCCTTTCGAATCGTTGAAAATAGCAAAATGAAGGTAAATAATTATGACATTTGGTGAAATATTTGTATGAGAATTATTATTTTAGTATAGAATGCCTATTTATTAAAAAAAGAATCGTAAAGTAATAGAAATTTCATAAAACTAATGCAAATAAAAATTAAAGTAAATAGAAATTATTTTACAGACTACTACGAAGAGAAAAGTAATATATGTAGTAAATTTTATGACTCATGTTTAGAAATCTGAAGCGTCTGTTGTATCTCCAGAAGTGTCGGATCCGCTAGCGCTACTGTCGTCCTCATCTTGGGGTTGCAGTTGAGCAGTGCTGTTGTTGGCACTCGCAGCTGGTACTTGTAGCAGTTTAATTACCTCAAATTACATTTTCGATTTTCTTGTATTTGGATGTCGGTTGATTTGGGATATGATGGGATCAGAAGATACTAGCAACATGTGTAGGACATCTAAGTTTCTCTCACGAGGACACTTCCTAGCGTGATCTAACCTGTACTTTTGTAAATGTTTTTGTCTTGCCTCTTGAGCATCTTCAGATAACATCCCAATAGGAAGTATCACAGTTTCTGCAATTTTTCCTACATGTACAGTATGAGTATGTTATGGACGCTGGATGGCATGTAGTATCATGGATATATCTATTATACATATAAATGGGCTGTATCATTGGTGTACATCTCAAACGCCTCAATATACTGTATGTTGAATATCCACATGAAATGGTGCATAAAATTACAGAAAATCTGTGAATGAGGTCTTACTAATGAGCGTAATATTGGCTGTAATTTGTGGGTTTTCAAAAAAAAAAAAAAAACAAACAAAGTGCTATATTGCCGTCATTTGATGTCCCAGGGCCACCACATTTCGGTTTGTCAATAAGAAGACCTAATTGAGAGCGAAATCTAGAAATAAGCCCCTGTTTTATAGCTTCAAAAATATATTTGTTGTTGCCTCTGACCTGCCAAGAACAATGTTTTTTAGACAATAATCCTTTTTATGGCGACACTGCATCCAACGTCTGTTAAAATTACTTCGAATATTTTTCAAAATATTATGAATGCACTTCTCACTATTAGAACCACATGTTTCAATACATAATTTGTTCAAAACATATCTATATAGTTCATCCAAGTCGCCACTTTTATTGGCGAGTATTGGAAATAGATCACGGCGCGAAATCACCGGTAGCGGTTCCGAGTCTGAAAAAAATTAACCACATGCAGAGCGGTCAGTAGGAGCAAATGAAACTAGGTTAGTCTTAAAGTGCATACTTAAACCTACATTATGACATAAAAGTAAATGTGACTCTGTGTGACTCTCCTATTATAAGTCAACGTTTACTTTGAGAAATAGTTTTAAAAAATTGCATTTTCCGTCGTTCAGTTAACGTGCCGATTCTAAAAATTCAAAATTATTTTGAACATACCATTTATATAATAATTATCTACAAACCTTGTTCTTCATTTTCCATTTCAGAATAACAAAATGTTTCACTCCCAGATCACAGAAAACAAGCTTGCTTCTTACACTATTTCAGCGTGGCTGAGCAATAAAACTGGTTACGGAGGGGAATCCTCGTCAACATCATTGTGTGACGTCCGTATGTATAGTGTCAAAGCTTCTTTCTCATAGATAAGCATTCTGTGATTCATTAGCAACAACTTGAGATAGGACACGCATAAAAATGAGAACGTGTGAAAATTGATTTTGTTCCGGCTAGAATCGCAATCCGTCCCACTGTGCACCGGGGTGACTCAGCCGGTTAAGGAGCTTGCCTGCCGGTTTGAAGTTGCGCTCGGGCGCGTGTTCGATCTCCGCTTGGGCTGATTACCAGGTTGGGTTTTTTCCTAGGTTTTCCCCAACCGTAAGGTGAATGCCAGGTAATCCATGGCGAATCCTCGGGCTCACCTCGCCAAATACTATCTCGCTATCACCAATCTCATCAACGCTAAGTAACCTCGTAGTTGATACAGCTTCGTTAAACAATCAAGTAAAAAATATATATTGTTCATGTTACAGAAAATAATCGCTCTGGTTTACATATATGGATAAACAACAATCGATTACACATTTATGTAATATTACACGAATTTCACGCGCACAGTGCAATGGGTCTGATCCCTTGTCTTTCGAAGATTGTTGCAATCGCACTCGATTTACCGTCTTTTAATATGTTCGTCCATCGTAATCTGTGGCTATTCCCTCATACGTCTCCCCCTAAAAGGTTAGCTATTAGGTTACGTTCATCATTGTTGGCTTCCCGATTCATACTTCAATAAATTTGCCTCCATTGAACGGCGAATCTCGGGGTGAGACAAGTGGCCAACAGGCTTGGAGTTCACAGACAAGTGGCCAACAGGCTTGGAGTTCACATATCAGTTTTTCCCATTCCCAGAATTCCCTTGCAAGGACGTGTTTTTTGCGTATCATTACATTTTACTCCTCTCATTTCCCCATTGTCATTGGCACAAAATAAATCCATGTACACATTTTAATTCTTATTAGTAGGCTTCGTATTTCAGCTACCTATAAACTAGAATGAAGTTGTTTGATTCGAAGTATATGTGACGTCACAGCGCTGGTACAGGTACTTTCGTATACAAAATAGTTACGAATTCTCTAGAAAGTCAAAATCGGGACGCAGTCATAGTGAGTAGTCTTATCGATCACTGCTCTTACTAGTCGTATTATTTAAATAACTACATCTTTGTGGCTGATTAAAGGTTCATAGCAGAGGTAAAATGCCTTAGGTAAGACGCTCAAGCGTGTAATTTTGCGTATCATTACATTTTACTCCTTTTGAACTGATATTTTCGCTGTCAATATAGACAACATTACATATAAATTGTGTTAAATAAACGTAAAAGTGAAAAAAAAAAAAAAACATTACACTGAAATACACTGCAATACCAAAAGACACAAAATGTGTTGAACGCAATCTAAAAAAATCAGTACCATTTAAATCTGAAAATTATGAAGATATTAACTCGACGTATATCATGGATTTGTGTAGCCTACCATGATGTTCAGTGCCAACATTCCAATTAATAAATTGAATAATCTACATTTTAGGGAATTTATAGAGAAGTATCTACATAGAAAATTAGTGGCTTTTCAGTGTTGAGCGACATGCAATATCCTAATGAAACACGAAAAAATATCAGACAATAGGAATATCTTGTACTACATCATGCACCAATAACATCATGTGCTATTGAAAGAATTTCTTGCAATATAAAATCATTTCAAGTTCCGTGACTTACGAATGCACGTTATTATTCACGGCAAAGATCACAACGAAAGTGAACATCACCGCTCAATAATGTGTTTACCAGTATAGCTTCAGAATGTCGGGAGTTGACTTTACTCCACGAACACGCAGCGTTGTTCGACCTGTTTGTTTATATCCTTATCCGTTGCATTACCAGTGTTCGGCGTACTATATATCCAGTGTGTCTTTAACTTCAGTCTTTAGGTAGCTGGAATACGAAGCCTACTTATTAGCTTATTTTATCATTTTATATTATAAATAAATTGTCTTACCTTCATGACATCGTTTGACACTTGCAGTGGAGAAAGCTGTTGTCGGATAAGTTTCTGCGGCGTTCTTTTGTTTCCTCGGCCATTGTTATTCCACCAGTGCTCTCTTGCGACTTCATGGTCACCTACTCTAAATACTACTACTCCGTAGTTTAAAAGGGTCGCTACCTAGTACATTCTCTGTAGCCCTCGAAGGATTGTGGCGCACACCCTCAGAATTCGAATGCGACGAGTGAGGAAACTGCGATTCTGTCGTGGATGCATTTTCCGGAGAATTCACGTATCTCGCTGCACTTAGGCAGAAGTGAACGATTCCGTGACGTCGGGAGAGTATAAAGGGGACATAAAATGGGGAACTGGTGGCCAAGGAATGAGTGAGGATGGGGTTGTGTGCGGGTGGCCGCCGCTAGCCACTTTCCGCGCCCCATCTCCCTTCCACCCTTTCTCCCCCCCATCGGAATGGGTTGGGGCAGAAGAATATCCTGCCACCCGATACGTATAGCCTCTTTTAAAAAGCCCTGCAAGCAGCTCTCCGTGTAAAACCCGAGGAGTTTCCCCCGCTTTTTTCTATAAGAAACAAGCAGCATTGTCCTGCCAAACTTTGAAATAGATGTGACACCTTTTATCACCAGTTATAAATATCTCCACATCATCTATAAAACAAATGGTGTTTTCCTGTATGCTCAACATCATAAAGGGATGGCAGTTATATGAAATGTTTTAACGGCATTTTGGTAACGTTTTTCTTCTTTTGCCTTCTTTTTGCTCGGAACCTTTCTTTTGCAACCCTCGAGGACAATAGAATTTCCGCTTCCAGTATAAACGAAAAACTCCATGCAATGTTGAAGACGAGCAGCCAGTGTTTAAGATTGTTATATATGGCTCTTAGGAAGATAGTATCCGCACTGTAATGTTCCTCTATCTGTCCAAAGTGTACAGTAAAATTAAACAAATGTACATGACATATTGCGAGGATCCACTGCTATGGGTGACATTTATACGTCTGCAAGAATTCATTTTCTTCTCCATGCTGCGAAAACCATTACCGTCTATAGTTATTTCCTTGAACTATTACTTAGACACATCTAAGTGAAATAATTTAATAGATATCAAAATAAGAACATATTTCATTTTGACGTAACTACGTCTCTGAAATCTGACCTACACATGGAGTAACAGAACGGAAACCTCGCTATAACGTTTGCAGTGAGATCAATTCCAAAACTATAACTTCGTGACTAACACCACGATTGAAATAAATGTGGTCTCGTTCGATCGCGTATACGACTACGATGCGAGCATGGCCTTGACTTGACGTCGCGCGTGCGCGAGGCGCGGATGAAGACCGTGGCGACTGGCTGCCATTTTGGGCGTCGGCGAAAATTTCTGCTCAGTATATCTCGTGACTCAGATGTGCTAGCGTTATGATTTTAGTGCCAAACGAAATATCTCGTCTAGAGCTGCTGATTTAAGCCAAAGCTATTCACTAAAACCGAGGGCCGTGTCCCCGACACAACCGCAACTCGATTTTTTGGTTTACAAGTAGAACGCATTTTTCTTATAAGCACAAAAACTATGGAAATTATTTTCATTCATACATTGTACTGCTTCAATAATTATACATAATTAATTGTCCACAGATTTAAATGAAATAGCCCACACCTGTGGAGTAACGGTCAGCACATCTGGCCGCGAAACCAGGTGGCCCGTGTTTGAATTCCGGTCGGGGCAAGTTACCTGGTTGAAGTTATTTTTATTTTATTTTATTGGGTTATTTTACGACGCTGTATCAACATTTAAGGTTATTTAGCGTCTGAATGAAATGAAGGTGATAATGCCGGTAAATGAGTCCGGGGTCCAGCATCGAAAGTTACCCAGCATTTGCTAGTATTGTGTTGAGGGAAAACCCCGGAAAAAACCTCAACCACGTAAATTGCCCCGACCGGGAATCGAACCCGGGCCACCTGGTTTCGCAGCCAGACGCGCTGACCGTTACTCCACAGGTGTGGACGGTTGAGGTTAAGTTTGATAGTGTAACTGAGAATGGTTACACCTCCTATATACGTCACGTCAGCAATCTGCCAACCACAGTTGCCAGTCTTGCCGCCCAGACTGCGGCAGAAGTAAAGATACTTGCACTTGACTTTCCTTACATAGCGTTCCTGCGTTGAAAGCTTGAGTACAGTGTCCAGTCAGTGAGTTTCTGTTGTCACTGCAGCTGAGAACGATATCTCCTCCTAAATACATGTCGCATCAACAATTAGCTAGTCACAATTTTATTGTCAGCTTTATCGCCCATAGACTACTGCTAGGGTAAGATACTCTCACTTAAGGTTCCCATTACTTATTTCACATGCCAAAAACGGTGGCGCGGCCTATAGACTTCGCTATTTAAAAGAGTTCTAACTTATCGTAATTGTTGTTCAGGAGATTGCGCATATGAAACGTTCTGCTCCAAAAACAATTAAACCTGGTCGGAAAGTCATTCTGGTGTGGAAACAATTTCATGCTAAAGAAATTGTTGTTCATTTAAGAGAAAAAAATTAATTCAAAACAATCCATAGCAACACAGCTTGAACCAACACGCGTTTTTACGTCCTTCGCTTCAGCCAGAGCTGAGTCTAAATTGACCGCAAACTGTACAGATAAAAACAGTTTCATGTAAATCTCTGTTACATTTAACTCTGTCAGATTAAATACAACTGGATTTCATTCGAATATGGTATTTACGAATGTGTGTCTCGAGTGTATGAACTGTGTATTGCTTGATTTACATTTTTAATTTAGGAACTTAGGAATGTATTTATAATTTGTTTGTATTTATTTACACTGCAAGTGGGCAAGCACCCGGTGGCAGTGGTATACACAATGTAAACAATACACAATACAATTACACAATACAAATACAATTATAAAATACACAATACAATTCTGTGGCCGGAAGGAAAAAGATCTTAAGTAAAAATTTTATACTTTTCAGGAGAGCAGTAGAAAGACTGAAATTGGTGTCATTTATAGAGTTTTTCTAATTAAGAGGTTTTTCCTGGATATTATTTGTTTATATTTCTTCTAAAATAAGTAATGTTGCTCATTTAACAACTTACTTGATTATTTCCAAAATTAGCCGCACTTAAGCCCTTTTAAGACTAGAATCCAAACTGAGTAGAAGGGACTATTTAAACATAAGACCTTTTTCGTATCAAAATAAATGAGAACTGTAAATTATTAGGAATGCAAAATGGGTCTTAAACAATTATAGGACTGTTTACCCTGGTGCTTAAAGTTTTAAAAGGAAAAGGCATCAGTATGTGATATAATGGCTAAAATATAATTTAGACATTTTTAATAGGGAAGCATGGAAAGTAAACATGTGATGGTCTGTAAGAAATAAAGTATTAAAAATTCTTAAGCCCTTTATTCTGTGTGTGCTCGATTCAGAAAGTACTTAGGACATTTGGTAACGCTCTATAAATCCAGTCAGGAGTCTTATTTGACTTTAGCCGTTTACCAAATTGTAGAGCGTTGTTTCCACTTTCAGAATATATAAAAATTTCATTTTCACAAAAAATTGACTTAAGACCTTTTACCTCCCGGCCACAGAATTATATACACAATACAATAAGAATACAAAATACAATTTAACACAATAATTACAATTAATAATAATACTTAAATTAACCTAAGTAATAAGTGAACGCAATTTTACAATACAACCTACATATGTATAGGCCCTACATAAGTTTCATATTGGTACTGATAATAGTCTTTCACTTTACTCTCATCTCACTCACTGTAGTGGCACTATGACGCATTTCACTGTCACTTTAGGACACATTTCTCTGACACTCCATGACACATTTCACTGACACTATAGAACACATTTCATTTACACTATAAATTATCACTGATCGGAACTATTCACTGCACTGTAAAACCATAACTTCACTGACTCACCACGCTTCACTGATTCAACAGCTCAAATAAGACAAATACTTACACCCTTATGCATACTTATAAACAGACCTACATTTAAGCTAAACATTTCTAGTCTAAGATCCTCTTACACACTATTTATAAATAATTTACAATTCAAACCAGGGGAGTAACTCGTCAGGCTAAATAAATACATGTAACCTTAAAAAATTAAATATTAAACGTCACCTTAATTTTAATTTACACTTTATACACAACTTTTTAAGTTAGTGTCGTTGACAAAAGAATATTGTTAATCTAACGAATAGGCCTATGATGAGATTTTGAAGGGATCTATCTGTTTAGATTCACTACTACAGCATTTTCCTAGAGAGAAATTTTGGAAGTCACGAGACGGATGTGAGAATAATTATTCCCAGAGACGGAAGTCTCATTTATATTTATATTTATTTATCTAATGTAGATTATATAGATAAATTTAAGTGTAAGCAAATGAATTTCTTGTCATTATTTTCTGTAACAAACTTATATTCTCTGTTCATTATATTTTAAATTTCCTTATTTCTCTCTTAATTCAAATTGAAGACTTGAATTGACAAATATTCCAAGTGCATTGAAGTACATTTTTCAGGAGAACAACATACTACATTGGCTTACAATATAAGCGCATTGAAATAAATATTTTTATGATTAAAACGTAGGCATAGAGTGGGATTGGAATATTCTTTTTTACAAGATGGTAGCTTATGCGAATCACATCGTACGTAAGGTAAAAGCACAGTCTAGTATATACAGTCGCGAAGCTCAATACGTAGTAAATATGCAAACACTAGATAGTTGCTCACCACTAGGATCGCTGATATCGCCTCATTACAGGCAATGCAAAATAGTACCGTCATAGTATATTGTTTCTAGCACCCTCAAAACTCAAGCTTCGTGACTGTATATAGTAGACTGTGGTAAAAGTCAAATTCGGTAAATTTTGTATTTGGAATGTTTGTAAATTTAAGTGTTCAAGTCTAAGTTTACTTAGGACGTATGATTGTAATTATTGCCATGGTAACTCTGTTGTGTACTGCCTCTTCGGAAGGCCAATCGTGCTCTTTGAGGCGTTGACTACAGTGAATGAACGAAAGAACGAATAAATGAAGGGATAAATAGACAAATACATAAATGATTAAATTAAAAATACATAAAAATGAAAAGATAATAAACACAGAAATAGTGAAATGAAGAAATAAATAAAAATGAAATAACTAAACAAATAGAGATATTATAAGTAAATAACTAAGTAAATGAATACATAAATATATATAAATAAAAAGCATAATTTATTACTTTGAGATACAGTAACTTTTCCTGTGATATACTGGGTGTTCATTTCAAAGTGTGTCATGACGTCACTGTTGTGAGTCAGCGATTTGAAGCGAGTTTCAACTTCTAAGTCAGATAAGTTGCCTATTAATCAAGGCGTTCAATCTGAACTTGAGAACGTGTACGGTATAACTTGAATGTCGTAGCAACAGATGGCGGTCTGTAAAGTCTGTGTGCTACCATAATCTCTTTCGAACTGTGTTTTGCGCGGGCAAGTCGTACGCAGGGTATTTGTTATCATCGGTTGCGTACGGCAACATTCCACAACACAAATCAAAATGCTCCGTGTCCATGTTGACCGTCCAAGTTAATGTCAACAAATACGTAAGTAATCGCCTTAACCCTCTCCCCATATCCCGACAGTAAGAAAAAACTCACTTCAGTACGTGTTTCCAAACAGTTTACATTCTTGCAACTACTGGCGTTACCGTACGTATCGGTAAGTAATCTTCAGAATGAACGCCGTACTTGCTAGGCAACTTCTCTCGCATTTAGGCAATACTCCTCTGCGGAAGTGTAGGAAGATTGAATTCTCTAGGCTCATCGGCTAGCCACATGACGACATACAGCGAGCAATGACACATTTTGAACTGAACACCCAGTAGTCTAGACTACTGAGAACTTATTAACATCATCTCTTATGTTGTTTGTTGTTGTTTGGTCAGCTGTCCGAAGACAGGTTTGAACTTCATAAGTGACACCAATAAGCCATCACTCATGAGGCAACTGAGCCAGGAGATAATGGGGTAGGGTGGCCAGTTCCTTTCCCCATATCATCTGTTATATGAACCAAAATAATAGTAATAGTAAAGAGTCCAAGTAACGTTCCTTAATAAAATATACCACTTGTACTTTATGAGTGACCATTACACTTTTACTACGTCATAGTACTTCTGACCAATAAAACGGTGCGAAAGGTTGTGTTTCAACTAATCATGGCTGTTTATCGCTACAATTTTATCACTTCCCTACGATTTGTTTTTATCACTTCCCTAGCATTTCTTTGCTTTTATCACTTCCATAGCATTTGTATCTTTGTTTGACACATTTCAAACTGAAAATTCTTCACGGTACTGTAAAACATGTTTTGCGATCGTCATTTATTTACCGCATAGATAGTCAACTGACAATGGCGACTCCGTTCAAACGTATTGTTGAAGCTAAATTCGTGAACTAGAATTTTAGTAAGTAAATTAATATTTTATTGTATTAGAGTACTTTATTTCTCCTAATTTTTATATACTTTCTTCTAATCGTGTAATAGTCTATTAAATACCACTCGAATTTTGATTTTCTCTAAGTAAATCAAAACTTATAGGAGATTACTGTGACTATTACACTCTTACTACGTCATACTACTTTTGACCAATAAAACGGTACGAAAGGACGTCTTTCAACCAATCATGGCTACTTATCGCACAATTGTATCACTTCCCTAGCATTTGTTTAATTTTATCGCTTCCCAAACATTTGTTTGTTTTTATCACTACCTTAGCATTTGTTTCTTTGTTTGCAAACATTTGAAACGGCACTGGTCTGGAAGTCAAAAACAGAAAGTTACAAACCACTCCAGTCGATGCACAGCACTTTCAAATATGACTCGTATTGGCTTTCAAGAACAAGAATTAATAAAGATCACTGGTCATAGCTATGCATCTTCCCTGAAACCATATTTACAAATAAATGAAGAGCACCATTTGGAAATCCTGAATAAGTTGAGGAATGCACCATGTACATCAACGAGTTCCACTTCTTTTACGCACACGTCCAATATACTGTAACACCAACCACTAAAACATTCATATTTGAAAATTGTACTTTCAATAATTGTTCCTTTTAAAATTATTCATGTTTATTTTTTATTTCGTCATCCTTAATTAAAACTTTTCTTATTTCATCATTCCAAATTATAACTTTTCAAACACTTGTTTATTATATTTAGGTTAGGTTATAGTTTCTGCTGTGTGATATTATGGATAGTCACGTATCAGAGATTGCTTAATACTAAGAAAATTATCTGTCAAGTGACGTTGATTACTGAAATCCGTATAATTGAAGTCGAAAGCAACTTTTTTAATAAAAATGAAACTGAATCAACAAAGCCTTCTTAACTAGTAACCGTCCACAGAGTTCAATGAAGATTCCATAGTTGGCACAACTGATAACAAGAAAACAACTAATCATGACACACTACTGCCATCTAGCGTAATATTTGTAATATTGAGATGGTACAATAATACATTTGAAGACAGTTGTATTTTCGTAAGTCAATTAATATTTTATTGTATTGGAGTACTTTATTTCTTCTAATCTTTATATACTTTCTTCTAATCGTGTAATAGTTAACTAAATCCCACTCGAGCTTTGATTTTCTCTATATAAATCAAAACCTCTTGTGAGATTACCGTAGAAGTGGGTAAAGTCAATCATTGGGTGTAAAATCGATCATTAGCGATTTTGATTGAAAATTATATATTTTCTCAGTTACTTGTTACAATTTTGTTATGCTGACTTCATTGCCTTACATTGTAAATGTAAGCGAGACGGACAACAAAAAGTCTGCGAATGCCAACAATGGGAACATTGTGTAATTACCTTTGAAGTGAAAATTGTTATTTTCAACTTTTTCTCTTAAATGAAAACAAAGCCTTACAAACTCTAAATTATCGTCAGCAGTGAAAGGAGACAGGAAGTATACGTAAGTACTTTTCGTTGAGATTGTATCCTGAAATAATAGTTTTGCAGTTCGTAATTGAAACTTATTATTTTAAGAAAACTTGTACCTTTGTAGGGCTAAGTCGATCATGCCATCGACCTACTCGAAACAGATATAACCAGCAGGAAGAATAAATTTTTCACCGAAATACCTCCAACTAACACTTATAAACAGAAAAGTGTCATAGTATAGCTTATATTGATGGGATAGTGGGGAAAGAGGAAGACAAAATTATGGTGAATTTCTTGCGTAAGAGAAGCACTGCCAAAGGAACATATTTTGTACACCCCTCTGTACCTGACTATGGGAACAGCGTAGTTTCTAAAGTGACATGAGGAGGGGAAGATTTCAAATAACATCTGATATAAACCTAAGCAATGTTGAATTGCATTTTAGATTATAATTGAAGGGTGGTATTTCAATGTAAATTTTGAATTCTTAAATCTTTGTTTGTTTGTATGTGAAGTATTAAAAAGTGTTTTATGTTTTATAAATTGGCAATCATAGTAACGATTGTACAGTAGAGACCTATAGGCCTAATTTTATCGAATAGTATGATCACAGTAACAAAAGATAGGCTACACTATATAATGCTATAGGCATATATTGAAGATTATTATTGTTTTTACACCCCTTATAACAAATGAAATATATGTAATACACTTAATTTGTTTTTTAAAAACATAAACAGTGATCGACTTTACTCCGTAATATTTTCAAATCAATCTTAAACTAAAAATTCAATGGTGATCGACTTTACCCTATTTAAGCAGGTAACTTCGATCACAAGTCAAATAAAAAACAGTTTTTTATAGATTGTAATTCAATTCTTGTAACGTATCTTCATAAGTGAAGGATATGACGACAAAATGCTATTTTCTGAGGAACTTCGCTCCATTGCATAACCTCAATATCATTAAAAAATTGCAAAATTTTGATCGACTTTACCCTCTTCTACGGTACTGTTGATAAAAATGTTTATTGTTTTATTCGTAATTTTCCGCAGTGTACTAGCTGAAATTCCCTAATACACGGACGTTGGTTAGAGTTAGGGAACTCCTTGGTCACAAAGTCCACAGCGACGGGATTCGTCAGGAAAAGGCAAACAGTTATATCGGCGCGGAACCGTGGAAGTGGTTGCCGCGCGTCGAGGAGGTGCAAATCCTCTGTCTTTATATTTAATGATGAGTCCGGGAGGAAGAAGCTGCGACAGTATCAACACGGGTCTGCAGAAGCCAGGGGATTTAGGGTGCATGCATGTAGCGTTGAGGAACAAGTCGGCCAAATCCCGCTCTCTGGGCCTCCGCTCATTACAGGGAGTGCAGCCCCGTCGTTGACGACTCCTCGGTATATCCTCGCTGCCATTATGTATTGCGCCATCTCCACGGGGCAATTGGTATCGGAATTAGCGAGGGCCACATAACTCACGCTGCACATGTAGACGACTATTCCTTGTTGCCTCCAGCGGCTTCTTCAGGTAGGGGCGGGACTTTGCGAGTCTCGAATTGACTAAAATATGGATTAAAGGAACTGCAGCAAATAAAGGCCGCGGCTTTATGGAAGGCCTTGTCGCGAAGGGGACGAATTAGCACGCCTTTGGGGCAGGAAGGAGCTCGGAGTCTGCGACTCTGTTTACAGGAGGAGGTTCGAGTGCTCCTCGGGGACCCGCTGTAAAAATGAACACATGAAATTAGCGGCACTGCGTGGCTGCTCCGTAATCTAAACTCACCTCATTGCGCCCTCCACTGCCTTTTAATTTGATTTTGACTGTCGCAATAGTCATCCCCGCCGTCGCATTATACAGAATTTGTGGTCTATTCGCAGTTTTCTTGCCACTTGCTCTTTTCTGCCAATAGCAGATAATATCCCCAGTTCAGAATGAATTCTTGAGGCATTATTTCCATTGTTATTGTCTCAAGCCTGTATTACACTATCAAATTATTGTGTCACAGAATATTATAAAATTTTTATCAAATATATATGATCAAATGTACGATTTAGACTAAGGTACACGTACCAAATAACGCCATCTTAACACTTCAGTCACTTTTGCTCTGGAAATAAGTTATGTACAAACACGAAAATTATGAAATAGAAACTGTAATCTTATCTTTACAAAATAGCACAATGAAAATGGATATATTATATACCGAACAAGAATTAGAACTCAAATAGGAAAACTTTGTAAACTGGCGTTATTAGGAACAGGCTGTCCAATTAACGCCACCTATTTTCTAGTAACCTATACACTTATACTTGTTAATGAATTATTTTTCCCAAGCAACACAAATAGAACTGCGGGAATAAATTTGAGTTTCTGTTAATAAAAGATACAAAATCACCAATACTAATGATAGATTCTTGATCTGAAACTGAAACACCAGATGAATTAGGAAAATATGTTTTCCAGTGACTCCTTAAAAAAAATAAGAGACAATGTGACACAGTAGAAAGTTATTAAACACAAAAGCATTTACCTTAGTTTAATATGAATGTTTTCCAATAAGTAAAACAAAAAAAAAAGTTAAGTTATGTAAAATAAAAAAAAAATTAAGAGTTCGATAAGCAATTGAACCAATATCATCACTGCACATTCTGAACATTTGTAAGTTGACAGCCTAGTGATTTTCCTGATGTTTTCACACTGATGCTGTACTGTCAGCCTTAGTACTAACATAACCTAAAATTTTGTATGTAGACCTTTAACGCCACATGGCGTTAAAGCGCTACTGAGCACTTGAAAACATGACATGCCTGTTTCTCTAACATTTTCAAATTTTATAGGTAGCAAATACTTTCTATACATAGAAGAATGTTTAAGGATCACGAAAATATATAGTTTAATATAGTTATTATTTGCTCAACACACACAATAAAATATTGCCTCTTACCTTGATATAAGAACAGCCATTCACAACAGGAAAATGATGGAATATGTCACTCGTAAATGTCAGCGGACAGCTAGTAACCCATTTCATCATTAGATTGCAAGCCAATGCAGGCTACAATAGTGCACTACCGAAACGTGTGTCGTTAACAAATTTTAATAGGGTGGCGTTAAAGGTATACATGGCGTTATTTGGCTCAGGAACCTTATATTACACGATGTCAAAGCTTTGTTCATATCCATCATCACAGTTCTAATAATGGATCCACAATAGTTCTATGCTTGTTGTAACTGTAAAAAATGTAGTAATGGTTATTGCATTAATACTAAAGAAGAAATAAAAAAATGTATTTCGCCGCCTTAGAGTGCAAACCTGCTAACCAACAAAAAGGAAATTTTACAGGGGAAACAAAAAACTGAGTATAAATTAACTCTGAAACTTTAGGACCAAACCCAAAGTACAGGTGGTGAAGTATCAGAGTTAATTCGCACTCAGTTACGGAACTTTGTTATTTTTCCAGGTAATTAATAACTACTTTAATATTCTGAATATTGTTTCATAAAGTGCAATGTGTGTATATTAAGCATGAAAAGATTTTACATCACATATTCATTATATATGAGGTCTCGCCTACCTCATTGAATATTACACGACTACTATGAAGTAGCCAATGTGTATTATCATCATTTAATTCGAGAAAAATTCGTTCCGGCACCGTGAATCGAACCCGGGACCTCTCAGCTCTGCGCGCTGAGCGCTCTTTCCAACTGAGCTATGCCGGGACACGATCCACGGTGCCGGCCGAACTTCTCTCGTTGTAATGAGGTAGGCGAGACCTCATATATAATGAATATGTGATGTATTAACTGTTAGCAGTTGTCACAAACTGAGGTTAAATGTGGCCATAAAGTTATTTAAATATGCGCTCCTGCATGTATGACTTACATTGTCTAAAGTGGTGGTAGTAAGGCCGTAAAACATTACAACGAGAGGAGTTCGGCCGGCACCGTGGATCGTGTCCCGGCATAGCTCAGTTGGAAAGAGCGCTCAGCGCCCAGAGCTGAGAGGCCCCGGGTTCGATTCCCGGCGCCGGAACGAATTTTTCTCGAATTAAGTGATGAAAAGTTTTGTTCATTTACCTGAGATACAAATAAAATTAATTTCACTAAATTTTTGCAGGCCAATGGTACGGGCCCTACCTCTCTCCTTAAACGAGTTTCAACCATCAATTTTTCTGGCTACTTAATTTGTCCATTTTTTCATATTCATGGGTTATATATCGTACAAAACAGTGTTAATTGACAGATGGTGTAATTTTTTGCAAGGAAATAGTAGTTACTTGTGTTGTATTACAACCAATTGTTGAGTCCAGCAAATGTAAGAACATTTTTCCCCTCTTTATTGCAAAAAATTGACTCATCTAGTTCTTATTTTAAGATAAGGATTTTATGCTGAAATCTTTAATTGAAGCGTTGGGCCGAATAACGGTCTATGTTACAATTTTTCAAAATCGACTTTTCAATGGAATAATGCTCTATATAGTCTTATACAGCTGTCACAAAAATTGTTTTTCAATATCTGTGCCAGAGGCGCTTCTACACGAGTTACAACCATGAATTTCTTGGTTGGAACAACGGTCTGCGATGTAACCAATGAACCAACAGGATTACAACGAAGTGCTAAACATAATTAAATACATAGCACAAGAAAACTGATACAATCCTAACATTATAGATAACATAATACGTAAAAGAAAACATAATCACAAAAAACATAAGAATACAACACAAGCAAATGAACACAAAAAATACATCACACTAACATACGGAAGCAAAAACACACACAAAATTGCAACCTCATTAAAGAAATTAAATTACATCGCATACAGAACAAATAACACTCTACAAACACATCTCAACACACAAACAACACAAACAAACAAATACAACCACACAGGCGTATACAAACTCAAATGTAACACCTGCAACAACTTCTACATAGGACAGACGGGCAGATCATTTCAAACACGTTACAAAGAACACATAACAAAATTACAAAATACCTCCACATATGCAGAACACATCACAAATGCTAACCACACCTATAGAGACATCAACACAGACATGAAAATATTACACATCCAACCAAAAAAGCCAGAAACTAAACACACTAGAACAATATGAAATATACAGACACACAAAAACATACTCCAATTAAATTCTCAACACACAACTCAATTTCAGAACACACACACTCTTTGACTCCACATTACACTACACAAACACACCCTCATAGGAAATAAAACAAGAGGCGCCAAGACCAACAACGACCAGTTCTGAGGATGACCCATAATAGGTCGAAACATGTCAACCAGGTACGATAGAATTAAAACAAGAAAGTCATATAATACATATTCTCACATTCAAATTCAAATTCATATTTATTCACAATTTACACTTGAAATGGTACATAAGAATAGATAGCCAAATTGAGCATATGCTCGTGCTCGGGTACAGTCCAGTAGAGTATGCATACATTTTACTGATATCAATAATAATGTTGATGTTAGAAATAATAGTAACAACAATAGTAATAATAATAATAATAATAATAATAATAATAATAATAATAATAGAATAACCGTGACGGAGATAATACAAAGATAGTAATACAAATTAATTAAATAATAATGATAAAACAAAAATATTAACAATAATAAAATAAATACTAAGACTGATAAAATAATAATAAAACCACTTAGCGAGAGTTAACACAACTTAAATAAGCATATAATAACCACAAAAAAAATAACGAACTTGAAAATCAACAAAAAAGTTCGTCGTATCGCAGACGACAGCAACCGCCGTATTGGCATTGTGTTATAAATTATTGGTAGGAGGGGGGAGCCGAAGGTCTACATCCTGACGTTCTCTTCGAATCTTCTCATACAGTCATGGGAAGTTAATGGTGAAAAACCAAATGTCTACGAGTCAAACTGTTCATTATTACCAGTAACATTTTTGTTCCTCCTGCAGAGTTAGCAGATTGTAACATAGACCGTTATTCGGCCCAACGTTTCAATGAATCAAATTTCTTTAATTTTATTTGGTAGCGTATCATATAATTATAGACAAAATTATCAACCTTCAATTGTTTATTTTGTGGATAATAGTGTAAATCTGACCCAAATGGTTTACTTACTTACTTACCGGCCTTTATGGAACCCGGAGGTTCATTGCCGCCCTCGCATAAGCCCGCCATTAATCCCTATCCTGAGCAAGATTAATCTAGTCTCTACCATCATATCCCACTTCCCTCAAATCAATTTTAATATTATCTTCCCATCTACGTCTCGGCCTCCCCAAAGGTCTTTTCCCCGCCGGCCTCCCAGCTAACACACTATATGCATTTCTGGATTCGCCCATACGTGCTACATGCCCTGTACATCTCAAACGTCTGGATTTAATGTTCCTAATTATGTCAGGTGAAGAATGCAATGCGTGCAGCTCTGCGTTGTGTAACTTTCTCCATTCTCCTGTAACTTCATCCCTCTTAGCCCCAAATATTTTCCTAAGAACCTTAATCTATGTTCCTCTCTCAAAGTGAGAGTCCAAGTTTCACAACCATAAAGAACAACCGGTAATATAATTGTTTTATAAATTCTAACCTTCAGATTTTTTGACAGCAGACTAGATGACAAAAACTTCTCAACCGAATAATAACACGCATTTCCCATATTTATTCAGCATTTAATTTCCTCCCGAGTGTCATTTATATTTGTTACTGTTGCTCCAAGATATTTTAATTTTTCCACCTCTTCGAAGGATAAATATCCAATTTTTATATTTCCATTTCGTACAATATGCTGGTCACGAGACATAATCATATACTTAGTCTTTTCGGGATTTACTTCCAACCCTATCGCTTTACTTGCTTCAAGTAGAATTTCCGTGTCTTCCCTAATCGTTTGTGGATTTTCTCATAACATATTTACGTCATCCGCATAGACAAGAAGCTGATGTAACCCCTTCAATTCCAAACCCTCTGTGTTGTCCTGAACATTCCTAATGGCATATTCTAGAGCGAAGTTAAAAATTAGAGGTGACAATGCATCTCCCTGCTTTAGCCCGCAGTGAATTGGAAAAGCATCAGATAGTAACTGACCTATACGGACTCTGCTGTAAGTTTCACTAAGACACATTTTAATTAATCGAACTACTTTCTTGGGAATACCAAATTCAATAAGAATATCATATAAAACTTCCCCAAATGGTTTAGCATCGTAAATATCTTAGGATTCAAATATTTATTTAATATTTTCATATTTTGCTAAAATTTCTTTCGTATTGTGCTAGTTTCTAGTTATTAACAATCTTGTATATTAGAGTTATGTTATTCGTCTTTCTTTCATTGCGTAATATCAGTGGTTAATTTGTTTCTTTATCCATTGATTTAGTTAATAATATAACACTCCCGCCCCTATCACTCGATCCCTGTTCGTGTTGGCGCGTGTGTGTGTGTCTAGAGTATCTTAGGTTACTGTGGATTCCCTTCGACCGAGAGGAAGGCCAATGAGAGCCGAAAGGCCGGAATGGCTGCAGATCACGCCAAGCTCCGAGTATCATGACCCAGGTCACAGCCGAAATATTAATTGCAGTGTCCGTGAGAGCAATACTACACGAATAAACACGCTCCTGGCACCGCGGAATCATCCAAGTCCTGTCGATTTCGTTCTTAAAGGCAACCTAAGTTGCCTAATTCCGTGACATATTTAGTAAAGTCTATATTTATGCCAAAATTGTGATAAAAATGTCAAATAACACCTAAATGAGTTATTTGTCCCTTACCTACAGTTTTTACAACATTCAGTGTTAACAGTTTCACAAGTTTGGTATATAATATAAGATTCTTCATTGTTATACAGTGGCTCCCAAATCCGTGACAGGGATCCAAATTCCGTGATAGTGTTTTAATAATTCCGTGAGTGATATCCTAATTCCGTGATACTAAAATAATCCTCATTAACTGCTCAGAAAACAAACGTGTATTTGGATAAACACATTAAAGTCATGGTATATTGTTTTAATATGGGTTAAGCAAGAAATTATAACATAGAAAAAGGGCCTAAGTGACGAATTTCACAGAAAATATTTATGTAACTACAGGAATACATATTACATATGCCGATTTCCGGGAGAATTTGATCACAGTCTAGTATATACAGTCGCGAAGCTCAATACGTAGTAAATATGCAAACATTAGATAGTTGCTCACCACTAGGATCGCTAATATCGCCTCATTACAGGCAATGCAAAATAGTACCGTCACAGTCTATTGTTTCTAGCATCCTCAAAACTCAAGCTTCGTGACTGTATATAGTAGACTGTGATTTGATGTTGGCACTCAGCTTCAGTTTCAAGTCCATCGTGATTTCCGAAATGCGTGGATGCACGTGCTAACAAAACCTTGTGTAACACAAGTCTCATTGAAGATAGCGCTTTGAAACTTTGTGTCGCGTCTCTTCAAGGTCGTTTAGCGTCACTACTGCATCTAAAAAGCATTTGTTTATAATGAAATAAAATCAAAAAAAAATCTGAAGTTATAAAAATAAATTAATCAAAATATAAAACTAAAAAATGAAATTTTATTTCCTTCTTGAAATTCAAATATTCGAGCACCATCTAAATTACAATTAACATATCTATAAGAGGTTCCACTAATAATTATTGAAACAAAATCACTTTTAGAAAGACCATAACATGGAAATAAAGTATAAAAAATTGGGAAACAAAACATCATGATAATATGAATAACAAAAACAAAAATATTATAATAACACAAAATAAAATAATTTGGAAGCAGACTAACTTAGAAATGTAGAAAATTTAGCTACATTTTGAATTTTATATCCTGGAATTTTCATGATACAGACAACCAAGGGGGGTGACATAGACTATAAAGGGGGTAACAAGATCACCCCACATGAATAATGTGAATTACAACTTTAAGTAACGGTAGGTTAATTATTTATATTATTCTTAATTCAAATAGTTAGGTGGCATATAACGGATAAATACAAGGAATTTAAAAAAGAAAACAAAATGAAAATATTGAAAAACCATCAGTGTTAACAGGAGGGTTAAAAGAACGTTGATCTTGTGACAACTACATCATCATAGTGTATAGACGTATGTAAAATTCAGTACATTGACAGCAAATTAACACATTTTAAGACTGTATATATTTTAGTGAATTATTTTATATGATATTACTTGCGTTACAGAAGTTTTTACCATAATTAGCAAAATAATTGCATCAAATGCCGATATTTTTATTGCTATTCAAACTCCTTACTCCTTCATACATTATGATTCGAATTTCTCCAATGCAATAATATAGCCCTGTCGAATTTTTGTCAGCAAATTTGCCCTTCCACTTACTTTACACTTTCCATATGGCGGACAAGGGATGTGCACGATAATGTGTCTGTAGAGTACTATAATACTTCGAACAGATAATCGATATTTATAGTGTAGATGGGATTCGAACACCCAACAGTGGTTTTCGCGTGACTTCAAGTCAACGTGACCTAAGAATTGGAACATATTGAAACATATTTGTTTCTATCTCGAGTCATGGATGCTGTATTAGTCTCCTCCTGGACCACCATGACAATGTGCTACAGACATGGGCGTGGCACAGAGCCAAACCAGAATGGCGATAAAGAATAGTCTCTGCCTCTCTTCAGAGTCGCCACCATTGTGTCGGTGGGACCTGTTAATAAAATTGTCGTATATTTAAACGTTTATCTGCTTTCAAATAATTTTTATAAATCCATTCCATATTGTTGAGTCTATCTTCAGAAATAACATTTATTATGTATTGTTGATATTGGTTCAAAAGAATAACCCACTGATCCCTAAAAAGTTTTGAACAGTGGAAGACAATTAAATACCTTATTAATCATGTTATCAGAAGAAGAGCGTATGTAATTCAGAGATATAAATTTTCTTTTTTTTTTTCTTTTTGTACAGTGACTTAATATGCCCCCCCCCCGTCATAACGTCGTTGTCTGAGGTATCATGCCTAGGACCCTAGATCATATATGTAACAGATATGTCGAGCTTATAGGCTTTGAGGTTAACAACTTTTGTCAGGTTTACTACGCTGCCATATAGTTGTTACATAAGGAGTCACGTCATAATTCCCATTTGAATTGCATTAGCGACTGTGCTGCCATCTCGTGTTCGTTTACGGCGGACGGGTAGCGATATTGGCGGTTGTTCTCTTCAAAGTGCTGCCGATTTTAACATAGCGAGGAGTTATCTGTTACATATATGATCTAGGCTAGGACTCACGTTACGGAATGCGCGTTGGTACGAGTCTTCGTGGGGAAGGAATTTTCTCATTAAATTTTGACCATGTATGGGATCGGTGCCCACCCAGCATCGTAATGAATTTGGAGAACTACAATATGTAGCGAAATCCGGTTACGAAAACCAGCAATAACGCTGGAGGTTAATTGTGATAATCACATCATACCCTTTTTGTGGTTGGACGATCGTTCACCTCCGCTGAAACATGTGAACGTGAAGCCTGCAGCCGGCTGGTCAGCCTTAGCCATTCATGGCCTGTCGCTTCTCGGATTTACGGTAACTTAATATGTGGTAGACCTACCGATATCCCAGTGGCAAACTTTGGCTTTCCAAGCTGGAGATTTGAGTTGAAGCCATGACGAGTCAAAATAGATATATATGGTTGATATAGGGTACACTTCTCCAACAACAGCTGCATTTCCTGCCAACAGTCCATTGTATATCCATAGCTCGCAATCATCTCTTTCGCCGATTCAGAAAGGAGCGGAAAACCTTTTCAAACCGACACATTTCTAGGGTTACCATAAGAAGTAATTCTATAGGAGGACATGGAATCTAAAATAAGAGGATGTTGCTAAAAAAGGAGGACTTTTAAATAATTGGTATGAACAAAATTAAAGATCAAATCAATGGCTCACCTTAGTTTTCTCATTAGTTGCTGGATCAGTATTACTTCTGTACCCTACTTATCGGTGGAGCCCACTTTGTGCACAAGAGCCTGAAGAGACAAACTTATATTATCTTGTAAAAATAACTATGGAAATGTTGACAGGACATATCCTTGAAATTATATTTCACCATGATGATACGTCTGACTGTCTTCGTTAGCATGCGATTTCGTTCTTTTGTCCATTGAGCAGATATTAGGGACAATACTGTCTGAGCACTTCCATTGTGACTTGGGATAAATAAATAGAATTGACATATTTTTAAGAGTTCTGAGAAAGTTTCAGTACTCGCAGAACTATTGGAATTGAAGAATTTCCACCATTGTTTATCTAAACTTAAATATTTGTCCAAATTAACTTGATTGCCATATCTTTGTACATTGCAGAATAAAATTAATAAAATACCGTAGCTTATAATCATGCATAGTGACGTTTTTAGAGTGTAAGAATTCAATGCATGTCAATAGGTCATCATATTTTATGTTTTTATGTGCTCCAGCTCTACCAAATGCACTTGAATTCTCAGCCTTGTGGGTTCTCGGCTACATACATGTAAGCACTGCGGAGAGACTTCTCGATCGCACTGTATTATTTATTTGCGATATAAGTATAATCACACATATTACATTACAAAATGTAAAAATTGTCCACTATTTCATCTAAAATTTCGAAGTTTTATTAGGCTTAACAGTCACTCTAGGAAGACAGACGACAGGATTATTATGTGATTATTGAAAGAACTGAGTTTGCATTAGTTACGAATATCCTCTCGTTAGAGATCTTTTTCCACAACTCTGCTTACAGTGTATGATGCGCAAGCTAGTTAGTATGGAATGCCACCATAGTTATCGTGTAACAACAACAACCCCACATCAGAATAGTCTGATTCCGTGTAGATGCTCTGATTTACTTCTGATTAGAATGCAATTACACATAAGAGTGGTGTATCATTTAGTAATTCTTAGGTTCACTGCCACTATTGTTTTGTTCGAACTGTACTACGTTGTTATCGTGTCACGTGACCTAACTTCATTATTTACCATTCCCACAGAAATAAACTAATTTGTACTCTCTACAATGTAAACAGGATAGGAAAATAGTTCTAACTAGGAAGGAAAGCGTTTCTTGGCCCATGTTCGTACACGGTGCCCAGATCAAAATGTTTAAAAGCAGGACATTTAAAGGATAAACAGGACATTTTGCAAAACAGCCTGACAACAAATTCCTTTCCATTCACTAAGGATAATAAAACAATAGGAAAACACAGTACCAAAGCTATCCATTGTTATTAATCTTACAATTTCATTGTTCATACTTCTGTGAAGAGGAAATGTCCTTCAGTAGCATCGTGATTTTAAATAAATATTTGTGATATTCTTTACGTGTAAAATACTTCAAATTGTATTGTACTGTTACAATACCCTTTACTGCTTCTACTGATAGTCTGTTTCTTTCATCTGACCATTGGGTGTTAATTAGTGAAAACACCCTCTCAACATTAGCACTTTGTGCAATTATTGAAAAAAGAATTGACATATATATAGCAAAGTTTGGAAACACTCAAAACCTGCTCAAAAAGTGTACTCCACTGAAAATCTATTCCTTCCAAGAAAATTTTCAGATTTTATATTACATACGTACTATATTTCAATATTTGGCAGAAAGTCGGACATTTTGGTTTTATCGTAAAAAGCTCACGAAATAGTAAAAAGCAGGACATGTTTGGCAAAATCCGGACGTTTGGTCTTGCTATGTTCGTATAACATTTTCATCTCCTAATAAATATGAGGAATTTTTCCCTAATGTTTTTAGATAACTTCTTGTTACACCCTTCATATTCTCCTATTCAGATTACATGACTAAAGTGTTAAGAAGTTTCAAGAACAGAATAGGTTTAATGCTTGAAAAGTAGTCTACACTTCAAATGCACTGAAGAAAATAATGACTGTAAAGGAAATGGAGAAACATGTGAATTCTATAAGTACATATGCAATAAATGAACAAGGAAAATTCAAGGAAGATGGAAATAAGCGTCATTTCCTGGGAATTAGCAGTGGAAGAATTTCAGCAATAGAGAGTGTTGAGTATCCTTTATTGCGTTTGTTAACTTTAAGACAGCAGTACAAAAATAGCATTTAATGAATGATAAGTTAATCCCCTGTCATGGTAATCGATCACTGACCGAACACCATACTATAATATTTTAACAAAATGTTTAAGGGGATCATATACACACTTGAAGTGGTTATTCTTGATTCTTGTTTTAAATTAATGTGTATGTAATGTCTATGTGCATGTTCTCAAGCATTTCGAAAAGAATGTTCTTAAAAATATAATTTTAATAGCCTGTTAAAGAATTTTGCCCAACTGAAAATCGAAGGTAGTAAAAAAAGGTAATGTAATTTTTACCCTTTATTTTTCATAAATCTAAACAAAAGTGTTAGGAAATATTCCGCAAATACTGTAGACAGATTTAATGTAATTCCATGAAATTTGGGTAAAAAAATGTAGCATATAGACATTCTTTAACACTGTAGTGTAGCTAATAACACATTAAACTATGATAACACATAAAACAAATTTCTATAAGGTCAGGCTTGAAATGTGTCAGTTTCAAGGTCATGAAACTATTACTATACATTGATATATCAAAGAAAAAATGCGTACTATCTATAGCCATCTTAATACTAATACATAATATGTGAAACTCTATACACATTACATAAAAAATGAATCCACAATATTAAGAAGTTGTGTCTAAATTATTGGTGATAACTGTAAAAAAATAAGCATTTTGCATACTACAGACCATGTGTTAGTTTGAAAATCTTCTGTATCTATGATGAAATAATTATAAACTCCCTAAATGTTCAGTGGCATTAAATTATGGACACTTTGGCTTTGGAATGCATTTAACATAAAAAAGTCAACTTTATTCTGACTTACAGGCAAACATTCTCATGACAATGTATAAAAAAAAATAAATTTTTATTCTGCTCCAGGAGAATATTTGTTTGTTAGTCCTCACATTTGTCCACTCCGCATTTTACAGAAAGCAGTGGAGGTTTCTCAACCCTCATATTGCCCAATTTATCGAAATTCACTATTTTCTGTTATGAATTTTGGATATCAGTTAATTAGCTTCAATTACAATGTAAAACGTAGTGAATTTTGTTAACATGAGACCACAAAATATTTTGCAAAACATTCAACTGATTCTAGTGTTAATTCGAACAATACCAATACAACATCTTTAGTTCTTCAGAGGTAGTGACCTCCACGATCGTTATTTCTAATTTAGTAAGTTGAATGTTATTTACAATTTTAATTATTTTTAATTCTGTGGCTCACGAATCCGGAACCCTAGAGCGAAATATAAAATCACATACAGACCTAAACAAGTAAATAAGCTTTAAGGAAGGTTGTAAGTTCCAAGTTATTCCATCAACTGTACTTCCATCTCTTGCAAAATGAAGTGAATATTACAAAAACGGTACTTGGTGTGGTGCGAATATCATCATCAAACTTTACCTCGGCACTCAATTAATTGTATAGAAATTCTTTGGTTCTGTACTAAAATAGTATGAGCAAAATTGATGACGAAATTACCTATCCATTTCTAACGCTTCTTCGAACGTAATGGGTGGGCTATGCACCCTAGGACCTACACGACATACCTTCCGCAGGGGAGCTTTGGAAGATTCTTTCTCCTGCAGTAATCTTATAGGGGATCTCTCCCTCAAAGTAAAATCTGAAGCCCTATACTGGACAGATGGGTCACGATTCCCATCCAGCAACGATGGAATAGAACGTTCATTAATAACATCCCTGTCAATTTCTATCTCTTCGTCCGTAATGGCTTGGCCACTCACCATAGGCCGTACAACACATACCTTCCGCAGGGGATCTTTGGAAGATTCTTCCTCCGGCAGTGATCTTATAGGGGATCGCTCCCTCAATGTAGAATCTGAAGACCTATCCTGAAGAGATGGGTCATGATTACCATCCAGCAACGATGGAACAGAACGATCATTCTGTAGCGACGAACATATGCGAGTATCAGTATGCGTTGGATGGGCAAAAGAACTCTCATTCACAGTGGAGATGGGAGACTCCACTCTCGGGAAACTGTGTGGAGGCGTCTGCCTCAGTGAAAGATCTGGAGAATTCCTACTCAGCGAAAGGACAGGAGAACTTGTAGGCGACCTCTCCCTGTTCTGGAGAGATGACTCACGATTCCCATCCAGCAACGATGGAACAGAACGATTATTCTGTAGCGACGAACATATGGGAGTCTCAGTATGCGTTGGATGGGCAAAAGAACTCTCATTCAGAGTGGAGATGGGAGACTCCTCTCTCGGGAAACTGTGTGGAGGCGTCTGCCTCAGTGAAAGATCTGGAGAATTCCTACTCAGCGAAAGGACAGGAGAACTTGTAGGCGACCTCTCCCTGTTCTGGAGAGATGGCTCACGATTCCCATCCAGCAACGATGGAACAGAACGATTATTCTGTAGCGACGAACATATGGGAGTCTCAGTATGCGTTGGATGGGCAAAAGAACTCTCATTCAGAGTGGAGATGGGAGACTCCTCTCTCGGGAAACTGTGTGGAGGCGTCTGCCTCAGTGAAAGATCTGGAGAATTCCTACTCAGCGAAAGGACAGGAGAACTTGTAGGCGACCTCTCCCTGTCCTGGAGAGATGGCTCACGATTCCCATCCAGCAGCGACGGAATAAAACTTCTCTTCTCTAGCGACGAACACATGGGAATCATATTATTGGATGGAGGAGGGAAAGAACTTTCATTCGCAGAAGTGGGAGACTCCTCCCTCAGGGAAATGTGTGAAGAACTCTGCGTCGGCGAAGGGCTAGGGGGCTTCCACCCAGGGGGACGCCCCAGCAGAAAATTGTCGATAGGACACTCAAGCAGCCAACACATGCCAGACGGTTTAGTCTTCGTGAGATTGAGCCACGTGTTGTGGAAAGGATTAGTAACCTTAGATAACATACGAGAGCAAGCTTTGCAACTTATTGCAGACCTGTCCTGCAGGGATTGGTCACGTTTCCTACGCCGCGACGAACGTAAGGGAGTCACTATGTACGATTGGAAGGAAGAGGAACTGTTACTGACAGAAGAAGAAATGGTAGAAGACATATCCCGCGAGGGAGATACGGGAGACTTCTTTCGATGCGGAGTATTTGGAGAATTGTCAGGCAGTTTCTGAATAACAGATTGTTCGTGTACAATATTGTTGATTTCTTTTACAGAATGTGGAATTTCGGGACGACTTTTTTGCGCATAAGAGACAGAAGACATCTCACACGATCTCTGTCGTCGGGACCGCTCTCGAGATTTCATCCTGGTTGATCGTTCACGACATCTTTTCCCAGGCGAACGACGCCTAGACCTGCCCCGCAACGATTTAGTATCAGACATTGCACTTGGTGAAGAGATTGGAGAACATCCCGGCAACGAAAGTGTAGGAGCTTTTTCTGGCATTGATGTGACGACAGAATTTCTCCCTTTAGAAGAGACTAGTGAGCTCTCTATTTTTGAAGGTCTAGGAATTGTTTTCCTTTTTGACGAAACGGGTTGCAATTCGCCGTTTACAAATTCGCAAGACACCTTTCCTTTGATGAGAGTGGAATTATAGGGCACTACGTTTGAGAGTGACGCAGTTTTTCCTGAAGAGTTAGTAGGTTTTTTCCTGTTATTACAATCTGGAAACACATCTCGTCCATATGGGAATAGTGATTTATCTCTTTTGGAAGATTTAGATACTATTTTCCGTCTTGAACAAACGGGAGGCAATTCCTTGTCCAATGAATCGCAAGACATCCTCCCTTCAGTGACAGCATTATTACTCGATGTTACATTTGAGGTTGATACAGCTCTTTTCAAGGAGTTGGAAGAATTATCTCTTTCAAAAGAAACTAGAGACGCTTGGGGTGGAGAAGACAATAGTAATTTCTCCTGTTTGGAAGATTTAGATACCTCCCGTTCTGGCCAAATGGGAGGCAAATCATCGTCAGATGAGTCGCAAGGCAACGCTTCAATGAGACTATTATTGCCCGGTGCTACGTTTGATGGTGATACAGCTCTTTTCGAAGAGCTGCAAGACTTCCCTCTTTCAAAAGAAACTAGAGACACTTCGGGTGCAGAAGAAAATGGTAATTTCTCCTGTTTGGAAGATGTAGGTAGCTTCCGTTCTGGCCAAGCGGGAGGAGGTAACTCGTCGGAATCGTCTGAAGACACATTTGGTCCGGAACAGATGGGAGATACAGACCTTCCCAAAGAGGCAAGAGACTTTTGACTTTCCGAACAGCGGAGAGATGCATTTCTATCTGATGACGCTGGAATCAGATCTATTTTGGAGCATGAAGGAAATACCTCTGTTTCGGAACGAGCAAGAGATGTCTTTGTCTTCAAGCTTTTAGGCGACGACTCATTTTTTGAATTTTCATGAGCCTCCTCTGTTGCGTACCACGCAGTTTTCATCTCCGTTTTTGAATAAACTGGGAACATTTTTGTGTTATCTGACTGCGGCGACAGAAATTTATCAATGCTGTCCCCACACCGCTCCTCCTCTTCTTTGCCAGCTGACATTCTGGTTTCCTCGTCAGAGTAAGTGAAGTTTTCAAATTTTCCACGTGTCTGGAAGACCTGATGCTCCTTGGATGGCGTCAGGTTCTCTGGTGGTGACTGAATGTTGTTCGGCTCAGCTGAGAAATCACCAATGACAGAATTACGCTACAACATGAGAAAGTGATTCTCGTTGCATGATACGTGGTCTAATTCTGTACACGAGGAATATCTATCTAACTTTTGTCCCTGGATGCTATGCTGGCCGTAGTCACTGCTGCTCTTGTTTTTCTTAATAACTATGACAAACAAAATGTGTACTTGAAATGCAAAATGTCCAAAAAATATTACTTGAGATCGAAATGTTTTCCAGGTCTTGGTACATTTCGTTCTATTAATGCCGCCACGTTCTTAGTCGTACTGACAAAGGAAATCCATCTGCTACCCTCACACTTACCGTGCATGTGCGACTTGACTCGTCCGTATACTGTATTCTAGTTTTCAGTGATGTTCATGCTGGAGTATTATCTACTCATTCATCACATTAAGAACTCGTTTGCAGAGTATGCCAAAATTCTAGAGGAATATCGGTGCGCCACTGGGAGAGGATAAAGAACTTCAAAACGTGTCGGCATTAATGGAATGGAGTGTAACATGAAAAGAACAGCTGTGACGAGACTGCTTGCATGGTAGCATTTGGAACATTCGTGTAAAAGGACAGTAGTCTGAGTTTTGATTTTTAGGGCTTCCTGTACTTAATAGACATTACATTTTGTTGGAGAAAAACCCGCATAAACATAACATTACAAATAAGTATGAATTCTAAGAAGTTTCCTATTCGCTGATCATATTCACACTATTATTCGCTTCACAATCCAGACGCAAAAATGGATTAGAGACTGGGCTGAAATTGGAGAAATATTTATACCCATTTTGAAATACGATATTAAATTTCTGTCCAATTCAGTCCCTATGTGGATAGAGTATGCGCTTCCTAACCAATCGCCCTGAGTTTATATTCTCGGCATGAGCAGTCAAAGAACTTAACTTTCGTCCATGGGACTGGATTTCGTTCCCTTGTGACTGTCCCTTCATGCCTCTGTGAAGGCCCAGCATCTTGCCGATTTCACGTTCAGAGAGACCCTCGTTTTTAAAGTGTCCAGCGAATTTTCCTCTGCTACCCGCAGGCGTGTATAAGCCGTAAAAATTTTGGTAAAGCAAAGTGAGAAAGAATTAATTAATATTTAATTAATGTATTTACTACTTATTTAATCTTAATGATCGTATAAGTACTAATGTACATTTTCAAAAATTACTTCCGAAGTTAATCGTCCGATAAAAATATATACTCTAAATCCGAGGTCTGATTTCGGCTATCTAAAAGTTAACGCTCCATTATAAATTGTCCACAAACTACCAGTTAATTAAATGAATATTTAGTCTTGAATAATTGCACGACAACAAATTTACCTAGACTTTCATTTTCTGATGATCTTTTTCTCTCTTATGGGAGTAGCTTGTTGTCTCACGCCGTCGTCAGTGCCGATCTCGCGAAACATAACATGTCTACATCAAAATTCAAATTGTGCAAAAGAAAAGAACACTTTATCTTAAAAAAATTATCAGAACTTGATATCATTGATGAGAAGAGGCTGTAGTGGCGTTCACATAAGATTAGTTGCTATGATCTTAATAAGGCTATCTTTTCAGTGTTGCCAAATCTCACCAGGTGAAACGGAAACAGGTAAAATCTCTATTGTGTTAACTGAAACATTTATTTATTTATTTATTTATTTATTTATTTATTTATTTATTTATTTATTTATTTATTTATTTATTTATTTATTTATTTGTTTGTTTGTTTGTTTGTTTGTTTGTTTGTTTGTTGGTTTGTTTATTTGTTTATTTATTTATTTATTTTATTTATTTACTTATTTACTTATTTATTTTATTTATTTATTTATTTAATCTACCTACCTACCTATCCATCCATCCATCCATCCATCCATCCATCCAATCTAATCTAATCTACCCTACCTACCTACCTACCTACCTACCTACCTACCTATCTGTCGATCTATCTATCCATCCATCCATCCATCCGTCTATCTAATCTGTCTGTCTGTGTATCTATCTAGCTACCTACCTACCTGCCTACCTACATTCCTACCTATTTATTTATTTATTGTCATTCTGGACACTTCTATGAAAAGTAGCCATTGCGAGCACTGTTTCTACTGAAAAAAAATTCGACGTGTATTATATCTGTGTTGACTGTGTTTGCAATCTTTGTACAAGTGAATCTCGTGGCTCCAACTTATATTTACGTTGACAGAAGGCAATAAACAGAATACAACATGTGAGTTAGGGTAGAGTCGGGTAGTATCGGACAGTGCGTTTCTTTCATCTACCACCATACATTGGCTTGGATATTGTATCGTCTATAAAAAAATAACAATTTCCTTAGCAATGTAACTTCAGTAAATGCTTGTATGTATCTTTACCCCGTAACAGATGACGAAATAATCAATATAGCCAAAACTTACAAAAAAAATAATGTATCACCTGGTCCTGATAACGTAAGTGCTAAAATAGTTGAGAAGGTTATAAATTATATTGCCAAACCTCTAACTCATATTTTTAATTTATGTTTTCTAAATGGCAAATTCCCAAATAAATTAAAAAATGCAATTGTGAAACCTGTTTTTAAAACAGGAGACAAAAGAAATATGAACAATTATAGACCAATATCATTACTTTCGTGTATTTCAAAATTACTAGAAAAATGTATTGAAGTTCGATTAATGAATTATCTTGATAAACATAATATATTAAGTGATAATCAATTTGGTTTTCGAAAAAAATTCAGTACAGATAATGCAATATATAAAGTTACTAAAAAAATTGTTAGAGAATTTGATCAAGGTAACAAATGTATTGGTATTTTCCTGGACATAAGAAAAGCATTTGATACAGTGAAACATGATATCTTAATTGAGAAATTAGACTTATTAGGAATCAAAGGTAATGCTTTCAACTTAATAAAATCGTATCTTAACGACAGAATTCAAATAACGAAAATTGACAATTATTCAAGTGAACCTTTAATTATTAATATAGGTGTTCCCCAAGGCACAGTTCTAGGCCCTATTCTATTTTTAATATATATTAATGACTTATTAAAAATTGACTTACAACAATACAATGGTGTTCACTATCCTTATGCAGATGACACAGTTTTACTTTTTGGTGGAAAAACCTGGTATGGTGCATATAATAATTCAAATAATGGACTTAAATTAATAAAAAAAATGGTTTGACATACATTATCTTTCTATCAACGAAAATAAAACCATAATTATTCCATTCTCATTATCTGAAAAATTTAACAAACCTCCTACATCTATATTGAGTATTAAATTACATTTATTCTGATTGTTGTCTTATACAGTGTAAATGTCCGATTATTAAAGAGTCCTCTGAAGTTAAGTATTTAGGCATAATTTTCGATAATCATTTAAAATGGAACCAACACATTAATTACCTTTGTAATAAATTACGTAAAATAGTATATTATTTTGTTTTATTGTGGAATTACTTGTCAATAAGTTTATTACGTACAATATATTTAACTTTATTTCAATCGGTAATTATGTATGGAATTATAGGATGGGGTAGCTCATTTAAATCCAATTTTAATCCTCTTTATTTATTACAGAAGAAAATAATTAAAATATGTCTTCATAAACCTATTGATTTTCCATCTCAAAATTTGTTTCTAGACTTTAATGTACTTAACGTAAGACAAATTTAATATATTGTATTAATAAAATTCATACATAAATATCGAAATAATTTTGAATTGTATTCTCATAGTTATGAAACAAAAGGTATGAATTCTTTATGATTGTTTGAACCAAAATGCAACACTGTTACAGTATTTATTCATAGTAGTAATTTAGGCCCAAGAATATATAACAAATTTATATTTAAATATCCTAATCTTGTCAATTCGAATAGTTCTAGTATTAAATTTAAATAGTTATGTGTGGATTTTATAAAAATTGAAAAATTGTAAATTTAAATTTATATACTATAATTGCAAATTGTATTGTATAATTATTAATTATAATTGTATTGTATAATTATTAATTTCAATTCAGGAATCCGCCCCTAAGCACGAGTTCTACTTTCAGGGGCGAGCTAAAGTTTCTCTGTATATTTTATATTTTATGTTACAATTATTAGCAAAATAATAATAAATAAATAATAAATATGGTAGTACCTGAATGTCATGGTTACGTTTCTCTATGCGACATCACAGAAACGTAACCATGTCAATCAGGTACTATCATCGTGTGGTAGATGATAGAAACTCACTGTCCGATATTACCCGATGTCCGATACTACCCGACTCTCCCCTAAACCTTTGCTTTCCGTCGTAAAATATAAGATACCCTCGTTAGTTTATTGTACTTTGACAGAATATCCGTGATATCAGTACATGCAAAAGTTATTGTTTATACATTTTACAGGTTAGTAAAGGCGCCAAAGTGATTATCTTAAAAGAAATATAAAAGAAATTATCTTTGTTTAGAGTTTGCTGTCGTCTTTTGCATGAACATGAAACTCTGTGAGGGCAGTGAAAGAAATTATCTTACTCCCATAGAACTAGTATTCGTTCGTTTTCTTGTGACTGTCTCGTGATGTCTCTGCAGTGATCAAGTGTCGTTCTGATTCTATCGCTAGGAGTCCCGCATTTGTGGGATATCTACTGGACCATAAAATGAATTTTCCTTTCTTACACTAAATAGTGTATATTTAAAAAATGGGAGGTTAAGGACGTTATAAAAAGCTAAATATTTAATTAATGTGTCTACTATGTTACGCCTTAGTAGTCCTCAAAATTACTGGTCATAAGAGAAATCATTAAGGTTGGGGATGGATAAAATATGTTGTAAATTAGAGGTATGATTTTGTTTGTCTAAAATTGCAAATACTCTTTCATAATCTGTCAATAACTTACCAACCTCCGAAGTAAATATTGAATTTTGTACTCTTGGATTACAATTTACCTGCAAAGTCTGGTGGTTCTACTAATATTGTTTCATAAGTAGAATTGCTCAGGTCGTAGTCTATGATGCTGTCGTCGCTGATTTCGATAACTGCGAAACAAAAAATATGTACTTCAGAACCCAATTTGTGCATAAATATTACTCCATACTGAAATGATTTTCCAGATCTTGGTATCAATGAACAGAACAAATGCGAAAATCATAATATAGACATTCACCTAACATTAATTCTCATTAAGTTAATAAAGCTGTTTTTCTAATTGAGGACCGTTTTTGCAAAACTTGCTAACTGAAAAAAAAATTGCAGGAGAGGCAAACGCTGTAGTAAGCAAATTTTGCTGCTAACTCTCACTTAGGAGTAACCAAGTTTTGAAAAAACGATCACACTTTGACACAGCACAATGAAGGGAAATAATCCAATTTTACTAAGACGCCTTTAACATCATGTAGAGGCCTGCCTTATGTTAACGAATTCCTCAAAATCTCAATTTTGCAAATTTTGCAGTTAGCAAGTTTTGCAAAAACGGTCCTCAATTGTGTCAAGTCTTACAAGATATCATCAGAGCTGGTAAAATCACTATAATATGTACTGAAATATTAGTTATTTAATTATTTAGTTATTTATTTATTTACTTACTTACCTAATTACCTATTTATTTATTTATTTATTTATTTATTTATTTATTTATTTATTTATTTGTTTGTTTGTTTGTTTGTCTCTCTGTCTGTCTATTTATTTATTTATTTCAGTCGTTCGTTTGTTTTTTGTTTATTTGTTTATGTATTTCTATGATACTCTTACTTACACTCATGTAATATCAAAATCTATTTTGTTTGACAACTTGATATTCATTGGTGTGACTAGTCACTTGGCCATGGTCAGGTGAAAAAACGTGTTAAGTCCAAAATTATCGATTTTCTGTTTTGGATGCCATGCAATACCTCAGGGAGTACAGATTTCTGTTTTTTAATTGTACAGAGTAAAAACCTGATTAAGCCAGATATATTTGAAGAATGATAACTCAGAAACAATAGAATGTAATGGACCTTGAAACTTTTAACTTGCTGTCCTTTAAAAAGAGTAAACTGTAACTTAGCAGGCTTTTCCCCTGGACCCTTCAATTGAGAACTAAAATAAAATATATATATATTTTGTTTGAAAATATGGAATGTTTAGTACAAATTCCGAAACCGAATACCATACCAATATGTTATATGTTCTATATTTTTAATTAGTACTTTGTGGTTTATTAATTCCTATATTATTAATTATTAGTTACGTTCAAATTTCAAATAGCACTCGCTAGCAACATTCGTTTGGCAGAGACAAAGAATGCTACCAACATAACAATTACCGAATAATATGACTGCCACTTGCTATTCTTTTCAGTACCAAAATTCGGGAAAAAAAAGGGAAAAAAAATTTAAACTTCACAAACAGAAAATCAATGCAATCACTAGAATATGCAGTAATAAGGAAAATTTGGTAGGGTTCATTCTTCCTCAGTGAATAATGTAAGAAGACCCAGAATTGAATGGCGTGGAAGCTTTTGAAATATTTGTGTACCAACATATGAACCTGAACTTCGATTTTCAACGCTTCCTATTCTGAATAGTATTATACTCTTTTTCTGGAAGAAAAACCCATATATGAATAATGCTACAAATAATCCTGAATTCTAAGCAGACGCCTATTCTCTGATCATATGCACTAGAGATGAACAACGATCGAGAAAGCGAGACTAACAGCGCCTGCAAAGCCGAAAACCCGCAAGACAAAGTTGTATTACATCGGATCCTTGACGTAATGACTGGTTGTGAGTGTTCCGAGACTCGATATTGATGACTCCCGAAGTCAAGCAGCCTTGAATCGCCTGAGTTGTTTATACCTGACTGAAATTTCATCTATTGGAAACTGTTATATATGTATTACAATCAATAGCCTATTTGAAACATCTCTTCCTTTCAGTGTATAATAATCGGTTCCCCAGTCTTTATTTAATTACTAGGCCCTTATTAAAAAGCTAGGAATTTTCTTTTCATATGTTTAAGATCAAGTGTGCAATCTCAAGTAAAAAGATATTAATGTTATGTTTTATGTTTCTTAGAAATGCAAATTTATTTCAGAATTGTTTTTTATATAACCATAGGTAATATAATATAATAGAACCAGAACAGTTTGATAACTAAGATACTGTTCTGTTTTGTCTTTTTGTCTCATTTAAACATTTATAATGTTATTTATTTCAATGATGTATGTTATTCAAAGTTACGAAATATTTCCACGCCGACAAAATGCTATTTCGAGAATGACGAGTCGAGACTCGAAAGACAAATGCAACGAACACAGCGATCGAGAGCGGCAGTTAGTTTTGTTCATCTCTAATATGCACACTATTATTCGCTAAACATCTGAAACACACGAAAATGATTCGAGAGCTGAGGTATTGCTGCAGTTGGAGAAATATGTATACCAATTTAGAAATACAATATTAAATTTCTACCGTTGCGGTTGCAATAGCGGGTACCGTGTACGTTTTCCGACCAATCGTTCCGAGATTCTGTTCCTCCAGAGGGCAATGAAACAATTTAGCTTACGTCCACGGAACTGGGTGTTCGTTTGCTGTCTTGTGACCGTCCCGTGATGTCTCTATTGTGGCCCAGCGCCATGCTGTTCCCATCACAATGAGTCCTGCATTTGTGGGATATCTAGTGTACAATGGAGTGTGTTATCCTTCCTTACTCTCAGTTGTGTGTAATTCAAGAAAAATGAGAGGTTAACCGCTTTATGAAAAGCTGAATATTTAATTAACCTATTTATTATCTTACGTTTTAGTAGTCCTCAAAATTACTCTGTCAATAACCTACCAACCTGTGAAATAAATATTGAATTTTGGACTCTTGTACTACAATTATTTACCTTCACACAAAGAATTTATTTCTGGTGCTTTTTCCTTTCTCTCTTGGGAAGTAGATTGTCCCAGGACGCCGACAGTGTCGCTCCCGTCGCTGACTTCGATAACTGCGAAACATAACACGTGTACTTTAAAACCCATTTTGTGCAAAAAAAAATCCATGTTGACATGTTTTTCAGACCTTTGTATGATTTGTCAGAAGAAACACGAAAGAGAATATAATGGCGTTCACATCGAAGAATCTATTCTTCTTGAGTTAATAAAGCCGTCTTTTTAGTGTTGTCAAATCTTACCAGATATCAGCAAAGAATTTAAAATCACTATACTAGTACTGAAATACTACTATTGTGTTATTTATTTATTTATTCATTCATTCATGCATGCATTCATTTATTCCTTTCATTCTTTCGTTTGTTTTTTTGTTTCTCTATTTATTATTTGATACTTACATTCATGCAATATTAAAATGTATTTTTGGCAACATGGTATTCATTGGTACGACTAAACAGTTTACGATACGTGGGCCTTAAATTAAAAAAAATATATATATATATTTTTTTTGAAACTATGGAATAATTAGTAGACTACAAATTCCGAAACCGAATACAACATTAAAATATACGCTCTGTATTTTAATAATTACTCTGTTCCCTATTAATTATTTATAATATTATTAATTATAAGTTACGTTCAAATTTCAAATATCACTGGCTAGTAACATTCGTTTCATGAGCGTTGGCAGAAGCAAAGAATGCTGTCAACATAACAGTTATAATGTGACTGCCACTTGTTATATACCTGCAGTACTTGGGAAAAGTGGTATAAGTCAGTTTCCACAAACATTTTTTAATAATTTATTTACAACTTAAGGAACATCTGCTCGCTTGGGAAAAGAGACGTAAGTATTTCTCCCATTACAATAATTCATACAGAAGAAAATCAAATCGACATAAACCAGTCTGAAGACAGTTATTTTCATTCTCCTGTAAAATTAACATTTTTGACTTGTGCCACTTTTCCCGAGCACTACAGATATGTCAGTACCAAAATTCGTAAGAAATAAAAAATTCAGCCCGACATTTGATAATCACTACAATCATTAGAACAAGTAGAAATAAGGAAAAATGTGTAGGCTTCACTATTCCTTAGCGTATAAGGTAAGAAGACCCAGAATTTAATAGCATGGAAGCTTTTGAAAGATTCGTGTACGAGCATAGAAGTTTTAGTTTTGCTTTTCAAGGTTTCCTATACTGAGTAGAACTATACAGGTTGGATGTAACCTCTGCACCAAAATGAAACTGGTAATAGATCATGAGAAGATATTTGAAAGTTCTAAATATGTTTTTTTTCTCTAACATTCACCGTTTTAGAGGAAATCGTTATGTTTCTATGAAGCATTTGGCAACATCACGGCTACTGAAATACACTCTACCAAACGCGGCCTGCACTCCTTACCTCCCCCACCTCCTCTGCTGTACTCAGTCAATTATTCAATTTAAATTCATGGATGAACGCTTTAATTTAAAAAAAAGACGCAAGACAGTAACCGTTAAGTTTATTTTTTTTTCTATCTGCTTATATAGCCAGCAATCAGCTATTTCTCTCAGGCCATTACCGCAATAGAGCGCTACAAACATTGGGCAAAGACTATTTTTTCCTCAACGGTGAATCAACGAAGGAAAAATATAATAAAAGTTTTCTTACATTTAACGTGTAGAATCACCTCTTAAATTTTGTGCATCGGTCCTCTTACACCCTGTATTCTTACACAACGCTACAAATAACCCTGAGTTCTGAGTAGACACTTATTCGGTGATCATGTGCACACTATTATTTGCTAAACATCTGAAACACAAAAATGATTAGAGAGCCAGAGACCTGGCAGCAACTGGAGAAATATTTACACTTATGTTGAAAATGTAATATTAAATTTGTGGCAATAGTGGGTAGCGTGTGTGTTTCCTCACCAATCGCTCCGGGATTATATTTCCGGCGAGGACAATAAAAGAATTTATCTTACGTCCACGAAACTGGGTGTTCGTTCGTTGTCTTGTGACCGTCCCGTGATGTCTCTGCTATGGCTAAGTGTCATGCTGATCCCATCACCAGGAGGCCCGCATTTATTTAGATGTCTAGTGTACCACGAAATGACTTTTTTCTACCTTAGACTCAGTGGAAGGTATGTAAATAGAAATGGCAGGTTAAGCATGCTAATAAATGCTGAATATTTAATTAATGTGTGTATTATGTTACGTCTTAGTAGTCCTCAAAATTACTAGTCACAAGAATTGTCATTAACGTTATGGACTCGAGAAATGTATCTTCCAATTTAGAGGTCTGAGTTTCTTTGTCTAAAATTTTAAAGCTTCCTTGAAGTGCTGTCAATAACATTATCTAACAAATAAAAATTGAATCTTGAAATTTTTATAAAACAATTTACCTGTATCTGAAAAATCATTTTTTGCTCGTTTTTGTCGTTTCTCATGGCGAGTAGATTGTCCCAGGTCTTCACCATTGTCGCTGCCAGCGGTGTTTCCAGTATCTGCAAAGCATAACATGCGTACTTCAAAACCAAATTTGAGCAAAAATATTACTTCTTCTTGATATGTATTTCAGATCTTAGTATCATCGATCAGAGCAAACTCGAAAGACGCTGTAGTGTCGTTCATATAATATTATTTTCTATGAAATTAATAATGCCTTTTTTGAGTGCTGCAGACTGTTAACAAGTCTCACCAAATCAATTAGATATCTCAGTTCCTTTGTCTAAAATTTGAAAGCTCCCTTGAAATGCTGTCAATAACCTAACAACCTACGAAATAAATATTGAATCTTGAATGTTTGTACAACAATTTACCTGTACTTGAAAAATAATTTTTTGCTCGTTTTTCTCGTGTCTCGTGGCGAGTAGATTGTCCCAGGTCGCCATTGTCTCTGTCAGCGGTATTTCCGATATCTGCAAAGCATAACATGTGTACTTCAAAACCAAATTTGGGAAAATGTATTACTTCATCTTGATATGTATTCCAGCTCTTTGTATCATTGATCAGAGCAGACTCGAAAGACGCTGTAGTGTCGTTCTTATAATATTATTTCCTATGAAATTAATGCCTTTTTTGAATGCTGCAGGCTCCTACCAAATCAATTAGATATCTTAGTTCCTTTGTGTAAAATTGTAAAGCTCCCTTGATATTCTGTCAATAAACTAATCACCTACGAAAGAAATAATGAATCCTGAAATTTTGTACCACAATTTACCTGTACTTGAAAAATAATTTTTTGCTCGTTTTTGTCGTTTCTCCTGGCGAGTAGATTGTCCCAGGTCTTCGCTATTGTCGCTATCAGCGGCATTTCCAGTAACTGCAAACCATAACTTGTGTACTTCAAAACTAAATTCGGGAAAAAGTATCACTTCATCTTCATATGTATTTCAGATCTTACTATCATTGATCAGAGCAAACTGGAAATACGTTGTAGTGTAGTTCATATAAGGTAATTTCCTATGATATTAATGCCTTTTTTGAGTGCTGCAAACTCATACCAAGTCTCACCAAATCAATTAGAGGCCTGAGTTTATTTGCCAAAAATGTCAAAGATCCCTTGAAATGCTGTCAATAACCTAACCACGTAAGAAATAAATATTGAATTTTGAAATTTTGTACCACAATTTACCTGTACTTGAAAAATCAGTTTCTGCTGGTTTTTGTCGTCCCTCACTACGAGTAGATTGTCCCAGGTCTTCGCAATTGATGTTGTCAGCGGTATTTCCAATATCTGCAAAGCATATCATGTGCACTTCAAAACCTAATTTGGGCAAAATTATTACTACATAATGATATGAATTTCAGTTATCAGTAACATTGATCACAGCAAACTCCAAAGACGCTACAGTGGCGGCCATATAACATTATTTCCTATGACATTATTAATGCCTTCTCTGAGTGATGCACACTCTTACCAAGCCTCACCAAATCAATATCATATCTGAGTTCCTTTGTCTAAAATTTTAAAGCTCCCTTGAAGTGTTGACAATAACCTAACCACCTACGAAATAAATATTTAATCTTGAAATTTTGTACGACAATTTACCTGTACTTGAAAAATAATTTTTTGCTGGTTTTTGTCGTTTCTCATGGTGAGTAGATTGTCCCAGGTCTTCAGCATTGTCGCTGCCAGCGGTATTTCCAATATCTCCAAAGCATAACATGTGTATTTCAAAACCAAATTTGGGCAAAAATATTACTTCATCTTGATATAAATTTCAGATCTTTGTATCATTGATCAGAGCAAACTCGAAAGACTCTATAGTGGCGTTCATATAAAATTATTTCCTATGAAATTTATAATGTCATTTTTGAGTGCTCAAAACTCTTACGAAGTCTCATCAAACCAATTAGAAGTCTGAGCTTCTTTGTCTAAAATTTTAAAGCTCCCTTGAAATGCTGTCAATAACCTAACCACCTACGAAATAAATAGAGAATCTTGAAATTTTGTACCACAATTGAAAGCGGTGAGATCAATGACCATTCAAGTCCATTTACAATAGTTTCGAGAAAATGCAAAAAAAAAAAAATAAGTAATATTTCTTACCTGTTTATTATTATTGCACGTAATATTTCTGGTTTTTTAGAGATCAAGAAATAATAGTTCACTAACTTATAAAGTCGTAACACTTGTGGAAATATCCAAAATTTAATTTCTAATTTACAAAAAATGAATGGCCAGAAGTGGACTTGAATGCTTATTGATCTCAACGCTTTAATTTACCTGTACATGAAAAATCATTTTCTGCTGGTTTTTGTCGTTTCTCAAGGGGAGTAGATTGTCCCAGGTCTTCACCATTGTCGCTGCCAGCGGTGTTTCCAGTACCTGCAAAGCATAACATGTTTACTTCAAAACCAAATTTGGGCAAAAATATTACTTCATCTTGATATTTATTTCAGATCTTAGTATCATTGATCAGAGCAAACTCGAAAGACGCTGTAGTGTCGTTCTTATAATATTATTACCTATGAAATTAATAATGCCTTTTTTGAGTGCTGCAGACTCATACCAAGTGTCACCAAATCAATTAGAGGGCATGAGTTTCTTTGTCTAAAATTTTAAATCTCCCTTGAAATGCTGTCAATAACCTAACCACTTACGAAATAAATATTGAATCTTGAAATTTTGTATCACAATTTACCCATACTTGAAAAATCATTTTTTCCTCTTTTTTGTCGTTTGTCATGGCGAGTAGATTGTCCCAGGTCTTCGCCATTGTCGCTGTCAGCGATATTTCCAATATCTGCAAAGTATAAAATGTGTACTTCAAAACCAAATTTGGGCAAATGTATTACTTCATCTTTATATGTATTTCAGATCTTCGTATTATTGATCAGAGCAAACTCGAAAGACGCTGTAGTGGCGTTCATATAAGATTATTTCCTATAAAATTTATATTGCCATTTTTTCAGTGCTGCAAACACTTAGCAAAGCTCACCAAATCAATTAGAGGCCTGAGTTTCAATGTGAAAAAAATTTAAAGTACCCTTGAAATGCTGTCAATAACCTAACCATCTACGAAATAAGTATTGTATCTTGAAATTTTGTACCACAATTTACCTGTACTTGAAAAATCATTTCTTGCTGGTTTTTGTTGTCTCTTTTGGCGAATAGATTGTCCCAGTCCTTCGCCATTGCCGCTGTCAGCGGTGTTTCCAGTATCTGCAAAGCATAACACATGTACTTCAAAACCAAACTTGGGCAAAACATTACTTCATTTTGATAATTATTTCAGATCTTTGTATCTTTGATCAAAGCAAAATCGGAAGACGCTATAGTGACTTTCATATAAGATTATTTCCTATGAAATTAATCATGTCTTTTTTGCGTGCTGCAAACTCATACCAATTCTCACCAAATCAATTAGAGGTCTGAGTTTCTTTGTCTAAAATTTGAAAGCTCCCTTGAAATGCTGTCAATAACCTAACCACCTACGAAATAAATACTGAATCTTGTAATTTTGTTCCACAATTTACCTGTGCTTGAAAAATCATTTTTTCCTGGTTTTTGTTGTCCCTTATGGCGAGTAGATTGTCGCAGCTCTTCGCCTTTGCCTTTGTGAGCGGTGTTTCCAGTATCTGCAAACCATAACACGTGGACTTCAGAACCAAATTTGGGCAAAGTATTACTTTATCTTGATATTTATTTCAGATCTTAGTATCATTGATGAGAGCAAAATCGGAAGACGCTATAGTGGCGTGCATATAAGATTAATTCCTATGAAATTAATCATGCATTTTTCTAGTGCTGCAAACTTATACCAAGTTTCACCAAATCAATTAGAGGTCTGAGCTTCTCTGTCTAAAATTTTAAATCTCCCTTGAAATGCTGTGAATAACTTAATCACCTACGAAATAAATATTGTATCTTGAAATTTTGTACCACAATTTACCTGTACTTGAAAAACCATTTTTTGCTCATTTTTGTCGTCTGTCATGGTTAGTATATTGTGCCAGGTCTTGGCCATTGTCGCTGTCAGTGGTAATTCCAGTATCGGCAGAGCATAACATGTGTACTTCAAAACTAAATTTGGCCAAATGTATTACTTCATCTTGATATGTATTTCAGATCTTAGTATCATTGATCAGAACAAACTCTAAAGACGCTATAGTGGCGTTCATATAAGATCATTTCCTATGAAATTAATAATGCTTTTTTGAGTGCTAGAAACACATACCAATTCATACCAAATCAATTATACTTCTGAGTTTCTTTGTCTAAAATTTTAATGCTCCCTTGAAATGCTGTCAATAAATTAACCGCCTACGAAATAAATATTGAATCTCGAAAGTTTGTACCACGATTTACCTGTACTTGAAAAATCATTTTTTGCTTGTTTTTGTCCTCTCTTATAGCGAGTAGATCGTCCCAGGTCTTCGCCATTACCGCTTTCTGCGGTGTTTCCAGTATCTGCAAAGCATATACGTATATTTCAAAACCAAGTTTGGGCAAATTATTACTTCATCTTGATATGCATTTCAGATCTTTGTATCATTGATCAGAGCAAAATCGGAAACCGCTATAGTGGCGTTCATGTAAGATTATTTCCTATGACATTATTAATGCCATTTCTCAGTGCTGGAAACTCTTGCCAATTCTCACCAAATCAATTAGAGGCCTGAGTATATTGTTTTAAAATTTTAAAGCTCCCTTGAAAGGCTGTCAATAATCTTACCACTTACAAAATAAATGTTGAATCTTGAAATTTTGTACCACAATTTACCTCTACTTGAAAAATCATTTTTTGCTGGTTCTTGTTTTCTAGTAGATTGTCCCTGGTCTTCGCCATTGCCGCTGTCAGCAGTGTTTCCAGTATCTGCAAAGCATAACACGTGTACTTCAAAACCAAATTTGGGCAAAATATTACATCATCTTGATATGTATTTCAGATCTTTGTATCATTGATCGCAGCAAAATCGGAAGATGCTATACTTGCGTTCATATAGATTATTTCCTATGAAATTGATCATTCCTTTTTTGAGTGCTGCAAACTCATACCAAGTCTCACCAAATCGGAAGACGCTATAGTGGCGTTCACATAAGATTATTTCCTGTGTAATTAATCATTCCTTTTTTGAGTGCTGCAAACTCATACCAAGTCTAACCAAATCAATTAGATTTCTGAGTTTCTTTTTCTAAAAGTTTAAAGCTCCCTTGAAATGATAATAACCTAACCACCTACGAAATAAATATTGAATGTTGAAATTTTGTAGCACAACTTACCTGTACTTGAAAAATAATTTTTTGCTGCTCTTAGTCGTCTCTTATAGCGAGTAGTTCGTCCCAGGTCTTCGCCATTGCCGCTTTCAGCGGTTTTTCCAGTATCTGCAGAGCATAACACGTGCACTTCAAACCAAATTTGGGCAAATTATTAGTTAATCTTCATATGTATTTCAGATCTTAATATTATTTATCAGAGCAAACTCGGACGACGCTATAGTGGCGTTCATACAAGATTATTCCCTGTGAAATTAATAATGCCTTTTTCGAGTGCTGCAACCTCTTACCAAGTCTCACCAAGTCAATTAAGGGAACCAGGTAGTGATTAAGGGTCAAAAGTCCGATTTTTTATTTTGTGTATTAAAAAAAGTACAAAACTTGCTCTTTAAAACAATATACATATTGTGGGGAGTAGTTCTGCAGATAAGCCCTTTAAATAGCCTCTTGAAATTTGACGGTGCATGTAATTCATACGTCCTTCTTTTTTAAATGCAGTTTTCAAACTTAAGTGCATTTTTCTCTGAAACTACTTAATCAATTTACATAAAATTTTTACAGTGTTTTTTGCAGTCTGTATTCTACTTAGTAGACCTATGGGTTTATGCATATCACGCACATAACACGAGAAAAAATATATATATGCATTGAAAAAATTGCAAAAAATGTTAAACAAAGTTCAATATTTTTCTCTTTCACTAGGGGTGAAATATTGAATTAAATTTTGCTTTAGAATTTACAGTATACATTGCTAAGTAATTTAAAAAATACAAGGCATATAAGTGAAAATTGTGGGAAATAATGTGCACCCGAGGAATGATGTACACTTAGCAAATTGGGAAAACAGGTTATCAGTTAGGACTTTTCTTTTGCACTTGGATACGAAACTAATTAGTTGTCTTTTATACCACTGAATTCAGAATGATTGATTGTATGAGCATGAAAATTGTTATTCTAATCTGAGCAATAAAAGCCTAGAAATATTGAACTGAACTTCTGTACTGAAAATTTTTAATCGCACAGGTAGCACTACTCAGTTCCCTTAAAATCAATATGCTATATATTGAAAACCAAACAGTGTTTGTTATTTATTTATTTATTTATTTATTTATTTATTTATTTATTTATTTATTTATTTATTTATTTATTTATTTATTTATTTATTTATTCATTCATTCATTTATTTACTTATTTGTTTACTTATTTATTTATTTACTTATTTACTTACTTACATACTTATTTATTTATTTATTTATTTATTTATTTATTTATTTATTTATTTATTTATTTAGTATTGCAATATATTTTGTTTGCCAAAATGAATTTTTCTGTTGTATCTAAACGTATTATTATTATTATTATTATTATTATTATTATTATTATTATTATTATTATTATTATTATTTATGATACCCAAGATCACATATAACAGTTTGATCATATTTATGGGCTTTGAAGGCATCGCCTTTTATCAATTTCTCTATGCTGCCATCTAGCGAGTTCGGAAGAAGTCACATTATAACTCTCATTTTAATTGCATGGAGTAACTGTACTTCCATCTAGCAGTAGTTACCAGTCGGCATTGGCAATCCTGGTGGTTGTTCTCTTCAAAATGTTATCGGTTTTATCATGGGGATGGTCAATCTGTTAGGGCTTATATGTATATGTGATCAGACATGATAACAAACCAAACATTAATTTTGTTTGTCAATATGGAATGATTGTTACGAATTCTTGAGATCGGAGTGCATTAAAATATTTGCCGTTTATTTTTAATGATCACTGTGTTATCTGATAATTTTCCTATTATTAATTATGTATTTAGAGCCATATTAAAGAAGTACCTAATTTCTCACACCTTCTATTCTGTAGGTGAATTTATGACATTTAAAAACCGCTTCATGAATATTTGTCTTGTATTAAGTATTGATACTAAACCTTTGTGTTATACTAGAACAAATTTCCGCAACCGGTGTGCCGTGTGACACGTGACACTGGTGTGCCTTCACAAGGTGAAAGGTGTGACGCGAACTTTTACCTATTGTCAGAAATTGATAAGGTTTTCATAAATATATATTTTGCTTATAGGCCATTCGATATCCCGTAAAACCTACATGCGCGTGAATCTACATACCAGCCGTGTTAGTGGCATTCCAGTGACATCGAAGACATTATGAAGGAGAAAATAAAGAGCAGTCAAAAGTTGTCACTTCATATCGATGAGTCCACCAATATTGTCGGTCACGCACACCTTCTTTCCCACATTCGTTACATTGATGTGGATGTAATTTTAAGTAATTTATTTTTTGCAAAGAATTGCTCGAGCGAGCTACCGGTGAAGAAATATTTCTTACAACTAATAAATATGTGGTCCGTAATTAATTAACATGGGAGGATTGCGATAGTATTTGTACAGATGGAACCGTTTCTATGACAGGCCAAGTGAAAGATTCGTGGCTAAAGTACATGAAGTAGGGTAAGGTTGCGTATATCGCACCACTTTAGCATTTATAATTTTTATTGAACAATACAGTTTTTATTTTCTGTATTCCTTTACAGAAATACATTCCCAGAACATTTACCTTTCATGTAAAAAAGAATCCTTGAATTTGATTTAATATTTCTGAAGTAGAATGACATTTTCGAAACACTTGTCAGTAGTGCCATTTAGGCAACTAGTTTCCTAAATAGCACCTGCGGTTTCTTAAATCGCACCTCTTTATCTGCAGGGAACAGGATGAAGGAAAGCTTTTAATATTGAACATATTGAACAGTATTTAATATGAATAATGTAATAAATGCAAATTACAAGTTTATTGAAATTAATGAAAGAGAGTAACGCATCTTCAAATGAAATTGAAAAAATACAGCATAAATTACCTAACATTTAAACTTCCTGAATGCATTTTTTATTGTTACATATTTGCCATGTGCTTCAACAGGCAGTTCAAACTGTAAACTGCGTCACCTTTTCTCCACGATTATCTCGAAGCCACCTAAGAAACTGCTTCATGATTTAGCTGTCTGAAATTGTTTCAAGATAGAAACATCCAAAGGTTGGGCCTTTGAGTATTATGACGAGGAAGCTGTAATAGGAGCACATCATTTTCCCGAGATAATCTAGCTTCTAAATTTTTGGAATTGTTCGTATTGGTGGACATACAGAAGCAGCATTTTTCTCTATGGCAGGTTTGAGTGGCAAATAAAATGTTTGAGCTATTCGACAAATAGTTCACTGTTGATGTAACCTGAATCAGAGCAAACAAATAACGATCCTGGAAGAACACCAGCTGATGTACTGTTTGACGTTTAAAAATTTTCATAGGTGGCACAAAATATCCGGTGCGCTTGTAAAACACACACTTGTTGTATTAACGCCCTTTTCACCACTTGATATTGCACCCACCTGATGCATTCCTAGTTCAGTTAAAATTTGTTGGCCTTATTTTGTACGGCTAGAATTGCTACAGTTGCTCATATCGCACCGGTGCGAATTAGGCACCTACAAAGTGATGCGAATTCAGAAACTACGTCATAAGTAATTATTTCCTTCATTCTAGCCTATAATCACCACATGTTCGAAAATCGTACTAAGTTAAATGTTCTTTAACATTTCTTTTAAGCAATAACATCTTAAGATTATGGGTTCCTTTGCATACAAATCCGTTATTTAGTTACAAAATGTTAGCTAAATATACATCCACCTGAGCGATTATATTAAATACTCTATCACCACGTTGCTAGCACAAAGAAGTGGCAGAAATCAAGTGACATGGTGAAAGTTCATATGGTAGATTGTAACAATACCCCTAGATGCTACACTACTACAGTAACTTGTTTTAAACTAGCAGTGGTGCCATTTAGGAAGCGGTGCGATTTATGCTACTCTACCCTAAATCCTAACATACGGAGCAACCACTGTCTTATTCACTGCGAAGCCATTGTTGCTCTTTGCCATCTCCTCTGAAAATTGTGTTGGACGAAGTAGTAAAAGTCGTCAACTTCATCAAATCGCGGCCCCTAAATACGAGGTTTTTTTCCGTTTTGTGTCAGGAAATAGATCAGAGCACATTACACTCTTGTTACATACAGAAGTTCGATGGTTATCACGAGGTAAAGTGTTAGAGAGAATGTTTGACCATAAAGAGGAGGTACCGTACTTGAATTTTTTAATATCCAGAGCATGATTACGCAGATTTATTTGCAAATGATGAATGGGTATTTAAGTTGGCATATCTTTTCTATATTTTTGTACATTTGAATGAGCTTAACAGAGAAATGCAAGTTAGGAACGAAAATATTCTGACTAGTATGGCTGGGATTCAAATATTTGTGAATAAACTGAATTTGTGAATATAGATTATTTAAAATCGGTAGTTTGAGATGTTCCCAACTGTATGGTCCCTTGCTGACGATAATAAAGTGTTGATGGACTTCATTAAAGAGCATTAAGTAATCTTACAGCATAAGTTAAAGAATTATTTTGGAGAGAGTGTTAAAAATTTCGACTGGGTTCGTGATCCATTCATTGTGGAATCAAACCATCTTCCGAATAATATACTCGTACGAGAGGAACTGCCAGATTTAAAAGCAGACAAAACACTGACATTAAAACTTCTCGAAGTGCCTTTGGAAACAATTTTGGTCGTCAATAAGGAATGGTTATGTTCGAAATGGCAGTTAATATGTTATTTCAAATTTCCACTACATATCATGTGTGAAGTGGGCTTCTTGACGTTAACTGAAATTAAAACATCAAAGAGGCAGAGACTCAAATCCATCGATGAAGAAATTAGGCTTGCAGTGTCAACGATTCCGCCAAGGATCAACCACCTGTGCACAGCTAACCAGGTGCAAGTATCACATTGAAGTTATGGATAAAGTTATTTACTTTAATATTAGTAACGAAAATGTGTATTTTCTACACTGAAGTTCAGAAATTGTTAATAAATGCAAGAGTCTATTTCTATTTTATAATAATAATAATAATAATAATAATAATAATAATAATAATAATAATAATAATAAATTTGATTACATTAAGAGTCATATTTCATGTTTTTGAGGGACTTATCATTTTGGTGTTCCGTGTTGAGTCTAGGCCCGTCTAGGGTGTGACGTGAATAGAAAATGTTGAGGAACACTGTACTAGAAAACTATATTGTAAAAATTCTGAATGCAGAATGTCCCATTTATCTTCTCTACCTGAAATACCTTTTATGTTTGGACTGGAATTGAAAATATTTTTTGAAAGTTATTTTACAACAAGAAGCTAACATAAGCATGGAAAGTTGGTTCATGTTATTGCATTCTTGTACAAGATACAAGTGACGTCATCACTTTTTTTCATATAGCACCACATAATTTAACCATGTGCAATGAATTACGCTCTTCAAGACGAGTTAAAAAAGGTGTCAACAATGAGTAGCAGTTGGTGGGGAACATTTTCAATACCTACTTTGAGCTAGGGAAGTATAAATTCTTGTACTAAATGTTTCAGTGCCGGCAGACCGGGTGGCCGTAGATATGCTCCTTGCGGCGTACGATGACGGGAAAACGAAAACCGCGCGGCCAAACAAAACTGTGTCACTATATTAACTGGGATCTAACGCTGAGAAATGTTTAGTATTTTGAAAATTAAGACATGTTTAAAGAGCCCAATATAATAAATATAATTAAAACCAATAGATTGAGGTGGGTGGGACATGTAATGAGAATGGATGCATCAGAACCTTGTGAAAGAATTATTCTCACAAACCCTGGAGGTCAAAGCAGACGAGGACGACTACATCTGCGATAGATTGATGGAGTGGAGGAGGATCTTGTAAGATTGGGATACAGAAATTGGAGGACTGTTGCACAGGACGGAGACAGATGGAAACGCCTACTGAGGGAGGCCGGGGCTCATAACGGGCTGTAGTGCCGATGATGATGATGATGGTGATGGTGAAAATTAAGAGCTTAAAATATATTATGCAAATATAAAATGCATTGCTTCTAAAGTGATCTAGATATCGTGAATTTCTTAACGTTAAAATATTGCACGTGAATCAAGGTCCATGAGAAAAAATTATGGATTTGTTGTAGGCCTATTTAAATGTAAGGTGCATGGAACATCAAAAATTATATCACTAATTTACGTAATTAGAATAAAATTAACTTCGAAATTAGCAGTCCGATTGAGCTGAAAATTTGCGCACACCTTTTCATTAATGCATCTATTAAAAGCTTAAAAAATGAGAGAAATCGGATTAAGATTGTAAAAGTTATAAATCTCAGTTCTAGTGTCCCTTAAATTACACGCATACCAACTTTCATGAATAATACGGTAGTCACTGGCTGTTACTCCCGACTTCCACACTACCGAATTGGCACAATAATCTTGAGGGTTCAGAAAGGTTTGCGTAACTTCGTGTTTAATGTTATATTTCGTCAGATTATTATTATTATTATTATTATTATTATTATTATTATTATTATTATTATTATTATTATTAAAATATCCCTATTAAATTCCCATCTTTCGCATTTCATATCTCGTATGTTGGTCGGTAGATGTCATGTTATATGCGCTCTGCACTTGTCACGATGACCGAAGACTTCAGTTTGGTATTTGGCGGACACGGCTGAACGATTGGTCACTCAGTACATAACTTACAGTAATAATAATAATGGAAAACTTTTAGCAACTTGAATACTTACAGTAAGCTTTCTCGCACTCGTTACCCATTGTCCACGTTGATACAACAGCCACACACCACAGTCACCACTCAAATGTAACGCGGCTGGCTGTTACACTTGTAAGTTCACCACTATCGCTTGGATCGCCGAGGCTCAACCCTCCTTCCACACACGAATAGAAGAACTGGAGTGATTACTTCGCCTTGCAACAGCGGAAGTGTTTGGGTTTCCAATTGCATACCTCGAATTCATTCGGCTTGCAACAACACAAGTGTTTCGGTTTTCAATTTCATACCCAGAATTCATCAACTGCCTTTGTGTTGGAGCTTGGTAGCTCGGCTGCTTGCAAGTCTTGTCATTGGCCGCCAATGATGTCATAAACTTCCATTGCTGCCACATTTAATAAGCGGCTATTTATATACTGCCCTGCTTGGTAACAAGCAGGTATAGAATAACGCAACAACGCGGCCAGCTTAAGACGTAAAGAGAAGGAGGCACGCTGGAAATTACAGCAACGCAGCTATAGCAGATGCATACTTTAGCTTTTCTGTTGGATGCTAATTAAGTTAAACAGTTATAATCAACTTAACTAACTAAGAATGCAATACTCTCGAAGTTATATATGTTATCTTTGATTCTTCTTCTTCGTCTTCTTCTTCGGCACTACGGCACTTGTAGTCTCGCCTTGGTCTTCCTTAGGATTTTGTTCCAACCCTGCCTAACCCTTAGCCTTCTGCCTCCATCTTCTCACACCTAAAGTCCTTAGATCATCCTCTACTCCATCCAACCATCTTAAGTTTCTGTCTGCCAATATTGCGTCTACCTTCAGGTTTTGAATTTAAAATCTTTTTGGGTATTCTGCTATCATCCATCCTGATTACATGTCCCAAACATTCCAATCTACGGGTTTTAATTTCAACTACAATATCTGGAGATCTATATTGAGCTTTCAACTCTATATTATATCTGATTCTCCAGTGACCATTTTCATATTTTGGACCATAAATTTTCCTTAAAATTTTCCTCTCCCATGTCGTCAATTGCTGTTCCATTTTCTTAGACAGCGTCCAAGTTTCACTACCATAAAACACAATTGGTCTTATTACTGTTTTTTATAATGAAATTTTTGCTTTTTTACTTATACATCTCGCACTCAATGTTTTATTAATGGCTCTCAAGCATTTGTTTCCTGCTGAAATTTTATGCCTCATGTCCGCATCTGCAGTATTTTCTTGAGTAATCAGTATTCCTAAATACTTGAAAGAATCTACTTCATTGTAATTATGTCCATTTCTTAAAACAACATTGTTGGCAAATCCGCTGGATCTTATGTTCTTCATATATTTGGTATTTTCTTTATTAATTGAGGCTATCAAATGCAAACCTCGCCTTAACCAGGTGAAGTGATTCGTCAGAAAACAGGAAAAACCGTTATGGATATGAGCAGTTTTGCATTTGATAGTAGTTTTCTGAGCTCTATGGAAGGGGAATTAGACAATTTTTGCACAAACCGACTATATCAGTAGATAAAGAGCTGCAAGAAGTACAACATCCCATATGTAACTCATTTTTTTTTTAATTTTGGATCGAAAAATCGAAAAATCGAAGGAGAATTGGGAGGAAAATTTAAAAGGTACGCAAAACGCGTCCTTGCAAGGGCTTGGGGGCTGTACAAAACTAAATATGTGAGCTCCAAGCCTGTTGGCCACTAGTCTCACTCCGGGTTACGCTGCTCCCCTGAAGGCGCTCTAGAAAATTTTGAAGGGGAAGCCGAAATTGGACGTAACCTCTTAGGTACCACATACGCGAGGGGGGCTGAGATTGATCAATTGATCACGGAACGGGGCGAGGAGGAGTTGGCTGGTGTTTGCCGTTAGGATGCCAAGACGCCGTCATCTGTTGTTCGATGACAAAGCAGGTGAAGGCCGTCGGAAGAAGCGCCGTGAAATCTAAGCTGCAATTTGAGAGGTCCCTGTCCTTTCAATTTGCGACTTATTGAGTGACCTCGTATGTTTAATAGACTATTAATATTATCTGAACTAGGGCATACATAATTTATAATAAAGGTGGAATATATATGGGGAAGGGCATATAGGTCCGTGGCCCATTTCTTATAGGGCTCATCCCGACATTTGTCTTACGCCTGAGGAAAACCACGGAATACCTTAGGCAGGATGAGTTGTCTCATATAAGAGACTAGCCAATTTGGCTATTATGTAGGAGGTCATGAGCCTTGTTGATTTGTCTCAATTTCGAGACCAGCCATTTGGCTATATGATGGCTCAATTGCGAAGAGGGGGGAGAGATGTAATTGTTAATTAGGGAGATTCATGGGGATATGAGTGCAGGTCCGTGGCCCATTTCTTTTAGGGCTCATCCCGACATTTGTCTTAGCGCCTTAGGAAAACCACGGAAAAACCTTAGGCAGGATGAGTTAAATTTTGGATAAAGCGAGTTTTGTACTTGATAGCCTCAATTACTAGCCACATATGCTCTGCTTCTATTTGCATTTGGTTGACAATTTTATCTAGCACTCCTAAAGAGCTGCTTGTGATCACAAGTTATCTTTGATTACCTTTGCGTAATAAATACTTACGTATGTGAGTTTCGATTTTTACTCTATACTGAAGTATATTGACGCCGACATTACATCTTATATGACATGGCAAGTTTACTCATTATAACAAAACCTTTTTAACAAATTGTACCAAAACTCTTAAGCCCCAAAAATCTGAGTACAAATTTGAAAATCTCGTCTTTACTTCATTTTTTCACTCGCAATATATATATATATATATATATATATATATATATAGAATTAGCTAAATCTTGCAATTATGGCGTGGTAAGCGATTGAATATGGATGCAGAACGAAAATAATTGCATATTTTTTTTAGCATTTAGATAACAATGTGTAAAATATTCATGAGCCTATGCAAAAAAAGAGGTTCGTGGGTCTCTTATCCCGGGACGGGTATGGATTGTTGTTTCGGAGACAGGTCTGAACCTCGCACCACTTATGAGGCAACTAGACCAGGAGATAATGAGGTAGGGTGGCCAGTTCCATTCCCTTTTCATTGCATACATCGCCGATTAGCTGCATGTTACACTAATCAGACTTCAGATGTATACAAGCAATTGTTTTTCCTCTGACAGATATCAAGTGAGGTGTACTGCCTGATAATAGATGTACAGACCCGTCGGCGGCCTCGGTAGCGTTATAGCGCTGGCCTTCTGTGCTTGACGTTGCGGGTTCGATCCCGGCCCAAGTCCATGGCATTTAAGTGTGTTTAAATGGGAAAGGCTCATGTCAGATTTACTGGCATGTAAAAGAACTCCTGCGGGACAAAATTCCGGCACACCGGCGACGCTGATATAACCTCTGCTGTTGCGAGCGTCGTTAAATAAACCATAATTTAATTAATTTGTACAGACTCAGAAACAAAATTTGGGGCACCTAATTTTATTAAATTTCCGACACAACGCATTGCGCATGTGCAGTAAACAAGGGCGCCTAAATGTATGCTACTTGTGGACAGTCTTGCGAAGCTTGTTGCCTACATGAAGGAAAACTGCTGCCAAGACTCGGTCCATTTTTTAATTCCGTATCTGTAAATATCAGTCAGAACCTCAGGATGTCCTTCGTTAATGTTAATGTCTCGTATTTGTCTCTGTGGAAGCTGCTATGCTCTGCTGATTCCAGGCTTGGGAAGCTCACATAATTATCGGTGTCTACTAGTGTGTGTGGTTCATAGAATGTCCCCTACTCTACAGACAATGGTGTGTAAATCCTATAAGAGGAGGAGCTTAAACGAAAACGAAAAATATATATAAATTATATAGACATAAAAATCATTAATTTAATCTTTAAGTAGCATATATGCTTTCGTATTGTCACTCTTCGACAGTTATTGTATTACTGTCACTTTACGACAGCGGTCTCAAGGTTAAAGCTGCACTGGGCAAAGCATTGTTAGTCACTGCGAGACCGAAGGAACTCGATCGTAGAATGATGTAACCTTGAGAGCGCTGATTGTAACGCTTCTGTGATAAGACGTACACCACATCACCTTTGATTCGTAACATGTTATTAACGTATTCATACGGAACGTCAACGTCACGGACCGTCACCGTCACGTCCAATGCAAACCTATTCACATTTAATGGCAAGTGACCGTCAGCTTGCCGGCGTCATGAAGAATAGAGAAGTAGTCTATGCTCTCAAATAATGTCGTAGCTCCTATGAGAGACAATCAATTGCACTGTGATTTTTAGGATTCATACATAAATATCTACCAACTTAAGGAAAGCATAGAAACAATTGGAATCAAAATCTTTTACGGTAAAAATATATTTATTTATTAATATGCAATAAAAATATGAAAATATGAATGCATTTATTCGGCGGCGTTAAGTAACTTGTGACCATCTCTTCCACTCAACCAGGTCTACAATAAAGACAAGTACAAAATTTATAGCATAATAATAATAATAATATTATTATTATTATTATTATTATTATTATTATTATTATTGACAGTAATACCAATAATGAATTCAGTCTTATCAGTTTTCTCAATTTAAAAGTACGTCATACTAGTGTTTAATCAGCATAGATGTTATTTATAGAGGTACTGTACTAGGAATATTTTAACTACATTTCAAAGCTCACGATTAACTCGATAACCTTACACAATGGAAATACCTTGAACACAAATTTGGAATCAGAGCGATGATTTCTATGAGAATCCGCAGTTCTAACAGAAAAAAGTCGTCACTCTGCATAAGAAAGTCCGCCACGCAAACCTCCGTATTTAACTCACAGTAACGCGCATAGTTGCTTTTAAAAGCAATTTACATTTTTTCTAAATATCTCTCTAGCTTTGACCCTCCATCTAACGTGAAACAATAGTTTGTCGCTTATTACTTTTTAGAGTGTCAGTGTCTATTTTGAACGGGTGACTTCGAAGTTAGTAATTTTTTTTCCCACTGTCCAAAAAAGATTTTGATTCCAAAGTTTTTCCATGCTTTCCTTAGACATTTGTCTACGAACCACAAAAATTACAGTGCAATTGATTGTCTTTCATAGGAACTACGACATGTTAATATTCAACGTTGCTACTAGAGTCTAGCAGAACAAACCCTCCACGTACAGGTTCCGTCACGTCAACATCTAAACATTCTTCTCGAGAATCTTAGACGGTCCGTGACGTTGATGTTCCGTGACGTTGCCTGTATATGTGAACGCTACCATACAAAACGCGTTGTACAATAATTTGATGTAATGCTGCCGGTCCGTGACGTGACGTTGACGTTCCTTGTAATGTGAATCGAACTTCATATTTCACGTTAGGCACATACATAATCCGTAGCGTGTGACACTGTGAGTGGTCTCTGTGTAAGGAAAATAAAAGTAAGCTTTCCGAATGGATATATTCCATATACTATATGTGTATTCATTCATATTTGGGGTCGACCTAGTTGGCGAGTTGGTATAGCACTGGCCTTCTATGACCAAGGTTGCGGGTTCGATCCCGGGCCAGGTCGATGGCATTTAAATTTGCTTAAATGCGACAGGCTCATGTCAATAGATTTACTGGCATGTAAAAGAACTCCTGCGGGACAAAATTCCGGCACATCCGGCGACGCTGATATAACCTCTGCAGTTGCGACCGTCGTTAAATAAAACATAACATTTTTCATATTTGGGAATGATAAATAACTTACTTGTACATTGTAACATTTATGTTAAAGAACGTAAAAATTAAAATTAAAAGTGTGAAATATTAAAAATGACAGAAGCTAATCAACTATACAAAAATTGTATAAATGAACACACCCACAGATATATATATATATATATATATATATATATATATATATATATATATATATATATATACTATATACATATATAGTACATAACCTATACACATTATACACAACCGAAAGCCACCAGTGTGGCTCAGTCGGTTAAGGCGCTTGCCTGGCGGTCTGAAGTTGCGTTCGGGCGCAGGTTTGATCCCCGCTTGGGCTGATTACCTGGTTGGGTTTTTTCCGAGGTTTTTCTCCAACCGCGTAATGTGAATGTAAGGTAATCTATGGCGAATCATCGGCCTCATTTCGCCAAATATCATCTCGCTATCACAAATCTCATCGACGCTAAATAACCTAGCAGTTGATACAGCGTCGTTAAATAAGCAACTAAAATAAACATAACCGAAAATGGAATTGTAAAGAATTCAAAATCCTTTTTTTTTAAGATGAAACTCCTTTAATGATATTCTAAGATCTTTAAAAATATTTCACTGTATCTAAGTTGTTGCTGTTGTGTTAAACCAGATAACCCTTTAACGTTCCCGAGTTTCCAATAACGTGAGCCTCATGATAAAAGATTTGATTTTATCATGAATGTCAGTTATTACGCTATCTTTCCCTTGTAGACAATTCAGATGCGCAGTGATATCACTAAGAAAGACTAAATCGTGTATCCATTCCTCATCAATAAGCTCTGGTACTGGGTGCTTAAAGACTGTCTAAAAATTCCTTCATCTCAGCCTTATTAGTTCCACTCTCTGTAAACAAATAATCTTTTTCCAAACTTTCTCGTAACGCATAGTTTTCAGATTTCCTAGCCGCTTTAGACAGAGACATTTCTCTACGGATGCTAAAGGAAAGCAATGTGTACTGTAAGTGACCGAGTAGATCTGTTCATATTACGCGGTGTTTGACGTCACTGTCACGAACATACCCGAATGCTTATCTAGCTGCCCTCGTGAGGGCAGCGTTATTCCGAAAGGAGCGAGGTCTGCCCGGTTAGCTCATGTTTGAGACCGCTGCTCTTACGATATTATGCACGAACGTATTGTATTTCGTGTCTAGTGCAGGATATTAGATAAACGATAATACGTTATTAACGTTATTAGATGAGCACGGGCGCTGCACAGTGGGATAGAATGATCTTATTTGTGGCCAAAATTAAAAACATCCATTTTTAACATTTTCTTTATGCGGACTGTTGAAAATACGACTAATTATCATTTTAAGTCTATATTTGCCCACTTTTCTGAAATTTCCAAGGCTCTGTTAAAACGTCTGTCAAAATGGAAGTCGGAGAATTTTTTTCGCATGAATTTCTCTCTCTTGTATACTTTATCCCACTTGGCTTGGATTTGTCAACATGTAAGCTCCTAAATTTCTATAGTACCTCTAACACTATACTAGGGGCAGAAGAAATAGGCGGGTATGGCGAACCCCTCATTCACTACCCCGACTCCTATACCCCTCAGAACCTGCTTGGTGCATGGTCCTGTCCCAAATAACTTACTCCGCCATTCACACGTTTTGCACTATAGGAAAACTTAAAAGAACAAATAAAATAATAACGTGATTTCTAGTAATTACAAATACCTGATTTAATTAATATTGTTGTTTTGTTTAGTCAACTGTCCGAACACAGGTCTGAAACCCGTAAGTGACTAAAATAAGACATCACTAGTGAGGTAACTAAGCCAGGAGATAATTATGGCGACCAGTTCTTCTTTTTCCCTCCATTGCATACATCGCTGAATAGTAGACTAACATATTACATTAATCATTTATAATTTTTAGTAGGTTATTTTACGACGCTTGATCAACATCTTAGATTATTTAGCGTCTGAATGAGATGAAGATGATAATGCCGGTGAAATGAGTCTGGGGTCCAACATCGAAAATTACCCAGCATTTGCTCATATTGGGTTGAGGGAAAACCCCGGAAAAAACCTCAACCAGGTAACTTTCCCCAACCGGGAATCGAACCCGGGCCACCTGGTTTCACGGCTAGACGCGCTAACCGTTACTCCACAGGTGTGGACAATCATTTATAATATTTCGCAAGTTAGCCAATTCACAAATGTAATAATTATTATCATGTACTGTAACCCTAATACGAGAAATCAAATATTTAGCATTACACACAATTAGTGTTTTGTTTTAATGTGTTTTCAGAATAGTGTATTGAAATAGTAACTACTAAATAAAGTTTATACAGTTACCAACTTTGTGAATCAACAGGAAATTAAAAATTAAAGTGCAAAACGTATTTTTACTGTGTGTAGAAAATGTACATGTTATTTTAACATGAACGAGTTTCGTAATAAAAAAATACTTATGTATTAAAAGCACACTTAGAATGGCTTAGCTTAACAAAACAAATGACACAAACTACAAGTTCTTTCAGGAAACAGTAAACTTGACAAATAACGCCTTTAGTATGACTTCTGATATCAAGGCTCGACTGAGACATGATAGCGATTACTTGAATGATTAGTATATATATTAGCGAACAAGCTATAACACAATATCATCATAGACGAGCACCTGTCAACAACCAGCATTCGAACGCAGCGACAGGAAGGTCTCTTTGTTCAGGTCATAAACCGCTAGAGAAAGTGTGGAGTGAGTAGTTTCCGCACAAGACTAAAAACCCGCCTATTTCTTCTGCCTTTATAGAAAGATTGGGTATGGTGACATACCTATAAAGACTGAGAGGGTCATACTGCCTTAACATGTACGGAAAACTGATTTCGTTGTGTAATAATAATGCAGGGATACAGAACTAGCGACAGAGGGGTGGAAAGCATGGGGAAAGTACTGGTTCCCCGTCCACAGTCCACCGGCGTTGAATGACGTATCTGTGGCCCGTACGCAATCACATAACACAGAAGACACCGGCGTGGCTCAGTCGGTTAAGGCGCTTGCCTGCTGGTCTGAAGTTGTGTTCGGGCGCGGGTTCGATCCCCACTTGGGCTAATTACCTTGTTGGGCTTTTTCCGAAGTTTTCCCCAAACGTAATGTGAATGCAAGGTAATTATGGCGAATCCTCGGCCTCATCTCGCTATCAGCAATCTCATCGACGCTATATAAACTAGTAGTTGATACAGCGTCGTTAAATAACCAACTAAAATAAAAACATAAGACAGACACTGAATACAAATCTCGTCCCCTACCAAGTCAATGACTCGCGGGTGGAAGGAAGGGGTGAGGGACGTATTCCGATGAGTGACGTAACGCCACAATTGTCGCCCAGTTCTGCAAGCCTGATGAAATGTAATGTAATGCGTTAGCAATATATTTTTAAGCGTCATAATAGTGGCTCTTCACAACAGAAGTACAGTCAGTATAAAAATGCAATAGGTAGCACAAAACAGTAAGATTCTAAATTCAGTCAACTCTAGATATAGTGAACTCGGTTATAGTGAACATTCGCCTATAGTGAACCTAAACCTTTGGTCCCGACCTGCACACATTAAAAAGTGCATTAATATTTCCATTTATAGTGAACCCTCGCTTCGGTTATAGTGAACCTTGTATCCTGACAAATTCTTATTTGAAGTCAGACCTTCGTGTATAGAATTGAAATAATATGTTGAGAACAACATTCTAAGTTTCTTACTCCTTTAGTCAAAGTACAAAGGTAGGATTAGTGATTCCTACTCAATGACCTGTACTGCAAATCCAGGCAACGCGCGACGACCTTGCCTCACTCCACCATCGAAGGGGTGACATTCTGTTCTCGGGCACTCTACTATTATTTCTAATCTTCCACCGCCAAAGGGCTGCCATTTGTTCTCAGAAACATTTCCATTATGACGGATAGCATCGAAACAACGAAAAATGAAATTGCCTTCTTTTATTAAAAGGGCACGGACATTATGTCCAGAACATAAATAAAGGTAAACTTTCGATGGCTTTCAAACCCACTCGCAGTTTTCATTAAGTGACCCGGGAAATTCCAAGGCTGAGTACGCAGTCACACCATAAAACTGTTTGTCATTTCTACCTTACCAGTCTGTTTATAGTATTCCAACAGTGAATGTACTGTATAAAAATGTCGAAGCGTAAAGTGTTTCTTTGGAAGATAAGGCGAATATTATAAGTGACACTGAACGTGGTCTTTCGCAAGCGGACGTGGGTCGACAGCATAGTTTAAGTAAATCAACTGTGAGTAACAGTATACAGTGTAATCCATTCCATAAAAATGAAATATTTTATTTTCTTGTTCACAGTTCCATTCATTTTTGTCACTTAAGGTCAGGGGAGAGACACTTCGGATATAGTGAACGAAATATGCAAGTCTGCAGAGGTTCACTATATCCGGAGTTCACTGTATAGAGAATGAAGTTAAATTGAAAAATAATCATAATATGGATATTTAAACACATTTTTTTAAATGGTGGCAGTTCATTTCAATACAGACTTCAGTTATAATGTGCATATTATCGCACTACAGACTATTGTACCTAATCCCAATTACTAATTGATACTAGTAACTCATGTTGAAATAATTCTGTACCTACTCTATAAAAGAGTGATTTACGTACTGTAAATTCAATCTTTACTTCTGCCTGATCCGAAAAGATAAAATTACTCAGACATACTATATACTGTCCGTCCAAGTGGTTATGTCGTAGGGTCGTAGAAAGGGGGGAAATCACGTGACAGTTAATTACTTAACGAGGCCCTTTTATTTAAGTTATTTTAAATAGTTGCATAATATTACATAGACGTCCAATTCATAACAGAAATTAATGTTCTCAGAAAAGAGCTGAGTCAGCCCAGCCATTAGCTGGCGAATAAAAGGTGGTGGGGGAAACCGGGATACGACGTAGGCAAATGGACGACAGTACCTGTGCGAAAATGGTTCAATATTGAAAGCTCTTTTGTCACTGGAAAGCCCGAACATATTTTTGGAACGTACTGTTTAATATGACCGTAAGGCTACTATGACTGTACATGCTGTCTTGGATCTGTGTGGAGGACGGTTGAACTTCATTAGTAGAAGGGGTGGGAGTGAAGTACATTCAAAAACTCAGGTACAATAAAAATTGAAGTAAAAATAAAATGATGTCCCTGTAATATCTCTAATTCTGAGAAAGTTTCAACGTCAAGATTGCAGGTGAACAATATCTTGGTAAAATTAAGAAATCACATAGGCCTACAGCCACAATTGTATTACATTTAGCATAGGAGTAATGAGCTCATAAGTATGGAAAAGTGGTCACATTCTGGGGGTAATGTGGTAAGTTTTTATTTCAATTCTATATGGAATATGTTTAATATGTTTAAGCATTCGAAGCCTGAGATGAAGAGCGCTGATCCCACATTGTGATCCTTCATATTCAGGCACAAATACGGATGAATCTAAAGTTTTTCTGTGTTTAAATTGCAGAGTTTTGCTTTACAAATCCGGCATATTTTGTTATGTTTTGTCTTTGTCAGAATTTTATATATTTTCCCATAAATGAAGGTCATATTATACCATACGAATTTTATATACGCCATATTCAAATTGCTTAGTTATTTGAACATTTTTATCTCGTCGATTTATTTGTTGATATTAGCCTTCTCTTTCATTTCTTTGAATTTTTGTAATTTCAAAGGGCGACAGAATCTTACTAGGGGACTTGGTTGTTTCGAATAATATTCAGTCCTGAATTAATCATTCGCAATGGAACTGTAGTTGTTGCAAACAACATAGACTCATATTCACCATGCTTCCTGACTCGGAATGTGTGAATTTCTGTTTGTGTAGTGCTTGGTCCAAATATTCATCAAATCCATAGTTATAGATTTGTTCCAAACTGTAAAATTCGCTATTATTTATTAGCATGTCTTATAATATTACTGTCATAAAGGAGGTGGAAATGTTATAGTATGTATTTTTTTACTTGGTTATTTAACGACGCTGTATCAACTACGAGGTTATTTAGCGTCGATGTTATAGGTGATAGCGAGATGGTATTTGGCGAGGTGAAGCCGAGGATTCGCCATAGATTATCTCTGACATTTGCCTTACGGTTGGGGAAAACCTCGGAAAAAAACCAACCAGGTAATCAGTCCAAGCTGTAGTTTGTAGTGAAAAAATGAAACATAGAGATGTAAAACACAGGATGCAATGCAATGTAAAGAACACATAACTACTGTAAAGGGGTTAGGTATAGCTTACAGCAGTAAAATTTTGGAAATATTCAACATTTTTTCCTCCATTACTGCATCTTGTACAGGGACATCATTTTATTTTTACTTCAGTTTTTATTGTACCTGAGTTTTTTAATGTACTTCACTCCCACCCCTTCTACTAAGGAAGTTCCAACTCCACACAGAACCAAGACCGCAGATAGTAAGCAGTACTGAGTTACTGAGTATAGTACGTTCCAGAAATATGTTCGCGTTTTCCAGTGACGAAAGAGCTTTCAATATTGAATCATATTTTCGCACAGGTACTGTCCGTTTGCCTACGTCGCATCCCGATTTCCCCCACCTGCTTCTGCTCGCCCCTCTGTAAAAGCTGGGCTGTCTTAGCTCTTTTCTGAAAACATTAATTTCTCTTAGGAATTGGACGTTTACGTAATATTATACAGCTGTTTAATTTAACTTAAATAAAAGGGCCTCGTTAAGTAATTAACTGTCACGTGATTTCCTCCCTTTCTACAATCGTGCGGCATAACCACTTGGACGGACAGTAGATAGCATGTCTGAGTAATTTTATATTTTCGGGTCGGGCAGAAGTGAAGATTGAATTCACAGTACGTAGAGTAGGTACAGAATTATTTCAACATGAGTTACTAGTACGAAGGACGAAACTGGCAATTGGAATTAGATGCAATAGTCTATAGTGCGATAATATGCACAAAAGAATTGAAGCCTGTATGGAAATGAATGGCCACCATTTTCAAAATTGTGTTTAAATATTCATATTATGATTATTTTTCAATTTAACTTCCTTCTCTATATTGTACGCTAATGTGCTGTAGACAGTATACACTGCATAATGAATACGTCCGCATGGATAACTCACTTCGTGAGTAAAAACACTTATTCTTAATACAGTACTGTACTTTGATTAAAGAAAAACCTCATGAAAATTATTTCTTCCATCCTATACCTAGTAGAGTGATTTGTGTTTTACGCCAGTATCATCGAACTCCAGTCTTGGAGGGGGGAGCAAGCGGTGTTTCCGGTTCTCTAAAGGTATAGACAGGTTAATATTAAAAATGTTAGTAAAAATAAAATGATGTCCCTGTAGAATAATGAAAATTAGTATGTGTAAAACACTGTCTTTCTGCTATATGAAAAAAAAAATATGTTTACGATTTTTTAAAAATTACATTTTTTTTTCAAAATTCAGTTCACTGTGCAGTGATGAAGCATTTCCCACATAACTCAAAAACTATTCAACATTCTGTGATGAAATATTGTGTGTGTATTTTTGCATGTCATGTCTACAATATGATGCAAGATCACTTCTCTACCTTTGATAAATTATCTGATATAAAATAAATTCTTTTAAAAAATGGCCAAATATCAGTATTTTCTTCTAAAACAAAATTTTAAAAAATATTTAATAAGGAATGTAGTTGAAAGAGCATGATATTGTAAACATGAGTTTCAGCAATATTATAAAAGAGATATAACATAAAAAGTTAACAATTTTATCAGTTATGAGGGAAACGCTTCATCACTGCACAGTGAACTGCCATCATTTTGAATTAAAACACACACACACACACACACACACACACACACACACACACACACACACACACACACACACACACACATATATATATATATATATAATTTTTAATCGTAAAAATATTTTTACCATATACTAGAAGGACAGTGTTTTACACTTACCAATTTTCATTATTGTACAAGATAGAGTAATGGAGGAAAGAAATGTTTAATATTTCCAAAACTTTTACTGCTGTAAGCTGTACCTAACCCCTTAATAAGCACTCGAAATAGTTAAACATAGAAACTAATAATGAAAAAACAAAGTTTTCGTAATGTAACTTCGATTGTACGTTCCTCATTACACTAGCTTATTATAGACCAGTACTGACAACATCGCTGAACAAAAAGTCACCAGTATTTGCCCAGCTCTTGGAAATCGTGCATTCAGTTGCTGTTATCTTCATATTCACGTAGACCGCCAGAATTTAGGGCATTGACTTCTTCTAAGCTAAGTTAACCTAACCAAGGTAATAATACTAATAGTCCTATCTTGAAGACTTCTTTTATATTGTCTGCTGACATTGTTGGTAACTCTTTAAAATAGCGTTGCCAAATGAAGGCGGACAGCAAAGAAGAGCACATTCTTAAACAATTTTGTGTAGACCTATATGCAGCGCATACCAAAAGCCTAATCTAACCTGTCACTGCTTGGTATATCCAAAGCATAACAAAAGTCTAAACTAACCTAACTTGATCTGTCACCGATTCGTATATAGAAGGCATACAAAAAAACCTAAACTAAATTAACCTAACCTAACCTGTAGGCATACCAAATGTCTAAAGCAGCGGTGACCAACACTCTAACTGCAATGATTACATGCCGCAGACAGCCTATGAAGTAAGGAGACGGAGGAAAGGTACTTGGCATGAAAACTACAACCAGTACTGACTGACATCTTGATCAATCCCGCGGATAAAAATCTCAAGTTTGCTGTATCAGTAATGTCACTGCTGTCATCAAGAGCCAGTGAATAATATACGATTTTCCTTGCTTCTTGTTTAACCTTCCTCTTGAATATAATCAGGAATTTTCTAAATTCTTCTCTCGATACTTGGTCGAGAAATTCGTAGCTTTTCAAAATTAAATTTTTTTATGAACAAGTTATTTAAGCTATTTTAATCATTACTCTTTTGAGAAATTTTGTTCTATTAAAAGACTTTAGAGCACGAGATATTTCAAACCCCATTAGGTAGCTGACTTCCTTACATTTATTTATCTCATCTTTCTCTTCCTGGCTATGATTTAAGACATGTCAATTCCTGGCGTTCAACAGTTCGTTTGGCTCATAATATTGAATCAGTTTTTCTACAATATTATTATTAAATGAATAACTAATAAATAGTTACCCTCATCTAGCCTAAAGATTAAGAAGATTAAAATTGAGATAAAGCCTAATAATTTTATCCTTCTAGGAAGAAGATCTAAAAATATCAATATTCATGCACGTACAAAATAATTATAGAAACACATACCTAGTGGTCAGTAATATTTATTTACTTACTTACTTACTTACTTACTTACTTACTTACTTACTTACTTACTTACTTAGTTACTTACTTACTTACTTACTTACTTACTTACTTACTTACTTACTTACTTACTTACTTACTTACTTACTTACTTACTTACTTACTTATTTATTTATTTATTTATTTATTTATTTATTTATTATTTGTGTGCTGAACAACAGCCAGAGGCCAATTATAGTTCAGCACAATACACAAACAGAAGATACAAAGGTGCAAAAACAAATAAATAATATCTTAAATAAACAAAAACATACATAAATAAAATTGATAACAAGAACAGTAAATACTAATAATCAAACGAAACTATACCTTAAAAGGATTTAAATTGTGCCCATGAAAATTGGCATATTTTATGCATCTACAGACTGGAGAAAGTGATTTTGAATTTCTGTTATAAAAATTGTTTGAAATCTTAAATCTTTTTCAGGAATACGAAGGCTGATGTTGTTTATGATAGACTCACAATCAATATCACCCTTGATAACTTTGCAAAGAAATTGATAATCAAGGTTTTGACGTCTAGAATAAAGGCTACAACAGTTAAAATATTTACAGGTAATCTCATAGTTAAAGTCAGAGGAATTGGGTATAAGTCGAAAAGCACATAAGGAAATAAATTTTCTTTGAATATTTTCCAATTTAACCGAATCAGTTGAAGTAATGGAATTCCAGGCTACAGATGCATATTCAAGTTTAGATCGAACCAAAGTAAAGTATAGAATTAATAGTGACTCTGGAATAGAAAAAGAATAAGTTATTGTCCTTATTAAACCAAGCATCCTTATTGAATGAATATAAATATATTGAACATGATCGTGAAAGTATAATTTAGAATCGAGTAATACACCGAGACCTTTAATAGAATTTTTCCTAATAATACAGACGTTGTTAAGAGAATAGTTAAATTTTATGGAAGTAGATTTTCGTGAGTACGAAATGACAAAAGTTTTTGTTCATTAATTTTCATTCCATTATTGTCAGACCAAAGTTCAATAGAGTTAATATCATTTTGATGTGTTTGGCAATCGGCAGGACTATTTATTGAGCGAAAGATTTTGAGATCATCAGCAAATAACAGGTAGTTTGAACTTATTCTTTTACATATATCATCTATAAATAATAAAAATAATAGAGGGCCCAATGTAGATCCTTGGGGAACTCCACATAAACAATTAAATGGGTCAGAGAGAGAATCACCTAGACGAACACAACATTGTCTATTAGTTAAATAGTTTTCAAACCAGCTCACGTAGTTAGAAGAGAGACCAAAGTTTTCTAATTTATTTATCAAAATATTGTGAGGTACAACATCAAACGCTTTGCTAAAATCGCTTTGCTAAAATCGATATAAATTGAGTCAATTTGACCTTGCGTTTCAACAACAGGCATAACAAGATTAAGGTAGGATACTAAGTTTGTAGTTGTTGATTTACCTTTCGTAAAACCATGTTGGGCTGAATTAATTTTATTCTTAACATAAAATGAAATATGTTTGTGGATTATTTTTTTCAAAAATTTTTGAGAAATTGTTTAATATTGAGATAGGTCTATAATTGGAAACAACATTTTTTTACCATTCTTGAAGATAGGAATAATGGAAGCTTCTTTCCAAAGCACAGGGTATGTACCGGTTAATAAACTTAAATTAAATATAAAAGTTAAAACAGGTATTAGAATATTAGAACATCCCTTAATAATAAAATTAGGAATGCCATCAGTGCCCTTGGATTTATTAGGTTTAAGCTTTTTTATGGCTGATGAAACGTCATCAACTGTAATTTTAGGTAAGGATAAGAAGTCAGTAGAATTATAATCCAACAAACAGAGATTAGAATTGGGCTGTTTTTGAATTGATTTAAATTGATTAGCAAATGCATTAGCAATATCTTTCTGATCAGTAATGTGAACCCCATTTATTAATAATTCGATGGGGTAATTATTGGATTTTCGAAAAGATTCTACATATTTCCAAAATTTCTTGGGTTCATTCTTCAAATTTTCATCAATGGATTGTAACCATTTAAATTTATCATATTTAATCATAGCTTTAACTTGCTTTCTGTAATTGGAAAAAATTTGATAATGATTATCAGTTTTGAATTTCTTAAAATTTCTATGTGCTTTGTTCTTTTACTTAATAAGTATACGCAAGCTATTTGAAAACCATTTAGGATAGTGCGATTTTTTACGAAGGTGACAGGAACAGCTAGAGATATAGCATTGTTCATAATTTGAGATAACGAGTTAGTAGCAACGTTAACATCAGTAGTCTGATATATGGAATTCCAATCATGATTGTATAGAGTGGAATAGAGTTTCAAGTAATCACATTGAGAATAATTCATGAAGGTACTAGATGGGCAGTGATCAGGTAGCGGCAAATACACTTCAAGATTAATGGAGATAGATGGATGATAAAAGTCCTCCAAAACTAGAGAATGACTGGCTAGTTCTGCTGAACTGTTAATGATATTAGTAAAGACAAGATCAAGTAGATTTTTACTTGAAACAGTAAAATTAATTTGGTTTAATCCCAGAAGGCAAGACGAGGAATATAAATCACCGGACTTAATTTTATCACCGGACTTAATTTAATAATAATAATAATAATAATAATATTCAGCGTAGCAATTAATGTTTCTATACTCCTAATTGAACCGTTGAGCAAAGTAAACATATTACATTTTGTCGGACAGAACAACAAAGAAGTTCTCCTTCTCATTATTTACGAAACCACCTCTTACTGCTTGTAGAGACAGAGGTTGTAGAGCGACATGATACCGTCACTGCTTGCCTTCAGTACGTGAATGAAACACACAGGAAACTCCTCGTACATGTTTGAATGTCTGTGATTACACGATGTAATCACGACACCCGCTTTGGTCACCGCTGGTCTAAAGTAATCGAAACTAACGTGTGGCATATTCGTATATGCAAGACATACGAAAGGAGGGTATCGTGGTATGTACGCATGTATAAAAAAAATTCGAGTGTATAGACCTACTAACGTGAATTTTTTTTAATGTCACCAAAGTTATGTTGGTATGACTGAGGAAAGAGTTGTAAGACAGTTGAAGGTGTATAAGCGGACTACGAAGGAAATGTTAAATGTTATGTTTTATTTAACGACGCTCGCAACTGCAGAGGTTATATCAGCGTCGCCGGATGTGCCGGAATTTTGTCCCGCAGGAGTTCTTTTACATGCCAGTAAATCTACTAACATGAGCCTGTCGCATTTAAGCACACTTAAATGTCATCGACCTGGCCCGGGATCGAACCCGCAACCTTGGGTATAGAAGGCCAGCGCTATACCAACTCGCCAATCTACGAAGGAAGCTATACCTCTGTGCTAGTTTAGCCTGCATCTGACTCGTAATTCTTTTGAGTTTCTTTCCTATAATATTGAAAAACTGTTGTTTAAAATTGTGAAAATTAATTTCATTCCACCAAAAACAAACTCGGTATTTGTCGTATCATTCAGTACAAAGCTAATTTTTTTCATGAGTTGTTTATCTTTAATACATTGAAATGAATAAAATATAATTTTGTCAAGTGATTTCGATCAGAAATAAGGTTTCGTTATAAATCCGTCGATTGTATATCTACAACCCTTACCAAAAGTTTAAGGACACCCCTCCTTAAGTGATATTTCACTCTTTTTCTTACACTTACGTGAAAATTCCTTATGTTTATACAGGCATCAAATGTCTGTAAAAAGTGAAGTTTTTACTGCAAACCCAATCTATCTTCCAAACTGTGGATTATATAAACAATGTTTCTTTTATGAAAACTTATTGAAAAATTACATATTTTGTAGGAAAAACTATAATTACTCGTTGACTTAGATCAGTGAATTTTGGAATAGAATTAAACATATCTGAAAGACTTCTTGTGCAATTATTGCTTTTCGTTTTAAAAATGTGCGACAATTGGTACAGGTATTGTGTTCCAGATTGTTTCTTTTTCTTTAGGAAAAATTGTAATTTTCTAAAATTCTCTTGAGCTTGAAATTCGCGGCAAATGGACCTGGATCCGCCACTGCCATTTAGACATAAACATTGGGAGTTGGTAACATCGCCCAATCAGCTTATTCCCTCCATTTTTAGTAATCGGCTGTGGAATTTGCTACAAGTGTGGAAAGTTAGATTTCTTCCTTGAAAAATGAAAATAGGTCGAAATTCAGTGAGCGTGGACGTTAAGTCGCAGATTATTGGAATGTGGAAGAATGACTGGAGGTAATATCTAACTTCATTCCAAAATTCATTGATCTAACTCAACCCATTCTGGAGTAATTAATTTTTTTTCCTACAAAATATGTAATTTTTCAATGACTTTCATAACAGACACATTGTTATGTAATCCACAGTTTGGTGTCTGAGCTGTCAGAATATCAGCCTGTCGTGCAGCCGGTCCGGATTCGAGCCCCGTTCAGATTAGGATTCTTTTCATTGAATTTATAGTGATATTCGTGGCGGACAAGATCGGAGTAGGGGTTTTTCTCGGGATTCTCCCATTTCTCCGATCTAGTAAGGCATATACATTATTCCGTCTACATTTCTCCATTTCGTCATCATTCTATAGTATTCATAGTATTCCCCGAAAGCCGGCTGGCGACGACGGGGGGGGGGGCTGCCTAGATACGCGTGGGATTTCTTCTAGAAAACTGGGTACGCAACGAACCTTACTGTAGTCAACCGGTGTGAATCTGGTAATGCGCCTAGCTTCAGGGTTAGCGCAATAGATCTAATAAGGTCGCAGAACTGGATCCTAGTGCCTCCTTCCTTCAAATGCACTTCAAGACTTTATGGAATTGACCACCTTGTTTTATATCAGGATAAACAAACGCAATTTTGTCAGTGTCACAAGAAGTGAAAATTCATATGTAGGCCTAAGAAATGCTGTATTTCACTCCAGCCGAAAGATTGTTTCGTAATTCACCACACACACAGCATGAATTGCACTTTTAGTTACACTTTTTAAAGCTATCCATTATCAACATTTCCTCCTAGTTGATTCAGCGTCGTTAGTAGTAGACTATTAGTACTGTACTCCAACCAGGAGAAAGTCTCAGGGGACTGAGAGGCAGCGGGATAATGCTGTGAATGAATGTTGATGTCATAAGGTCACACACGTGGATACACGCATCTCCATTGCCTAACTCTCAAAGCACAAACGATAACACTGATACACACAGACGTATGCTACCCTAGTTACAAAACTAGATCACGATTAATCTCCTGGATCTTTTAATCTCTCCATACAGGAAATAACATATGTAGGAGAGCGCATGTTTTTTAAACTGACGTTATAACGGTAATATTATCTACAGTAGCGTGCAAATTAATCCGAACAACGTAAATACTTATGCAAAAACACTCAAAAGGGATAAAAAAAGGATCTAAGACATACCTCAGTAATCTATGTGGCATCCCTTGTTCCTAATAACAGCTCTGAGACGATTTGGCATGGATTCCACTAATTTCCCACAAATATTCTTCATTTCTTCATCGCGAAACCATACACCAAAGAGGGCAGAAATCATCTCCTTTTTTTTAGAACAGTCCATTTTTTGCATTCTTCTTTTGCAAATTGACCGCAAATTTTCAATGGGGTTGATGTCGGGTGAGTTGCCTGGCCAGGGGAGTACCTGAATATTCTTCTTGTTGAAGAATTCTGTAGTTTTTCGAGACGTATGGCATGGTACCAGGTCTTGTTGGAACACACCTCTGCCATCCGGAAATGATTTTTGCAGCTGGGGTACGATTCTGGTTTCCAATAAGTGAATATATTTGTTAGAATTCATCATTCCCTTGATAGGTATTAATGCTCCAGGCTCTTCATGTGTAAAACAACCCCGAAACATTACTTTAGGGGGGTATTTGGGTGCTTGTTGGAGATGAGCTACTGTTACTTTTTCGGATCTTTTCCGTACGTAAGAAACACGGTGGCCGTGGACCTCGAAATGAGACTCATCGGAAAAAGTACTACATTCTTCCAGTCATTCACTGTCCAGTGTTGATGTAATTTTGCCCACATTAAGAGTTTTTTGCACATAACAGGGGTTAGCAGTTGCTTCTTAATAGGCTTACGAGCCCTTCGTCCATCTTCCAAAAGCCTATGCCGCACTGTTGTGACGTGAATATTCGCCCCAGTGGTAGCCATTAACTCGCGGGTTAAGTCGACAGCAGTTAGTCTAGGATTTAATTTACTTTTCCTGACAATTAAACGATCATCTGCAGGTGAAGTCTTCCTTTTCCGGCCACAGTTTCCTTTTTTCTGGGGTGTGATGGATCCAGTCTCCCTGTATCGTTTTATGATCGAATTAACAGTAGCCAAACCGATGTGACATTCTGCAGCAATTTGCCTCTGTGTCATAGAATAATGCTCTGGTAATGTTATAATTTTAGATCGTTTTCGTGGAGTTGTATCCATTTGTGAAGACGACAGAATGTACACAGGATTGCAGTGTTAAGTCATAACACAACTGAAATGCTTATAAGTACAAAACTACAGGCAAAATGTCACATATTATAAAAAAATAATGACAGACCTTCAACAATGGAATTACACGTACTACAGATGTCAATTAAAGCGGTATGAGTAGCTGTAAGGCCAACAATGACAGAAAATGTAAAAATATGTCGTGTTCGGATTAATTTGCACGCTACTGTATCTACTTCGCTCCAATAGATGATGCAATAGTAAGCACATTTCTTTCACGGTTAATCTCCTGGTTGGAGAACAGTAGTAGTATTTATTTATTTAAACTCGTAGAGATAAGGCCGTCAGGCCTTCTCTGCCTCTCTATCAGGGGATTACAACTATAATATGAAGAATAAAATTACAATTAACATTAAATTCACAATTACAATAAAAACTAAAGTACGAAAAGGTTACCTGATTAGTGAAAGCTAGACAATTTATCATAGAAGTTAAGAACAAAGAATATTTTTGTATTTACTGAATTGCAAATTAAACCTGGAATAACAAAATTCTATAGTGATATAATTACCGGATATTGAAATATTTTGTGATAGATTAAGATAACTATTTACAAGAAACCGTGTGTGAACGAGTCTCAATTACTGTCCAAGTGCTTAGTAAATTTGCGTTTGAATTCAATTTTATTTCGACAGTCCCTCATGCTAGCAGGTAGCGAATTCCAGAGTCGTTAGATAACCAACTAAAAAAAAAAAATTCTCAACATTTGTCTATTCCATGTAATATTTTGGTTCTTTACATTTAATACGTAATTTCAACTTACATAATAGCTTAAATTGCCACCGTCCTTTTAAAAGAACGCCTATTTCCAAATAATGTATTATAGATAACACATATTTTATAAAATAAACTCTTTACGTTATGACACTTTATATTATCTTTCCAAATTGTATTGGAATTTTTAGAAAAAAATAGTTTCGGCAATATCTGGGTCAACTATCGTCACGAAATTAAATCTTATAGCGCGAAAATGTTCATTTCATATCACAAGTTGTGAGTTCAGCATATCTGAATGAACCCAATTGTTTCGCGCGCAGGTTGTTTATCGGAAGAGCCCAATAGACGAAAATAAGGCATACCTAAGTCCAATATCTAATTTTCATGCATTTTAATTGAAAATGTGATTTAAAAATATTTTGATAAAAAATGCAACTTACAGACAAAAGACACCACGAAATAATTGCATTTCATGTGTTTTCGTCAAGGTCCACACCTGTGGAGTAACGGCTAGCGTGTCTGGCCGCGAAACCAGGTGGCCCGGGTTCGATTCCCGGTCGGGGCAAGTTACATGGTTGAGGTTTTTTCCGGGGTTTTCCCTCAACCCAATATGAGCAAATGCTGGGTAACTTTAGGTGCTGGACCCCGGACTCATTTCACCGACATTATCACCTTCATCTCATTCAGACGCTAAATAACCTGAGATGTTGATAAAGCGTCGTAAAATAACCTACTAAAATATAAAAAGAAACGTTTTCGTCAAAATATGTGGTTTTATGTAGTAACACCCCAAATATGTGAACAATTTTCATAAGTTTCAGTAGTGTCTACTACAGCAAAAAAAAATGAAACAATAATCATCCGATACCTTTGTACATCTTACTTGTTTGTGACTGAACAGTGAACATAAGAAATGTACAGGGACATCATTTTATTTTTACTAACATTTTTAATATTAACCTGGCTATACCTTTCTATTAACGATTGAAACAGGAAACACCGTTTGCTACCCTTTCCACAACGGAGTTCGATGATACTGGCGTAAAATATAAATCACTTTACTAGGTATAGGAGGGAAGAAAAGTAGTTCATTCATTTATGTAAACTAGGAAATATCGCAATTTTGAGTTTGATAATTTTCATTAGGTTTTTTTTTAATCAAAATACAGTACCGTATTAACACTTAGTGTTTTACACACGAATTGAGCTATCCATTCGGAAGTATTAATTATGCAGTGTATATTGTACTGTTACAGCACATTAGCGTACTATATAGAGAATGAAGTTAAATTGAAAAATAATTATAATATGGATATTTAAACACATTTTAGAAAATGGTGGCCGTTCATTTCGATACAGGCTTCAGTTCTTTTGTCCATATTAACGCACTAGAGACTATTGTACCTAATTCCAATTACCAGTTTCGTCCTTCGTACGAGTAACTCATGTTGAAATAATTCTGTACCTACTCTATAAAAGAGTACCTTACGTACTGTAAATTCAATCTTCACTTCTGCCCTATCCGAAAAGATAAAATCACTCAGAAATGCTATCTACTGTCCGTTCAAGAGGTTTTGTCGCAGGGTGACAGTTAATTACTTAAGGAGGCCCTTTTATTTAAGTTATTTTAAACCAGGCTCCGCCAAGTCGAGTCAAGATCGCGAGAGGGCGTGCAGGCCTACTTACGGCTTCCACTGCGGGCAGTACACTTGTACACTGCAGTCTATCAGTGGTGGAACCTATCGAGGTCGCTTGGGGGCACCGGTGCACTGTATTTTGCACCAGGAATATTTATGTGCTGAAAACATGAACCTTAGCAATGTAATGGATGTTGTTATGCGAACAATTAATTTCATAAGGTCTAAAGGTCTCAATCACAGGGACTTCAGGGCACTGCTTGATGGTATTAACAGTATGGGGATTTACTCTACCATACCGAGTTAAGGTGGTGAAGTCGAAAATTTCTGGAACGTTTTCTCGCACTTAGAAATGAAACTGCCTTATTTATGGATGTACATGGGAAACCTGTTAGAAGCCTTGGACATGGAAGAATACATAAGAATAATGCAACAATTGTGCGAAGTTTCGAACGTAGATTTGAGGATATTAGAGATCTTGAACAATAATTTCAGATATTTTCAATATCTTTTTCAGTGAGTGTCCTGGATATTCCTGTTGAACTACAATTAGAAATACTTGATTTACAAAGCGATATTGAGCTAAAGGATAAGTATCAAAACAGAAAAAGTATTAACCATTTCTGAGCAATTCCACGAAAATGTCATACTGAGGTGAATTTCTTGAAATTGATGTAGGAGTATTTTTGTTGAAGAAATATGTTTCTTTATACTTTAAATCGCCTTATTTCGCAAGATAATGATTAAAATACTCTTTCTTTTAGTCTATAACTTGCTGCAGATCTTGTCATATTCCAAACGCTTAAAAAAAACACGTATAGATACTTATGTTTCGTGTCACAATTTGGACACGTAAATTAGTTTTATTTCGAGCAGTCTTTTTTGTATACTATATTTTGGTCTTTCCTTGAAGTAAATATGTAATTAGTTGAAGTATCCTAAGATCCTAAATAACTTAAAATCATTATAATTATTTGTACTGTAAGTTACGGTCAGTCCGTCACAAGAAACATACAAAAACTCTTCCACACAGCACAATAATTGACGGATTAAAATTTCCTTTGGTATTCTGCGTTATTACTACATGACCAATAAAAAAGTATTAGAACATTTTCTCCTAAAGTGATTTCGTTTTCCGCAGCGGCATTGTGAGTGACTGACATGTCGCTCTCTCAGCTGTTATGTTGTTCATTCTCACAGTGTGCTTAGTTACTTGGAAAGCCTTGGTAAAGTTATACGTGAACTGGTGATAAGTGTGCAGTAATTATACCTGAAAAAAACAAAATGAGATTAAGGCAGCTCATTGGAGCAATAAGCAGGTCTCAACATTTACTGCTGTTGCCTGGTTTAGACAGGAAGGTGACAGGGAAGTTCAAAAGAAATCCTCTGCATTAGTGTCAGATTATGTAGCACATGACAAGTGGGCTATGCAGTGAATGTTTGTCTACGAAAAGTGTTTTCGGAAATTTTGGCGATTCTTCCGAACATTGAGGTGGTAAAAATATTTTCAGATAAAGCAGCGAGTCATTTTAAACAGAAGTAAACATTGAGCAGTGTGACATTGCTTGCTCGCATATTTGAATTTAACATAGAATGGAACTTCTTTCAGTTACATCATGGCAAAGAGGCCGTGGATGTGATTGGAGGCCAAGTAAAAAGGATGGCATGGCTGCCTGCGAAAAATCGGGGAAGAAGATACAAAGCGGTACAGAATTTTGTAACATTGTGAGTAATAAAAACATCCAAATTATTGTTAAGGAGGTAGCACAGATTGAGATAGACGAAGGAAAAAAGTATCTCGAAAAACGATTTGAACATCTTGCACCTATTCCGGCATCTCATGGAGTTCATTACGTGAAAGTGTTAGATCCCTATGTTGTAGAATATGTACAACTGTCTTGTGAACAATCAGTGCAAAAGGTCCACAGGTTCCGTGTGTGAAAAGAAACTAAAAAATTGTTCAGATAACAAGTGACATATTGACAGTGTTCCTGCAGTACATACTTGTTAGACTAAATAAGTGAGTCAACGAGTGCCGTGGAGTGCTTCTACGTGTTTAATTCCAATGGTTCAAATTCAATCTAAAAGTAGAACTCAACATTCTAATCTGTTATTATGAACATAATATATAACAGCCATAGGCATGGGAAATATAAACTGTGATCTGCATCACCTTATCGTAATCGATAAGGAGGTCAGTGCCAGATGATTAGGAAAGCGCTTGAATAACGTAACATACTATCTTACGCTGGGGAGTTGATGCCATATAGAGTGATAAGCGCTGTCAAGGTTGCTGTGACACTCTTATAGTCCTAAAATTAAACACCAATGCATATGGATTGTATATACAGTATTTAATCACAGAGAAAGAACTATATATGTTATTAAGTAGGCCTATGTAATACTTGTATGTGCATTAATTTGTGTCATTTAAGATGCATGGTTAAGCAAACTAATTTTTGTATTCTGGAAAACATATTATTCATTTAAATTAATCGTTATGTTAATTTACTATTTATCAAGTTTCATATTATTTTGTACTATTTACGGTTCTGTAAGTGCAACTTCATTTTAAAATTCAGAGATGTAAGTCAGTTACAGAATGAAGTCAGTCTGTTACACATCACTTTTTCGGCCATAACTCCATTAATAATCATGGTTTGGAGGTCATTTTCAACTTAAACTGAAGATTACAATTTCCTTTCCCAACTATATTTTGCAAAATTGTATCAGCAGTGACAATTCAGAGAAATCTGTGGAGAACCATGTTCACCCGAAGAGAGAGTTGACATTTATATCAGTCTGTTACACACATTTTGGACGTAAATAAATAGTATACTTTTCCTATTAAAGACGTTTATTTTTATATGTATCTTAAGTGTACACTTCCCTCTATAAAATCCTGCGGTGACACAGTCTAATTTCAACCCATTATACAATTTAGGCAGACATTTTGCTGTCAAAGTGTACTGTAAATGTCAGTCAGTTACACATGGAATTGCTCTTCTATACTTGTTTTCCACGAGAAAGGTTTCCTAAACAGTACAATCTTGCTGCAAGAACGTTGTAAATGTTCGGGACAACCTACGTATGCGAAACACTGTTTTGTTTAATGAAGTTTACAAAGTGACGTCACAGAAACAACTAAGTGGTGAACAATTGAAAGCATGTTTGCGATTGGGTGGTACTAAAACAATAGCTCCGAGAATTAAATAGCTGCTTACTAACAGAAAACTGCAAAAATCGCAGCGGATCTCTGATGTTTAAGAAAAAGTACTATTATTAGAGAATTGTATTTGAATAACGTTTGTACTGTTGTTTTATTTTTGTTAATTGAATTATATAGCAATGAGAAGAAGACAAACAGTATATTAATCTGTATAAAAGTGTATATTTTGTTTTGTTTCATTATTGTGCAAACATGCAAAAATTTGTTTCGTATATAGTTAACTGTACAAAATTGTATAGAGTACTGTTTTCCAGTATAGTGCAATTAACAGTGAAAGCGTGCTTCAATTAAAAGCTGAAATTAATTTACATTCTTATCACAAATTTGGTTCACATACAAGTTCTTAGCTCCGCCACTGTGGAAGCAGCTACCCTTGCCCGCAGCCGTACGTCAGGGCTTGAGGGTTTGTACGTACGCACGAGAGTGTAGTCACTTGACGGTCCCTGTTTTAAACACTTGAATAATATTACGTAGACGTCCAATTCCTAACAGAAATTAATGTTTTCAGAAAAGAGCTAAGATAGCCCAGCTACTAGACTTTACAAAGGGGCGAACAGAAGCAGGTGGGGGAAACCGGGATGCGACATAGGGAAACGGACGACAGTACCCGTACGAAAATATGGTTCAATATTGAAAGCTCTTTCGTCACTAGAAAACGCAAACATATTTCTGAAACGTACTATACTCAGTAACTCAGTACTGCTTACGCGTCCTCGGCTCTGTGTCGTGAACGGTTGGAAGTTTACTAGTAGAAGGGGCGGGAGTGAAGTACAATAAAAATTGAAGTAAAAATAAAATGATGTCCCTGTATTAGTACCACTTCAGGGAAGGGCACGGTCTGGAATTGCCATCGCACGCAGGTCGCCTTGGTGGACCCATTGTACTACCCGGGAGGGGATGATATGCATGCTCTTTGAGTACGAACTAGAGATGGGTAAAAAAGCTGGAACAGTTTTTTAAAACTGTTTCACAATTGAAACTGTTTCGTTCGATACGAAACAGTTTCGTGATATAACCTGTTCCAAAGGGTGTTACACTGCTCCATGGATCACTTCAACTTTTCACATGGTTCCAAGAGATAAGCAGTTCAGTTTCTAAACAGTTTTCGTCATCTTTGCTGTCTGCAAAGACCACGTGTAGCGCTATCATTGACCTCCAATCGAAAGTCGATATAATATTATCCATGTTCCATACGGCCTTCGTGCAACATTAGCTTATGTAGGATCGAACAAATTAATTCTACGAATCAAATTCCCTAATAAATCTGATATTAGTTATTAGTTCTCCATTGATGGAGAATATCTTCATGATGCCCTAACGTAGTGTTAATTATTAATACATCGCGAAAAATATCATCGGCTAATGTCATCGTTATTGAACTCTCCGAGGGTTATATGCGTTTTCACTAAAATCGATTCATTTTGAATTGTAATTATTTACTGTACCCTGAACAATAACCTACGAAAAATGACTTTGTCATAATTAGGGCTAGGATTTTGATGAAATTGCATCTTTTTTCTAGTAAGCCACAAACATAGCTGCTTTAGTATTTATATGTCATTTGATAAACTGAGTGTTTTAAGACATATTTGTTAGAGCATTTTTTTTGCAATTTTTGCCTGTTTCAACTCATAAGAGCATCTTTTGTTTTATTCGGTCTTTTTTAAGCATTTTCATTAATTTTGGCCATAAATCCCCATTATTAATGTAAAATAATGTTTATTTCCTTTGATATTTTCTTCTCATATTTAGTACCCATGATTTTGTATAATATTTTAATCGCTTTTCTACACAAATATTGTCATTTTAACGTAGTACACCCCATCTAATGGATCAGTTCAACCACCCCTTCAATATAGACTCCTCTATACCTGCTAATTCCGGATAAGAGTGGCCTTGTGGTAGACTACATGGAAACTAAAAGTAAAGTAAATCCATGGCGCTACAGCCCATGAAGGGCCAAGACCGACCAGCTGACTGCTGACCTCACGTCCACATACCGACGCAGAGGTGAACGATCATACATGGAAACTACATCAGGTAAAATAATTAATTAAAGTGTACTACTTAGAAAAAATTATGTAACATTTAATTTAATAACTAGTATAAATATTAAATAGTACGAAACCTCTTTTTCTACTAAGCCAATTATGTAAGATCAATTTTTAAGGGCATTTTTTTTAAGATTTTTAGGTCATAAATGCATTGTTTTTAGGACATTTTTTCATGATTTATAGGTCATCAGAATCCTAGCCCTAGTCATAATACACCGAAAAGCTGATTTTAATACGATTCAAGGGCTTTGAAACATGTTCCCGAAGCAGATGAGAGGTTGAACAGTTGGAAAACTTGGAAGAGTTGGGACTGATGTAAACATATTCTTATGGAACTGTTTCTTTGAAACTGTTATTTTGAAACAGCTTCGTTCATGAAACAGTTACAGTCGAAACTGTTTCTAAAAAAGAACAGTTTATCCCATCTCTAGTACGAACACGTTGACGATGTAGACTAGCTGGTAGAGCTGCTGGTAGCGTTAGTGGGGGAAACGAATCGCAAGAGTCATATGACACCGCACACGTTGACTCATGGACGGTCGCTTTACTGCTAACGTTCTAGCAAGCTGTAAGCTCCAAGAATGGTTGCAGACATTCTTTCAAGCTTGGAGCGCAAGTTTCGGCGTGGAGTAGAGAGACATTGAAGAGGTGGTCTGTAGACCAGATGTGAATGATGAATTTTGTAATTAGTAGGGACGACTTTTATCAATTATTTGTGTAACTTACTTAAATATTCGTGTTTTTCAATTTACACAAATTTGTATTTTATTTCAAACTAAGCGCGTTTGGTTTAGTTTTGACGTTAATTGGCCGTAACTCGGTAACCAGTCAAGATTTTGAGCAGCGATAACTTTAAAACGAATTTACATTCTTACTCAACATTTTTCTCGCTTTGACCCCCCATCTAACGTGATAAACAAAAGCGTTCACCGCTTACCGTAAATTTTTTGGTTTGAGCAGATCACTTGAAAGTTAGTATTTTTTTCTCACCTTCAGAAACAATATTTTGATTTCGAATTTTTTTCTATGCTTCCCTTGGACACTGACCTATCAATAAAAAAAATTGCAGCGCGATTGTTTGAATATCATAGATGCTACGACGTGATAATGTTAAACGGAGCGGGAAATATTATTCGGGTAGATGGAAACTGCACACTTTGATCCGGAAACTGCACACCGCTTTTCGAGGGACCCACTAATCCTACCCGGATACTGCACATTGATTCACGAGGGTTTTACTAATCTTACCCGGAAACTGCACAATTTACAAAATATGTTTCTTTTGCATTTGGCTGACTTTACATTGAAACTTCGGTCACTTCCTTCAGTGCTTTCCAGTTTAATAATATAAGTCTCAGTTTGTATGTCCAAAAATTGATTCACGAATTTATACAATAAAAGATTACTGCTGTAAAAAGTGAAATTAAAATGCTTGTGAAGTGATTCACAGCCATTTGTTGTGCGAGAGGTCGATGCAGTCAGGGCTGCCCATATAGTAGGAAAGAAAATTGCATCTTCGGAGATGTACGTTTCTAGTAGGCTAAATAATCTGCAAATTTCTCAAGTCTAGTCTATCGGTTTTACCTCAACTAGTTCCATAGCGAAGAAATCCCCGACTTCTTGTTATTGAAAAGAATGAAATCTTCGCTTCGTTGAGTAATAAAGTTTAAATGACTCAGTCTGTCATGAACTTCGAGTTGCGATTTAGGTAGAATAAGTTGAAGTTTCCTCCACGATTTGTATAAGTTACCTTTTATTAGAGATATGTCACGCACTTTTAGGTTTTCTGTAGGCAAGATTTGACAAACAGCATGAAATATTTTTGATGACTTACTATTAACAATATCGATGGCTTTTCTTTTAGTAGCTGCATTAATTATTTTGCCATTTAATATACTAATATCCACCACATGTTATGCCCACCGCGTTCTCTAATAACTTCCATATTGCTCAGCAAGCTATAAATTTTCGCATTGCATTTTCTAAGACAACACATACACATTACTTAATAGTTTTTCAATTCCTTGGCTTTATAAAATTTACAGTCGTCATATACCAGTACTAAATTACCCCGTTCACTTTCAGATGTAAACAGACTCTCCATTTCGAACAAAATTAAAACAGTTTGGTAAATTAAAACTATCTATAGTATTGGCAAAGCAGGTAGAAAATATTTTGGTGTGCAGTTTCCATATGGCCGTAACCCAGGTAGAAAATGTTAGTGTGCAGTTCCTATAATATGATCAAAATCCAGGTAGAAAATTTTGGTGTGCAGTTTCCGACTCCCGTATTATTCTTGGCTACTCCGACTATCAGCTAGCGGCCTGTTAAGCTCCGCCTTGAACATACCTCTTGCTTCACGCGTGGCGGGAATCCTATGTCAGTGGTTGTAAGTTTTAAGCACTGCACACAATGAATATAGAAAAAATGATTGCTCGTGTTTTGAAAGACCTGCCATGACATTAACTTTTTGTATAGATTCAAAACTGGAGGTCTCATCAATCAAATTATTGAGAATGTTCACTAGGCACTATTTTGTAAGAATTGTAGGCCCTACAGTATTACCTCAGTGTGAGTATAAGCCGTTCTTCCTGCAAAATAGGATTTCCGTGGCAATTTTTCCAAGACTTCTGTATGGAATCTTTAGTTAAATAGAGAACATAATCGAAACAAGACTCTCCGCGCTACAGATCCCCCTGCGACACTTCCGAATGACCCCACATCCACTGGGTCAAAGTAAGGTGGCTGCCAGCAGCCGACTATACATTGGAGCAAGCCCGAAATATAAGAAAGAAACTGAGATGATGATGATGATGATGATGATGATGATGATGATGATGATGATAGAGGGGAAGTATAATTATGATGGCGAACCAACGCTCAAAGTTACACAGCACTTACACTTTAAATCAGTGGTCGCCAGCACATGCTGAAATGTGCAAAAGGTAAGCGGAGCAGTCCCACGTGCCCCGTCGTGCAGCAGGAAGAGGAAGAGAGCATACCTGCTAGCAGCTGCGAGTGCACTATGGTGTACTGCAGCCGTGGCGAAAATGCGAGCGTGCGCCGAGCCACTGTGTAATCTGCAACGTGCATAGCAGCTATGGGGGGAGGCGGACACCCAAAGGGGAAGTGAAGCAACTCTTTGATGTTAATGGATTTTCATTTTTCTTACGTCAAGCACTTAAATATAATTTTATACAGTACAAGGTTACGAACTAATGTTTAGTACGTACAACGAAGAAAGAAATGAACAAGAAAACATAGGACACATTATCACAACTGTCTTCAGAATGACTCTGGGACAGAGTTTCAAAATCAGGAATTATGTCACTTACTGCCAGTAATAGTTGATCACGAAGGTATATTTTGTCTGTCAGTCGTGATCTAAATTTGGTTTTTACTATTTTCATTGTTGAAAATAATTTTTCACAAACATAAGTTGTAGCGAATATGGCTTCAACAGAGCAGGAGAAAGAACGAAGCTTCGGATATTTATTTTTTGGCAAAGATTTGAAAAGTTCAAAATTTGTCAAATCCTTACATCTAGATTTCATTTAACATCAAATTGTAAATCTGTGAGTTTAAATTGAAGACCTAACCGCATTATTGGTACATCTTCTAAAAAAGGATCGACGTACCGTGATGATGATGATGATGATGATGATGATGATGATATTTAACAATAATAATAGCAACAACAATTAACCTTTTAATGTTTCATGAGTGACATGTAGTATAATGCAGTTTTATGTTATACAACCGTTTTCCTCGTAATACTTGTGGACAAATCATACATTTAATATTCTCATCATATTGGCAGCAAAAGAATGCGTCCTCCCATCCTACTTGAAACTTTCGTTGTTTTTTGAGAGAGACATTGCGACGATACGCCACTCGCAGGTCAGAGACAAATACAAAAGGAACGGAGTTTGACTCCAGTGAGTGAGAGGGTAGGGGTTGGAGAAGGTAGGAAGCAAGAGAAATGCACAGCTATCATTGCGAGCCACAATGTGATCGCGAGTCACATTTTCGCCACGGCTGGTGTACTGTGTTCTCCGCGGGTAAAAGACGCTAGCCCCAGGGTGCTCTGTTTTAAATGATTCAGAGAGAACCTCGGAACAAATCTCAGATAACTTGTCCCAACCGAGAATTGAACCCGGGCGCGCTTGTTTCACTAACGATTATTCCATAGCGTGTACTGCACAAAGACATTGCATAAGTAGCCAATATTTTAGCACACGCACTAAATTAGTAGACAACGCGAAATACCGGTTCAGATAGCAACAAAGAGTGTATCAGATTGTTACATTCCTGTGCTGTTCACACTGTACAAGCTAGAATGGAAGGATGACGAAACTATTTTAAAAAAAAGTAAGAAGCTGTATGTAGCAGGGCTTTTAGATAGATTTGGATTTTTTTTACAAAATTATAAAAATGACTGTCCCGCGCCGTGGCGTCGCGGTCTAAGACATCCTGCCTGGGACTCGCGTTACGGAATGCGCGCTGGTTCGAGTCCTCATGGGGGAAGAAATTTTCTCATGAAATTTCGGCCAGTGTATGGGACTGGTGCCCACCCAGCATTGTGATGCACTTGGGGAGCTACGATAGGTAGCGAAATCCGGTTGCGGATACCAGCTATAACGGCTGGGGGGATCATCGTGCTAACAACACGATACCTCTATTCTGGTTGGATGATCGTCCACCTCTGCTTCGGCATGTGGGCGTGAGGCCAGCAGCCGACTGGTCGGTCTAGGCCCTTCACGGGCTGTAGTGCCACGGATTATTATTATTATTATTATTATTATTATTATTATTAATATAAAAATGACTCGTGAAAATGACTCGTAAAACGTAATTTCACTCCTATTTCGCAGAAACATTAGGCCTACAATACATGTACAAGGTAGAGCATCCACCCGCCAACGTAATGACATTCGCCCTCTAATGTAACGAATATTGCACACTTTTATCAATGCCAATAGGGCGCTATAATGCAATTTTGAACACTTTTATCACACACACACAGAGAGAGAGAGCGAGAGAGAGAGAGAGAGAGAGAGAGAGAGAGTGTGTGTGTGTGTGTGTCTGTCTGTCTATAGGGAGTCCTCAGCCTTACTTCTTTTCACCCCCTTTGGTCTCATTATCTGGTTGGGTTTTTACCGAGGTTTTCCCAAACCATAAGGCAAATGCCGGGTAATATCATCTCATTACAGCTCGTAAAAATATTGTTAAAAATTGTAGAAAATTACAAAATTGTAAAAGTATAAAAATTGTAAAATATTGTAAAAATTTGTAAAAATTGTAATTGTAATATTGTAAAATTTTTTACTTGTTCCACATCTTAAAACTTCATTGCTCATGTAATATCTGTGGAATATAACAAATGAAATGAAAAAAAAATGAAAAAATACATATAATGATTTAACGACGCTCGCAACTGCAGAGGTTATATCAGCGTCGCCGGTGTGCCGGAATTTTTGTCCCGCAGGAGTTCTTTTACATGCCAGTAAATCTGCTGACACGAGATTGTCTCATTTAAGGGGAGGCAGAGGTGAAATTTTCGAACAAAACTGAAGAAAAAATGAAAATTAGGTTTTTTTTCCATTCTTATTACCTTTATTTTGATATTCCGATGTTAGTTTTTGATTTTGTGCCCTTAAAAGTATGAAATTAAAACCAAGGTAACTGTATTACTATATTATTCCCATAATAAACTAATACTTATCATTATTTATATACCTTCTCTGAACATATAAATAAAAATAAATATTGAAAATTTCTTACAATATAGTGCATGGAGCATTTTATAGCAAACAATATAAAGTTTTATAAAATTATTAATATTTACAGAACTATTGTACTTAGAAAGTTGAAACTTGGTATGTCCATTACTAATAACATACTTAGTATCCATGATCAATTTCAAACCGGATAAATTTTGTGGATTTTGAAATATTCACCTCTGCCTCTCCTTAAACACACTTAAATGCCATCGACCTCGGCAGGGATCGAACTCGCAACCTCGAGCATAGAAGGCCAGCGCTATACCAACTACGCTACCGAGAGCGACTATATATATATACACATACATACATACATACATACATATTTTGGAATTATCACTACATAAACCCACTTATTATAAAAAAACACACTCAAAGAAGAAGATGCTATTATTAAAGTTGCCGTATTTTCTCCCCGCCATCACGGTCCAGTTCCACTAGGTGGCACCCAACACAGCACGTAGAAAGTATAGCAATATATGCAAACGAAATGATACTAAACGTGAAGAATGTTAATACAAGTGTGCAGTATTATGTGACAGGTTATATTATGTTAGGTTAGATTAGGTGTGTATTATGCGACAGGTTAGGTTAGATGTGGAGTATTATCTGAGAGGTTAGGTTAGTTTAGATGTGTACTGTCATTCTCTCAGGAGTTTAGTGCTGAGAAGAATGCGGTTCCGACTATTCTAGCGCAGTACTGGAGTGGGAGGGAACAGTGACAGCGGCAGTCTGGAAAGAAGTATAATCATACTGAAAAAATTCGCCCAGTTTACGAGAACATTTTGTCTATTAGTTTTCTAACGTATTTTTTGGCGAGATAGAGATACAACCATTCCTACTTACGTGTTCAGAAAAGGAAAGTATTGTAGAAAATTTTATCTGTCTCTCTGTCTGTCTGTCTGTCTGTCTGTCCGTCCGTCCGTCCGTCCGTCCGTCCGTCCGTCCGTCCATCCATCCATCCATCCATCCATCCATCCATCCATCCATCCATCCATCCATCCATCCATCCATCCATCCATCCATCTATCTATCTATCTATCTATCTATCTATTTATTTATTTATTCTGGTGAAGTTAAGGCCATCACACCACCAAAAATACAAATACAATAAAATAAGTAAAAAGAAAAATCATAAAACAACTACAATAATATAAATGAAAAGAAGAATCATACTATAAAATTGAGTGATTAGTGGAATTGAATTAAATTTGTAAAGTAATCAATTTAAATATACTGTAGGCTACTGCTGAACTCACTTGAGAAGTAAAACTACTTGATTTTTATTTTAAGATATCACCAACAAATGATTTTCGCATGACATTAGGAATCGTGTTTTTCACGATACCAATCAAACATATTCTAAAATTCCAATAGAATAAAACCAAAATCTTTTTTACAACATATTTCCTTAAAAATGACTTGTAACGGTGAAATATTTAATATGAGTAATTCATATAATATTAACATAGCTGACATCAGGGAGATGTTTGAGCAAAAATTGCAACAATATATTTAATATATTAATAACAAAACCATATAGGCTTAGGTAAACAATATGTATATGACATATTCACACACTACTACAAACTGAAGACTACATATTTTTGGACGATTAATACTTCCCACTCCGCTCGGCTCGGCTTGGTTGTAGCAACAATAGAATCTACCTGCAACCCCCCCCTCACCGATGACAAGAATACCTCAGGTCCCAGCGCTAAACTCGTCGGAGGAAGACAGTAGTATTACTACTATGTTCACGACACTGAAACCCCTCCATTCTCACCCTCAAATTATATCACATTCACGAAATATGGCCGTGTTCTTCATTCACGAACGACGATTTTGGTATATATGTAAGGTATGTATTTGGAGCGGGTTGGGTGGGCATACAACTCTCCTAGTGAACACATCCAATTTTCAGTATCTCATACTATAAATCCAATGCATTTTCGAGGTATTTTAGCAATTTCCTATACTGCCAGGTAAATAAATAACCTTCACCTAAATTTCGCATTTTCTATTCATTTTCGCATTTTATCGCGGATTGAAAACTGCGGTAATACACTTGACATGCTTCTAAACACAAAATTCCTCATTTTGACAGCATTTAGTACTTTTAAAATTTATCGTGTTTGCGAAAAATCTACAAAACTATTCATCGACAAACGCAGAGTGCATTAAAAATCAGACCTTAAACCTTACGACAAATGATATGTGGGAGATTGGAATTTAGTAAGTTGTGTAGTTTATTTAATAATAATAATAATAATAATAATAATAATAATAATAATAATAATAATAATAATAATAATAATGGGACATGTCCACACCTGTGGAGTAACGGTCAGCGCGTCTGGCCGCGAAACCAGGTAGCCCGGGTTCGAATCCCGGTCGGGGCAAGTTATCTGGTTGAGGTTTTTTCCGGGATTTTCCCTCAACCCAATACAAGCAAATGCTGGGTAACTTTCGGTGCTGGATCCCGGACTCACTTCACTGGCATTATCACCTTCATTTCATTCAGACGCTAAATAACCTAGATGTTGATACAGCGTCGTAAAATAATAAAAATAAATAATGGGACATAAACCTGACATTAAAAGTGAATGTTATGCGATCACCGCTAAAAATTATTTTCCGGAAAAACGAGTGTTGAGGTAAGTTTCGATAGTTTTGGAAGTGAAACTCGTCGAATTTGTAGGGGATTTCTTGCGGAGATGGATCTCAAAAGTCAAGGATTTTATAGAGAAATATTTCAAGTAAAGGAAATTGTTCGGAAATGTAGTAAATTACGTATGAAATGAGAGTTGTATGATAATGAAAGTGCAAACGTTGTGATTTCTATTGCAGGAAAGGAACGTAGGGACATAAAAGACACGATACGATGTAATGTGAGAACGTAAAACTTGCATTAATTCAATAACCACTGGAATACAGTGAAACACAACAACTGATAATGAAATAGACACAAAATTTCTGTAGTGTAACTTCGTTTCCATGTCGGATTACACTGACATCACCAAACAATAATCACCAGGTTTTGAAATTCCTGCAGAGATTCGTTAATGCAAGGCATAATAAAAGCCTAAACTAACCTAACTTGTCAAAGATTCGTATATACAAGACATAACAAAAGCCTAAACTAACCTAACCTAACCAGTCACAGATTCGTATAGGCAAGGTGTAGCCTGAGTGTACACTAGCGTGAAATTTTCATAATGTCGCCAAAGTTATGTTGGTATTACAGAGGAAGGTATGTAAGCGATGTGGGAAGAGAGCTACCTCAGCGCTCGTTTAACCGAATTTGCTTATAAATCCAAGAGATTATCGTCCATGTGAGAGAACGGAAGTCGGGAGCTAATACGGATGACTCGAGAAATTTGGTAGGTCTGCAACCTAATCACAAACTGCTGACAACAAACCTACAGCAGCGAACGTTTTTTTCCTTATAAAGCATCAAATTTGCACGATTCACCCGTAAATAAGCCCTTGTCTTCCGCTCTCCTGCCTTGTCGTGCACTCCACCAGGTCAAAAACATACAAACAATGAAATTGAACTAAAAGTGAATTGAAGAAAGAAAGATTATTACATTAATACTTTAAAAAAGGTATATTACTTGTTAAACTAGCGCTCAGGTAGTTCCCTTCGTATTCCGTTTATACGAATCTGTGACAGGTTAGGTTTGGTTAGTTCAGTGGTTTTGTGGTGAATCTTGAATTTGATATTTCCAGTATAGGGAATTAAAAACAAACACTGAAAATACCTTAATTTTGTAGTGTGGAGTAGTAGAAACTCGATGTGATCACTGGGAGAGCTGTGTTCCCACCCACCCCTCCCCAAATAGGTTCCTTACTTATATAGGAAAATCGTTGTACTTGAATGAAGAAGGCGGCCATATTTCGTCGTTGTGACGTAATTTGAGGTGGAGTGGGAGAATGATTGCAGTGTCGCCAACTGTGGTAACCATTCATATAATGTTACACACCTAACCTAACCTAACCTAACGTACTACACACCTATTGTAATATTCCACACGTTTAGCACACCTGTTGTTACATTCCTCACATTAGTTTCATTTCATTTCCCTGCTACACCTATAGCCTATCATCTGCTGGAAGTCAGAGTCATCTAGTGGAAGTGAAGTGAAACTGCGACTATGTTAATTACGTTTCCTAAGTTGATTCTGTGTTATCTGCAAGAATTATTGTGTCATTGTAGTGATAATTGCATATGCATTGCACAATAAAAATTGAAATGTGTCGCGGCTGTGATAAAAGTGTTCTGAATTGATTTCCAGCGTCACAATCCCAGTGATAAACGTGTGAATATTCGTAAGGAGTCCGCTGGAAGTGGCAATAGGAAAATGAAGATTGACCGGTATTGTTATGCCTTGTACATACGATCAACTGCATATTCACAAAAAAAACATCCCTCATAAATTCAACGATTTTCACTCCCGAAATCAACGGAACTACCTCAACGCTAGTTTCACCATATCGCCTACTAAATTCTCATGTCTCGTAGTATTTCATCTCTTATACGTTTGTAGGTCTCATTTTACAAGCGTTCTGGGATTGTCGACAATGATGAAAGACTAAAGGCCCATTCAAAATGAAAATTAAACATGACCGTAACATAAAACAGAAGTTTGCGGCCAGGCTACCAAATGGGATCATTCACAGTGATTCACATGAACACTGACATTAACATTACTGTAAGACGTTAACATGAAAGTTTGCAAACTCCAAACTTTCATGCTTATGCTTACGTGATTTTCAAACAGAACACAATGGTGGAGCGCTGAAGTATACGACAGAATATGAGGAAATGGCGTCGTTATTATGTTTCCATGGTCACCAAGTATGTTTGCTGTTATGTTTATGTTCCTATCGTGAATGATGGTATGACTTCTCGATTTTACCGTAACGTTTCTTAAATTAACGCTTACGTATGTTTAAGTCCACACCTGTGGAGTAACGGTCAGCGCGTCTGGCCGCGAAACCAGGTGGCCCGGGTTCGAATCCCGGTCGGGGCAAGTTACCTGGTTGAGGTTTTTTCCGGGGTTTTCCTCAACTCAATACGAGCAAATGCTGGGTAACTTTCGGTGCTGGACCCTGGACTCATTTCACCGGCATTATCACCTTCATATCATTCAGACGCTAAATAACCTAGATGTTGATACAGCGTCGTAAAATAACCCAATAAAAAAAATACGTATGTTTAATTTTCATTGTGAATGAGCCTTTACGGTTTAGCATTTCACCTATACAGTTGAACGTTTTGTTGCACAGTACGCAAATTCCGAAAATGATAGTAGTAGTAATAATAATAATAATAATAATAATAATAATAATAATAATAATAATAATAATAAATACTTGGAGATTTGAAACTGAAAAGGTTTTAGCACGCTGAATACTTACAAAATCTGTCTTCGTATTCTTCCTCCATGGTCAACTCTTCGTCCACGGTCAACGCTTGCACAACTCCTTCGCACGGTCAGCGTCACCACTCGAATGAAATGTTACAATTTATGTGCACTATTGGCACCAGGAGCGCTGACCTCCAGCTTCCTTCCAGCACCTTCTACCACAATGAGTGGTGACTGATTTGTGTTGTGCAACTTGGATGTTATGCTTCTTCTTGCATCCGGAACAACGCACTGTTATCAAGCTGGAAATCTGTCTCCAGCTATAACTGCATTCAATTGATAAGTAAGCGTCATAAGAACAATGAGTAATAAAGCGATAGCCTCGAACTGAAGGTGTTAGAGTTGAATAACTTCTAGTAATGTACTTGTGCATGTTTCTTATTTTATTTTAGCCTATGTATTTAAAATTAACTTTGAAGTTTTGTCTTCAAAATAACATATAAATTATGGTTATACTGTTATATCATTATTGCGCCACCAGGCAGCACCTTGCTAGACGGTACAAAAGACAAATTTTTAACTTTGAATAACGTTTATCTATGAGTCTATGCGCGTAACATATTTAAATGGCAATAACATCAGTGGCGTACGAAAAATTTTGCCAAGAGCGGGGTCATTATGAAAAACTGTTTACAATTTATATTATCGGTACTTTAAATGTTGTGTATTATTATTATTATTATTATTATTATTATTATTATTATTATTATTATTATTATTATTATTAAAATATGAACTATCAAGTAGCAAGTAAAGAGATAGGTTTGGAAGTAAATCCCGAAAAGACAAAGTATATGATTTTGTCTCGTGACGAGAATAAGGTACACGTACAAAATAACGCCACCCTAACACTTCAGTCACTTTTGCTCTGGAAATAAGTTATGTACAAACACGAAAATTATTAAATAGAAACTGTAATCTTATCTTTACAAAATAGCACAATGAAAATGGATATATTATATACCGAACAAGAATTAGAACTCAAATAGGAAAACTTTGTAAACTGGCGTTATTAGGAACAGGTTGTCCAAATAACGCCAACTATTTTCTAGTAACCTATACACTTATAATTGTTAATGAATTATTTTTCCTAAGCAACACAAATTGAACTAAGTGACTACTGTAAATTTGAGTTTCTGTTAATAAAAGATACAAAATCAGTCATTACTAATGAAAGATTCTTGATCTGAAACTGAAACTCCAGATGGATTAGGAAAATGTGTTTTCCAGTGACTCCTTACTTTAAAAAAAGAGATAATGTGAAACAATAGAAAGTTATTAAACACAAAAGCATTTTCCTTAGTTTAATATGAATATTTTCCAATAAGTAAAACAAAAAATTTAAGTTATGTAAAATAAAAAAAAAAATAAGAGTTCGATAATATTGAACCAATATCATCACTGCACATTCTAAACATTTGTAAGTTGAAAGCTTAGTGATTTTCCTGATGTTTTCACACTGATGCTGTACTGTCAGCCTTAGTACTAACATAACCTAAAATTTTGTCTGTAGACCTTTAACGCCACATGGCGTTAAAGCGCTACTGAGCACTTGAAAACATGACATGCCTGTTTCTCTAACATTTTCAAATTTTATAGGTAGCAAATACTTTCTATACATAGAAGAATGTTTAAGGATCACGAAAATATATAGTTTAATATAGTTATTATTTTCTCAACACACAAAATAAAATATTGCCTCTTACCTTGATATAAGAACAGCCATTCACTACCAACACACAACAGGAAAATGATGGAATATAATGTCACTCGTAAATGTCAGCGGACAGCTAGTAACTCATTTCATCACTAGATTGCAAGCCAATGCAGGCTATAGTAGTGCACTACCGAAAACTTGTGTCGTTAACAAATTTTAATAGGGTGGCGTTAAAGGTATACATGGCGTTATTTGGCTTAGGGACCTTATTGTACGAAATGGAAATATAAAAATTGGAAATTTATCCTTTGAAAAGGTGGAAAAATTCAAATACCTGGGAGCAACAGTAACAAATATAAATGATACTCGGGAGGAAATTAAACACAGAAAAAATTTGGGAAATGCCTGTTATTATTAGGTTGAGAAGCTTTTATCATCCAGTCTGCTGTCAAAAAAAATCTGAAAGTTAGAATTTATAAAACAGTTATATTACCGGTTGTTCTTTATGGTTGTGAAACTTGGACTCTCACTTTGAGAGAGGAACGTAGGAAGAGTCCACTGAAAGAATGATGGATGTCATTTGGAATACATTTTTCAGGAGAAGCAATTGAAAGTTTGAAATGCTTAGCGCTCAAAGCTTAACAGTGAATTTCCGACAATTACTGGATAATGACTATCAGTGTTAATGCCATATAACTCTCTATGTACATTCTATGTCTTAAGGTATGCATTGACAGTTTTGGTTCATTTTCGACAAAAAGCGACATACATCGTTCTTGCAGTGGACTGACTCTTCAGAGGTCAAGGGTGTTTGAGAATAAGGTGCTTAGGAAAATATTTGGGGCTAAGAGGGATGAAGTTACAGGAGAATGGAGAAAGTTACACAACACAGAAATGCTCGCATTGTCTTCTTCACCTGACATAATTAGGAACATTAAATCCAGACGTTTGAGATGGGCAGGGCATGTAGCACGTATGGGCGAATCCAGAAATGCATGTAGAGTGTTAATTGGGAGGCCGGAAGAGAAAATACACCTGGGGAGGCCGAGACGTAGATGGAAAATAATATTAAAATGGATTTGAGGGAGGTGGGATATGATGATAGAGACTGGATTAATCTTGCTCAGGATAATAATAATAATAATAATAATAATAATAATAATAATAATAATAATAATAATAATAATGTTTTATTTTCGCTGGCAGAGTTAAGGCCATAAGGCCTTCTCTTCCACTCAACCAGCCTTAATCAATACAATACATAAATTTAAATTACAAATATTTTCACTACACTTAAAAGGTTCTCCAGCAATAATCTTCACTACACATTTATTTAAATTTAGATAAATCTATAAGGTAAAGTAGTAACTTAATTCATGAGCTAATTTAATTCAATGAATTATAATTAATTTAATATTTGAGATAGCTAGTAAAATGATGAAAATTAATTTAATATAAGCTTACTAGGACTATGTTACAGGGAGAATATATATATTTCTATTTCTATAATGAGAATGAGAATATTAATGAGGATAGGAACCGAAGGCGGGTTTATGTGAGGGCGGCAATGAACCTCCGGGTTCCTTAAAAGCCAGTAAGTAAGTAAGTATGAACTATCAAATGCACAAAACCTTAAACGAACTTTTCACAATAAAGTCAGAACTAAAACGGGTGAATACCTCTCTTAAAAGAGTTCAAAATCGACAATGCACGATATTTGACATGCACACTACAGAACTGTCAAAACAACCTCGTCAGTATGTTTCACAAGTTACAGTTCATATTGTGTCAGCTTCATTTCGTTTGCAAGGTCGGTACTAGGGGGTAGGTCTCTCTATAATAAAGAGAGCATTATTATTATTTGAACATGGCGTACCACCAAGCACAGGAATTATTTGAAGGAAGGGTAGGAGAGCTATGTTTTATATCAATGTATATTTTACTACACTGACGGTGAAAAAGTAGAGAAGGGAAAACATTTATGGATAAAAATAATATTCAAATTTAAATATGTATTTTTTTTTTTATTCAAAGGGGGGTTCAAACCTGGAAACCCCCCTTGCGTACGCCCCTGAATAACACAATAAATGTCGAAGAGAGATAACACAAGTACATAGGCCTATATGCTAATTAGAGATTAAAGAAGAGGCTTTTTTTCTTATGTATTTATATCTTATAAGGAAATGGAGAAGAAAAGATCTCTAACGAGAAATTCCAATTTGTAGAATTAAATACGTTCTGTTTCAAATTTTATAGGATGCAGTGTATGTAACATCAAGTATGAAAATATATAAAATGAATGTAGCCACAATGAATCAATCTTCAGAATAATATTAGTAACAGTAATACAATAACAATGTAATAATAATAATAATAATAATAATAATAATAATAATAATAATAATAATAATTGAGTCGCCCATTTCCAGAAACCGTTAAGTACACAAAAATTCAAATTACAGAAAAGCGAATTTGGAAACAAATGACAGTTTTTCTTGATTTCTGTAAAATTTTGTTCGATGGATTTAACAGGTATCGGAAATGGACGACTCAATTGTAAATTACAACAATGACATAGTTTTTTTCATATAAGCATAGTACACAATTCTTCCTCAAAATGTATGCTCATTTGCGTATTGTCCTTTTACAAGGACACCTGTTTCTAGCTCACCCATTTACAACTAGAATATTTCGACACCTACATCAAGTACTTCAATGATATACTGCAATGAATGTGATTTCTAATATACACAAAAATTGCAAAAAAAAAAATATTATTTTCTCGCATATCTGTATAAACACAGGAAGATTACTTTATATGTTTACATGTTCTGTAGATCCATAGATTTGTATATGATTTTAACGGAGGTAATTTCCTTACTCTCCTTGGTAGTAGTAAGTTTTAAAGAATCTTAGTAGCAGGAGGATTAATAAAAAATAGATCCTCTTTTTCTTTACAATGCATCCTGAGTTAATAAACATGACCTAAATGATTGATTAAATGGTAAAATTACTAGTGTTAAATTATATAACCACGTGTGATTAACAGCTGTTTCGGTGCATCCTTCACACCATCATCAGAGCCTACTAGATCCCGGCGTCATCTCGATATCGCTGCCTGTTGTAGGGGAGTCCACACCTGTGGAGTAATGGTCAGCGCGTCTGGGCGCGAAAGCAGGTGGCCCGGGTTCGAATCCCGGTCGGGGCAAGTTACCTAGTTGAGGTTTTTTCCGGGGTTTTCCCTCAACCCAATACGAGCAAATGCTGGGTAATTTTCGGTGCTGGACCCCGGACTCATTTCACCGGCATTATCACCTTCATTTCATTCAGACGCTAAATAACCTAGATGTTAATACAGCGTCGTAAAATAACCCAGTAAAATGAAAAATGAAAATAAAATGTTGTAAGGGTGCGTTTGCGTGTTGAAAAGTGGAGTCGAATTGTGTGTGTTCTAAAATAGATCTGTGTATTGAGGATTTGATTAGAGTGTGTTTTAGTGTGTCTGTATATTTCATCTTGTTCTAGTGTGTTGAGTTTTTGGTTTTTGGGTTGTATATGTATAATTTCCATGTCTGTACTTATGTTATTGTATGTATGGATAGCATTAGTTATGTGTTCGGGATATGTAGATGTATTGTTTCCACATAACTAATGCTAACCATACATACAATAACATAAATACAGACATGGACATCCTACACATACAGCTCAAAAACCAAAAACTCAACACACTAGAACAATATGAAATAAATAGACACACTAAAACACACCCTAATCAAATCCTCAACACACAGATCAATTTCAGAACACACACACAATTCGACTCTACTTTTCAACACGCAAACGCACCACTACAACAGGCAGCGATGTCGAGATGACGCCGGAATCTAGTAGGCTCTGATGATGGTGTGAAGGGTGCACCGAAACAGCTGTAAGCCACTCGTGGTTATACAGGGACATCATTTTATTTTTACTTCAATTTTTATTGTACCTGAGTTTTTGAATGTACTTCACTCTCACCCCTTCTGCTAATGACATTCAACTGTCCTCCACACAGATCCAAAACCGCATATACAGTCATAGTAGCCTTATGGTCATAGTAAACAGTACGCTCCAAAAATATGTTCACGTTTTCCAGTAACGAAAAAACTTTCAATATTGAATCATTTTCGCACAGGTACTGTCGTCAATTTGCCTACGTCGCATCCCGGTTTCCCCCACCTGCTTCTATTCGCCCCTCTGTAAAGGCTAATGGCTGGGCTGTCTTAGCTCTTTTCTGAAAATATTAATTTCTGTTATGAATTGGACGTCTACGTAACATTACATAACTGTTTAAAATTACTTAAATAGAAGGACCTCGTTAAGTAATTAACTGTCACGTGACTTCCCCCCTTTCTACGACCCTGCGACATAAACACTTGGACGGGCAGTAGACAGCATGTCTGAGTAACTTCATCTTTTCGGATCGGGCAGAAGTGAAGATTGAATTTACAGTACGTAAGGTCTCTTTTATAGAGAAGGTACAGAATTATTTCAACATGAGTTACTGATACGAAGTACGAACCTGGTAACTGGAATTACGTAAAATAGTCTATAGTGCGATAATATGCACAAAAGAACTGAAGCCTGTATCGAAATAAACGGCCACCGTTTTCAAAAATGTGTTTAAATAGCCATATTATGATTATTTTTCAACTTAACTTCATTCTCTATTGTGTACGCTAATGTGCTGTAGACAGTATAATATACACAGCATAATGAATACGTCCGCATGGACAGCTCAGTTCGTTAGTAAAAACACTTATTGTTAATATTGTACTGTACTTTGATTAAAGAAAAAACTAATGAAAATTATCAAATTCAAAAGCGTGATATTTCCTAGTTTACGTAAATGAATGAACTACTTTTCTTCCCTCCTATACCTAGTAAAGTGATTTGTTTGGATATTACTTCAGTATCACCAAACTCCAGTCGTGGAAGGGGGTAGCAAACGGTGTTTCCGGTTGTCAATCTTTGATACAAAGGTATAGCCAGGTTAATATTAAAAAGTTAGTAAAAATAAAATGATGTCCCTGTATAATTTAACACTAGTAAGTTTACCATTTAATCACTCATTTATATTTAAGTGTTAAAAGTAGTGTACGCAAGATTCAAGATGGAAACATGACCTACTAACAAAAAATATGAAATAAAAGGTACACGTAATTAAGAATCAATGCGAACTTGACTATATATTTTCCAAGAATTTTTTGCTTGATTTTAGGTTCTCTATCCACTCTCCAAAGGAATTCTACATATTCGGTAACAAGCTGAATATAAGTGCAAAATGTCCCAATATGTGCGTGGGAGCATACAACCGTCTCGTGTCCGGTCTTCGAAAATACATGCTCAGAACCCATCGGGAATCGAACCCACGGCCGTGACGTTTCGCCTTGAACGCGACGCTACCGCTTCTTTCCCATGTAATACACTTTCACCCCATATTACCTTCCGTAACTTTTACAGGCGAAGAAATTCCATGAGTCACTAGATTTTCAAAACTCGTTTCGAAACTTTGTTCGACATGTCCATCCTGGTGACACTTCTCTGCTGAATAGCCATTGATTTAACAGAATTCCCTTCTTTAGAAGTCGAAGGCTTCGCTAAAGTTTTCCTCGTTTTCAGAAATAAATATATTGGCCACAGAAGTGAGATTTTTCCTCTTCAGTCCTGGGCGGTTATTTAACTCCTTACTAGGCGTAAGCATATATTCGCGACAAGGAAAGAGAGGCTTGGGTCTGGGAATTGGTGTAACTAATTGCGACACTACACGAGGGAAATTTAAGGTGTGCTTCAACATGAGTTACTGTCGTCTGAGGAGGGAATAACATATCGATTTTCAAAACTGGGGAACATTTGCAGCCCACTTCAATTTTTAATCATGTCACTTCTTGAATTTTTACTGACTTTAATAAGATGGAAAAGTTCAAAATAAGTTCAGTGAATTACAAAGTTGGAGACTATTTTGAGAATAAGACAAAGCATTTTCTTAGAATGAAAAATAGCGATTGCTCAAAATGACTTCCGACTACAACCCAAAGAGTAAGAGACATCAGTTCATATTGAGGAAAATTTTAGTGAGAACTCCGCACACCAAACAGTATTATTGTTATTATTATTATTATTATTATTATTATTATTATTATTATTATTATTATTTCGTCACAGCACTTCTTTACATGTAATGGTGTACCTCACATTTCTGTATCCGGTGCCACCATTAACATATTATTACAATAACACATTATTTGCAGTACACGTCTACACAAATACTCCCAATTGCACTATGTAACTTTTTTGTTACTTGGTCAATCTCCCCTTCAGTATTTCTTCTATATTTATTTTGCTATTCTCTATTTGTTCATTAATCCTAATATATCTAATATTATATACTCCTTTCAAATCCCCTTTTTCCTCTAACTATTATTCACTAAAATCTCAATTTCAATTTTTCTCTATAAATTATCATATTGAATTATTTGTCCTATTTCTTCTTTGACCTTTTCTCCTATCTTCCTCTTATAATCATTTACTGTCCCAACATTCAAATGTTAGTACTAATTTTATGCTGTCACTTGTTCACTTCTCTTAACCCTTTCTCACTATTTTCACTCATTCCTATTTGCGCTCACCTTCACTTTCTTGCTATTCTGCTTACACCTAATCCTTTGTTACTATTCTCACTTCCTATAGATACTTATATTTTATTCTACTAAATTTATTATTATTATTATTATTATTATTATTAATATTATTATTATTATTATTATTATTATTATTATTATTATTATTACTATTAATTTATTACATTCGTCAGTCATATTTTGAGATGCAGTGTTTTTAGTTTTTGTACTGAAATAACCATTACGTTTCGTCCACTTTTTTGTCCACTCACACATTTATCCATGTCATGATTCGTCCATTAAGTCTTGTCCACTGACCATTTAGTCCATTTTCATGCTTCGTCCATTATATTTTCGTACACTGACTATTTCGTCCACTATGGCAAAAAATAAATGATATGAAATATATTTCATTTGGTAAAAATATTATTTATTTATTTATTTATTTATTTATTTATTTATTTATTTATTTATTTATTTATTTCAAATATAAATGACACTCGGGAGGAAAGTGGCCCATAACAGAAATGGGCCACGGACCACTTCCCTTCCCCCACTCTTTCTCTTCTACTATCACAAAGAACTTGCTAATTTCTTAGATAAAAACCCTGAATTATGATAATAGGGGAACATAAATATATTGTAAGTTCACAGGGCTAACGGCTTCCAAGCTGGGTACCTGGTTCTAATGAAGTGCACTGGTAGCAATCTAAAACATGGGGGCATGAGATAGTTACTCTGCCTGCCATTAAAAATTCACTTCACTAAATCCCCAAGGTTTAAAAAAAAAAAAAAAAAAAAATATGGGAAATGCGTGTTACTATTCGGTTGAGAAGCTTTTGTCATCTAGTCTTCTGTAAAAAAATCTGAAAGTTAGAATTTATAAAACAGTTATATTACCGGTTGTTTTGTATGGTTGTGAAACTTGGACTCTCACTTTGAGAGAGGAACAGAGATTAGGGGTGTTTGACAATAAGGTTCTTAGGAAAATATTTGGGGCTAAGAGGGATGAAGTTACAGGAGAATGGAGAAAGTTACACAACGCAGAGCTGCACTAATTGTATCCTTCACCTGACATAATTAGGAACATAAAATCCAGACGTTTGAGATGGGCAGGGCATATAGCACGTATGGGCGAATCCAGAAATGCATATAGAGTGTTAGTTGGGAGGCCGGAGGGAAAAAGACCTTTGGGGAGGCCGAGACGTAGGTGGGAAAATAATATTAAAATGGATTTGAGGGAGGTGGGATATGATGGTAGAGACTGGATTAATCTTGCTCAGGATAGGGACCAATGGGGGGCTTATGTGAGGGTAGCAATGAACCTCCGTGCTCCTTAAAAGCCAGTAAGTAAGTATTTATTTATTTTGTTATTTATTTGTTTATTTGTTTAATTGTTTATTTGTTTATTTATTTGTTTATTTATTTATTTATTTATTTATTCATTCCGGTATAGTTAAGGCCATCAGGCCTTCTCTTCAACACCACCAGAAATACAAATACAATAATAGAAATAAAAAGAAAAAAATACACTATAGATGTGTTGTTGAATGTACATACTGTTTGTATTATAAACATGATTAGTCATCATTTTCTTCTTCCTGAAGAACTTCAGCAGGGTTAATTTTTCATCTATATGAAATTCCTCTCAGATATGTTTCGAGTCGACTTTCGTTCTTGTAGTCTTCATGCCTTGTAACATTTCCCTGGTGCGTTCATGATTGATATACATAAGTCTGACTTAATGGTGCATGGACTCGCGTGTGTTCTCCCAAAAATTGAGTAATTATAGTCCGCGTCACCGTTTTTGGCGTGTGAAATAAGTAGTGGGAACGTTAAGTACGAGTGTTTTACATTTGCCGCAGTCAGTATGACAACTGTGTTGGCAAATGGCTGATGTGACGTTTATAGAAAGTGGTATCATTCTCAGCTACACTAGCAACATGTTCACAAACTGGGCACTATATATCTAGGACACACGCCAAAAACGCTGGCGCCAGCTGTACCTTCTCATTTGATTCCTGTTCATCCAGCAATACTTCCGAAAACTTCCAAATGTTGGGATGATGAACAACCATGAGTTTTTTTTTTATTTACTATGCCAACCTTCGACGGCATTGTTAGTCCTCTGTTCCAAACTCAAGACTGCTTCGTACATATTCCATGCTTCCGGTGGAAATCTTGCATTGCGCTCCATTCTCCTTCTTCTTCGACGAATCTCTCTCACATAAACTCTTTCTATGAATTCTGCAACTTCTTCAGTCTCTTCTGTTGCTCTCTCGCCACAAAATCAAATATTTCAAAAACATCTTGTAAAGGTACAAATGGTAGTCCAAACAACATTGCGGCATCTCAGCGACAATCACTGATTGCAGATGGCCGAAAGGTTATGGACATAAAAGATGTGAACAAAATATGTGGATGCACGTGAATTGTATGAACCAATCGGTAATGGACAAGACAACGTGGACGAAAGTGAGTGGACAGAAGGTGATGGACGAAACAAATTGTGGACAAAAGGTAGTGGACGTAAGGCCCGCAAACCGAAATAACAGTATGTGATGTATTCTAGACTTTTGCCTTGTTCCGATATGAAAATTAGGGGATCGAAGTACTTTGAATATATTTTAGGATGAACATACAGATAGGTTGTCCCGTGTTGTGTCAGTTAAGTGTGAAGTGTGTTGTGTAAGTGAAGTGTGTTTGTATCAGTGAAGTTTTATAGTTTATAATGGCAGTGCAAAGTATTTGAACTGTGTAATGTTTTTGAAGTGTTAGTGAAATCAGAGTAGGATCAGTGAAATGTGTCGTAGTTCCAGTGAAGTGAGTGAGTTGTCAACGAAATGAGTGTAGTGCCTTGTTCCGATATGAAAATTAGGGGATCGAAGTACTTTGAATATATTTTAGGACGAACATACATATAGGTTGTCCCGTGTTGTGTCAGTTAAGTGTGAAGTGTGTTGTGTAAGTGAAGTGTGTTTCTGGCAGTGAAGTTTTATAGTTTATAATGGCAGTGCAAAGTATTTGAACTGTGAAATGCTTTTGAAGTGTTAGTGAAATCAGGGTAGAATCAGTGAAATGTGTCGTAGTTCCAGTGCAGTGAGTGAGTTGTCAGCGAAAGGAGTGTAGTGCTGAAAGGTACTTGTGCAGGTATGAACACATCATACTCGTGGGTTTATTTCGAACTTAGGGTTAAGATGCAAATTATAAATAAATAATAAATTTAGCCTGCTAGATCCCGTAAGGGCAAGGGCCTCCTGACTGACAGGGCTTGGCTCAGAGACTTCACTCGTTAGGTGAGCTGGTCCTAAGGAGTGATATCAGCGAACTTGGCTGCACTACTTCGTTTCTATATACACAATGAAAATGCAAATTGGATTTACTTCAAATGTTATTATGAGTGATCGTGCTTCATTTAATTTAGGAAGCTTCCTGTTATTATTATTATTATTATTATTATTATTATTAATTGTGTTTGTTACTAATTGTCATTATTGAGTGTAATTAGTTACCACTGCCACCGGGTATATACCCATTTGCAGTGTGAGTAAATACATACCTACATACATTGAAGGAAAGAAAACATGTAATTCTTAAAGGAATTAATTTATATTCCCAATTAAGCTGTATAAATATCATTGTTCATCGTTGATAATAATCATGCTGTTGCTGCTGTAATTCAATATTGGTAGCTCATAAAATATTTGTACAATTCTCAGTTTAGAAGTAAAGGTAAACTTGCGGGTTGTCGAACGTTAATGATGATCTGTTTAGTAAGCTGAAGAATTCAAGGAATATTAGGGTTCAGTCTGATGTAAGGATACTTAAAAATTGGCTGTAAAACTGTGTTGTATTTCTTGCAGTCTAATTGTTAAGATAAGTATCACGTGCAAAAAACAACCACACAGTCAACTGGAAAGCGCGTGGGCGACAGGAAGCAAAACAACTGTGTCTGGGACTAGCTGATAAGAATATCGAATGCGTCAACTCTTAACTGATCAAATACTCGTTCGGACGTTCTACTGGAGTCCCATACATTCAATTAAAAATCTAAAGCCACCTCATAAGATACAATAATTGAAGTACAGGGACATCATTTTATTTTTACTAACATTTCTGATATTAACCTGCCTATACCTTTGAATCAACGGTTGCTAACCCCTTCCATGACTGGAGTTCGATGGCGTAATATACAAACAAATCACTTTACTAGGTATAGGAGGGAAGAAAAGTAATTCATCCATTTACCTAAACTAGGAAATATCAAGCTTTTGAGTTTGATAATTTTCATTAGGTTTTTGTTTAATCAAAATACAGTACAGTATTAACAATGAGTGTTTTTACTCACGAACTGAGCTATTCATGCGGACGTATTCATTATGCAGTGTATATTAGAGTGTCTATAGCACATTAGCGTACACTATAGAGAATGAAGTTAAATTGAAAAATAATCATAATATGGATATTTAAACACATTTTTCAAAATGGTGGCGGTTCATTTCGATTAATGTATGTAATTCCAATTACCAGATTCGTCCTTCGTACTAGTAGGCCTAACTCATGTTGAAATAATTCTGTACCTACTCTATAAAAGAGTACCTTACGTATTGTAAATTCAATCTTCACTTCTGCTCGATCCGAAAAGATAAAATTACTCAGATATTCTATCTACTGTCCGTCCAAGTGATTATGTCGCAGGATCGTAGAAAGGAGGGAAGTCACGTGACAGTTAATTACTTAACGAGACCTGTTATTTAAGTTATTTTAAACAGTTGTATGGGTATAATATTACGTATATGTCCAATTCCTAACAGAAATTAATGTTCTCAGAAAAGAGCTAAGACAGCCCAGCCACTAGCCTTTACCGAGAGGCGAATAGCAGCTGGTGGGGAAAACCGGAATGCAACGTAGGCAAATGGACGACAGTACCTTTGCGAAAATGATGAAATATTGAAAGCTCTTTCGTCATTGGAAAACGTGAACATATTTTTGGAACGTACTGTGACGGTAAGGCTACTATGACTTGGATCTGTGTGGAAGACGGTTGATCTTCATTCGTAGAAGGGTGGGAGTGAAGTGCATTCAAAAACTCAGGTACAATAAAAATTGAAGTAAAAATAAAATGATGTCCCTGTACAATGCCTATTGCCCTCGTATTGCTTTCCTGTTCTCCAAGGCTTTGGTGATATAAATTTTATCATGTGACTTAATCGGCGATCTTGATGATGTAATTTGTTAGGTACAGAGTTTACGAGGTTCTTGCTTTTTGTGAGAAAGAATATACAGGAATGCTCCCACATTGAAATCTCTTTTTTTTTTTTAAGAACATTGGGGTCATGCCCGGTTTGTGTATTTTTAATAGGGTTATTTTACGACGCTGTATCAACATCTCAGATTATTTAGCGTCTCTATGAAATGAAGGTGATAATGCACCGAAAATTACCCAGCATTTGCTCGTATTGGCTTGAGGGAAAACCTCAGAAAAAAACTCAACCAGGTAACTTTCCCGGACCGGGATTCGAACCCGGGCCACCTGGTTTCGCGGTCAGACGCGCTGACCGTTACTCCAAAGGCGGTTTGTGTAGCTATGAAATGTAATTTGTACAATGAGACATGTAGGAAGCTACCTATGATTGAAGTACGTAGGGGAGAGTTGGGTAGTATCGGACATCGGGTAATATCGAACAGTGAGTTTCTTTCACCAGGTGATAGTATCTGAATGACATGGTTACGTTTCTGTGATGTCGCATACAGAAACGTGATCATGCCATTCAGGTACTACCATCCGCTGATAAATGAAATAAATGCACTGTTCGATACTACCCAACTCTCCCCTATACATTAAATCGAAAAATTTATCGAATAAAGAACATGCTTTGGGATTCAGTCATAGGCGGAGAGAGAACTGTTTCCTTGGACGGCCAAAGCAAAACCATAGAATGCCTATGTAACAGGGTTATATGGGACATCATTTACCTTTTCCCATCGTTATAGCTTGACTGTGGTATAGTATATCGTAATATGATCATTTAATGAAGGTATTTTTGGGGGGGGCATGTTTCTTACAGTTTTACATTCATATCCGCGATGTTTAGGGCTTGAACTGTAGGTTTACTACAAATTCTGCAGTTCTTGGGAAAAGTGGCATAAGTCAGTTTCCATAAAAACTTTTTTTAATAATTTATTGACAATTTACGGAACATCTGCTAGCTTGGGAAAGGAGACATAAGTATTTCTCCCATTACAATAATTCATACAGAAGAAAATCAAATCGACATAAACCAGTGTGAAGACAGTTTTGTTCCTTCTCCTGTAAAATTAACATTTTTGACTTGTGCCACTTTTCCCGAGCACTACAGAATTATAATAGGGCATAACTTAAAACAATCTGCCTCTTTTTCTCTCTCTCTCGTACAGAAACACATATACATCAATAAAACTACGTAACAGTGCTAATAGAAAATTTTTTTATATGATTCTTACCTTCCTGAAGATATTATATGCAATGTAAACTCTAATTATTTTATTTATTCTCGTCTTTAAATTTACACATTATACCAGGATCACTTTTCTTTTTTCTGCATTGTTGTGCAGTACGTTATTCATATTTCTCCAAGTGATGGCCTGAACACCTGCAGAATTCTAACACACGAGTACAGACTGTTACAAAAGAAACATTACAGTGTTTCCAGTCCTCAAATGAGGTATAGCAATTCTTATACATTCAGAAATTTAAAATAAATATTACAGTCCAGACATTGTATTCTTCACCTGACATAATTAGGAACATTAAATCCAGACGTTTGAGATGGGCAGGCCATGTAGCACGTATGGGTGAAACCAGAAATACATATAGAGTGTTAGTTGGGAGGTCGGACGGAAAAAGACCTTTGGGGAAGTCGAGACGTAGATGGGAGGATAATATTAAAATGGATTTGGGGGAGATGGGATATGATGATATGGAGTGGATTAATCTTGCACAGGATAGGGACTGATGGCGGGCTTATATGAGGGCGGCAATGAACCTCCGGGTTTCTTAAAAGCCATTAAGTAAGTAAGTATAACATGAGCTAATCGCTCTGGAAATCTGCAAACCTATTTAACTTCCACTCTGTACAAGGGAGGACCTATAATAGTTGTCCATACACTAACATATAATGAGAACTTGGATTTGAGTGTTCATATTTTTCACTTAAGTTTAGACTCACTTCTGTTGTATAATGTTTGTATTATTTCTCTTATGCATGTACTTAATTACAAATGGCTTTTAAGGAACCCGGAGGTTCATTGCCGCCCTCACATAAGCTCGCCATCGGTCACTATCCTGCGCAAGAATAATCCAGTCTCTATCATCATATTCCACATTCCTCAAATCCATTTTAATATCATCCTCCCATCTACGTCTCGGCCTCCCCAAAGGTCTAACACTCCATATACATTTCTGGATTCGCCCATACGTGCTACATGCCCTGACCTTCTCAAATGTCTGGATTTAATGTTCCTAATTATGTCAGGTCAAGAATACAATGCGTGCAGTTCTGCATTGTGTATCTCTTGTTTTCTACGTTTTTAATATATGACGTTTGGCCCACTTGGGCTCTGAACCCTTCAATTGTGTTTTAAAGTTTGCGCGTTCTTGCGCATTTATCAGTAATTTTTTTTTTCAGTGGTGGGGCATACGGTAGCTGTTCCTTGTTTCGCTTAACAGCAGAAAAGAATAATGAAATGAGGAAGTTTCTAATGACTTGTGAGTGTTTTAGGCCTGTAAAATAATCACATGACATCGAATATCAGGTTAAGAATACATTGGACACATTTTTATCTAACCTTATCAAACGCACAGCGAATCAGAACGCAAAACACTAGCTGGAAGAAATTAATAACTTCTCTGCATTCTAACGATTTGTTATGAAACTTTGTACATGCCTTACAGGTGGCACACCTGTTTTGTGTATAAAATCTGATTACGTATGAACAAGAAAAACTAACCCCTTATAGCAGGTGCTTTTCAGCAAAATTAGTAACTTGTCTCCTATCTAACAGATTTTTATGACACTTTATACAGAAGTTACAGGTGGAATATATTTTTTGTATACAAAGTCTGATTATGTTTTATAAGAGAAACTGCCACTTTGTAGTGGTGCATTTAGACAAAATTAATAACTTCTCTCCTATATATTTTTATGAAACTTTGTACAACAATTAGGCCTACAAGTAGCATACAGATGTAATCAGTACTTGTACATAAAATATATATGCTACCTGTAACTCCTGTACAAAGTTTGATACAAATCTGTTAAGTAGGAGAGAAGTTAATTTTGCGTAAATGCCCTGCTTGTAAAGGGATACTTCCTCTTATGGAACCGTAAATATAGTTTGTACACAAAAAATATATTCTAGATGTAACTTCCATACAGTGTTTTATAAAAATCTGTTAGATAGGAGAGAAGTTATTATTTTAGTCTAAAATCACCCTCTATGAAGGGGGTAGTTCCTCGTACACAAACGTAGTCAGAGTTTGTACACACAAAGTATGTGCTATTTATAAGGTCTGTACAAAGTTTTATAACAATCCATTGGAATGCAGAGAAGTTATGAATTTTTTTCCAACTAGATTTTCGTTATTGCACACTGTGCGATGGTTTTTTCCTTGATGTGGAACCTCTGCTGTGCTGCTAGCTAAGAACAATGCAATACGACACTCGACTCCGAGGAACACAGAAAGAAAGGCTTGTATACGTTTTATGTCGCGACAGTTCGGTGAGTCACAGAGGTCACATGCCAAGCGCGAGCTATGTCTGGCGATCAACAGTTCGACCGACACTTCTTCTGTCGGTCCCTTTCCTATTAACGCGTTCTTCATTGTGCAAGAGTTCAATATACAGAAAGGAAGAAATATACCTGTCCAGATTTTAACAGTTTATTCCTTGTATAGAATACAGGGACATCATTTTATTTTTACTTCAGTTTTTATTGTTCCTGAGTTCTTTAAGGGAACCGAGTAGTGATTAGGGGTCAAAAATTCGATTTTTATTTTGTGTTTTTATAAAAGTACAAAACTTGCTTTTTAAAACAATACATATTGTGAGATGTATCTCTGCAGATAATCCCTTTAAATTTGGAGGCGCATGTAATTCATGTAGATCCTTATTTTTTAACGAAGTTTTTCGTATGTTTTTATTTTTCAAACTTAAGTGCATTTTCTCTGAAACTACTGAATCAATTTACATGAAATTTTTACAGTGTTTTCTGCAGTCTGTGTTCTACAAAGTAGACCTACGTGTTTAGAATATCACACACATAACACGTGGGAAAAAATATATATTAATTGAAAAAAAAATTGCAAAAATGTTAATCGAAGTTCATTTCTTTTTTCTGTTTTACTAAGAGTGAAATGTTTAACTAAATTTTGCTTTAGACTTTACAATATACATTACTTGATAACTTAAAAAAATACAAGGCATATGAGTGAAGACTGTAGTAAGTAATGTGTACCTGAAGGTTGAGGTACATTTAGAAAATTGGGAAAACAAATTATCTGTTAGGACCTTTCTTTTGCTCTTGGATACGAAACTAATGAGCTGTCTTTTATACCACTGAATTCAGAATTATTTATTGTATGATCATGGAAATTTTTATTACATGCTGATCACTAAAAGCCTAGAAATATTGAACTAAACTTTTGTACTGAAATTCTTTAATCGCTCAGGTATCACTACCCACTCACCTTAATGTACTTCACTCCCACCCCCTCTACTAGTAAACTTCCAACCGTTTTCCACACAGAATCAAGCGTATACAGTCAAAGTCGCCTTACAGTCATAGTAAACACAAACAGTACTGTTCTCCAACCAGGAGATCAACCGTGAAAGGAATGTGCTTACTATTGCGTCATCTATTGGAGCGAAGTAGATAGATAATATTACCGTTATAACGTCAGTTTAAAAACCATGCGCTCTCCTGCATATGTTATTTCCTGTATGGATAGATTAAAAGACCAGGAGATTAACAGTGATCTAATTTTGTAACTAGGGTAGTATGAATATGTGTATCAATTTGTGCAGTGAGAGCTAGCCAATACAGATACGAGTACCCACGTGTGTGACCTTATGACATCTTATGACATCAACATTCATTCACAGCATTACCCTGCTTCGTCTCAGTCCCCAAAGACTTTTCTTGGTTGGAGTACAGTACTGAGTTAGTGAGTATAGTACGTTTCAGAAATATGTTCGCGTTTTCTAGTAACGAAAGAGCTTTCAATATTGAATCATATTTTCGCACAGGTACTGTTGTCCGTTTGCCTACGTCGCATCCCTGTTTCCCCCTACCCGTTTCTGCTCGCCCTTTTGTAAACACTAGTGGCTGGGCTGTTTTAGCTTTTTTTCTGAAAACATTAATTTCTGTTAGGAATTGGATTTCTACGTAATAATATACAACTATTTAAAATAACTTAAATAAAGGCCCTCGTTAATTAATTGTCACGCGATTTCCCCCTTTCTACGACCCTGTGTCAAAACCACTTGGACGGACATTAGATAGCATGTCTGAGTAATTTTATCTTTTCGGATCGGCCAGAAGAAAGGATTGAATTTACAGTACGTAAGGTACTTTTTTATAGATTAGGTACAGAATTATTTCAACATGAGTTACTAGTACGAAGGACGAAACTGGTAATTGAAATTTGGTGCAATAGTCTATAGTGCGATAACATGCAAAACAGAACTGAAGTCTGTATCGAAATGAACGGCCACCATTTTCAAAATTGTGTATAAATATCCATATTATGATTATTTTTCAATTTAACTTCATTTTCTATATTGTACGGTAATGTGCTGTAGACAGTATAATGTACGCTGCATAATGAATACATCAGTTCGTGAATGAATACTTAGTTCGTGAGTAAAAACACTTATTGTTAATACAGTACTGTATTTTGATTAAAGAAAAGTCTAAATAAAATTATCAAACTCAATATCGTGATATTTCCTACTTTACGTAAATGGATGAACTACTTTTCTTCCCTCCTATACGCCTACCTAGTGAAGTGATTTGTTTGTATTTCACGCCAGTAGTCTATCATCGAACTCTATTCGTGGAAAGGAGTAGCAAAGGGTGTTTCCGATTATGAACCTTTAATCCAAAGGTATAGCCAGGTTAATATTGGACATGTTAGTAAAAATAAAATGATGTTCCTGTACAACAAAACATTCTAATACCATATTAGTCTCAAATGAATAATTTCCTTTAAAAAAAAAAAAAAAAAAAAAAAAAAAGGATTTGTCCCCTAAATCTTAACACTGTTCCACTCGATAAGCGCTAACCTTACAATTATCATTTTTACTCTTATCGATAGAGAAACTGAAAGGGGGCCATTTGAAAAACAGGCACGGAGGTCAATTTCTAATGTTCAATAATGTACTGTCCATTACATCAAAGTACACTAAATTATGAACATAAACATTCATTTATTCATAGTGTTCTGTCCAAGGGCAGATCTTTCACTACAAACCCAGCTTTCTACAATCTTCCCTACTTTATGCCTTCCTCTTTGTCTCCTCGTATGATCCATATATCTTAATGTCGTCTATCTTCTGATTTGTATGTGTCTCAGTGAAACGTACAGCAGAGTTCGTATAGGTTAGTTCCTGTCAGATGCGTTGCCAATTCACTGTGGACTAAAGCAAGGAGATGCACTATCACCTTTACTTTTTAACTTTGCTCTAGAGTATGCCATTAGGAAAGTCCAGAATAACACAGAGAGTTTGGAATTGGACGGGTTACATCAGCTGCTTGTCTATGTGGATGACGTGAATATGTTAGAAGAAAATCCACAAACGATTAGGGAAAACACGGGAATTTTACTGGAAGCAAGTAAAGAGATGGGTTTGGAAGTAAATCCCGAAAAGACAAAGTATATGATTATGTCTCGTGACGAGAATATTGTACGAAATGGAAATATAAAAGTTGGAAATTTATCTTTTGAAGAGGTGGAGAAGTTCAAATATCTTGGAGCAACAGTAACAAATATAAATGATACTCGGGGGGAAATTAAACACAGAATAAATATGAGAAATGCCTGTTATTATTCGGTTGAGAAGCATTTATCATCCAGTATTCTGTCAAAAAATCTGAAAGTTAGAATTTATAAAACAGTTATATTAATGGTTGTTCTTTATGGTTGTGAAACTTGGACTCTCACTTTGAGAGAGGAACATAGGTTAAGGGTGTTTGAGAATAAGGTGCTTAGGAAAATATTTGGGGCTAAGAGGGATGAAGTTACAGGAGAATGGAGAAAGTTACACAACGCAGAACTGCACGCATTCTATTCTTCACCTGACATAAATAGGAACATTAAATCCAGACGTTTGAGATGGGCAGGGTATGTAGCACGTATGGGCGAATCCAGAAATACATATAGAGTGTTAGGTGGGAGGCCGGAGGGAAAAAGACCTTTAGGGAGGCCGAGACGTAGATGGGAAGATAATATTAAAATGGATTTGAGGCAGGTGGAATATGATGATAGAGAATGGATTGATCTTGCTTAGGATAGGGACCAATGGCGGGCTTATGTGAGGGCGGCAATGAACCTCCGGGTTCCTTAAAAGCCAGTAAGTAAGTATCATCTGATTTATTCTGCCCCGAACACTTCTCCCGTTCCTTCCAGTGCATCTTTCAGTAGGCAGCTTCTTCTCAACCATTGACCTAACCAGCTCCTTTTCCTCTTCTTGATCAGTTTCAGCATCATTCTTTCTTCACCCACTCTTTCCAACACAGCTTCGTTTCTTATTTTGTCTATATCCACATTTCAAATGCTTCTATTCGCTTCTCTTCACTTCGTCGTAATTTCCACGTTTCTGTCCCATAAAATACCACACTCCATACAAAGCACTTCGCTAATCTCTTCCTTAGTTTTTTTTCCAGAAGTCTACTGAAGAGGCTTCTTTTCCTGTCATAAGCTTCCTTGGCCATTGCTATCCTCCTTTTGACTTCCCGGTCACAGCTTTCATTTAACTCCAATAGCATATCCCTTAGTATCATCTCATCTTCTGCTAATAAGGCCATATCATTAGCAAATCTTATGTACTCTATTTTTCTCCCTTCTACTATCACTCCTCCCATGGTCTAAAATAGTTCTTTACTAAATCCTCCAAGTAGATGTTGAACAGTGTAGGTGATAAAGGGCATCCTTGACGTACTCCTCTCCCACCACACCTGTGGAGCAACGGTTAACACGACTGACCGCGAAACCAGGTGGCCCGGGTTCGAATCCCGGTCAGGGAAAGTTACCTGTTTGATGTTTTTTCAGGGGTTTTCTCTCAGCTCAATATGTGCAAATGCTGGGTAACTATCTGTGCTGGACCCCGGACCTATTTCACAGGCATTATCACCTTGATTCCATTCAGACGCTAAATAACCTTAGTTTTTGATACAGCGTCGTAAAGTAACCCACTAAAAAACCTCCCCTAATTTCACTTCCTTCTGACATTTCTTCTCCTATCCTGACTTTGACTCGTTGTTTCATATAAAGGTTGGTTGCTTGACGGTTGTCAGCCCACTTTGAGGTCTGTGGATATAGAGGGAAAAATTGGATCGGTGTCGGGTAGAGTTCCCGGGTAGCTCAGTGGGAGAGCGTTGGTACGTTTAACCAAAGGTCCCGGGTTTGATACCCGGCCCCGGAACAATTTTTCCCTCGAAATTATTCAAATTAACTTTAGAGGGAGTTATTCCTGAAAGCTTAATTTGCAAGGTTACTCAAGCTTCCTCTCTTTCCAATGCACACCATATGTCCAATGAATTATATGTCCACTATATTTTAGTCCAAAAACACAAATTTTATGACCACTTTTTTACTTCCACTGCATGAATATCCATTAAGACTTACATTATATCCATCTCAAAATGTTTATGAGCACTTTACATAACTAGTTCCTCGTCATTCTCTGCTCCATCTTAATATAGTTTCAAACGATAACTGATGTAGTTATGTCACTCTCTTCCTTGTAGTCGTTGTAATTCTGAATAATCTGCTCCACTGTCTTAAATATATCAGGTACTATCATTTAATTGTGTGTCGCAAATTCCGATCCTCGCCATACAATTAGGTTATAGCAGTGTCATGATCCCATTCAGTACTTACTTACTGGCTTTTAAGGAACCCGGAGGTTCATTGCCCCCCTCACATAAACCCGCCATTGGTCCCTATCCTGAGGAAGATTAATCCAGTCTCTACCATCATATCCCACCTCCCTCAAATCCATTTTAATATTATCTTGCTATCTACGTCTCGGCCTCCACAAAGGTCTTTTTCCTTCCGGCTTCCCAAGTAACACTCTATATGAATTTCTGGATTCGCCCATACGTGCTACATACCCTGCCCATCTCAAACGTCTGGATTTAATGTTCCTAATTATGCCAGGTGAAGGATACAATGCGTGCAGCTCTGCGTTGTGTAACTTTCTCCATTCTCCTGTAACTTCATCCCTCTTAACCCCAAATGATCCCATTCAGTCCCTCTGTTAAGGGGGCTCATACAGTACCGTTGCTGCAGATTGTAAAACCTTTCCCAAAATTTTAAATATCTCAGAGATAATTCAGCAAATCTTTCTCATTTTTGTACACAAATAAATGGTGTTTGGGCCTCTCATTAGGCATTAACAAATGTATAATTATCACATTAATTTATTATTTTTATTTCCATAATTTAAAGGAAACAATTTGCTGCTCCATAAGACAAAAACATAGTATCTCCCCAATCACTTATCAGATTCTAAGTTTCTTTTTTATTCGTCACTTCAGAAATGCAGTGCTAGAGGAAGGACCATAGTGAACTTCCTACGCTACAACGTTGTTGAACTACATTTTTTTATTTGGTAATAAGGAAAAGAATTTTTTATTTTACATTAATAATTAATATTTATGAAATTATGCTTATATATTTACGAAAGTGGTACATCCTCTAAAGTTTGAATTGCTACGAATATCCTGAAAATTTGAAACAATTTGGACAATTAGTTCAAGAGATATCATGTTTTTAGTTTGAAAAATAGCAGAAAATTATTTCCTTCAAATTTTGTAAATCAAAATAACGAACTATTGTGATAATTATAAATTTACTGATGTCAAATGAGAGGTCCGAATACCACTTATGTGCGTACAAAAATGAGAAAGATCCACTGAATTTTCTCCGAGATATTTAAAATTTTGTGAAAGGTTTACAATCTGCAGCACCGCTACTGTATGAGCCCCCTTAAATATCTAGGTGTGTACATGGACGAGAGCCTCAAATGGAATGTCTAAGTCACACACACATTCAAGACCGTCTTCTCCATTCTTCATTCATTAAATCGCCTGAAAAATTTTCCACCCTTTCAATTAAAAGGAATTCTCATGTAAACATTGGTGCTGCCACATTTTGACTATTGCGACATTCTACTAACGGATTTAAATTCTAACTTAGCTCAAAGATTGCAGCGCGTTCATAATGCCTGTATAAATTTCATTTGCAACATCCGCAAATACGACCACATTACACCTTCCCTTGAAACGCTCCAATGGGTAAGATTACAGGACCGAAGATATATCCATTCACTAATTTTCCTATATCGCATCATCAATACTTCTTCGCCTAATTATCTCTCGGTGCGTTTTAATTTCTTGTCCTCTTATCACAGCATGGGTACTCGTTCTAAAAATGACCCTTTATTATCTATGCCTTGCCATAAAACAGCTCACTATTCTTCCTCTTTCACAGTATCAGCAATTCGTTTCTGGAACTCCCTACCCAGCTCCCTCAGGAACTGTCGAACGATATTGCAATTTAAATTGTTTAAACACGTGGCTAGTATTCATGTTTAATTCTCCTTTGTGTGTATATATGTATGTATGTATATATATATATATATATGTAATTTTCCTCAGTGTTGTATAGTTATAATTCAGCTGCGGATTTATGCCTATATGCCTATTTTAATTCTTAACCTGAAGGCGGAAGATTTTAGGTTACATATCCATTTTAAGACATAGTGAGTATTATATGCGAATTCTGTAGTGCTTATAATTGCCTATTTCACTAGTACATGCCTATTTGCTTATAAATGCCTAAAAGTTGCCTAAATATCCGTATTATATATTATACTTGAATTTACTGACCATTCTATCGATATTTTTTGAATGTGTAAATTGTTTCTTTTTTATCTAGCTGAGGAAAGTAATATAGAATATCGATAATTCTGTGTGTTACGTTTTACTGCCACCAGAGCGCGGAGAAATTGAATAATTTAAAATCAACCAATAAGTAAAAATGTATTTGGAAAGCCGCATGAAACATTGTGGTAGTTGACTAGGGTAGTTTTTTTAAACTGTGTATCCGTTTTGTGAATTTTTGAATTGAGTATGGAGTTGAGATTTCTGCTGTAATACGTGAAAAGCCACCGGCGTGGCTCAGTCGGTTAAGGCGCTTGCCTACCGGTCTGAAGTTGCGCTCGGGCGCGGGTTCGATCCCCGCTTGGGCTGATTACCTTGTTGGGTTTTTTCCGAGGTTTTCCCCAACCGTAAGGTGAATGCCAGGCAATCTACGGCAAATCTTCGGCCTCATCTCGTCAAATACCATCTCGCTATCACCAATCTCATCGACGCTAAATAACCTAGTAGCTGACACAGGGTCGTTTAATAAAGAACTAAAAAAAATACGTAAAGTATACCGTGGAGATATACCAAAGCAAAAGTCATCAGAAGCACTGATTGGAAAATACATTGACATTACTGCGTTCCCACTGGTTTGGTCCCCAGATGAGATTGAATCCCCATCATTTCATGTGAAATGGAAGGGAGTTTCTCCCACTTAAGAACATTCTTACAGACAATAGACATCAGTTCTCATTACAGCATTTGGACGAATATTTAATTATTCACTGCCATAATGACATTCCTATAGAAAGTAGTGTATAATGCTACGTTATGGTCGTGTTAGCCATTGAGAATTAGAAATTTGTTAGTGTCTTTTTAAATGCCTATTTTAAAATTTTGAAAGCATATTTTGCCTGCCTATTTCAACTGTTTTTAGTGCCTAAAAATCCGCAGCTTGCTCATAATAAATATGTTAGTAAATAATTAAAATAATTGTTTTGTAATATAACGATACAATAGATATACAATATTTAATTCTTATGCTTATCACCGAACACAAGTTAAATTTAACAATAATTGTGTATTACATTATATTAAAGCATATAGATTAAATTCAAATAGTTAATCGGTTAAATATTTCGATCGATTAACAGCACTAGTTAAAAGTGACCGCAAATTCACAAGGTAAAAAGTCGTGACACGAAACACGACAGAAAACGGATGCATAAAACCGACCTAATAGATAATACGACTAGTGTATCACTGTGGTTGATTTTAAGCTAGGAGTTACATTTGTACTTGTCCGATGATAAAGCCGAGGTTGACCGAAAATATTTTCGTTGGATGTGAACAGGCCGAGGCCAATTGAGGACTTCACCTAAATAACGGCGTATATCCTTATACGCCCGTTTTCCTACGATGAAGGAATTAGATCATACATGGGCATCGTGCCTCACTTGAGAATTAGTGCCTCACTGACCTTCACAGAGCTTATCGCTCTGAGTGACATCATCTTCACAGTCCCCGTTCCTCCCTCACGTAGCTCCTAGGCGTGGGCAGGTTCTACACCAGTTTCATAAGCAATATCAGTGGTGGCATAATGGCATTATCAAAGCAGTATGTACGCGTTAGAAAACGATTATTTAATGAGAAATGGGAGGAAGAGTTTCTTTGCTGTTTAGAAGGGGAGAATATACGATGTATGTTATGCTCGAAAATCCTATTAGACATTAATAAATTTAATATACAACGACATTATTCCTTACGTCATAAAAAACAAGCTGAATTAGAAGGTAAGACAAATTAAATGTTATTTTTCGTACTATTCCGAAAAAAATTGATGATCTAAACATTTGCATAGTATACTAAATACGACATTATACCTTAAACACGCTGCATTAAAAGGTACGAGGAATTAAATGTTGTTTGTAGGTATTATTTCCAAAAGAAATTTATAAAAAAAATATCAAATATGCGTAGAAAACGAAATATGATTTTCTGAAATTATTTTAGGTCGAGAACGTGCAAATCTATTAAGTAATCTTGAGAAACGCCAGAATGTTCAAGAAAATAAACGTAGACAACGTGATGGAATATTATTGGCTAGTTACGCAATTTCTCGCCTGTGATTTAAATAAATTCAATGATGGAGAAATAGTAAAGAGGTTCATGATTAAAGCTGCCAAATTAATTTGCCAAATTGAATAAACGTTTTCGAGTCTCTCACGTTAACCAAGCGCTTTCCTAATAATTCGCCACTGACCGCCTTAGCGATTACGATAAGGTGACGCAGGTCACAGCAGTTTATATTTCCCATCCTACTCTGCAGTCTCCTCTCCTAGTAAACAAACTATTTCAAATCGAGTGCCTCACGTAACCGAAAATTGTGCCCATGTATGGATTAGATAGTTGAATGCGTATACTATACGCCGTATAGTATACTATAGTAAATTTCCATAAGTCTAGCTTCAACACGTAACACAGGACACAACGTTACACGTTTACGTTGAACAAGTGAACGCACCTACTGCAGCGGCAGCCACATGCTGTTGCAAGCCGTACTGTAGTAGGCTAGTATTCGATGTTTAAGCCTACTTCAGGTTGTCAGTTGCAGCACTGAATCATGCCCGAATATATGGGAAGAAAGAAGCTTGTGAAGAAAACTAAATGGAAAACTGAAGAAAAGAAAATAAATAGAAACAGTGGCAAGTCATACACAACTTGTACAGGCAAAGAAATTGAAAAGAAGTTATTTATACTGGTAAGAAGATGATACGGGAAAATGTGTACAGATGAAATTTCAAAGAACGGTCAACTCTTTATTTTTAAACACTTTTGGGACATGGGTTCGAAATTAGAACAATATAATTTTATTACTTCTTGCCTTGAAAGAGTGAATCTAAAAAGTAAGGAGTTTCAGTCATTCAAGAATAGGGATAATGTGTGGAAATATAGTGTTTTCTGTAATGGAGTTAAAAATTGATGAGTGTCGAAACTTTCTATTGAGTCTATTGTAAATTTCAGAGAAACGATTAACAACAGTTCAGAATAAACTGGTTTCCGGTGACATCCTCAATGATAAAACGGGTACACACTTAAATCGTCCTGATACAATCATGATGCAAAAGTATAAACAACTGCAATAAAGTACATCAGAGGTATTTTCAGCTAGAACTTCATAATCTGCACCATTTGTTTCCTTCAACATTTGAAAGACGGGAATGGAAGTGTCGCAGCTGGAACTTTTGAGCCCAACACAAATGAACCCAGTATCTTTGAAACCCTCCAAGGCGAAGGACTTCAGAGACCTCTTACAGTTCTTAGATGAAGATGGCGAAAGTTGACCGAACTCAATACTGAATAAAGCCGGGACATCATCACACAATGGTGAAGATGACTCTAGCAACAATAGTGATGATGTATAAAGAAGAAAAAGACATAAAAGAACAAGAAAACCATAAACTAAAAATGTAATGTTATTTTGTAGGCCTACTTGTGTAATTATTTAATATTTTTATTTAATGTTTTATGGTAAATATATATTTCATTTTGTTGAATTTATTTTTTTTTTTTACTTTTTCAAGACAAAATTATTAATAAAGTCCGAGATGTTCCCATATACAATTAATTTCCATGCAGAGTTTGACACCTAGAACATCAGAATAATTAAAAATAGTACTAAAACATATTGTCGCCGGAAAGAAAGGCGTATACAGAGTTCCATATTATATTTATTTACTAATAGCAGAACATACTGAACTGTTTGCTGCTATGATTCAATAATTTTGTTTTAAATATCCTCGAAACTAACAGTAATCAAAAACATTTTCGACACAACTATGATGAACCTGACAGCTTACAAACATTGAAATTAGTTTATATCAGAACTACATTTTGCTGTATACGCCCTTATTCGAGTGATGTCTTCAATTGTCAACGGAACTTTTTTTTTTGTTGTAGACCTATGTTAATTTTAGTGCAATTTCATTTTTCCGGCATTTATGTATGCTTTAATTTGACATTTACATGCGATAGCTGGTCAAAAAAACTTATTATTTAGGCAGTGAAAGGAATGTTTGGAACTTCGGTGTTGATTAGCCTCTACATCGCGAGCCGATACAATTGCTCACCGAGATACGCAGTTTATAATCTGAGTCACTCTTAATTCAGCGCTTTATGACAGACTGTTGGGAGGGTTTGTCGCGTCTACCTCTCTGTTCTCTCCCCATTAGCTTCCAGTCGGCCGGCACCCACAAGAAAACAGTAATGAAACTGTTTAAATTTTTATTATTAGTGGCATTTCTCTTGTGCCATTCTATTCTCCGCTCTCCTCTCCTCTTTCTAAATTCCTCTTTGCTTCCTGTCTTTTGCTTCCACTTCTACCCACCATCGCCACCCCTTGCAGGCTTTCTCTTTCCCCTCTCTCTCCATACCGAAACTTGGAAACCGCCGTGCAATAATTTCACATTTTCCCCGAGTGTTTCAGATTGAATAAACACTTGGCTAAATAATTCTACCCAAACAAAATATTTGGCTAGTTGTCGACGATAATGAGATCTTTCCTGCTGTCTGTCTGTCTGTCTGCTCGCGCGCTTCGTCCCGCCACCGCAGTTTCATCCATTGCTGGCAGCAACTAAAAATACAGTGAGAAGAATTATTGTATGGTGAATGTTCAGTTGGGTGGGAAAATGAACACTGGGATATTTTTCCCCGCACCGCTAAAACAGCCCACAAGACGAGCTGCAGTGAAGTTGTATGAAGGAGGATACTGTGGGGTGGGGCGCAGAGTTTATTTTTGCCGAATGAACGGGAAGTCATATTCGTTATTACGGTTTCGACAACACCCCACCCGATGCATCGAGTGAAAGTTTTATTCGATTGTTTAGTTTAACGCCCGTCATTATACTGGGAGGTCCGCAGAGACGGTTCTCATCGGCATCCTCGTCCTAGCGTCACTCCGAGGCGCGCCGTCGGAGCCCCGAGTTCAAATTCAGGAAAGGCGAAGTGCACAAAAATTTTTTACCGGCTACATCTGTTTCCCTTGACATGATCCTAGAACTTCTTCATTCACTGGTGTCCTTAGAATGGAATAAATGACCAAAGTATAATATTACTTGACCAAAAACAGTGATGTCAAAGCAAGCGCATTTTTCTGACCTTGGCGTCGTGCGCGGGCAGCAAGCGCTAAGTATGGAAAGAGGAAGGGTTGTGTATATGTATAAGCAACCTATTGGGTTAAGAAAACAGTGGTGCACAAACTTCAAACGGAACGTGACATTTTATGTCGTTATTTTTATATGGCTTCTTTCTGTTTAATATTATCTATATTGTCTGTAAAACGAAAGTACTAACACTGATTTCTTAATATTGCACTTGTGTTTTAAATCTTAATAACGTAATAGAGAGTTAAGAAGGAATATTCACTTAAGGGGACACTGAACTTAAAAATTGGAGAAAAAGTGTCATAGATATGAAAAATTACATTTCTACACTAATTTACGTGACAGAACTAAATCAATATGCAGATTTCTTCCCTTATTCATTGAGAAGTCACAGTCAAATGCACAAAGCCAAAAAATAAAAAATGATAATTAAAAGTGATATTTCAATTAATGATTGATTAAAAATTGAAATATTTTTTATGAACTGAGATTTTGCATGTTACTTCCCATGTGTATATTAAACTTTTTCTTCAAATTTGAAAAAGATTGGTCAAATAGGAAAAAAGTTCCAAAATATAGTTGAGTGTCCCCTTAAATTCGATAGAAGTGTAATATTACACTGTATTAAGTGGATGAAACACATCATTCATAAAGGAAGTGATATTCCAAAGAGATTGATTATGACAAGATAAGTTGGAATTTATATTGATATCTTTAGCCTTACAAAAGTAATCAATAAACTAATCAAAACAATATTACAGTACAAAGCAAAGTTACCTAGGTACTGTATCTGTTTTAAGTGTAACTAATATTACATAACAAAACTCTTATCACATTATGCTTTTAAGGTGATATTTGTGAGCAACTTCCTATCATCAGAATATTAAATTATTTTCTCGAAATGTGCTGAAGCTATAGAGCTGACATTTTTACAACACATGGGCACGTATCTTTTGCTTATGATTTAGCAGTAGTTACTTCGTTAATTAATTTCCTTACAAACAATTGCCATGCGAATATTTTCAAAATTTTCAATACACTATCTTCAGTAATACGTATTTACGGTATATTAGATTTACGAAAACATTCTGTAAGGCTACTAAATAAATAGGCCTATATCTGAAATTTTCGTTTTTCTATAAAAGGAAGTTGAGAAAACAATTCTTTTGAATAAAAAAACCAAACTTGTCAAAAATGAGCATTAAAATTAAAACATACATTCCTATAATGCACTTAAACTTCTCAGGCAAATCTAAAAATTGACATGGATACAGTTTTAATAAGTTCTCTTCCCTTTATCTATTGAATCAGTGCTGGCCATCCCTGAATATAGCTCGACCAAGCGGCATATACCACCTCTTTCATCTGACTCTTTCCTTTCCGCTGTAAAGCGCTCAGGCTCTCCTGGGCTCTAAAGCGCGCCCTTGCTCGTGTGGGCATCAATTGACATGCCTGTATTAGAAGATATAAAATTATTAAGGATTCAGAATTGGCCCAAAATTATCCAAGATAGAGAGAAATGGAAAGAGATCGTTGAGAAGGCCAAAACTTCAATGAAGTTGTATTGCATTGATAAAAATAAGAAGAAGATAATAGGCCTGTTACTTGCTACTGCGATCAGATCATCGGCGACGGAAAATCAGCTCCTAAGAAAAACTCGTGAAACCACCGGAGAAACTCTGGGTGCTGGCCCCCTCATTTGAGGCTGCTTTGGGGCATGGGTTCAAATCCCGGTCTCTCTCATTACCTGCTTGTTTTTTTCTGTTTCATTTGTAAGGAGAATGTCTGGTAATCTAAGGCGAATATTTGATTTCGCCTGGCTGGAAGAACGAATGCTTCCGCTCAGTTCCAACGTTACGTCCTAGGTGGTTACCGGTCAGTTTCAAGCGTTACGTCCTAGGTGGTTACCGGTCAGTTTCAAGCGTTACGTCCTAGGTGGTTACCGGTCAGTTTCAAGCATTACGTCCTAGGTGGTTACCGGTCAGTTTCAAGCGTTACGTCCAAGGTGGTTACCGGTCAGTTTCAAGCGTTACGTCCTAGGTGGTTACCGGTCAGTTTCAAGCGTTACGTCCGAGGTGGTTACCGGTCAGTTTCAAGCGTTACGTCCTTGGTGGTTACCGGTCAGTTTCAAGCGTTACGTCCTAGGTGGTTACCGGTCAGTTTCAAGCGTTACGTCCTAGGTGGTTACCGGCCAGTTTCAAGCGTTACGTGCTAGGTGGTTACCGGTCAGTTTCAAGCGTTACGTCCTAGGTGGTTACCGGTCAGTTTCAAGCGTTACGTCCTAGGTGGTTACCGGTCAGTTTCAAGCGTTACGTCCTAGGTGGTTACCGGTCAGTTTCATGCGTTACGTCCTAGGTGGTTACCGGTCAGTTTCAAGCGTTACGTCCTTGGTGGTTACCGGTCAGTTTCAAGCGTTACGTCCTAGGTGGTTACCGGTCAGTTTCAAGCGTTACGTCCTAGGTGGTTACCGGCCAGTTTCAAGCGTTACGTGCTAGGTGGTTACCGGTCAGTTTCAAGCGTTACGTCCTAGGTGGTTACCGGTCAGTTTCAAGCGTTACGTCCTAGGTGGTTACCGGTCAGTTTCAAGCGTTACGTCCTAGGTGGTTACCGGTCAGTTTCATGCGTTACGTCCTAGGTGGTTACCGGTCAGTTTCAAGCGTTACGTCCTAGGTGGTTACCGGTCAGTTTCAAGCGTTACGTGCTAGGTGGTTACCGGTCAGTTTCAAGCGTTACGTCCTAGGTGGTTACCGGTCAGTTTCAAGCGTTACGTCCTAGGTGGTTACCGGTCAGTTTCAAGCGTTACTTCCTATGTGGTTACCGGTCAGTTTCAAGCGTTACGTCCTAGGTGGTTACCGGTCAGTTTCAAGCGTTACGTCCTAGGTGGTTACCGGTCAGTTTCAAGCGTTACGTCCTAGGTGGTTACCGGTCAGTTTCAAGCGTTACGTCCTAGGTGGTTAACGGTCAGTTTCAAGCGTTACGTCCAAGGTGGTTACCGGTCAGTTTCAAGCGTTACGTCCTAGGTGGTTACCGGTCAGTTTCAAGCGTTACATCCAAGGTAGTTACCGGTCAGTTTCAAGCGTTACGTCCTAGGTGGTTACCGGTCAGTTTCAAGCGTTACATCCTAGGTGGTTACCGGTCAGTTTCAAACGTTACGTCCTAGGTGGTTACCGGTCAGTTTCAAGCGTTACGTCCTAGGTGGTTACCGGCCAGTTTCAAGCGTTACGTGCTAGGTGGTTACCGGTCAGTTTCAAGCGTTACGTCCTAGGTGGTTACCGGTCAGTTTCAAGCGTTACGTCCTAGGTGGTTACCGGTCAGTTTCAAGCGTTACGTCCTAGGTGGTTACCGGTCAGTTTCAAGCGTTACGTCCTAGGTGGTTACCGGTCAGTTTCAAGCGTTACTTCCTATGTGGTTACCGGTCAGTTTCAAGCGTTACGTCCTAGGTGGTTACCGGTCAGTTTCAAGCGTTACGTCCTAGGTGGTTACCGGTCAGTTTCAAGCGTTACGTCCTAGGTGGTCGGTCAGTTTCAAGCGTTACGTCCAAGGTGGTTACCGGTCAGTTTCAAGCGTTACGTCCAAGGTGGTTACCGGTCAGTTTCAAGCGTTACGTCCTAGGTGGTTACCGGTCAGTTTCAAGCGTTACGTCCAATGTGGTTACCGGTCAGTTTCAAGCGTTACGTCCTTGGTGGTTACCGGTCAGTTTCAAGCGTTACGTCCTAGTTGGTTACCGGTCAGTTTCAAGCGTTACGTCCTAGGTTGTTACCGGTCAGTTTCAAGCGTTACGTCCTAGGTGGTTACCGGTCAGTTTCAAGCGTTACGTCCTAGGTGGTTACCGGTCAGTTTCAAGCGTTACGTCCAAGGTGGTTACCGGTCAGTTTCAAGCGTTACGTCCAAGGTGGTTACCGGTCAGTTTCAAGCGTTACGTCCTAGGTGGTTACCGGTCAGTTTCAAGCGTTACGTCCAAGGTGGTTACCGGTCAGTTTCAAGCGTTACGTCCTAGGTGGTTACCGGTCAGTTTCAAGCGTTACGTCCTAGGTGGTTACCGGTCAGTTTCAAGCGTTACGTCCTAGGTGGTTACCGGTCAGTTTCAAGCGTTACGTCCTAGGTGGTTAACGGTCAGTTTCAAGCGTTACGTCCAAGGTGGTTACCGGTCAGTTTCAAGCGTTACGTCCTAGGTGGTTACCGGTCAGTTTCAAGCGTTACATCCAAGGTAGTTACCGGTCAGTTTCAAACGTTACGTCCTAGGTGGTTACCGGTCAGTTTCAAGCGTTACGTCCTAGGTGGTTACCGGTCAGTTTCAAACGTTACGTCCTAGGTGGTTACCGGTCAGTTTCAAGCGTTACGTGCTAGGTGGTTACCGGTCAGTTTCAAGCGTTACGTCCTAGGTGGTTACCGGTCAGTTTCAAGCGTTACGTCCTAGGTGGTTACCGGTCAGTTTCAAGCGTTACGTCCTAGGTGGTTACCGGTCAGTTTCAAGCGTTACGTCCTAGTTGGTTACCGGTCAGTTTCAAGCGTTACGTCCTAGGTGGTTACCGGTCAGTTTCAAGCGTTACGTCCTAGGTGGTTACCGGTCAGTTTCAAGCGTTACGTCCTAGGTGGTTACCGGTCAGTTTCAAGCGTTACGTCCTAGGTGGTTACCGGTCAGTTTCAAGCATTACGTCCTAGTTGGTTACCGGTCAGTTTCAAGCGTTGTGTCATAGATTGTTCCCAGTCAGTTTTAAGCGTTACTTCCAAGGTGGTTACTGGTCAGTTTCAAGCGTTGTGTCATAGTTAGTTCCCGGTCATTTTTATGCGTTACGTCCAAGGTGGTTACCGTTTTGTTTCACGCGTTACATCTGACAAGCAAACGTTCTGATTTGGGCAGATAAAAAAGTTATTTTTTTCTTCCACCATGTTAATAATGTCAAAAGAAGTGTGAACACAAATTTTGGCCACTCGATCGCGATTACGAGGGCCGTAAAAAAATAAGTTCGCCAGGGGTCGTTAACAGAAAAAGAACGCAATTACATTGGACAAATTTATTGGCACAGATACAGCAATTGTTGAGCTATTTTCCAACATATTTTTCATCGGAATAGGGCATTTCTCATATCATGGGTTCGACAGAGTGAGGAGCAGACGCAGGCAAACGCTGGTTCCGATCTGAGGCGGCTGACTTCTACGGCACAAAAATTGATCCCATGGTATGACAAATGCTTTAATTCCAGTGGAGGATATGCTGACAAATAGCGCATCAATTGCTGTATCTGTTTCAATAAATATTTCCATGTAATTGTGCTTTTTTCTATAAACGGCCCCAGAGAAAATCACTTTTTGGACAGCCTCGTAATTGCGGTCGAGTGGCCAAAATTTGTATAAGCACTTCTTTTGACATTATTATCATCGTGGAAGAAAAAAACTTTTTTTATCTGCCTCCTTCAGAACGTTTGCTTGTGAGTTGGTTCCTGGTGATATTGTAATTGTATATATTTGACCATGTCTATGCGTACATTATGCCTTCGACAATAAAGTTCTATCTATCTATCTATCTATCTATCTATCTATCTATCTATCTATCTATCTATCTATCTATCTATCTATCTATCTATCTATCTATCTATCTATCTATCTATCTATCTATCATTATGTCTGAGGTGGTCCCCTATTGGTTTCAAGCGTTACGTCCCAGGTGGTTCCAGGTCAATTTCAAACGCGTCCAAGTTGGTTACCGCTTAGTTTCAAGGTCACGCCTGAGTTGGTTCCCGGTGAGTTTCAAGCATTATTTTTATTTTCAGTAGGTTATTTTACGACGCTTTATCAACATCTTAGGTTATTTAGCGTCTGAATGAGATGAAGGTGACAATGCCGGTGAAATGAGTCCGGGGTCCAACACCGAAAGTTACCCAGCATTTGCTCACATTGGGTTGAGGGAAAACCCCGGAAAAAACCTCAACCAGGTAACTTGTCCCGACCGGAAATCGAACCCGGGCCACCTGGTTTCGCAGCCAGACGCGCTGACCGTTACTCCACAGGTGTGGACGTTCAAGCATTATTATTTCCAAGTTGGTCCCCTATTAATTTCAGGCGTTGCGTCCGAAGTGGTTCACTGTCAGTTTCGAGCGTTACATCCAAGTTGGTATTCGGAAGTGTTACTTCCAAGGTGATTTCCTGACAGTTGGGAGCTTTACGTCCGAGGTGATTCCAGTCAGTTTCAAGTGTTATATCCGAAATAGTTCTCGGTCGGCTTCAATCCTTACGATCGAGGTGGTTTCCAGTGAGTTTGACGCTGTATCAACTGCTATGGTGATCTAGGTCTGAATGACATGAAGGTGATAATGCCAACGAAATGAGTCCGGGGTCCATCGCCGAAAGTTACCCAGCATTTACTCGTAATGGGTTGAGAGAAAACACCGGAAAAAAACCTCAACCTGGTAACTTTTCCCAATCAGGATTTGAACCCGGGTCCGCTCGTTTCACTGTCAGGCATGTTAACCGTTACTGTACAGCGGTGGACTCCTAGATCGTAAATTTTGTAAATTAGTGTTATGATTGGCTACACTTTATTTTTCAAAAGAAGGCTTGGGAACAAAAGAGTAATTAGCATGATATGGAAACAAAATTACATTTCCGGGTCCTGAAAATAGTATGTTTTGGAAATTAACGAAGCTTTGTGAGAGTATTTTTGAAATGAAATATTATATTTTGATAATGATTAACCTCACCACTATGTAAAGACAATTAAATCTATATGGTAACATGTAAAACGTAAATTTACCCTTTTTAAATGTAAGTTCTGCAGTCAAACTATAATTTTAAAGTATACTCTGTATTAATAAGGACAAAACGAGATACAACAATGACGACGACGAAGATGAAAATAATAAACTAATGATGATGACAATGACAATAATAATAATTATTATTATAAATAGTTAAAATTATATATAGTAAACCGTAAGTAATGTAATTAAGTTGGAGTTCTGAATAATTTCAAGGAAAAATTGTTTCGGGGCCGGGTATCGATCCCGGGATCCTTCGCTTAGCGCACGAATGCTCTCCCAACTGAGCTACCCCAGGAACTATACACGACGCAACGAGTTCTTCTTTGAGATATTTTCAACAAAAAAGTTTAATACAATTTTGCTTGTGTTTTGGTTCCTTTTCGAGAAAAAAAATGAATGAAACATCTCAAAAATATTTTGGGAAAGCTACTGAATTAATTGTCATTTGCTTAATCACTTTAAGAGAGCAGTATATTTTGATAATAAATGCTTAAAATAATTTATGCTCGACCATGCCGAAATGTAGTAATTATACACCTGATAGCAGTCCTTTAATGCATGTCATTAAAGTACATCTATTCATTGAAGATAAGGTTTTCGATTATTCTCGGATATGCAATCGAAAGACAACGAGGGAAACGTCACGGAGGCTGGAAATCCAATACTGTCGCAGAAGGTTATGTTCTGTTACCATAATAATTAGCGTTAATTGTAAATAATATTCAAATAAATTCAATTTGTCAGCTCGTTTTTCAATTCTAAATGAATTTCCAGGTTATATCAAAATTAGTTCATGTTATTCTCTAGTTATATGAAGGTCAATGACATTATTGTTCCTCGGAAAAAATAAATACTTTCGCGTCTGCGCACATCTCAAAATTTACTAGCTATGCACAAGGTCACTTCCGCTCTTCAGTCAGATACGAATAAAAGGAATACTTTTGAATAATTTCAAGTTAGAAATATAGTCGAGCATAAAAAGTCATATGAAACTTGCCTATAATGGAAATTAATACGCTCGTATGAAAATTATGAAACTCGCTTGCGCTCATTTCATAAACAAACATACTCGCGTCTTAATTACTGCCATTATAGGCTCGTTGCATAATGTACTATTTTGTGTTGTCCTTTAAATCTGCAGAAATTAAATAAGAACAAATGTAACTTATCGTTTTGCAAAGGAATTTTAAGATGGGACATTTTTCGGATCAAATTTCTGCACATTTATGGGACAAAACTAAAATTCTTTCAATTACTAATTACCATAATACACTGCTCTCTTAAATTGACTGAACATATTGGGAATTAAAACAATGGCTTTCCCCAAATACGCTGTGAAATGTTTCATACAAAACAATTTTTATCTCGGAAAGGAAAGAAATACTAGTAAAGTTGTATTAAACTTTTTTGTTTGAAATATCTCAAAGAGTAGCCCAGTGAAATTAATGATATTACTTACTATTCACCCTGTGTATGTAATATTACTACACGAAGATTTTGTATTAATTGCATGTGGTTAACTCCTCTGCTGTGATTCAAACAAAAATCTATTATTATTATTATTATTATTATTATTATTATTATTATTATTATTATCATTATTATCATTATCATAATCCCACAATTTATCCATCCCATTTCTTGCAACGAACAACTGGTTGTTAAAAAAAATTGAGTTCGATATTGCGGAGCGTAAACTCTTATCTCATCAATAAATCGGCCTCATTTTTGCCCGTGATATTGAATTCGAAACTTGTTTTTAAAAGGTAAACACCCAAGATATCCGTGCTTTGTGAAAACAAGATTTGCATGCAATATTACCGACCCACTGATTGAATAAGCGGTTATATTCAATGTGGAATACTGAACTTCGTGTTACTGTAAATATATTCCGAACGGAAGTGACCCCAAAGAAAGGCATTCAGCTATTTGAAATCTTTTACTCGATGTTTTGTCAAGCGTTTAGGAACTGGAATAGATTTCAAATGTCGAATATATCATGGCGTTTTATTACATCTATTGTAGGTAGGCCTACATATTTAATACATGATTATCCTTCTATGTATCGGTTTTCAGTGCAGATTTCGAACATATTACCTAAATTGTCAGTTTACCGTTTCTTGACAAATGTCACCTTATGGTTACATTCTGTCGTCGATTTTCAAAGGGGAAATGTACAAAATGACAAAGTGTTCGAAAATCGCAAAAGCTATAACCAAGTTAACAAATTAAATTGTTCATATATTTTTTTCTAATTTGATCACTATGGAAACATTCATTCAGGATTCGTCAACATTTTAATTTGTTAAGTCTTTTATGGTTTTTTGTGATTTTCCAACATTTTGTTATATTCGACGTGTCCCGTTTCGCAAATCGACGACAGAATTATGAAAAACGTATTTTTCCATAAATCGGTAAGAAACATATCAACTTAGGAAACATAATAATTTTAAAGTATTTCGTGAAACGATTTACGTCATCATTATCTGTTAGTTAACTCACAAAAGCCTCTATTTATATGAGCAACAATTTCATTCCATATCGTCCTTATTAAATTTAGTACCATTTTAGGTAAAATTTTGATATCCTCCCATACCACACACGAGGAGAAAAAAGGTCTACTTAATTTTTGCAAAGTCAGAAATCTCTGAATCAAGCTGTACATGCATGCATACATACATACATACATACATACATACATACATACATACATACATACAGTCCACACCTGTGGAGTAACGGTCAGCGCGTCTGGCCGCGAAACCAGGTGGCCCGGGTTCGAATCCCGGTCGGGGCAAGTTATGTGCTTGAGGTTTCTTCCGGGATTTTCCCTCAACCCAGTTTGAGCAAATGCTGGGTAACTTTCGGTGCTGGACCCGGACTCATTTCACCGCCATTATCACCTTCATCTCATTCAGACGCTAAATAACCTAAGATGTTGATAAAGCGTTGTAAAAAAAACCCACTACATACATACATACATACATACATACATACATACATACATACATACATAGATTCCACACCTGTGGAATAGCGGTCAGCGCGTCTGGCCGCCAAATCAGGTGGTCCGGGTTCGAATCCCGGTCAAGGCAAGTTATCTGGTTGAGGTTTTTTCCGGGGTTTCCCCTCAACCCAATACGAGCAAATGCTGGGTAACTTTCGGTGCTGGACTCCGGACTCATTTCACCGGCATTATCACCTTCATTTCATTCAGACGCTAAATAACCTAGATGTTGATACAGCGTCGTAAAATAACCCAATAAAATAAAAAAATAAATACATACATACGCACATACATACATACATACATACATACATACATACATACATACATACACACATACATACAGTCCACACCTGTGGAGTAACGGTCAGCGCGTCTGGCCGCGAAACCAGGTGGCCCGGGTTCGAATCCCGGTCGGGGCAAGTTATGTGCTTGAGGTTTCTTCCGGGATTTTCCCTCAACCCAGTTTGAGCAAATGCTGGGTAACTTTCGGTGCTGGACCCGGACTCATTTCACCGCCATTATCACCTTCATCTCATTCAGACGCTAAATAACCTAAGATGTTGATAAAGCGTTGTAAAAAAACCCACTACATACATACATACATACATACATACATACATACATACATACATACATAGAGTCCACACCTGTGGAATAGCGGTCAGCGCGTCTGGCCGCCAAATCAGGTGGCCCGGGTTCGAATCCCGGTCAAGGCAAGTTATCTGGTTGAGGTTTTTTCCGGGGTTTCCCCTCAACCCAATACGAGCAAATGCTGGGTAACTTTCGGTGCTGGACTCCGGACTCATTTCACCGGCATTATCACCTTCATTTCATTCAGACGCTAAATAACCTAGATGTTGATACAGCGTCGTAAAATAACCCAATAAAATAAAAAATAAATAAATAAATACATACATACATACATACTCACATACATACATACATACATACATACATACATACATACATACATACATACATCATCACTTTCATCAATTCAATAGACTTCGAACAATTGTAGGAATGCATTTATTGTTAGGTTACACATATTTATCATTCAACTTTTATAAAATTAATTTGTTTAGAAAAGTCACAATTGCAATATATTCCTATCATGTATATACTTTCTTTTCTTTTTATTTATGTTAAGCCATATGCTATTTACTAATTATTATTAATACAGTAGTAGTAGTATTAAATATACAGAATAAAGAATATAAAGAATATATGTATTTGTATTAATTCTGTATCTTGCTTAGGTATGATCAATGTAAATAGGCAAAATAGATTACAAATACATACATACTCGTACATACATACATGCATACATACATACATGCATACATACATACATGCATGCATACATACATACATACATACGTACATGCATGCATACATACATACATACATACATACATACATACATACATACATACATACATACATACATAGTGCCACGTGTACATTTGTAAAGTTATTCCAGCCCTGATATTTATTTGATCTTGAAACAAAATATAACGCAACGCAAATCAGACGCCAGTCTCGTGTGTGGTGTGGGAGAATAAGTTTCATTCCATTTTCATTTTAGACGTCCGTTAGTAGAAAAGACTTCGTTTCCTCAGGAATATGAGACATCATAATATAGATATCGTCGTTGTTCCTGCAGTAACTCCTATGTGACATATTTATCGATTTTCAGATTTTTGCTCTATTGAATAACTTAAATAGTGATACAGCAATAATAAAATCTCCTGTATGTAATTATATTTCTTTCTTTCCAAAATTTAAGAATTCACAGTCTCCTATGTACTACTGCCATAGAAAGAATAAATGTGTTTTTCTTCCTCCTGAACAATTTTATATTTTGCACATAGGAGTTATTGCAGGAACAACGACGATATAATACAACACCGAGTTACAGTATAGAGATGCACTTGGAGTAGGAAGGTGTCACTGCAATCTTGTTTACTGTAATTTAACGATTCCACGTAATGTTTTCTACCTCCATTTTTAAGTGAACTAATACTTCTGAACAATATGGCAGTTTGTACCTTTGGTCTCGCTAAGCAATACTTCGGCAAGAAAATTATGCTCTACAGAAGTCGAAAACATGGTTCTCAATAGTGCAGGTGATTCAAGGCGATGTGTTCTGATTATTGAAATTTATTTTGAATAATAGCTTCCAATGTGTGGGAACCCTAAAATTTACATTAATAAATTTCTAAATTAGAAATGTGCTTGTAAAGTCTAAGAAGATAATGAGTTTTAAAACACAGAATCGTTGCTGTTATTTGTTCGAAACATACAGTACATAGGCTATACGCATCGATTATAAGGTAACAGTGTCCAGTATCTGAACTATTAAGGCTGGTTCACAATAAACCGGAAACGAGAATCAGAACGAAAATGAAAACGGTAAAATTGTTAAAATTTGTACATTTAAATGTGAGCATTCACAATTAACGAAAAGCTTGCCGGAGCCCGGGATAGGGAACGGAGAGTTGGCCAAGTTTCAACTTTGGCGTTCACATTTCCGATCACACCCCACTAGATTAATTCTTTTTCCATCTAAAAGCTATTTTGTCGTCGTATATTTTGTAGCAAGAAGACCGTGACAATACCTATGCATTATTTTGTTCTGTGCTGTGCATCATGGAGCAAGTTTTATTTGATGAGATTCTAATATTGAGTGTTGAGGAAAATTCTCACGTTTACGATAAGCGGCGCGCCTCGTATAAAGATGAGAAAATGAAGGAGAATACGTGGCTTTCAATAGCTGCATCTTTGAACACCGATCGTAAGTGAATCATATTTTATTACTGTATTGATTGTATTACACACTACATATTCATGCTTCAATTCAATAACTACTGTTGTGTTCATTTTTGTTCTATTACAAATGTTTCTTCTCTAATTATTTTACGTTATGGTAGACTTAAAATAGATTTTGATAATAAAGATGCATGGGCATATTTATAGTACCGTTGAAATTTTGAAGTTGGTTAACCTGTGTTTATGTTGGCTGCCTTGTACTCAAGAGAGAACGCCATTGGTCATTTATACACAAATAACATCAGAATGCGTAATATCGACTTTACATATCGTTATTGACATGCATATCGATATGCATAGTCGTCTACGTTCTCGGTTTATTGTGAATAAAAATTTTCATATTCACGTTCTCTGCTTCTCGTTTTCACTTTGGTTCTCGTTCCGGGTTTATTGTGAACCAGCCTTTACTGAAACTACGTTTTCGTTATAATTTGCTTGTCAAATCGGAAACCGAGACTTGAAATTATTAGGGAACCTTGGCTTCAGGATTAAATTTCAACAACTTTAAATTTAATATTAGATTTGTATTAAAACAACTTTACCTTGTCATTAAGGGCCGTATTCATAGACATTTTTAGCGCGGGCTTTCGGTGGATTATCAGCGTTTTTCTTATTCATAAACCAGTGTTAGCGATAGGATATGATTTGAATTCTGTACTAGTAACCAGTGGATAGTCGGGGCTAGCTTAGTACGCTCGTAGCGCGTGCTGCGAAATGTCTATGAATAGCACCCTAAAATTCTATTATTCCCCCTTTAAGGGACTGGCACTGTCCTCGCACGCAGGCCGCTCGAGTGTGCCCATTGTATGTCATTTAAATTAAACCATTATTGCAATATATATATATATATATATATATATATATATATATATATATATACAGGGACATCATTTTATTTTTACTTCAATTTTTATTGTACCTGAGTTTTTGAATGTACTTCACTCCCACCCCTTCTACTAAGGAAGTTCCAACTACACACAGAAACAAGACCGCAGATAGTAAGCAGTACTGAGTTACTGAGTATAGTACGTTCCAGAAATATGTTCGCGTTTTCCAGTGACGAAAGAGCTTTCCATATTGAATCATATTTTCGCACAGGTACTGTCCGTTTGCCTACGTCGCATCCCGATTTCCCCCACCTGCTTCTGCTCGCCCCTCTGTAATAGCTGGGCTGTCTTAGCTCTTTTCTGAAAACATTAATTTCTCTTAGGAATTGGAAGTTTATGTAATATTATACAGCTGTTTAATTTAGCTTAAATAAAAGGGCCTCGTTAAGTAATTAACTGTCACGTGATTTCCTCCCTTTCTACAATCCTGCGGCATAACCACTTGGACGGGCAGTAGATAGCATGTCTGAGTAATTTTATATTTTAGGGTCGGGCAGAAGTGAAGATTGAATTTACAGTACGTAGAGTAGGTACAGAATTATTTCAACATGAGTTACTAGTACGAAGGACGAAACTGGCAATTGGAATTAGATGCAATAATCTATAGTGCGATAATATGCACAAAAGAACTGAAGCCTGTATCGAAATGAACGGCCACTATTTTCAAAATTGTGTTTAAATATTCATATTATGATTATTTTTCAATTTAACGTCTTTCTCTATATTGTACGCTAATGTGCTGTAGACAGTATAATATACACTGCATAATGAATACGTTCGCATGGATAACTCACTTCGTGAGTAAAAACACTTATTCTTAATACAGTACTGTACTTTGATTAAAGAAAAACCTAATGAAAATTATCAAACTCAAAATCGCGAAATTTCCTAGTTTACGTAAATGGATGAACTACTTTTCTTCCTTCCTATACCTAGTAGAGTGATTTGTGTTTTACGCCAGTATCATCGAACTCCAGTCTTGGAGGGGGGAGCAAGCGGCGTTTCCGGTTCTCTAAAAGTATAGATAGGTTAATATTAAAAATGTTAGTAAAAATAAAATGATGTCCCTGTACATTGCACCATTTGTTTACAGCATACAAAGTATCTATGTTACGTGAATTACGTCAAAGAATTTACTAGATAGACAGTTATCTTTGTCTAAACGTTTTCTTTTCCTATAAAGTGTTGTACTGTATATTGTGTATCTGTAGACTTGTTTGTGTGTAACGTCACGCGCTTGCAGTTATTAAGTTTATTGCATCACGCTCTCAGCATAACAGTTGTGTAAGCCAAACAAGATAAAAGGTCATGACTCCTAAACTCTGAGATGGCTCAAAACTGTTAGCATTTTTTAAAGGTCGCATTTATTAACGTACAATATTTCACTCAGAATATGTACGATACCTCTTTCACTGTGTCCACACCTGTGGAGTAACGGTCAGCGTGTTTGGCCGCGAAACCAGGTGGCCCGTTTCCGAATCCCGGTCAGGGCAAGTTACCTTTTTAAGGTTTTTTCGGGGTTTTCCCTCAACCAAATACGAGCAAATGCTGGGTAACTTCCGGTGCTGGACCACGGATTCATTTCACCTGCATTATCACCTTCATTTAATTCAGACGATAAATAACCTAGATGTTGATACAGCGTCGTAAAATAACCCAATAAATTAAAAAAAAATAAATATTTCACGGTTTAGCTGTAGTAAGCTGTTAAAAGTATGTAAAATTATGAAAATCTTTACATGTTTTAAGTTATTTGAACAATTTTTTATTTTATTTGGGAATAAAATAAGCGTCGCTTTTGAACAGATCAGTATTTGTTTTTCAATTACATAATAACATGTCATCGCTGTAGCACATCGGAGTCGCGAGATTCATGCTCGCATCGTAGTCACATACCCGATCGAACGAGACCACATTTATTTCAATGGTATTATTAGTCACCAAATTAAAATGTCGAATGGATCACCCCGCAAAAGTTACTTCGCCGTTTCCTTCGTGTCGGTCTGATTTTAAAGACGCTTACACGCAAAACAAGGGAAGCACCGTCTGTTACTTTTACAGAAAATATGAGATTCCTGTCTGATAGAGGGCTCCAGGCGAATTTTTGGCCATTTCTCGACCAAGTTTAATCGACAATGAATAATCTCTGCACTCGAAAGCATCTGTCAATAAAATACCATTAATTCTGCTACTACTACTACTATTACTGTACTATTACTGCTACAATAATACTTTTACTCCTGGTACTACTATTGCTACCATTGCTACCACTACTCCTACTAATATTCCTGCTACTACTACTACTGCTGCTACTACTACTACTACTGCTGCTACTACTACTGCTGCTAATACTTTTCTTGCTACTACTGCTGCTACTACTGCTGCTGCTGCTGCTACTACTACTACTAATGCTGCTACTACTACCGCTAAATTAATACTCCTGCTACTACTACTGCTGTTACTACTGCTGCTGCTACTAATGCTGCTACTACTACTGCTATTCTACTACTCCTGCTGCTACTACTACTGCTATTCTACTACTCCTGCTGCTGCTAACAATGCTGCTACTACTGCTGCTATTCTACTACTCCTGCTACTACTACTGCTACTACTACTACTGCTGTTACTACTGCTGCTGCTACTACTACTGCTGCTATTCTACTACTCCTGCTGCTGCTACCAATGCTGCTACTACTGCTGCTATTCTACTACTCCTGCTACTACTGCTGCTACTACTACTACTGCTGTTACTACTGCTGCTGCTACTAATGCTGCTACTACTACTGCTATTCTACTACTCCTGCTACTACTGCTGCTACTACTACTGCTGCTGCTGCTACTACTGCTGCTGCTACTAATACTACTACTGCTGCTACTGCTACTGCTGCTGCTACTACTGCTGCTGCTACTAATACTACTACTGCTGCTACTTCTGCTGCTGCTTCTACTACTACTACTACTGCTACTGCTGCTGCTGCTTCTACTACTACTACTACTGCTACTAATGCTGCTACTACCACTGCTATACTACTACTCCTGCTACTACTGCTGCTAATACTACTACTGCTATTCTACTACTCCTGCTACTACTACTACTACTGCTGTTATTACTGCTTCTGCTACTACTGCTACTACTACTGCTATACTACTACTCCTGCTACTACTACTACTGTTGTTACTACTGCCGCTGCTACTAATGCTACTACTACTGCTATTCTACTACTCCTGCTAGTACTACTACTGCTGTTACTACTGCTGCTGCTACTAATGCTGCTACTACTACTACTGCTGTTACTACTGCTGCTGCTACTAATGCTGCTACTACTACTACTGCTGTTACTACTGCCGCTGCTATTAATGCTGCTGCTACTACTACTGCTATTCTACTACTCCTGCTACTACTGCTGCTGCTACTAATGCTGCTACTACTCCTACTGCTGTTACTACTGCTGCTGCTACTAATGCTGCTACTACTACTACTGCTGTTACTACTGCTGCTGCTACTAATGCTGCTACTACTACTACTGCTGTTACTACTGCTGCTGCTACTAATGCTGCTACTACTACTACTGCTGTTACTACTGCTGCTGCTACTAATGCTGCTACTACTCCTACTGCTGTTACTACTGCTGCTGCTACTAATGCTGCTACTACTACTACTACTGTTACTACTGCTGCTGCTACTAATGCTACTACTACTACTGCTGTTACTACTGCTGCTGCTACTAATGCTGCTACTACTACTACTGCTGTTACTACTGCTGCTGCTACTAACGCTGCTACTACTACTACTGCTGTTACTACTGCTGCTGCTACTAATGCTGCTACTACTACTACTGCTGTTACTACTGCTGCTGCTACTAATGCTGCTACTACTACTACTACTGCTGTTACTACTGCTGCTGCTACTAATGCTGCTACTACTACTACTACTGCTGTTACTACTGCTGCTGCTACTAATGCTGCTACTACTACTACTGCTGTTACTACTGCCGCTGCTATTAATGCTGCTGCTACTACTACTGCTATTCTACTACTCCTGCTACTACTGCTGCTGCTACTACTACTGCTGTTGCTCCTACTGCTGCTGCTACTACTACTACTACTACTGCTGCTACTACTGCTGCTACTACTGCTGCTGCTTCTACTACTACTGCTACTAATGCTGCTACTAGTACTACTGCTATACTGCTACTCCTGCTACTACTACTGCTGCTACTACTTTTCCTGCTACTACTGCTGCTGCTGCTACTACTGCTGCTGCTATTACTACTACTGCTACTAATGCTGCTACTACTACTACTGCTATACTACTTCTGGTACTACTACTGTTGTTACTACTGCTGCTACTAATGCTGCTACTACTACTGCTGCTGCTACTAATGCTGCTACTACTACTGACTGCTATTCTACTACTCCTGCTACTACTACTGCTGTTATTATTGGTGCTACTACTACTTCTACTACTACTGCTGCTGCTATTGTTACTGATATTGCTACTAGGCCTACTGCTGTTACTGTTGCAGCTACTACTACTACTGCTATTGTTAAGCCTACTACCGCTACTACTACTTCTACTACCGACATTTCTTGGATTAATTCCTGAGAATCAAACATTATTTCCTTTGGTCAGAATTACTTTAAATTATCGCTGTGGTTGCCCCTGTTGCTATTCACAATCCGTCATTATTGTGAGTTCCTTCGAATGTTGGCATGTATTAGCATATTTACGGAACAAACCTACAATTTTCCTCTTCGAATTGAAGATCCTTGGCATAGTTCCCTAAGGAACATTTGTTTTATTTTCATGCAGTTGCTATTTATACGTTCACTTCAACATATAAATAGGCCTACATGACATTGCCGAAAACGAAGCCTCGTAACCTGTGAATTCAAAGTGAGTTGCGAATTGGGGATCACATGAGAGTAGGAATCGGTTTTGTTTATAATGCTGGGAATTGGAAAAGTGAATGTTCAGCCGGTTCCGTTGGATTTGGGAAAAGTGTGAACGTTTTCCGGTATTACAACGAGAAGGAAAGGAGAGGAGTTGGAGTAATAGTAAGGTTGACGTCACTGCATAAATGGCCTCTAAAATCTATGTGTTTAACTGCATTGTTGTTTAGTCAACTGTCCGAAGACCTCATAAGTGACACCAATAAGGCATCACTCATGAGGCAACTAAGCCAAGAAATTATTTATTTATATATTCCTTTTTTCATTTATTTATTTATTCATTCATTTATTTATTCATTTTCTATCTATCTATCTATCTATCTATCTATCTATCTATCTATCTATCTATCTATCTATCTATCTATCTATCTATCTATCTATCTAATCAGTGGCGGCTCGTGGGTATTCAATTAAGGGGGGCTGCATACAAAAACAAACCAAGCAACTTACTTTATTTAAAGATTAGTTCCATGCGCCTTATCTTGTAAATTGTGTTTAAATGAGACAGGCTCATGTTAGTAGACTTACTGGCATTTAAAAGAATCCTGCGGACAAAATTCCGGGCAACGCTGATATAACCCCTGCTGTTGCGAGTGTCGTTAAATAAACCATAATTTAATTTTTATATGCAGATTTGAATCTTAGAAATATCTAACTGGCGATGCTGTAGTTGGTTGTATTATATATATACATGCTACATCAATAAATGAAAAAAATAACTGAGCCAGAAATTGAATTCAGGATATTCAAGAGTACGCACCAGGGCGCTTCTCTCATTTATTGTGATGTTAGATGTTTCAGATTCCATTATGGTTTGAAAACATTCTAGCAATGGCTCCTTCTTCTCATGAACAACATTTACTGTTCTTATTTTAAATCAATCTTGTTGCCCCAGCTGATGGAATTGTCTTTGAAACACATTAATCTAATACAGACGGTATGGAGATCGAGAGAAGAAAGCAGGGATACTGGATAAATTATAAAAAAATATGCGAGCCTTTGTATTTTGTTTAGCGGCTCTTCCCATTATGATATTCAATTGATGGGCACTTAATTTCACATTTCTCCTGAATTGTTAAGGTACTGAACTGAATAGACTGTAAATATTGTACAGAATTAAGCATTGTCGCACTTGTTATACTCACAACATTAAAGAAAATGTATTTAAAACTGCGCGCTACTGACAAACTGCTGCAAATTTTGCAGCGCCTGGAAACTCTGGATTCATGGCGAGGGGCAGCAGGGGGAGGGGTAAAACTAACGCGCAAAGCATCCGAGACGAGACTGCCAGCTCCAGGGGAGGAAGTGGCTTCATCCTATCGTCCTTGTCTCTGGTTTCGCTCTGGCAGCACCAGGGGAGGAAGTGACTTCAGTAACGATTGCGTGTATGTCATTGAGAGCGAAATGTTTTTAAAAATTCGAGCTGCTAAATAGAGACTGTATAATAAATGTTTTTCACAACATAAAACGAGACAAGAGCCACAAATGTCTGGGGGTGCTGCAGCTCCGCAGCCCCTCTTCGAAAGCCGCCCCTGCTATCTATCTATCTATCTATCTATCTATCTATCTATCTATCTATCTATCTATCTATCTATCTATCTATCTATCTATCTATCTATCTATCTATCTATCTGTCTGTCTGTCTGTCTGTCTCTCTATCTATCTATCTATCTATCTATCTATCTATCTATCTATCTATCTATCTATCTATCTATCTATCTATCTATCTATCTATCTATCTATCTATCTATCTATCTATCTATCTATCTATTTATTTATTCTGGTAGAGTTAAGGCCATGAGGCCTTCTCTTCCACACTACCAGAAGTGAAATATACATTGAAACAATAACAATAACAAAAGTAGTAAAATTAATGGCAATACTTAAGTATAAAATCGTTATCACGCACATTGAGGAACTTAAATATACTGATATATTGACCAAACATGACACATAATTAAGTTATTACAATTTACATCTTAATTCTACTCGCAATAAAATGTTACCGCGTTAGTTTGTTTTAAATACGACTACATATTCATAGGTATTTTGAGTCCTATTATACTTACATTTTTAATATAAAAATCATTTCTACTACGAGTTAATTAGTGATCGCCAAAAGCTGTGTCGCGACACATGCCCCTGCCTTCACTCAAGCGTAACCATGGCATCTTATCCCCACCCTCTGTTTACAGCCTTCATTTCGACATAAGTAAAGACATTTATCAGCAGCGGACGAACACCTGTAATGTTACAAGTGTGTGGGATAATATGTTTTGGTGTCTTTTCGAAAACAGATAAGTAAAAATTTAATTTTTAGGAGCATGGCAGGAAAAGTATTTATTTTGTGCAGATGGTAGAAATATGAGATACTTAATTTGTTGTAAAATTTTAAATGGCATATAAAAGAACAATATACGTTATTATTCTTCTTGATATGAAGACTACCACGCCCTTACCTGTAACTTGAATATTTCATTAATAAGCGAACAATAAAAAGTATCGACTTCTAAGTCTTAATCGGGGTAAAATACTTCCACGTTTTTTCGACGGATGTAGTGTAATTTGAATATTTCATTAATAAATAAACAATAAAAAATATCGACTTCTAAGTCTTAATCGGGGTAAAATACTTCCACGTTTTTTCGGCTGATGTAGTGTAATTTGAATATTTCATTAATAAATAAACAATAAAAAGTATCGACTTCTAAGTCTTAATCGGGGTAAAATACTTCCACGTTTTTTCGACGGATGTAGTGTAATTTGAATATTTCATTAATAAATAAACAATAAAAAGTATCGACTTCTAAGTCTTAATCGGGGTAAAATACTTCCACGTTTTTTCGACGGATGTAGTGTAATTTGAATATTTCATTAATAAATAAACAATAAAAAGTATCGACTTCTAAGTCTTAATCGGGGTAAAATACTTCCAAGTTTTTTCGAACGGATGTAGTGTAATTTGAATATTTCATTAACAAATAAACAGTAAAAAGTATCGGCTTCTATGTCTTAATCGGAGTAAAATATTTCGACGTTTTTTTTAAATATGTAGTATAATTTACAACTTCGTGACCAGCCTGGTATGTTTTTCTAATTTCAAATATCTGCTGATGTAAAGTACATGTTCTTTTTATGGTAAATAAGAAAATAAATTTATTTTATTAAAAATACAAAATTAATGGATAGGAGGATAAAAAAGTAACATGGAAAAAATGTGTATAGTTAATAAGTAGAAGAATATTATATTGCTTTTGTTTTTTGGTCATATTCCGTCTCTGCACTGTTATTCACTGCATTACCTGAGGAGATACCCACTCCACCCCTCTCCCTGCGATAGTGGTGTGCGGGTTGCATTTCTGTTACGTCACAATTTCGTGATGTTTGGCAACCACTGGTTTAATAGATCAAGGACTGGAGGGCACACAGAATAAAATCGAATATTTTACACACTTCAAATGAACAGTGATAGCAAAGAACAAAACCTCAAGTTTAATAAACAATAGTTTGCAGTGAGTTTTTGGGTGAAACTTCACAAATAATTATCATTCATCTTTCTTGCAAGATAAATATCTTTCAAGCAAAAGAATTCCGTAATTAAAATTAATATAACGTACTTTGGATCTATAGGCCTATTATTTCTAAGAACTCTCAGCATACAGTCGTGGCCAGAAGTTTAGAGCACCCCCTTGAAAAAGGCAATTTTACTCAATATATCATGTCACAACCTTAAATAATTATATGATTTTAGCATAGCTATAAACAATAGTCTTTTTTATTTATGATATGTACAAATCAAAAGTTATATGTCATGGAATGGGTAGAATTGTGCATTTTTATTTTTTCTATAAAACACAAATCCAATACTGTAAAAATTTCTGTAAATTGTAATTTGCGCTTCTAATAATTAATATTAATTTCCAGTGTTCCTAAAATGTAAGGAGACAATTTAAAGGAGAAATTTGAATTAATTGTTACCATTTTTTCAAACAACTTACAAATTAACACAATTTTTCAATTAAAAAATAAAGCGTTAAAAGTCATATTTTGATTAATAACACAATATTTCTCTCCGAAATCCACTCTGAACTTTGTAGGACCACCTTTTACATTGTAACAGCATGTATTCTCTTTGGCATTGAGTTTATTAGATTCTATATGTAACCCTTTCTCAGTGTTGTCCAACATGCTGCTAACTGCAATTTCAATTCTTGAAGATTTCTTACGTTCTTTTTGTCTACTTCCTTCCCTAGAACCGCCCAGATATTCTCAATGGGGTTCAAATCTGGACTCCTAGCAGGCCAAGACAGTAGGGGTATACTATTCTCGGTGAACCATGCCTTGGTTTTTCGAGAAGTGTGACAGGGAGGCATTATCTTGCTGATGTAACCAAATCTTTCTTGGATAACAACTTATTCTGACGAACACAACTAATCAACTGAAGCTCTCAAATATTTTACAAGTACCTTTCATCTATCTATATTTACAATACAGACAAGCAGCCTGAAGAAACATGTAAACAAAACAATTTCCACCCAAACTACAGTCATCCAACCCTAATAAAAGGGACCACTCCTAACAATAACAGTTTATGACAGGCAATAAATCACAGTCGTCACTCTGTGGCTTGAAGAAAACATAAGAAACCTCTTATTTTTCTTGATATTATAATTGATCCATCCTTAAACTGTTTCGTAACCATATTTTCGTTACATTTTAAATTAATTTATATTATTGAGAAATTCATTTTATCTGAAAAATGTAATGAATTAAACAAACACAAAAATATTTTTAAAACAATCATTTTTGAAAATAAAAAAATTAAAACTTTATACATTTTCAGCTGGAACCAGTATACTTTCACTGTTAATAAATATTCAGGAAATACTTTCCATATAAATATTATATTTAAAAAAGTATCAATTTTTGAAGGGGTGCTCTAAACTTTTGGCGTATCTTTATTATTGCATTAGCAGTAAGTCAATAATGTAGTTGCTAGTCCAAATTAGATTGAAAATATATACCAAAATATTTAACAGAAATGTTTGGGAATAGGATTAACAAAATGTCTGTATAGTCACACCTCGTATTGAAGTGATTACTAAATGGACGGAGTTACGCAATAAGAGACCAAGCGCCAAAAACCTGTTTCGAGATATTTGCCATTGAAATAAATCTGTTTTTTTATGTAGAGCAGAGCGCCTGTCCATAGGAAGATATGCGTTTAGGGGTGGAGTGCGACCGGTCTGCGTAAGGAAGCGTGCATGGATCTGTCCGTACGCTCGTGTATGACCGCTCGCCGCCCGACAACAGATTTTCTTAAGGGGCACTCTACTAAAAATGACATTTTTTTTCTAATAATTTTTTTCGACCAAATTTTGAGAGGATGTTTACTATATAAAGGACTAATAAAAATCAAATTTTAAACTCGCAAATGTGTTTTGGCTTTTAATTTTGTATTTATTTTTTCCATTTTTATGAAATATTTTCAAATCCAAGTTTTTAGTAGAAAATCTCAATATTTTAAATTCCTTTGTTTTGATTACATTCATAAGGCATAGAGAAATATTTATATGCATCCATTTTATGAAATAACTCATTTATTCACTTTCAAAATTTTTTTGGAAAATTTGAAAATGTTATTTTTCTACAACTCATGATAAAAATATTAATAAAATAAACTAGGATCATTTCTTACAAAATAAATGCATAGAAACATGCAGCTACCTTATAAATACTTAGTTACATTTTCATCCAGATTTACTAATATTTGTCATAAAAAAGTTGGTGTTGAATTAAGAAAAATAAAATTACAGAAAAATGGATTTCAAAGTAAAGTGCTTATTTATGTAACACATATCTATTAAAATTCTCCTCCGTCACGTTCATCTTTTAACTTCAGGGAGCCAACTTTAGAACAGAATGTTACTAGATTTGTAATAAGAAATTTATAAAAAAGAAATCTTTGATGAAAAATTAATTTTGACAGCCCTTTAAATGCCACGTCTCGTACAGACTAGAGTTTAAAAAATATATTAAACATATTTGTAATCAGAATTGAAATAAATACATTTGGCGTATGAAAATATACATTCTACAGAAGTGAAGCAGCCAATAGAAATATTTTGGAAAATTTTCATGATTTTCAGTGGAGTCTCCCCTTAAGTATATGTTAGAGTGGAACATCAGTCGTTTTTTACTTACAGACTCTAGAATACACAATGCAAATTAAATTATTATTTGTTATGTTATTAGCACATGGTTTTACTACTAAAAGAATCATTATGTGATTCTGCATCTTTAAGTATATAATATTTTTATGTAGATAATATAAAAGTTAATGAGAATCCTGTGACGTTGATGGAATACCCTTATTATACATGTGATGGTTGAACCTCCTGATATAATTATCGCCTATTTTCTACGTCTCACAGAATACATTTTTTTAGGTCTAATTTTGTTCTCAATAGCCTGAAGTACTTACAATGACAGGTGACAGTCTTCCTTTGATGCAGCTGGGGGAAAACAAAGATACATTGAGGAGTATAGTATCAAAGTTAGACAATTCCATTTTTTGCGAATTCGAGATATTGATTGTTTCTCATAAAATTTTGTGTGCTAAATGCTATTCTGGAACTGTTTAGGTTTATAAACGGACAGAACAGAGCGAAAATAGCACTTAATTGTGCGCTTTAGAATAAAAATGTAGACAAATCCACTGTGGCTTGGTTTCAAATTAGGACAATTCCTTCAGTAGCCAATGAGAAGCCCATATTCGTACTATCTTTTCCCATCACGCACCGCGAATCCAACATGGCTGATTGTTTATAAAATCGGATTGTGGATGAATAAGTACTGTTTTACGTAAATTTGCTTTGAAACCTAGTTAGAATAGGAAACTAGAAAAACTAGGAAAACTAGAATAATATCATTGTATAGAGCACATCTAGGTCAGAAAGCATGGGTAGACATAACGGCTCGGTTAGAAAAGCCAACGTACTATGGTAGGAACGATCATGATTTGAAAATCAAATGTAGGAAACAGAAAACGGATGTACTTAATTCTCATTTTTAAATAGAACTATAAATGATTGGAACGACCTACCTGCAGCGGTCTTTGAGGGCTGTCCTTCCTTAAGGAGATTCAAGAATAACTTAAAAAGTTGTGTATAAAGTGCAAATTAAAATTAAGGTGACATTCAACATTTAATTTTTTAAGGTGACATGTATTTATCTAGCCTGACGAGTTTACTTCCTTGGTTTGAATTGTAAATTATTTAAAAATAGCGTGTAAGAGGGCCTTAGACTAGAAATGTTTAGTTTAAATGTAATTCTGTTTATAAGTATGCATAAGGATGTAATTATTTGACTTATTTGAACTGCTGTATCAGTGAAGCGAGGTGAGTCAGTGAAGTTATGGTTTTTACAGTGCAGTGAACAGTTCCGATCAGTGATAATTTATAGCGTCATTGAAATGTGTTCTATATTGTCAGTGAAATGTGTTACAGAGTGTCAGTGAAATGTGTGCTAAAGTGTCAGTGAAATGCGTCATAGTGCCACTACAGGGAATGATATGAGAGTAAAGTGAAAGACTATTGAAACTTATGCAGGACCTAAACATAATTATGTAGGTTGTATTGTGAAATTAGGTATTTTATTTATGTTTTATTATTATTGTGTTAAATTGTATTGTGTATTCTTATTGTATTGTGTATAAAATTGTATATGTATTGTAAAATTGTATTGTGTATTTTAAATTTTATTGTGTATTGTTTATATTGTGTATACCACTGCCACCGAGTGCTTGCCCACTTGCAGTGTAAATAAATACATACATAGTGCGATAATATGCACAATAGGACTGAACTGAAGAAGAGACGTGGATACAAAAGTAGAGAAATTCACTTTAAATATGGCTTTGTTTGGTTTCAAAAACAGACACCTTCACTTTAAATATGGCTTCATTTTGTTTCAAAAACAGACAACTCCATGACTTAGTTTCAGAGATGGACAATTCCACTTTTTAAACTTAAATTTCGACCTGAATTTTAATTTTAATCACATTTTGGGACTGAAAAAATATTTCTATGACCCATGAGAATGTTTAAAAAAAAATGTACATATAACGGTGACATTGCTTTCCAAGGATCTAGTTTTTCGCCTCTCCTGTAAAAAAAGCAAAAGTGGATTTGTCCAACTTTGATACCAAGCTCCTCATTTTAGTCTCTACATGTGAATGCAAGAATAAGCGCCATCTCTTAGAAAACATTACATTTACGTAAAATCTTATAGAAAAACGAATAAAATGTATTTGGAAAATTTCAGGTACAATAGACCAATTTAATATGTTTTTTTAATTCCGCTACATTTCGGGAGGATTTCGATTATCGCTGTTACGTCTCCCGAAGCCTTAAATTCAGCTACGCTTAGCGGAATTCCACAACAGTTGAACACACCGGAATCAAGGTTACTTCACAGTCTACTATATACAGTCGCGAAGCTTGAGGTGATTTTTTGCAAATCTCGTGATAAAGCGCTCCAAGCGGTTAGCAACTAGAAACAATAGACTGTCCACGGTCGACTTTGGACTGTGTCGTATTTCCATCGAGTGCTAGCTCGTTGCGTATTTCACATTGATGCTTGTGAAATGTTCGTTATTGGTTGTAATGAAAATGTTAATGGCTAAAATACAATAATTGGAATAATAATATTTTACTAGAGACGTAGAAAAATTAAGTTTGTTTTAATGAAATTTATTGATCACGTTTTGTTTTCAATTTCTGGTGGGATTATTATTCCTTAGGCCTACTTTTTTTTTCAAAGGATATGTTTTTAATTATAGCTGTTAATTTTGTTGTTATTTTTATTTGTTACTTTACTAGAGACATAGAAAAAGTCTGTTACAATAAAATTTATTGATCACGTTTTATTTCCAATTCTGGTGTGATTATTATTGCTTAACCTCATCCCACTTTGTTAACTACGTAAGCCTACACTACAAGTACCGGTACACGTAAGTTACTCCATTAATTCATATTTCCATTATTATTGCTTTAAAGGGAAATGGAAATTAATATTTATTGGTTTCATAGTTAATTATCGCTATAATCTTGAATGAGTGAAGCGATTATATTAAATATCAGTTCGTTTTGCACAAACAAAAATAATATTAACCTATTTCTTGCAGGCATCTTCGAGTTTATGGTGGAATTTAATATACTTCATTAAAATAATAAATTAACTTTATGCATTTAATATTTCAATAATGGAAGGAAGGTGTTAATTTTTCCAAAAGAACACAACGAAAGTGTAACATATTTTGTCGTCTGCTAGGAGAGAGATCTGCGATGATGAGGCGATAGTAGCGATCCTAGTGATGGGCAACTACCCATGTTTGCATTTTTACTACATATTGAGCTTCGCGACTGTATATAGTAGACTGTGGTTACTTCATCTTTTGTATCAGTGGGATAGAAGACGTTCACTTTTGAATGCGGGTTGGGGGACGATGTTGAAGGAAGCGATACAACGTACGCTGAATCGTTTGAGACATCTGGTGACTCATAGAGGAACCTTCTTAAGATAACTATCGTTATTAATCTTTATAGAACGAAGAATAGAACTGGTAATATTATGTTTGTATTTAAACGAAATGCTAATGTAGAATATCTACTTTATAAATATTTGAAAAACCACCGGCGTGGCTCAGTCGGTTAAGGCGGTTGCCTGCCGGTCTCAAATTGCGCTCGGGCACGGGTTCGATCCCCCTTTGGGCTGATTACCTGGTTGGGTTTTTTCCGAGGTTTTCCCCCACAGTAAAGTGGATGCCATGTAATCTATGGCTATTCCTCGGCCTCATCTCGCTATCACCAATCTCATCGACGCTAAATAACGTAGTAATTGATACAGTGTCGTCAAATAACCAAATAATAATAATAATAATAATAATAAATCAATATTTTAAAGTGGTAGAAAATAAAATGGCTGTTTTCGCAGTTTATCAACTATTTTTTTAGTTACCACTCCATTCATATCGAAATTATGGTTGAGTCTTAACTGAATTTATATAGGCCTAGTGCAACCCAGTGTTGCCACGACCTACTCACGAAAATCAGGAGAAAACCATCGAAAAAAAAAACAGGAGATTACAGTAGATTAATTAAACATGAATTTTCTCTTTTTATTATAACATTAATTACAAAACAGTGTATACTGTAAGAAAGATGATACTGTTTTATTACTATATAGCACATCCCTAACCAATGGAATTGAACAATTTTGCTAAATATTACTACTTCAGCTTTACTCAGCGTATGTAAATAAGTCATGCAATTTTGTTTTTACACAGTAATGTCTCATTGAAAACGTTTCGCATTAAAATGTATTAATCAGGAGTTTTTTGTATATTGACAAACGATTTTAGATAGAACAAGATTTATTTTAAAGATGATATTAAAGACAGTACTGCATTAGCTGCGATTATAAGAGACGAAAAACGATCCCTTTTCCTGTTTTTGCATAACTACCCTTTAAACTGTTCATAATTTTCCCACTCTGATTTATAATTTTGGGAAGAAGTATTTACTCTTCTTTCTTGTTGGGACACTTTCATTCATTTTAAAAGATCACTGTGCACGATATGTAACGCAAAAATACCATTACCTACACTTTACTCTCACTGTTTCACGTGTTCTTGCTCTTTAAGCATCATTGTGGCGACGCGTTATGATCAGGGAGACACAACGAGCTAGAAGAATATTCTTACTTCTAGCTCGTTGGGGAGACGAATGAAAACATCGTTTGACTTGTGTATAAGATTCAAAAGTAAGGCATGGTGACATGATATAATTTGTAATAAATTTAAAATCCGGGCATAGAACCAGGTGACTGCAGCATGCCGAAAACGAAGGAGAAATTCGGACTTTTGACAAAAAAAGAAGTAGAGCAGTAGATTCAATGGAAAAACAGGAAATCTCCTGCTTAATCAGTAGGTATGGCAACACTGGTGCAATCTATTCATATTTACATATCTAACCTAACTTACTCCTATGGATATGAAGGATAGTATTGCTTGTAACTTTCTTAAAAATGTGTGTGTGTCTAATGCCTACCCGCTTCACTTTGCGTGATTCGGGTTCCGCATACTTCGGATAGATGGCAGAACTGTGACTCATTTTCAAGCTGCATACCACTTCGGCGGGCCACGTTATGCTTGATTTGAGCCGTTCAGAGCAAACGTGGTGTAAGTCAAAATTTGGTACTGAGGTTTAAAGTAAACATTTCTGTAAAATACATCGCAAAATAGCAATTAATACAGTATGTACTTCGTGCTATCCACTGACTGCAGTTTAAATAAATTCAATATTAATTGCTACTTTGCGCTGTATTTTACAGAATATTTACTTTAATCCTCATTACCCATTTTTGACATACACTACTTCTGCTCTGAACGGCCCATTTGTATCTGTGAAGAGTTATGTCATGTACTAGGGTGAGTGTATGTATAAGTATCCGTGTAAGTGTAATGTAGGGAATGGATTAGGATGATAATGGTGAGGAAGGGAGAAGAGGAAACCCGGTGCCGGCACGTAGCCTACTCCTGTCGAATAGCACCAAGGGTGCCGCCAAGCATAACTGACCTAAACAGCATAAAAGAGAATTTTTAAGCATTTATGACATAAAAGTGTACCTGAAATTTTAAAACATCAAGTTAGGCCGGTACCGTTCAAGTATAGTAAAATGCAAAAAACCAAACTTGTGAATATTATAACACAAAGGTACAATTTTAAAACATTTTCGGGCACTAAAATTTAAAAAAAAAATCGGAAAAGGGCACACATACATCAATTAAGTAGATCTTTCTGAATTTTTCAAAGAAAAAAATATTTAATCAATTGTTTTGAACCAATTTATTTTCCCGATGTCTCAATTAACTCGACCACTATAGAGGACGACCATCTTCATTTCTTACCGCGTTAATTTTCGATTATTCAGTCCACTGCAATATGCTGTCATCTGGTGAGTAAAAAGTGAATGTGAAGCAAATAGTAACGAAAGAACGAACCAGTTTTGCCAACTGGACGGAAATTCCGTCAAAACTAACGGAATTTCAACGTAGCGGACAGGAAAAGAATGTCTTTGACGGGTGATGGATTTTCTGGCGGATATTACGATTTAAATCACCTTTTGACCTTTTTAGCTGCTGTAATTTTTAATTGTTTAATTTTGGGGGATTTTACTTTTTCTTTCAACAGCCCTCCCCGTGTCGTACAATGTTATTTTTATTTTAATCAAGATTATTAAGTAAGCTGTGTTAGAATTTGCTTTTTATTTGTATATAAATATACTGAGTGGATCTTATTATTTTTATTTAATTTTGAGGGATTCTGACGGATTTCTAGGTGTTAGGCCAGTCATGTCAACTGATGCCCATAGGTGCAAGCGCGCGCTTTAGAGCTCAGGATAGCCTGAGCGCTTTACAGCAGAAAGGAAAGAGACAGACGAAAGAGGTAGTACAGTCTATGCCTCTTTGTCAAGCTATGTACAGGGATGGCCAGCACTGATTCAATGGATAAAGGGAAGAGAACTTATTAAAACTGTATCCATGTTAATATTTAGACTTGTCTGAGAACTAAAAGTGCATTATAAGAATGTAAGTTTTTATTTTAATGCTCATTTTTTACAAGTTTGCTTTTTTTTATTCAAAAGCAATAATTCTTAACTTTTCTTTTACAGAAAACTGAAATTTTATTTAATACCCTTATAAGTACTGAAACAATGTTTTCGTAAATGTAATATATCGTAAATACGTATTACTGAAGGTAGGGTATTGAAAATTTTGAAAATAGTCGCATGCAAAATGTTTGTAAGGAAGTGAATTAACAAAGCAACTGCTGTAACATCATAAACAAAATATATGTGCCCATGTGTTGTAAAAACGTCTGCTCTATAGAATCAGCAGATTTCGAGAAAATAATTTAATATTCTGATGATAGGAAATTGCGTACCAGAATCAACTTAAAAGTATAATGCGATAAAATTTAGTAATATTAGTTACAGTTAAAACATTTACAGTATCTAGATAACTTTGCTTTGTACTATAATACTGTTTTAATTAATTTATTGATTACTTTTACAAGGCTGAAGATACCGTCAGTATCAATTGCAACGTATCATGCCATACTCAATCTCTTTCTTTCGGATATCACTTTCTTTATGAATGATGAATTTCATTCAGTTAATACAGTATAGTTTTACTACTAATATTCCTTCTCAACTCTTTATTATGTGATTAACATAACTGCAATATTAATAAATTGGTGCTAGTACCTTTGTTTTATAGACAATATAGATAATATCAAACAGAAAGAAGCCATATAAAGACAACGACATAAAATTTCACGTTCCATTTGAAGTTTGTACACCACTGTTTTTTTAATCCAACAGGCTGCTTATTCATATACATAATTCTTTCTCCTTCCATACTTAGCGCTTGATGCCACCGCACAATGTCAAGGTCAGAAAAATGCGCTTGGTTTGACATCACTGTGTTAGACTGACAGGGATACAATTTATGTGTTGACAACACTGGAACGAACGATATCGCTGAATAGAGATGGAAATGCACTCTTATTCGTTCGTACTGGTATCGGATCAGATGTGAATCGTATTAACGAAATGAACGAATCACATTAATGAATCATTAGAACTGAATAGATACATCCAAATGAATCAGACTTCCCATCTCTAACCAGATGTTTGGCAATAATACTGCTTGTGTAAGATCGCTAAAATATTGATGCGTGCTGTCAGGGTTAATGACTGATTATTACTGATAAGTATTACCGACCGTGTAAGGACTGAATTAATCACGATACTACGCGGAAGCTCCGGCTGTCTGTCCCCTTGTGGCCCCCGCTGAGGACCGAAACCGCGGCCTTGCGCGGAGACACACGCTATCAATCTCCTCGCGAGGAGACAAGACGGAGCTGGCTGGGAATACCACTCACGCAAACCCAAGGAAGACGGATGGAATTTGCATTAAACGCTCAGTTTATTTGTAATGCTTTTTCGGTCCGTGTTTATGCTGGGGTGTGGACAGAGACCACATTTCCAGGAAGCCAATGTTTACTCACAAAATAACGTCGAATGCATGCTGTTGGGAGGTGGTGAGTTCTTCTTGGCCGGACGGAGAGAGAGAGAGAGGGGCAGGTGCAGCATTGTGCTGCCTGGCTCTCAGAGCAGCAAGAAAACACCAAGTAAAAAATCCAGCAGCAGCAGCACACATTGCGCAAAACCTGATGTGGCTAGGTTAGGTATATGGCAGTTGCTCGGAAAATTAAATATTTGTCGTTGAATGAAACAGTCCACCAAAACATTCTGACATGATAATGTTGGTTTTTCCCGTAGCCTATTGTTCTTGAATGCTTGCCTTGTTGATTCAGCTTGAAACTCCATCTTGAATATGAAATGCAAGGGGAGGGGTTGGCGGGACGCGGAGAGCGGGGTGCTAAAGAGCTCACTTGATGAGAAATGCTACCTTGGTGGGCGGAGGAGAGAACGGCCCAACTTGATATGCAAATCCACAAGTAGAGGGTGGTCGCCATTTCTTGATTTCGCCCGGATTTTCTTGCAGAGGAAATGGAAGAGTGATTATAGTGTTGTTTCATCTGATCCGAGCAGTTTAGTGTCATATCTTCGAGAGCCGAAAACAATGCTTGTTGAGATATTGCCTTGCTACGGGAAATGTGCTATATGGCAGTTGTGCGTTTTTGTACCGAAGTTCCTATAACGGCTTTGCTGTATTAAATTTTCAGCCAATTCTTTTAACGGCTAAGGCGTGCATACTACAGTCCTGAGTTCGAATTCAGTGTAGGATATGGATGATTGCGTTGTAAATGAAATATCTTGTCCTGTCTCACGTGGAGATCTGACCTCGTATAAAACTGTTGTTATAGGAGTCTCACTGCGTATTGGAATATTGTGTGTATGCATTGTAAACGAAATATATTCTCAGACAGAGATTCGTCACGGGTGTCCCTATGGGCTATTCCATATGAAATCGTTCAGTAAAAAACCTCGCATTTTTATACTCTAATTTTTTCCATATTTATGCAAGGTGCTGAGGAGAGTGCATTTGCAAAAATATACTATCGAAAGTCAAACGGTTTTCGTATTGTTGAGCGACAAATTTAGCGTATTTTAGAAAACAAGCCTCTTTCAGCGCTCAGAACTCTAGAACCATTTACTGCAGAACATTGAACGAGAGCTCATTTTGAAGCTGACATTTGGTAGGTTATGATAAGAAGTAATCCTTATTTTATTGTATACAGAGAGACAGATAATCTGATTTTACTTACTTTTAGGCTTTTTGCCCATTTGTAAAAATGTAAAAAAAAAATATTGAGAAATAAACCTTGCATTGTTAAGAGGGATTCGGCATTGTTTGCTTAGTGTCACGGCAATAAGTTTCGGGGGTATTAAATAAATTATTTTCACACGCCTGGACTTGAAAGGCGCAACACAGCTCGCACTGGCCGAGAGATGAAGATAAGCGGGCATTGGGCGTCACTTTACTCCTGTGTTTATGAAAACCCGTGATAAAGCTAGCCCAGCTATGCGCTACTAGACGAAACATCACGTGTTTATGTCTGCTGGCCTTGCTTGCCTAGGCTAGCTCCCGCCTCACAGTCAGCTGGTTAGCTCACGCGCGTACTATTTATTTCCTTTATTTGATTTTCAATACTTTCTTATTAACGTTGCACCAGTAAAAATACGTGTTTATTTGTACTTTCAATGCGGAATCTAACCATATATCTTAAAAATATTTTTTCGTGGGCAAAGGTGTCTTAATTAAGAAAAATCTAAATTTCTCCATTTCCATAAAAAGTAAGAAAAACTGTTCACATGTCAATATAAACTTTAACTTTTCAGCATCAAAATAAACCATGATTTTGATCATTGGGTGAAAGGGTTTCGGAGCCACAACAGTTTAAAATTCCTAATTTTATGAAAATACGATAAATTAAAATATTTTTAATTTAAACACTATGAAGTTCTGATGTCTCAAACTTTGCACAAAGCATTGTATCATAGTTGTCTACGGACAGAAAAAGTTTCATTGTATTTAAAAATTGCAAGGTCAATTTTCTCTATATTTCGGTCAATTTGAGATGGAATAGCCCCTATGCGTTTCACTTCACTGAAAGCCACCCGCGTTTCTAACATAATAAGCGCGTTTTCCTTCTGACCCGCAGCTGCTCTTAGATTTGGGTTCGATTCCCGCTTGAGCTGATTACGTGTTTGAGTTTTTTCCGCACTTGTAAGGCAAATATCAGGTAGGCCCGTGGCGAGTCTTTGATCTCATCTCACAAGATACCATTTCGCTAAGCTATCGACTACAAACAACTCATTAATTGATACAACGTCATAGTGTACAAGATCTTTACTCACATATTACAAAGGAAACTGGAACCATAATATGAGAATACAATAGGGGAATATCAGGCTGGTTTTCGAAAAGGTAGATCCACCATAGATCAATTATACACAGTCAAAATTATGTCAGAGAAATTTTGGGAATATAATTTGAGCCTATATCAACTTTTCATAGACTTCGAGACAGCCTATGACAGCGTATGTAGAATTGGGTTATATAGAATCTTAGCGAAACAAAGAATACACCCAAAGATAATGAGACTGATAAAAACGAGTGTTGGAAACTAGAGCACAAGTCAAAGTTTTTGGTGGTATATCAGGAGCCTTTGTTGTTAACAATGGGTTGAAACAAGGGGATGGATTGGCACCAATGCTATATAATATTACGCTAGATTGCGTGATAAGGCAAACAGATAAAGATACTAATAATACATTGATGTATAAGAGTGTACAAGTAGTTGGGTACGCAGACGATTTGGACATTATGGGTAGATCAAAAGCCAAAGTAGAAGAGACACTTAAAGACCTTGAAAAAAGCAGCAGGAAAAATAGGATTGAACATTAATAACAACAAGACAAAGTGGAGATACAGTCCAGAAACAGTCTAATATCCAGTCAACAGATAGGTTCAAAAAGATTTGAAACCACGAAGGATAATAAATATCTTGGGCCAGTAATAACCAATGATAAAAAAGAATTGACAGATATACAAACACGCATGACGAAGGGAAATCAAACATCCTTTGCATTATTGGATATCCTGAAATCAAGATTTGTACATAAGAAAACTAAATTTCGAATTTATAAAATAATGATTACATCAGTACTCTGTTATGGATTTGATACTTGGGTAATGAATAATAAGATAGAATCAGCCTTAGGTGCATTCGAAAGAAAGATATTGAGGCGGATAATTGGACCAGTTAATGAAAATTGACAATGGAGGATAAGGTATAACCAGGAAGTAATGGAACAATATCGAGATATGGATGTAGTGACACACATCAAACTCCGAAGATTGGAATGGGCTGGGCATCTTCGATGCTACTTACCTATTAGAGTTCTACGAAATGTTTATTTGGCCATTATTCAATCTATCATTCAATATGGTATAATTGTTTGGGGTGGAAGTACAGAAATTAATCTTAGTCCGTTAAATTTACTACAAAAACGAATAATTAAAATGTGTTTGAAGAAACGTTTCGATTATCCAACTAAATTAATTTATTCTGAATTTAATGTATTTAATATTGAACAAATTTATAAGTATACGCTGTTAAATGTTTATCATAAAAATCGTAATAAGTTTGTATTACAGACACACAATTATGACACAAGACGAAATATTAATTCAACATTAGTAGAACCTAAATGTCTCACATCTGCTGGTCTAAAGCATAGCATAAATTTTGGCCCTCGGTTGTACAATGCTTTAACTAAATTACACCCAGAACTTCTAACATGTAACCCACTAACATATAACAAGGAAATTAGAAACGTGTTAATATCTTCAATTTGATTAAATAAATTTATAGCATATGTGTATGAATTAATCAACCTATATTATATTTGTATTCTATAATTTTGAAATATATATTAGTCCTATTTTTCACGTGCGATATTATTCTTCTCTAGTGTTAATATTATATTATATAATTCCATTGCCGCTGTAATTATATTTTAGTTCCTATTTTATTTTACTTATTTATTTTTATTATTATTATTTTTTATTTTAATATTATATCTGAACTGCGACCGAGCACGAGCGCTGCTCATTCGGTCTCCAATTTTGTTAATACTACTGTATCTTCTTTTTATATTGCTTGTATTATTTTATTTATATTTCTCTAGTTTGTTTTGTAATTATATTCTTTATTCTGTATATTGAAATTTAAATAAATAAATAAATAAAAATATCAACAGAATGGAGGACCAGAGGATACCTAGGAAAATAATAGCGGGAAGGATATATGGTAAAAGACCGATAGGCAGACCGAAGGATAGATGGGCTGATGTAGTGAGTGGATGCTAGATAAGTTTTGGGAGTAACGGCATGGAAGAGAACATCACTGGACAGATCTGATTGGAAGAGGAGAATAGAGGAGGTCAAGGCTGATTTGGGCTGTAGTACCATAGCAGAAGAAGAATTGATACAACGTCGTTAAATAAACAACTGAAATTGAGAAGAGTTTTTTTCAAAGGCCGCTAAACGCTAAAATTAAAAAAATTGCAATTTTGGTGGTTACATGTCAACATTAACGTTACTCGTATCCCTGTAAAATCACTTTGTAACAAATGTAGATTATTGCACTAGTTAATAAGACAATGCAAAATAAAGTTGTCCCAATGTCAAGCTTTCCAACAGACTTGGGTCTCAAAATACATTTTTTGCAACAATACAATTATACACTTCCATACAATGAGGAAGTGAGAAAGCAAAGGCGTCCCAGTACACGCTACAGAGTTGGGAAGGTGTGGAGTTAAATTTCGCATGCTTTCTTGATCTCGGCTATACAAGGAGATGTTGTTAGTAACACCACCAGAAATGGCACAATACTTCATTTTGTAGGTACATCATCAACTTCATCGTCATCATGGAACAAAAATATAATTTTTCTTTGAATTCCGCTTAAACCTTAAAAGCCTTATGGCCGGTTTTTCCAAGTATTGTTAGAAAATTTAACGACTGTTAAACTCTAAACAGTTTGCTAATTAATAAAATTGTATGTTTTCAACACCAGTTTGGTTTAACAGATTGTTAACAGTTTGTTAATTTTAAATTTAAGATTTTGGGCAGTTAACTCGTTTAACAGTTAGTTAAATATGGCCGATGTCTCCACAGCTGTTCGAACAGAAGTTGCGAAATTAATATTTTGTGTCTCTCTGTCGGGAATGTTTAGCATATGAATGGTAATATAACATTTAAAAAATACTTTGGACTGTTTAAATACATCAGTGTTATTTTATTTCTTTCGTATTTCGTATCCATAATACCAATGAGGAAATATAACCTTACTTTGTAATTATTATTCAGCACGTCACCTACAACTTTCATTTGTCAACTGTTTGTTTATGGAGCGTGGACTACTATAACAGGTTGTCATTTTATGCAAGTTTCATGACTCACTCTATAATATAGAATTTAAAGATTAATTTTAGCCAACCAAAATTGTCTTACATGTGTAGAATCATTACCAACTGCTGTTGAGTAGTTAAAATAGTGCTAACAGACGTTATAGTTAAGTGTTGGTTATCTTAAACAAAATTATGTTTAACAAATGGAAAATACATTAACAAAGCATTAAAAATAAGCAGACTGTTAATTTAACATTCGTTAAGCAAAATTAAACATTACTTGGACAAACTGGCCATTAGTTGGACGAAAATGATGTTAAAAAGACAAAATCCCCATGCAGTGAACAGTAATCAGCTCTCCGTCCACTATAAAATATTCTGCACAGAGATCCACCACTTTTTTCAGGAAGAAAAGCACTGGTTGTTATTATTATACAGGGACATCATTTTATTTTTACTAACATTTTTAATATTAACCTGGCTATACCTCTGGATCAACGCCGTTTGCTACCCCCCTTCCATGACTGGAGTTCGATGATACTGGCGTAATATACAAACAAATCACTTTACTAAGTATAGGAGGGAATAAAAGTAGTTCATCTATTTACGTAAACTAGGAAATATTGCGCTTTTGAGTTTGATAATTTTCGCTAGGTTTTTGTTTAATAAAATACAGTACTGTATTAACAGAAAGTGTTTTAACTCACTAACTGAGCTATCCATTCGGAAGTATTCATTATGCAGTGTATATTATACTGGCTACAGCACATTAGCGTACAATATAGAGAATGGAATTAAATTGAAAAATAATCATAATATGGATATTTAAATACATTTTTTAAAATGGTGGCCGTTCATTTCGATACAAGTTTCAGTTCTTTTGTGCATACTATCGCCCTATAGACTTTTCCATCAAATTCAAATTACCACTTTCGTCCTTCGTACTAGTAACTCATGTTAAAATAATTCTGTACCTACCCTCTAAGAGTACCTTATGTACTGTAAATTCAATCTTCACTTCTGGCTGATCCGAAAACATGAAATTACTCAGACATGCTACCTACTGTCCGTCCAAGTGGTTTTGTTGCAGGGTTGTAGAAGGGGGAAATCATGTGATAGTTAATTCCTTAACGAGGCGCTTTTATTTAAGTTATTTTAAACAGTTGTATAATATTGCGTAGACGTCCAATTCCTAACAGAAATTAAGGTTTTCAGAAAAGAGCTAAGACAGCCCAGCCACTAGCCTTTACAGAGGGGCGACAGAAGCTGGTGGGGAAACCGGGATACGACGTAGGCAAACGGACGAAAACACGTGTGCGAAAATATGATTGAATATTGAAAGCTCTTTCGTCACTGGAAAACGCGAACATACTTTTGGAACGTACTGTTTACTATGACCGTAAGACTACTATGACTGTATATGAACTCTTAGATCTGTGTGGAGGACGGTTAAACTTCATTAGTAGAAGGGGTGGGAGTGAAGTACATTCAAAAACTCAGGTACAATAAAAACTGAAGTAAAAATAAAATGATGTCCCTGTATTAGTATTATTACTAATAAAAACAAATAAGTGTGTCGCGATATCGTGGACGTTCGATAAAGTGTGTCGTCAGTCAAAAAAGGTTGGGGACCACTTTTCTAGATGATGCTAACTTGTGTGTTCGCGAAAAGGTGTAAGAATACAGGAGTAACCGCATGTAGACGGGAGTATGGGCGCGGTGACGTCATTGTATTGACACGGTGACGGTGTCATTCGATACGTGATGCACGGCAACGCTGCAAATTAATTCCTTTGCTAATTACTCGCAGTGAACATAGTTGAGACCACGTGACTCGCGCTTCATCGGGAGACGTGTAACTTCAGACTACGCCATTTATGAAAATGGAGCGTCTAGTATCAAAACCGGCCAATTCACTGAAGGAAATTTATTCAGTATCAAGCAGAGACGAACCGATGAAAATTAAAGCAGTTGTTTCTTCATTATTACATAGTTAATTGTTGTACATTTAGTTTCCCTTCATATTTAAATTCTACTTTGTAGTTTATATACTTCTTTTTTTTTTTGTTTTAATTTTGACTTCGCCGGTTTTGTTCCAACTTTATACAATGCAAATCTAGTCTTTCAGGTGAAGCTCCCTGTAAAGCAGATTTGAATAATTTCAAGGGAAAAATTGTTCCGGGGCCGGGTACCGATCCCGGGACCTCTGGTTGAACGTACCAGCGCTCTTACCAACTGAGCTACCCGGGAACTCCACCCGACACCGTCTCCATTTTTCCCTTGAAATTATTCAAATCTGCTTTACAGGGAGCTTCACCTGAAAGACTAGATTTGCATAATATAAACGTCACTGTGTACGTTAACAGAAAACGACAATTCCAAGTCACACAGAGATTGTGTGCACTCGATGTGGGTCTCTGGCGTTTCGTCAGCTCACGCGAGTTGTGTGGATATAAAGGGAAAAGTTGAGACGGTGTCGGGTGGAGTTCCCGGGTAGCTCAGTTGGTAAGAGCGCTGGTACGTTCAACCAGAGGTCCCGGGATCGATACCCGGCCCCGGAACAATTTTTCCCTTGAAATTATTCAACTTTATACAATTTTACTGCTTTCCATTTATACATTTTTTTTAAAAAAGGCTAAATCAGCTATTGGCGTAGCTCAGTTGGCAGAGCAGCGCTAGGCGTGGGTTCGATTTCCGCTTGAGTTGATTACCTATGTGGATTTTTCCGAGATTTTCCCCATCATCAAAACCAATATCGGGTAATCTACGGCAAATCCTCAGCCTCATCTCGCCATAACCAATTCTATCGACAAGACAAGTAGATCTGTAGTTCAATTTTCCTGCAAAATACCTCAAAATTAATCATTGCCTCTCAGGAAAACCACGGAGAGAAAGCAGGTAATATGAGTGTCCTCTAAGTCCGCGCTAGCCGGCTAGTTCTGGTGTCCATCTTCAACCAATGCAACGAAGCTACTGAGAGTAGAGATGGCCGATATTTCACAAACCGATATTTTGTCACAGGTATTTTTTTGTCACAGATAAACCTGTGACTGATGACGCGAAATATCTGTGACAAAATATCGCTATCGAAATCTGCTCCGTATTCAGTACTCTGTGACTGTTGCAACGTCCGGGACTGATATTTTCTCCTCTACGTCGTGGGTTTGCGCATGCGCATGATACAATAACAGCAATCGGGCGGTGGTATTTGATTATTTTTTCGTGATATTTTGTTCAATATTATTTTTTTCAAAGTGATGATGTGTTGCAAAGTTATTAGCGGCATTATAATAATATAATCATGAATCTGACATTTTGTTTTCATATTAAGTCTGAATATATGTTTTATAACTATTTTATATATTCCCCGAGATCTTCACATTTTCATATTACTGTGAATATATATTAATGTATAAGTATTTTCCACTCAATTTTTACGCAGTAACAATATTTTTTTAGTTATACTATTAATTACAAACAGAATAGTTACAGGAGCCTACATTATTTTATTAACTTTACATGTACTTCTCTCATTTATGTATGATCCAGTTTTAATGTATAGCTCTAACACGAACAGTGCAGGGTAGTATTAATTAAAATAATTAAACTTAAAATAAAATTATTTGTAATAAGTTCATTACCGGTATGTTGTTTATGGTTATTAACTCTTAGGAAATCGCACAGTGCTTTCTAACATTGGTACTCGTGTGGGGTGTTATTTCACCCAATTAATAGGCCTAATCAATGTTCTAAACTTGATATTTAGTGATACTTTTCTAGATATTGTTAAAATCATCAACTTGCAAGTAATTTTCAACTTTTAAATATAATAATATGGGATAGTGAGCAAAAATTGTCAATTTTATAAATTCCAAAAAGATCTGACATCTAGCAGACACTGCTCCAACAAATCGTTCTCATTGCCCTTGCACACTTTTAAAATAGACCTACACTTACACATAAATGGGATAATTAATTACATTTGAAAATAAGGGGTATCAAACGTAAATCATGTTAGTTCACTCCGTGTCACTGAACGTTATGCTCTTCCGAACTTTCGAAGCATTTCTCACAGGCCGACAACAGCACCTATAGAATTAAAACCGAACGAGATAAAACTTTTGGCTAAACTAACCTTGAGGTAGTTTCCTTCGTATTCCCCTTATACACCTTGCATATACGAATCTGTGACAGGTTAGGTATGGTTAGTTTAGGCTTTGTTATGCCTTGGATATACGATCAACTGAATCTCCACAAACAATCAAATTCAACGATTTTCACTTCCTAAATCACCGAAACTACCTCAGCGCTAGTTTAACCTGAGGAACTGTCTCTCCACAAAAAAATTCTTTATAAATGCAATGATTTTCACATCCGAAATTGCCGAAACTACTTCAGCGCTAGTTTCACCATCTTATTATAAATGATATAGTGATTACACGATTTAAATAATAATAATAATAATAATAATAATAATAATAATAATAATAATAATAATAATAATACCATTGGTTACCAATACTTTATCTTGTGTAAAATCCTGTCTTGTTCTGTAATTATTTTCTATTGTTTTTCCGAATACTTATGTTTCGTTAATTTTTATTGACTCAATATTATAATGTTAATGCACGACTTAAAATAATTTATCGATTATATTATATACAATAAAAAGGATCAATTTTTAAAACGATTAGGATAATCACATAACCTCAATTTCTCCGTACCCAACTACATTAAAAATTATCAACTGATTCCATATCTACAATCAACTACGATATATACCTCTTGGTATATAAGGTTAACTTTTTACATGTTACTGTTCAGCTAGATTAGTATTTATTTGTTAATGGTACATGTACATAATTTATTTGTTGGATTTTCCCATATAAACCACTGAAGTGTGGCGTGTATAGAGATATCGTATTCACATTGAACCACTGCACTGCTCTTCAATATTTTCTGTTAATTTTTATCGGTGTGACAAAATATCGGTATAATTCATGCATATTGTGCTTACTTAGCGATATAAAATATCGGTGTGACAAAATCACAGATAAAAGTCACAGATATTTAATTGTCACAGTCACAGTTGTCACAGATACTTGAAAATATCGTTTAAGCTCAACTCTAACTGAGAGCACTCGAGAAGTTCCGCTAGCGCATGTGCCTTGCCAGGACATTACTCTATCACATACACGCAGTCTCTTCGCGCAACATATTGTTTGCTAGCTGTGGGACGAGTGGGAAAGTTACATTATGGACGCGCCTTGTATAAATTAGAGTGCAGCCTGTTTCGTTATTGAATGTTGAGCGAGAAAGTTAATAAATTTAGTAACTGACTGTGTTAGTGGGTAGATGGGTTTAGTTAATTGAATAAATGCATGAGTTCAGTAAACAAATAAGCTGCTTAGGGATGACTATAGCGAGTTACTTATTGAGAAAATTGATGAGTTTAGTAAATGTGTGAGTGAGTGAGTGAGTGAATGGAGGAATTGAATGAATAATTCAGTGAATTAGTAAGGTTAGTAAATAGGTAAATCAGTGAGTGTATGACTTCAGTGAGTGGCTGAGTCGGAGGATAGAATTTCTGGAAGACGAACGAATCAAAATAGATATTGATATAAAATTGTATCATCTGATCGATTTATTGAAAAATTCATTAAATTACTTAGCATGTGGATTTAGACAATAATTGAGTGAATTATTAAGTTAGTAATTTAGTGAATGGATATGTGAATGACTTCAGTGAGTGAATAAACTAATGAGTTTATTAAAATAAGTTCGTAAGTGAATAAGTTTAGTTAATGATTATGTGAATGACTGATTTTAGTAAATAAATGAGCCAGTGAGTGAATAACTATAGCCATAAACTGATTGCGACAATTTTGATGAATTTAGTAAATGAGTGTGTTAATTCTTGAGGGAATTATTTGAATGATTCGCTAAATTTAGTAAGTAAGTCAGTCAATGAATGAATGACTGAGCTAGAGGATAGATAATCTTATTGAATAAATGAGAAAATTGGTATGTCTAATAAAATAAGTGTGTGAATGAATGCGTTCATTTTATTAATGATCGTTGAATGAGTGAGATCAGTTCATCTATAAGCCAGTGAATGAATTAGTCACTGAGTGAATGACTGAATGACTGTAGTCAGTGAATGAGCGAGTGAGTTAGTGAATTAGAGAGTTTAGTAAATTACTTAACATAGATTACGAAATGAGTGAATCAAATAGCAAATAATTTGGAGAATGGATGAACAAGTACCTACATTAGTGAGTTTAGTGACAGTGTCAGAGCATGAACTAGTGAGTATAGTAAACCATTGAGTCGGTTTAGAAGATATGGAATAGAGTACATTATTTGAATGTGGAAATGAGTGAGCGAAGTTATTGTGATTGAGTAACAAAGTGATTGAAGATAAAACACACATTCTCTTTTGGCATGTTTCTTAATTTTGAGAATTTCACTTAATTGTTCTTTTACTTATTTATTAGTTTCAAGAATTTGCACCTGTTGACACATTGATGATATGGAATTTCTATTACAAAACTTTCCATAAAAAGTGTTCCATCGCAGAACGCTACAAAAATGCTAAGTTTTAACATTAAAAGTGCTGTAAAATGCTAAATTTAATTTTAAAGGCCCATAATGTAGCGGGAGGTTAAAACTCACACTTGTACAGACACCCGGCATTAATGTCAGTAGGGATGTCTGCCCTACGTGCCCTCCGCTTTACCCCCAAGGAAATACTCCCTTTAATCATTTCTGTTAGAGGCAGAATAAACCCCAGGGTCATAGTGGGGCCGGAAATATTAGATCAATGAATAAAATGAATGACGCCGCAGGAAATCGAACCCGCGACCTTTCGGCTTGCAGGGTTATGATTTAACTGCTACCCTACAACGCGCTCCCCTACTATTGTTGCCATTGCCGCGTCTGTGGTTTAAGGGCTAGCGCGCTGGTTTCCATCCAGACAGCCCGGGTTCCATCCAGGGCCAGTGGAAGATGGGATTTGCAGAGGATTTTTCTCGGGATACTCTATAATAATTCCACTAACATTCCTCCACGTCCACCTTATTTCATCTGTGATGTCCAGTATTTAAAATAGGCTGGGTGAAGTCACGGTGGTAGTAGCTGTGGATTTCTAATAGGCCTACTTATATAGCAAGTGTTTGGTGCTCCGGGCCATAGCCAGGTTGAAGTAGAATGGTCCATCTGCTATAAATGTGTTAAAAGTAAACCTAAATGTAAGTATTCGTCTCCGGTCCTGCGTTGAAAATTCCAAGCCAAGCCAACAAGCTTTAGAACTGTAGTGGTATCTTCATAACAAGTAATCTAACACTCCCTCAGTTCTCTTGCGTCAGTTATTCTGAAGCGTCTGTTCATTGGCCAGGAATGTGTACTCCAGCGTTGCCATATTTAACAACAAATCGCTACAGAGAATTTCCAAGAATTCTTGCTAGAGTAGAAGCAAATGAATGTGCAGGCATGTTTCATTCTTGAACTTTCACTTAGATTTCGAATAACAATAGTTTTCAGTTCCAAAAACTGATAGATCAGTCAGTTGCGCAGTCTTCCCTAACCTGAAAGTTTACTAAATCAAAATGGATTTGGTTGGAAAGCTTTGCATATAATTAAATCTTATACTGTCGTGTTGAAGCGTAGTGAACAGTTCTACAAAGCTTTCATGGCTTAGGTTTTCCTCTGCGTTATCATTTTCATGTTTCAACATTGGAACAATGAAACTTGTTGTGTCGTCGTCTGTCCAAGATTTTGGAGTGGCGTGGCTGCTGTGAATGAGCTATTCCATCTCAAATCGACCGAAATATAGAGAAAATTGACCTTACAATTTTTAAATACAATGAAACTTTTTTTGTACGTAGAGAACTGTGATACAATACTTCGTGCAAAGTTTGAGGCATCAGGACTTCATAGTGTTTAAATTAGAAATATTTAAATTTATCGTATTTTCATAAAATTAGCAAATTTAAACTATTGTGGTTCCGAAACCCTTTCACCCAATGATCAAAATCAGGTTTATTTTGATGCTGAGAAATTAAAGTTTATATTGACATATAAACAGATTTTCTTACTTTTTATGGAATTGGAGAAATTTAGGAAAAAATATTTAAAAAATATATAGTTAGATTCCGCATTGAAAGTACAAATAAACACATATTTTTTACTGATGGTATGTTGATAAGAAAGTATTGAAAATATAAAATAAAAAAAATAAATAGTACGCGCGTGAACTAACCAGCTGACTGTGAGACGGAAGCTAGCCGAGACAAGCAAGGCCAGGAGGCAAACACGTGATGTTTCGTCTAGTAGCGCATAGCTGGACTAGCTTTATCACAAGTTTTCATAAACACAGGAGAAAATGACGCCCAACGCTCGCTTATCTCCATCTCTCGGTCAGTGCGTGCGGTACTGCGCCGTTCAAGTCCAGGCGTGTGAAAATATTCTATTTAATACCCTCGAAACTTATTGCCAAGCCACTAAGCAAACAATGCCGAATCCCTCTTAATAATGCAAGGTTTTTCCTTAAAATGTTTTTTTACATTTTTACAAATTGCAAAAAGCCTAAAAGTAAGTAAAATCAGATTATCTGTCTGTCTGTCTGTGTACTATAAAAATAAGGATTACTTCTTAACATAACCTACGAAATGTCAGCTTCAAAATGAGCTCCCGTTCAATGTTCTGCAGTAAATGGTTCCAGAGTTTTGAGCGCTGAAAGAGGCTTGTTTTTCTAAAATACGCTAAATTTGTCGCTCAACAATACGACTTTGACTTTCGATAGTATACTTTTGAGAATGCACTCTCCTCAGCACCTTATATAAATAGGGAAAAAAATTAGATTATAAAGAATGCGAGGTTTTATACTGATCGATTTCATATGGAATATCCCGAATATATGTTTCGTCTGTAAAAATTATGGGCCTCCCTTCTGCCTTATAGGCTATCTTCTTATTTCTTTCAAGTAAGTCTCTCGTTTCGAACGAATGTCATTTTTTTTCTATTAGTAATGAACTGTTGGTTTTAGTTCTCTTCCATTTAAAACGCAAGTCTTTCACTGTCCTGATGTATTATGATTTACTCTCCTTGAAATTTATACCACCTTTTAAAAGTGAAAGCAATTTTCCATTTATTGGGGCAGTCTTTTCCTGTACATAAAGATTTTGAACTGTTCGTCTAATCACATATTTATCAAAATCGTCAATATCTCTTTCTCGCTTCGAAACATTGTTTTTTATGTCTGGTGTTCCAAATGATGTCCCTTGGCTTTCGTTTTGCTTGCTTTCATTGACGATCCTTTGTATTGTTCTTTCTGATACCCAGTAGTTTCGGACACTTGCTTTTGTACCCTGTGTATGGTTTTAAAATACACAGCTTGTGTCACAAAGTTTTAATTTTTGGCTTCTTTCTTCATATATTCGAAACTAATTCTTTACTTCGACTATGCAATGCTTTTTAAGCATAATTTAGATAGCAGAGGTGGCATGGCTAACAGGGGCGTAGCCAAAACGGGCTGAGCGAGCTTTAGCCCCCCCCCCCATTTGACCACAGCTTACATATGTCAATTCAAAACTTTGAGATAAAAATAATTTGTGTTGAGTTTCGTATTCATTCATTTATTATATTCCATAGATCTTACATGAGCAATGAAGCTTTAAGGTGTGGAACAAGTCAAAATTTTACAATATTACAAAATTACACTTTCTACAAATTTTTACAATATTTTACAATTTTTACAGTTTTACAATTTAGTAATTTTCTAAAATTTTTACAATTTTCTACAATTTTTTACAATATTTTGGCGAGATGTAGTGAGATGAGGTGAGGTCCGAGGATTCGCCAAAATATACCCGGCATTTGCCTTTTGGTTGGGGAAAACCTCGGAAAAACACAACCAGGTAATCAAATCAAAAGGGTTAAATGAAGTGATGCCGATGACTCGCGATAGACAATCCGGCTTCAGTTCCACGGCTGGGAAAAACCTCGGAAGAAACCATTCAATGAGACTAAAGGGGAATCCAACCCAAGCCCGAATGCAGCTCCGGATCAGCAGCCCAGCGAGTCTGCCGACTGAGCTACATCGATGGCTCTACTAAAAATATACAATACATAGCCAATCAGATTATTAAATTTACAAACGCAAACGATCATTCATCAGTTGAGCTATATGTATAATACAAAACAAGTAAGTTAATTAAATTTAAGGCATAAACAATTCAATCAGTTGTGATATACAGAAATTGATAATACATAACACGCAAACTACTTCAAATTACAAACACAAACAATTTATCAATAGAGCCATACAGATTACTATTCAATTTAAAGCATATACAATTCATCGGCCAAAACTATGCAAACATATACAATACAAAGTAAGCAGATTAATTCAGTTTACAAGCATATTTTCATTAAGCTATACAAATTTGTACAATTAATATGAAGTAGATAAATTCAATTTATAAGCTTAAACAATTCATCAGTTGACCTATACAGTATATTATTCAATTTAAGCACATACAATAGTTTATAGTAAGGTAGGTGTCCCTGATATGGCCATGCTAAGGTTTGAGAATTTTTCTAGCCGCCATTTTGAAAAAATGTAAACCACTTTTTTCTTACTCGTTCTCAGTCTAATGGACTTTCTTATAAAAATTTCCTTTCCCCATAAAAATAGCTTTATTTGTCCAAAAAGTCCCAAATTCCAAAAGTCTACCTATTGGCCATATCAGGAACATGTGCACATGATATGGCCACCCTTGTTCCATGTTCTACAAATCGTGATTGTTTTCAGTTTGATAGCGCAGTTGTGTTAAAATTAAATAATTTTGGTGTAAAATGAATAAAAATGACACTTAATAATCTTTTTTATAATTCAAAAGTGTAGTCAAAACAGGTTTTTCCATAAAAAATAAGTTGTTTTTCTTAAAATACAAAATTTTTGCGTAATCCCAGCTATAAGGCATGTAAATTTGTCAGGTGAAATAATAAAAGTGAAATGAACTTGATATGGCCATGGTGCATTTGATATGACCATGGTGCATTTGATATGGCCATATCAAGAGCAGGTAAGCTTTCACGAAAATCGTTTGATTATGAACAACTCGTAAAAGATACGCCATCAACTACAACACCAATCAACAGAACATTGAAAACTGAATGGAGTACGATGGTTTTCATGAAACAAGTCTTTGAAAAACATGCATAAAACAAAGGAGACTTACCAGAGAAAAATAAGAAGAGGTCACATGAAAACCGTAAAACAGGCAACTGACGCCATATTGCTCAACCTGACTGGATGGAAAACGATCAAGTGACATACCAGGATGCCCTTTCATTGGATGCTGCTGCAATTTAGCGGATTTTTGGTTAACTAACTCACAATAGGGGGGTGGCCATATCAGGAACAGTCACCTTACGTCAGTAAATGTCGAATGCATTACCCAAAATAAAACATTTAGCTAGAATAATATTAGATTTCTTTAAATGCAATAAATACTATTAAAAGATGTGTAATTGGTCTGCGAGCCAAGCCAACCACCCCTCAATGTGCCATTCGAAGACGTTGGAAATGTTTAAAAATGGCCTTGTAGATTTGGCAGCTCAGTACCACTTATTTGCAGCTGAAAAGCTGTTGAGTTCTTGAAAATCTATGAATCAAGAGCAGTACAGTTAATGTTTTAATTGATAAGGGCAAGAGTAGCATCGAAGAGATCGATTCCAATAAAAAAAATTGCTGTTCTCTGACCGACATTTATTTACCACTAAGAGGCCAACGTGACAATGATTCATTCAATCTTATTATGTCAGTCCTCAGAAGAAGCACTTCTATCAGGTATACTCAGGACGTTTCTCTAAGTATTCTCTGTTTTATAATAGATGCAGAAGATAAAGATGTACAGAATTACTTTGAGAGAGCAAGTTTCAAATTGTACCATGATGAGTCCTACTAGTGATTGTAGGAGGAATAAGAATAAAGTGCATAACATTTGCTGATGATATGGCGTTGTTAGCAGAAGAGGAAATTACACTAAAGCATATACTACTGGAGCTAAATGACAGCTGTGAGCAGTATGGGATGAAGATAAATGCAAATAAGACGAAGAGCATGGTCATAGGAAGAAAACTACAGAAGATAAAATTGCTAATTCAAAATGAGGCAGTAGAGCAAGTGGACAGCTTCATATACCTGGTGTGTGGTATAAGCAGTAAGACGAGCTGTGGCCAAGAAGTCAAAAGGAGAATAGCAATGGCAAAGGAAGCTTTTAATAGAAAAAAGAGCATTTTATGCGGACCTCTGGAAAAAGAACTAAGGAGGAGAATAGTGAAGTGGTTTGTTTGGAGTGTGGCATTGTATGGGGCAGAAACATGGACATTACGACGAAGTGAAGAGAAGCATTTGAAATGTGGATATGGAGAAGAATGGAACGTGTGACGTGGACAGACAGAATAAGAAACTAAGCTGTGTTGGAAAGGGTGGGTGAAGAAATAATGATACTGAAACTGATCAGAAAGAGAAAAAGGAAGTGGTTGGGTAACTGGCTGAGAAGAAACTGCCTACTAAAAGTTGTATTGGAAGGAATGGTGAATGGGAGAAGAGTTCGGAGTAGAAAAAGATATCAGATGATAGACGACATTAAGCTACAGGGATCATGTGAGGAAACGAAAAGTAAGGCTGAAAATAGGAAAGATTGGATAAAGCTGAGTTTGCAGTGGAAGACCTGTCCTTGGGCAGAAGACTAAATGAAAATGAAGCCCTACTATAGAAAATGAAATAATTTTATTTATTGGGAAGTTACTCGCACGATCATAATCAAATACATTCATCACATGAAATATTTTTCAGTTTTATGTGATGAAACTACAGACGTCGGCACAACAGAGCAGATGATATTTAATGAGATATGTGAATATGACGACCTTAATTATCAGACAATAATTTTTTTGTGTCGATGACCTCAACAAAATGTATAATGAGGCTAATTGAGGAGGAATTGAAGATCTTGGATCTAAACTGCAATAATGTTTGTGGACAAGGATACGATGGAAGGTCGAATATGTGAGGGAATTTTAATGGCTTGAAGGCTCAATCTTAAAAGATCAGCCACTGTCCCTCTACACACATTGTTTTAATCCTTCATTCAATCTTTGCTTTTATAAACCCTGCGATACATAAACCACATGACGGGAATACTGGGATCAGTTTCTATATTTTCGTCAAACATCGCCCGAGAGAGTGGCTGTACTTAACGCTATTGTTTCTGAAGCTGACACACTCTCTCCATCGAAAGAGACAACTGAAATCATTATATGCTACGAAGTTGGTTTATAGTCATGATTCTTCATTACTAAGGCCAACGCTTCGTTACCGAGTGAAGAAAATAGGTTAGCTGTGCTATGAGGTATAGATAATAGCACACGAACATGGGATGTCCGGTATAGTCAGCGCAGAAGGTAGGAGTAAAAAGAGTATCGATAGTAACATGGATAGATGTGATTGAAACTGTTTTTTGCTGACCTGTGTAGGAAATTGGGACATACAGCCGCATCATAAACACACAATCCATCCCACCTCACCTGATTCGTTTACAATTATTAAAAGTGTGCATATTTTGGTGGACGAAGGTCATGCCGATACACACATTTTATGTATGCGCCAGTAACTTGTGAAATTCAATTAAGTTTCCCGAAATGCTATCATTGCTTATCCCAAAGAAGGAAACATTTTCGTTTGAAAATTTTAAAACGTACATATTGTAGTACCACAGTCTAGTACATGGGTGGGCAACTCGTGCTCTCGAAGTGTGAACACAACCTCAGTGCAGGTAGAACGGACTCTGTACTAGCTGTAGTATCTGTATACAAGTCTTCTCGCGTCTGCAGTAAGTGGCGGCTCGTTTTAAGTGAAAAACAATATAATCCCCAGATCATTTCCCTTTAATGATGAGTCGAAAGAGGAAGATTTTTTATTAAGAAGGGAGGTAAAGCGTGTATTATGTTCTATTACACTTTCTTACGCATGACATTTTTGTAGTGCTCGGGAAAAGTGGCTCAAGTCAAAAATGTTAATTTTACAGGAGAAGAAAAAAAACTGTCTTCACACTGGTTTATGCCGATTTGATTTTCTTCTGTATGAATTATTGTAATGCGAGAAATACTTATGCCTCTTTTCCCAAACGAGCAGATGTTCCGTAAGTTCTCAATAAATTAACAAAAAATTTGTGTGAAAACTAACTTATGCCACTTTTCCCAAACAGTGCAGATTTTATGTTACAAATAAACACAGTAAAGGTTTTAGTAAAGATCTAACTGTTCGTCATGCTGCCTAAGTCAGAATATCCAAATATACTCCTTGGTTCCATATATACTTTATATCCTTGAGTCAGAGTTTAATACAAGAAAGAAGTGTAAAAGGTCTCAATGTACAGAAAGAGCTTAGAAGTAAGTTTATTTCATCTGCCGTGACATGTGAAAAATACTTCCTTGCTTTTGTGATTATTTGCGAATACAACTATTACCTTTCTGAGAACAGTGGGATACTCATTAATGTATAAGGACTTGAAAATTCTCGCGTTCTATGTTTCAAATAAGACTTACAATAAGAAATATTAACAAATAGTGTAATAATAAATAATAAGTGTTGCAGTTATGTTTGCTGAATCTTGAAAAGGTTGTATTCAGTTTGTTTTTCCAGTACTAAACTAATTTACAAAGCTAGAAAATAATATAATTTTGTTATGTGTGCTTAGGTACAGTCTGTCTAAATTAAATTACTATAATTATTGTACCATGCGTCATTCTGAAATTCAAATCATGGAGTAGAATCACGACTATCTGCATGAGCCGCCAGAGCACACAGTGGTAATGAACTGCTTTTGCAGCGAAACTACAAACAACTTGTAACTGCTGCGGCTGGCTTCGTCTGTCTTTTTCTCTTTCAAGGATTTTTTAGCACTTCGTGAGCACGAGTTGCCCCTCCATGGTCTAGTATATACAGTCACGAAGCTCAATACGTAGTAACTATGCATCCATAGATAGTTACTAACCACTAGGATCGCTAATATCGCCTCATTACAGACAATGCGAAATAGTATCGGCACAGTCTATTGTTCCTAGCACCCTCACAACTCGAGCTTCGTGACTGTATATACTAGACTGTGGTAGTACCAAAACTTCTGTGGCTTTAACATAGAAAATCGAGATCTAGTGCATTACTTATAATCTACCAGTTGGGACGTGGGAGTGCAAAGCTACTTGGAACTGGAGTACGATTCTCACGATTGCGTCAGTTACTGTGTTGCCACGTCTGATGGAATCATCATTCAGTATGGTGAAAACTATGTTATGTCAACCACTAATCGAGAGCAGGTGACAACACTGGAGACGCCGGAGAGAAATTCAACAAACTGATGATGACGAGTTGGGACTTAACCCTTTGAAGCACAAATTAATTTTTTATGTTTTTCATATCATGGATCATACCAAAGCTTCAATCAATTTTTTTCAACATTTTAACTCTGCCCACAATTTCAAAACACAGATGGCATCTCTATATACAGGGTGTTTCAAAAATAGAGGGCGTGATTTCAGGTATGTATTCCACATATGTAGACTGTACGAAAAGTTCATTACAACATGTGTTCGGAAATGCTTGGTTTCCGAGTTATGCCTTCAAAACAGTGATATTCACAGGAACGTTTTTCTTCCCGCAGGTAGTTGTCTTTACAGCAGATGTTCAAAAATGTCCACTTCCTGCTTGAATACAGGCCTCACATCGATGTCTCATGGCCCTGCGAACACTATCCCAAATTCCAGGAATATTGCGTATTTCCTCACAACCTGCCACAATTCGATTCCGAAGCGATTCCATGTCAGGCACCGGAGACGAATACACCAATGATTTTAAATGGCCCCATAAGTAGAAATCGATAGCGTTGAAATCAGGTGAGCGTGGAGGCCAAGCAATTGGGCCACTTCTACCTATCCATCGATCAGGATACCTCTCCGGTATATATGAGTATACGACGAGCCAGCGCAGCATTGTCCGCCTTACCGTACATGAAGTGAACTTCTGTCAGCTCCTGATTTGAGTACATGTCGCACAGTACAACGTCAAACAAGAACTCAAAGTACCTTTCACATCGGAATTAACTGTCAGAGAGTCTTCTTTTAATATCTTCTGTCACGGCATCTACCTGCGGGAAGAAAAACGTTCCGGTGAATATCACTGTTTTGAGGGCCATAACTCGGAAAGCAAGGATTTTCGGACACATGTTGTAATGAACTTTTTGTATTGTCTACATGTGAGGAATACATACCTGAAATTATGCCCTCTATTTTTGAAACACCCTGTATACTCAAGAGGTGGTTCCTTGGTGGAATATCTGTGCCATAAAATTTAGAAAGAAGGGAAACGGTGGTTCTTCTGAACAACCACTATGCTGCAAAGGGTTAAGCCTCGTTCACACTTCAAGTTACTTGATTCGATGAACTTCAAAAGTGTGAACTATGTTTCAAGTTGACTTGAAATCAATTAACGGGTTGAATTCAAGTTTCAAGTGAAGTTGGATCCTTTTCTACTCTTTACTTGACTTGAAAGGACACTTGAAACAACTTTAAAAATGTGAACGTCGCTTGATAACTTGAATTCAAGGAGAAAAGCGCGGGAATTTAAATTAACAGCTGTTTTAAGAGCGTTAAATTAACAACTGATTGTTTTTCTGTTCTACTGGGAACGTACAAATAATAGGTAACAATAGTAAGTGAAATAATGACCAAATATTTGAATTTCTGAAGTTGTATAAAACTCAGGAAGGCCTGGGATTATAGAAACTGCAAAGTATCGTGACAGAAATTCAAAGGAAGCTGCCACGGAAGGAAGAGTTCATTGAACAATTGAACAGCAGAGATTTTAGCGTGGACACAGATGAAGTATGAAAGACTATTAAAAACCATTAAACTGTAGATAGAGAAGAAGTGAGGAAGATAGGAGGGATTAAGAAGAGTGTTGCTTGAAGGGATGACATTTATCGCCGAAACTGGCATGCTTCATTGTGGTTGATAGATTTTTGAGAACTGTAACAGCTTCAAGATAATCATTTTCAATTATGGTAAATCAGACTTGCTTATATTTTATTACATTTACGATAAAAATTATTAAATCTGCATGAAGATTTCACTTATTCTATTTGTAATGGTCAATGGTAGTGTATTTCTCTTACTAATATAATTCCTAACCTATACTGAACAACGCGTCTGCTATTTCTTCAATATATTTATCATATCCCTGGCATGGAGGCTTGCTACTACAGAAATTCCTAATTGTATAACTTCCATCGACGCCATTTTATCCTACTTGAAAACAAAATAACTTGTATATAGGCTATTCCATATGAAATCGATCAGTAAAAAACCTCGCATTTTTTTAATACTCTAATTTTTTCCCTATTTATACAAGGTGCTGAGGAGAGTGCATTTTCAAAATTATACTATAGAAAGTCAAACGGTTTTCGTAATATTGAGCGACAAATTTAGCGTATTTTATAAAAACAAGCCTCTTTCAGCGCTCAGAACTCTGGAACCATTTACTGCAGAACATTGAACGGGAGCTCATTTTGAAGCTGACATTTAGTAGGTTATGATAAGAAGTAATACTTATTTTTATTGTATACAGAGAGACAGATAATCTGATTTTACTTACTTTTAGGCTTTTTGCCCATTTGTAAAAATTAAAAAAATATTGAGAAAAAACCTTGCATTATTAAGAGGGATTCGGCATTGTTTGCTTAGTGGCTTGGCAATAAGTTTCGAGGGTATTAAATAAATTATTTTCACACGCCTAGACTTGAACGGCGCAGTACCCCACACAATGGCCGAGAGCTGAAAATAAGCGAGCATTGGGCATCATTTTACTCCTGTGTTTCTGAAAACTTGTGATAAAGCTAGCCCAGCCATGACTGCTAGACGACGCATCACGTGTTTGTCTCCTGGCCTTGCCTGTCTCGACTTCCTACAGTCATCTGGTTAGTTCACGCGTTACATTATTTATTTTCTTTATTTGATATTTTCAATATTTTTTCGTGGGCAAAGGCGTCTTAATGAAGAAAAATCTAAATTTCTCCATTTCCATAAAAAGTAAGAAAAACTGTTTGCATGTCAATATAAACTATAATTTCTCATCATCAAAATAAACCATGATTTTAGTCGTTGGGTGAAAGTGTTTCGGAGCCACAACAGTTTAAATTTGTTAATTTTATGAAAATACGATAAATTTAAATATTTTTAATTTAAACACTATGAAGTTCTGATGCCTCAGACTTTGCACAAAGCATTGTATCACAGTTGTCAACGGACAGAAAAAGTTTCATTATATTTAAAAATTGCAAGGTCAATTTTCTCTATATTTCGGACGATTTGAGATGGAATAGCCCATGTCTGAACTGCGACTTGAATTCAGGTTACATGAAACACGTAACCGAGGCTTTAGCGGCTGGGTGAAAGGTCGCTCGGATTATGTTAGTCTGTCTACAGTTGTAGTTCACATATTTTCCGCTTTGTCAGAAGTTTGGCGCATCAGTCAAAGAGGGCTGCTGAATATCACAGTCGTAAAGATTATTGTTCTTATGCTTGAACAGAGTTGTGAACGTCTTGCAGTTACAATTATAATTATTTACTAGGTAGATAAATATCTTTCCTTTAATTTATAAACAAATATGTATTTTTTTTTATAATATAAACAATAACCATTTTCTGAAACAGTGCTTTGCAGATGAATACATTAACATTAACTTCTAAACTTGTAGTGTAATGTGATCAAAAACTGGGTTCTAGTCATTACATTTCAAGAACTGTTTCCTTATATGTGACCCTGACCAGGAAAAGGGATGCCAATTCGGAATTCGTAATTACAAGAGCACGAAAGAACGACCTGGATGAAAATATCGATTTCTGGATCTTAGCGCCATCTGTTTGATCGAACTTTGAAATACGTGTCTTTGCTTAGGCCATCGATGTGGAAGCAGTTTGCAATACAACGAAAGTGTTATTTTTTATAAAGCTCTGCACTTAACTTTAAAGCATTTTTCTACAAAGACCAATTCAATACTATTAACTTAGAATCCATATAAAATCTTTATTTTTTTTTACTTAAACAAAAGATTTTTTTTAATGTCCCAAATTTAATTCTGAAGCAGAATAAAGCAAAAACAGAACGTTGATTTTTCCGAATTAGGGGTCCACTTCCTAGGGAGGGTAACATATTGTGACTTCTCTTGTAGAACTAGACTGCAGGCGTTCTCAACCTAGTACTCGCGAGCACCATGGTGGTCTTTAATGACATTTGGTGCTCTCGTCATGTCAGCAAAGATGTGCTCGCGAGCACGAACGTTCCTGAGGTCCTTTTTCAATTCAAATTTTGTTGTACAACCGAAAGAAATCCGCATTTCATGGTGTATAACCCCTTTCAAATCAGTGTGGACTCAATTAGAAAAATCAAGATTATTCAAGGAAATAAAATGGCTGCTCGTGAGAAACTTCACTTGGTAGTTCTCCAGTCCTCCTTAGTGCTGAAGTACAGGGACATCATTTTATTTTTACTTCAATTTTTATTGTACCTGAGTTTTGGAATGTACTTCACTCCCACCCCTTCTACTAGTAAACTTCCAACCGTTCACGACACAGAGCCGAGGGCGCGTAAGCAGTACTGAGTTACTGAGTATAGTACGTTTCAGAAATATGTTCGCGTTTTCCAGTGACGAAAGAGCTTTCAATATTGAATCATATTTTCGTACGGGTACTGTCGTCCGTTTCCCTATGTCGCATCCCGGTTTCCCCCACCTGCTTCTGTTCGCCCCTTTGTAAAGTCTAGTAGCTGGGCTATCTTAGCTCTTTTCTGAAAACATTAATTTCTGTTAGGAATTGGACGTCTACGTAATATTATTCAAGTGTTTAAAATAACTTAAATAAAAGGGCCTCCTTAAGTAATTAACTGTCACGTGATTCCCCCCCTTTCTACAACCCTGCGACAAAACCACTTGAACGGACAGCAGATAGCATTTCTGAGTGATTTTATCTTTTCGGATCGGGCAGAAGTGAAGATTGAATTTACAGTACGTAAGGTACTCTTTTATAGAGTAGGTACAGAATTATTTCAACATGAGTTACTCGTACGAAGGACGAAACTGGTAATTGGAATTAGGTACAATAGTCTATAGTGCGTTAATATGGACAAAAGAACTGAAGCCTGTATCGAAATGAACGGCCACCATTTTCTAAAATGTGTTTAAATATCCATATTATAATTATTTTTCAATTTAACTTCATTCTCTATATAGTACGCTAATGTGCTGTAACAGTACAATACACATTGCATAATTAATACTTCCGAATGGATAGCTCAATTCGTGTGTAAAACACTAAGTGTTAATACAGTACTGTATTTTGATTAAACAAAAACCTAATGAAAATTATCAAACTCAAAATTGCGATATTTCCTAGTTTACATAAATGGATGAACTACTTTTCTTCCCTCCTATACCTAGTAAAGTGATTTGTATTTTACTCCAGTATCATCGAACTCCGTCGTGGAAAGGGTAGCAAACGGTGTTTCCTGTTTCAATCGTTAATAGAAAGGTATAGCGAGGTTAATATTAAAAATGTTAGTAAAAATAAAATGATGTCCCTGTATATGCTTTAAAAGGAGAAATTCATAGACTTTGGAGGAGGGGCTGAAGATACGAAATACTGCGGAGCGTTTCTTTCAAATTTTGGATTATATTAAGGACAACGAACCTAATTTTAATTAACTTATTGATTTTAATTAACTTATTATTTATATTGTAATATGATCATCTTTTTCAATTTCTTTAAGTTTTTATTTGGTGTATTTATGTTTACTGTATCAAAGTTCTACTCCCAGTTGAGCGTTAAAAAGGCCCTATAAGTCTTGTCTCTGTTAGTTTAAATGAAAACAACATTATTATTATTATCATTATTATTATTATTATTATTATTATTATTATTATTATTATTAATTTAGTTTAGTTTACAAGCTTGAACATTTCATCATATTTGAAGAATATATGAGTATACAGAATTTTCTTTTTTAATTTTGTTCTGAATATTTTCTCTTGGCCCTTCAGAGCCTTAAAATAATTAGGCAATACATTGAAGACCGTAATACACCAATGACGAACGCCATTTTCATAACAGCTGAGATCAACAAAGGTTATATGGAGATCTGATTTGTTTTTGTTTTATGTATATTAAAATGATGAATAGCTTGCTTATTATTAAATATATCTTAGTTTTTTATACAAAACATCGGGGAAAGAATTCAATCACAATGTCGGGTCAATATTTCCAAATGTTGGAAATATTTTCACGTGATGTCCTTTTATGCAAACTTGTCGTTATCCTTGTAGATTTCTTTTGTAACACAAAGTTACGTTTCGCAAGAGCTTTTTTGGCGTAAGTTTGTGCAGTCTCTTGAAAAATACACTGTCGTTAAAACGCAGTACTGGTGTTGCGTCAAAACCAACCTTCGCTGCTTATTGTAAGTCAGGCATCTCAATTTATGCCCATAGGAGCAAGCGCGCGCTTTAGAGCTCAGGAGAGTCTGAGCGCTTTACAGCAGAAAGGAAAGAGACAGACGAAAGATGTAGTATATGCCGCTTGGTCGAGCTATATTCAGGGATGGCCAGCACTGATTCAATAGATAAAGGGAAGAGAAATTATTAAAACTGTATCCATGTTAATTTTTAGATTTGCCTGAGAAGTATAAGTGCATTATAGGAATGTAAGTTTTAATTTTAATGCTAATTTTTCACAAGATTGATTTTTTTTTATTCAAAAGAAATATTTTCTCCATTTTTCGTATAGAAAAGTGAAATTTTCAGGTATATGCCTATTTATTTAGTAGCCTTACAGAATGTTTTCGTAAATCTAATATACCGTACGTATATAGTCTACGTATTACTGAAGATAATGTATTGAAAATTTTGAAAATATTCCCATGGAAATTGTTTGTAAGGAAACGAATTAACAAAGCAACTACTGTTACATCATAAGCAAAAGATACGTGCCCACGTGTTGTAAAAATGTCAACTCTATAGCTTCAGCAGATTTCGAGAAATTAATTTAATATTCTGATGATAAGAAGTTGCTCACAAATATCTCCTTAAAAGCATAATGCGATAAGAGTTTTGTTATGTAATATTAGTTACACTTAAACAGACAGTACCTAGGTAATTTTGCTTTGTACTGTAATATTGTTTTGATTAGTTTACTGATTACTTTTGTAAGGCTAAAGATACCATCAATATAAATTCCAACTTATCATGTCATACTCAAGCTCTTTCTTTGGGATATCACTTTCTTTATGAATGATGTGTTTCATTTACTTAATGCAGTATAATTATACTACTATGGAATTTAAGTGAATTTTCCTTCTTTACTCTCTATTATGTTATTAACATTTAAAGCACAACTGCGATATTAAGAAATTTGTGTTAGTACATTTGTTTTACAGACAATATAGATAATATTAAGCAGAAAGAAGCCACATAAAAATAACGACATAAAATTTCACGTTCCGTTTGGAGTTTGTGCACCACTGTTTTCTTAATCCAACAGGCTGCTTATTCACATACACAACCCTTCCTGTTTTCATACTTAGCGCTTGCTGCCCGCGCACGACGCCAAGGTCAGAAAAATGCGCTTGCTTTGACATCACTGTTATAAGTAATGATGAAATTTTGACTGTTTGTATCCCAAGGATGGGAGACTTGACCGCACATCACTAACCTAGGAGTATCTCTCCAGAATTAACGTGTCGAAACTGTAGATTGCTTTTTTCGTTACACATGTAATAATAATAATAATAATGATTTATTTTAGCTGGCAGAGTTAAGGCCGTAAGGCCTTCTCTTCCACTCAACCAGCAAAAAGTGTATATACATATGCATGAACTTACAAAGAATCCAACAATTTGATTGAGATGAGAGTTACATGTATACAAAAGTTATTTACAAATTAAACAACAAAATACTATGAACTATTAATTAAACACTGAAATAAACTGTGTAGCAGAATTAAACTAAAATACATAGAATGTTAATATATTTCAAATAATATTAGATAATAGAAAGAGATTATTACGAGACAATTAAAATACAGCACAATCAGGATGATGTCTAAAGAAAAAAGTAACAATGTAGTCAGTGATAGTTTAAATCAGTATGATTGGAGTGAAATGCTAATAAGGTTATCTTTTAAGCTGTTCTTAAAGGTGTTTATTGTCTTGCAGCCCCTAATACTTTGTGACAAGGAATTCCATTGACGTGAGGTGGATATTGTAAAAGATGATGAATAACAAGATGTTCTATGAAGAGGTATACTTAGCGTGCCACAGATAAGTGATCTGGTATTTACATCGTGGTTAGAGTATAGATAAGAGAAACGAGACGAAAGGTAATTTGGTGTTGAAGTGTGCAGAATTCGAAAGAGTAAAGACAAAGAGTGTAAAGTTCTACGTTCTTTAAGTCGGAGCCACGAGAGACTTGCGAAGGACGGTGATATGTGATCATACTGTCGGATGTTGCACACGTATCTGACGCACATATTCTGAGCTCGCTGTAACTTGACTGACAATTCAGAACTTAGGTCACTTAACAAAACGTCACAATATAGAGAGTTGTGAAAAGTGGGATTGTATTTGAATCATGTTATGATGGCGGTTAATTGGGAAAACGGTGAAACCTACCTCAAAAACCTTCTGAGCCACTCCAAATTTCACTTTAATTAACCAGAATTTGAACCCAGCAGGGGTGTACGCAAGGGGGGATTATGGGGTTTGAACCCCCTTGAACTTAAAAAAAATGCATATCTAGATTTGAGTATATATTATCCATAATCGTTTTCACTTTTCCAATGTTTCACTCTCAGAGTAACAAAATCTACATCGACATGAAGCATAGTCCTCCTACCCCTCCTTCAGTATAATCCTTGTGCTTGGTGGTGTCGCATGTTCGAATTATAAAAATGTTATCTTTATTATAGGGAAACCTACCGCCTAGTGCCGAACTTGTAATTAAATAAAGCTTACACAGTATGAAATGTGACTTAAACACATTAAATAGCTTGCTTTGACAGTTCTGCAGTGTAGATATTAAATATTATGCATTGTCTATTTGAAAACTTATTTTAAGAACCGTATTCATCCATTCGTTAGTTTGAGTTCTGACTTTATTGTGAAACGTTCGTTTAACGTTTTGTGCATTTGACAGTTCATATTTTTTAATATAAACTTCACATTATCATTCCGGGTTCTTTGATATCTAAGCGACCGCGAAGCTCAGCTTTACAATTATTTTGGCAAAAAGTTGCATAACGATTCTCGCAAGGTTATTGAAAATTTCACATTAGCAAATGTTTCTTCTCAGTGTGTGTCGATGTCGTGAACGTTCTTCTCGGAACGAGTTCTACATCCTACTCTGAAAACTCGGTTAATAATAATAATAATAATAATAATAATAATAATAATAATAATAATAATAATAATACTTATTTACTTATCTAGAGACCACAAAATTTCGCATTAATTTCGGAAAAAAGACCGTGATAAAAATATTAGGGGAGAGTTGGGTAGTCTCGGACATCGGGTAATTTCGGACAGTGCGTTTCTTTCATCTACCACCGGATGGTAGTACCTGAATGACATGGTTACGTTTCTGCATACGACATCACAGAAACGTAACCATGTCATTCAGGTACTGTTATCTGGTGGTAGATGAAAGAAACTCACTGTCCGATATTACCCGATGTCCGATACTACCCAACTCTCCCCTATATCTCGCGTTTTATCGCAAATTACTTACACGATTATCGCAATACTTTGGTATCAATTGGAAAGGGATTTTTACAGTAAAAGATTACGTTTTATGTTACATATTAGGCATAAAAATAATGATGAAAAAGGTTTCATACATCAATTTGTTCTACATAGGCTATTAACACAGATAAAGAAAAACATTATTTGTATTATGTAACATCTGCTGCTTTCAATTGTGGAATGAAAGCATAACAGAAGTGACAATATTATTTCCTTCCATTCTGCTCCTACGGTTACAATAATTATACCACAGTCTAGTATATACAGTCACGAAGCTAGAGTTGTGAGGGTGCTAGGAACAATAGACTGTACCGGTACTATTTCGCATTGTCGATATTAGCGAACCTAGTGGTTAGCAACTATCCATGGATGCATATTTATTACGTATTGAGCTTCGTGACTGTATATACTGGACTGTGATTATACTTTGAGAAGAATCTTTCTGCATCAACCAATGCACAAGGAACCCAGACACACTCTAATACAGCAGCCGTAAATTCTACATGAGCCCTCGTAATGCATCAGTCACGTCAACTTTAACATTGGAACCCAAGAACATTTTTGTGGTATACATTACAAACTCCGTTTTTTTCTTGTTTGCCTTTCTTCTGATGATCAAACAAACCTTCAATTGGTGCTCGTCTTTTAGGAGCTAAACTTTTTCTTGAAGGCGCACATTGTCTTTATTTCTGAAACAATGTTTAGGCACTTTGCCTCATTACTTCCAATCTACTCGCACATTGCAAAATTTACACATTAAAATATTAGCAAATTCTTTAATAGCTCTGGAGTGAAGTGTAACCCATTTTTACAACTAAATATTTGAAAAAGTTCCTAAATTAGCAACACACTTCGGGTTAATGTAACATCAGCGGCAAACAAAAGCAACCTTTCAGATGGACCGTATCTTATCAGCTCTGCCAGGTGTCCAATGACCGGGTTTGGAAGTAGGGGTGATTTCTTAATCTCCTTTGGAATGTGTATTTTTTTTAATCCTAGCTTTCAGCTAGTAAGACGAGTGGAAGTTATGTTCAAAAGTTAAAAGTGTTTAAATGATGCACCAAATATTAAAAAAGGTAATGAAATACATAATAAATAATTTATTTCGCTCTAAAACATACTCTATGTTTACCGAAAATTCGCGATGAACTATTGTATTTTCGCTATTATTGTAGACTTATTTCCAAAGAAAAACAACTTTCTTTTTAATCAAAGATTTGTCGCTTCTATTGCTAATGCGAAAATCTGTGGTCTCTACTTATGGCTTTTGAGGAACCCGGAGGTTCATTGCCGACCCCACATAAGCCCGTCATCGTCCCTATCCTGTGCAAGATTAATCCAGTCTCTATCATCATATTCCACCACTCTAGAATCCGCTTTAATATTATCCTCTCATCTACGTCTCGGCCTGCTCAAAGTTATTTTTCCCTCTGGCCCTTTTTCCAAGTTCCAAATCTCATAACCTTATTCCTTTTTTTTTTTCCATTTCATTTCATTTATTATATTCCATACATCTTACATGAGCAATGAAGCTTTAAGATGTGGAACAAGTCAAAATTTTACAATATTACAATTACAATTTTTACAAATTTTTACAATTTTTACATTATTTTACCATTTTTACAGTTTTAAAATTTTGTAATTTTCTACAATTTCTTACAATTTTTTTACAATATTTTGGGGAGCTGTAGTGAGATGGTGTGAAGCCCGAGGATTCGCCAAAAGATTACCCTGCATTTGCCTTATGGTTGGGGAAAACCTCGGTAAAAACCCAACCAGGTAATCAGACCAAAGGGGGTGAAATGAAGTGAGGCTGAGGAGTCGCCATAGACCATCCGGCTTCAGTCCCACGGCTGGAGAAGACCTCGGAACAAACCATTCAATGAGACCAAATGGGTATCCAACTCAAGCCCGAGCGCAGCTCCGGATCAGCAGGCCAGCGAGTCTGCCGACTGAGCTACATCGATGGCTCTACTAAAAATATAGACATAGCCAGTCAGATTAATTAAATTTCCAAACGCAAACGATTATTCATCAGTTGAGCTATAACATAACTTATAATACAAAAGAAGTAACTTAATTCAATTTAAGGCATAAACAATTCAATCAGTTGTAATATACAGAAATTGATAATTACATGCAAATTACTTCAAATTACAAACACAAACAATTCATCAATAGAGCTGTACAGATTACTATTCAATTTAAAGCATATACAATTCATCAACCAAAACTATAATAACTTATACAATACAAAGTAAGCAGATTAATTCAGTTTACAAGCATACATTCATTAAGCTATATAAATTTGTACATAATCATAAACAATTCATCAGTTGAGCTATACAGACTACTATACCATTTACAGCATATACAATTCATCAATTGAGCTATACAGACTACTATTCAATTTACAGCATATGCAATTCATCAGTAGAGCTATACAGAGTACTATTCATTTTAAAATCATATACTATTCATCAGCCAAACTATACAAGCATATACAACACATAGTAAACAAATTAATTCAATTTACAAACATATTTTCGTTAAGCTATATTGCTGTGGTCGTGCCAGAGAATCAGTCCCATTCCGAGGGTTATTGTGTTGTTTCGTAACAAGCTGTTTTTTACCGGTGATATGTTGTTAGCCCTTCGCCCAACCCCCCAAGCTGGAGTACCATCCCCCATAGTCCACACCTGTGGGCTAAAGATTAGTGCGTCTGGCCGTGAAACTAGGTGGCCAGGGTTCGATTCCCGGTCGGGGCAAGTTACCTTTTTGAGGTTTTTTCCGGGGTTTTCCTTCAACCCAATATGAGCAAATGCTGAGTAACTTTCGGTGCTGGACCCCGGACTCATTTCACCGGCATTATCACCTTCATCTCATTCAGACTCTAAATAACCTAAGATGTTGATAAAGCGTCGTAAAATAACCTACTAAAAAACATCCCTTATCTGCTGTCCACGACTGCTTATTCAATAGTGGGCCAAAAGTCACGCACCATAGGGATTTGACTTATTCTTCGTCTAAATGTTTCAGATAAACAATGTTGACGACTGAAGAGCGTGTAGAACGTATTCTCCTCTGTTATGTTATGTTTTCAGATGAAACAAATTTTCATGTGAATGGTGAGGTTAACAGACAAAATTTACCTTACTGGTACGACAATAATCCACATTGTTTTACCAGCAACAAACAACAAGGAGCTGCTTGTGTAATGGTTAACCCATACTTTTTTCACGGAAATGTCGACAGTGATACTTACTTGACAATGTTGGAAAATTTTTTTATTGTCCGATTTGGATATCATTGGTTCACACCCTGATTGGTTCGTGCAGGATGGTGCACCACCACGTTATGCCATTCAAATACGGACTTGGCTGGACACAACTTCCCACAGTGGATTGGTCGTAGAGGACAAGTGGAATGGTCTTCTCGATCCCCAGATTTAAATCCAATGGATTTTTGTGTATGGGGCTACCTGAAGGCAAAATTCTACACGGTAAAGATCAGGGATGAAGACCATCTGCGAAAGGGAATTGTAGCAGAGTGCCGTGCTGTGACACCAAACTTGGTGACCAATGTTCTACGGAATATGGCTGACCGTTTACAGACATATTTTGACATGAACGTTTCTCATACTCAACACATAATAGAATAATCCCTATGGTGCGTGACTTTTGGCCCACACTGTATATTCGCAGCTATCTTCTATATCTGGAGGCCGTCTTCTCTATCCACAACATGAAGACGCGCCATGCCGTGATGTTAGGGACCCACAATACATGGAATAATAATAATAATAATAATAATAATAATAATAATAATAATAATAATTTTATTTGTTTTATTTACTGATATTTATGTGCTGGACAACAGCCATTGGCCAATAAAAGTCCAGCACAGTGATACAATTAATACATTAGAATGAATAACTATGGTACAAATTAAATAATTGAGTTAACAACAAAATGAAGAACGTAGATCACCAAAAAAATATTAATTTACAAGAATTAATAATTTAAAATTTAGGTAAAGGAGTTGATTATTAAAAAGTATTACCAAATTGTGTTTAGGATTATGCAAATAATATCAGCAAAGACATTGCCATATTCTAATACTTCTATACATTGAATGGATCGAAATCGCCTACATATAAGTTAGCATTTTTAATACATCTGGAGATCGGCGAGGAAAATTTAGAATTTCTAATATAGAAGAGTTTGTGATGTCTCATATCCTTCAAAGGAATACGAAGGCTGACACTGTTTAAGAAAGATTGACAATTAATGTCACCTTTAAGGACCTTACATAAGAATAAGTAATCGAGATCAAGACGTCTGGCATACAAGATTCGACATTTAAAGTGCTCGCATTTTTTATCATAGTTATACCCAGAGTTATTAGACAGAAATCTGTACGAACATAGTGAAATAAATTTCCTTTGAATATTTTCCAGTTTTGCCGAATCAGTACTAGTAATAGAGTTCCAAACTACAGATGCATATTGGAGTTTCGATCTCACTAATGTATAGTATAGGCTAGTATTAAAAGAGAGTCAAGTGTTGAAAAAGAATAAGTAATTGACCGAATTATTCCTAACATTCTTATTGCATGGTTATAAATATGATCAATGTGGTTGTATAAATATAATTTAATGTCAATTAATACACCGAGGTCTCTAATACAATCTTTTCTGTTAATGAATACATTTTTTAGATTATAGTTATATTTTAGTGTACAGGTTTTCCTTGAAAATGATATTTCGTAAGTTTTGGATTCATTAATCATCATCCCGTTATTAACTGTCTAATTGGTAATTGAATTAATTTCATCCTGAAGAAGTTGACAGTCAGCAACACTATTGATTTTACGAAAAATTTTAAGATCGTCAGCGAATAATAGATAGTCAGAACTTATTCTTTTGCAAATGTCGTCAATGAAGATTAAAAATAACCAAAAATAATAATAATAATAATAATAATAATAATAATATACAAGCTTTAAAATGCCGATAATGTAAATTGTAAACAATGTTAATAATGACCCCCCCCCCTTTGACAGAATTCTGCGTACGCCACTGGAACCCAGTCATTTCCCTTGAAAGCGGCTCTTTCATCAATATGCATAAATTTCAATCAGGACGTGTGGTGAATAGCCTTACCTTTCAGTGAGAGAATCTGATTGGAAGAACTTAATAAGGGAAGTGTTGGCATCACTGAATGGTGTAATTTGTTGTATACATTGTATATTACTTCATTTTTTTAGATGAAATATAAACAGTGCCAACAAATATACACGGTTGCTGACTGTTACGTCATCATCTTGTCTATTCTTTATCTGTGTACATGAATATACACAAAGAATAAATATCCCGTGTACTTCCTACTCCGCTCCTATGAATAGAATTTGCCTTTGACATTAGTCTTCCAAATCCAAATAAGAAAGGAATTACCGTTCAAATAGTTCTCTTTGTCCTTTTCCTTGTCGAGGGATATTGTAACAACTGCTGTACCGCGCTTCATACATGCCGCTCCCAGCGTTCAGGAATCTGAAAGAAGTAGCTGGAAATGTCTCTTTGAAGTTACATTCCGCTGGGAAACTAAGTCGGGGCCAGATTGTACCCCGACAGAAGTTCAAACCAGGGAACCCACACAAAGTTCTGGTCCAATATTTGTTATTGTTGCTGTTTGTTCAATGGAGTGTACTAATTAACTTTAAAGCATTCAGTTACTTATACTGTAATTTTAATTGTGTAAATTTAATTATTTTTATTAACTCACATGTTTACTCCATCTGCGTAATGAAATCTTCATGCATTTACGTAAATTCATGGTTTCACACACAGCTTTATAAACTCAGAATGACGCCATATGTATACAGTATCTTAAGAGTAACGGTTTTCGGTACTTGACACACGTAAAATCTTGTTCGTATACTTACTTAGGCCTACTCACTTATGGCTTTCAAGGAACCCGGACTTTCATTGCCGCCCTTACACAAACCGGCAAACGGTTCCTATCCTGTGCAAGATTAATCCAGTCTCCATCATCATATCTCACCTCCCTCAAATCCATTTTAATATTATCCTTCCATTTGAGTCTCGGCCTCCCCCAAAGGTCTTTTTTCTCTCCGGCCTTCCAACTAACACTCGATATGCATTTATGGATTAAGACTATGACAGACCATATGGTCTACGACAGTGGTATTCAATTTATGTTACGCGTGCCCCCAGGGGTACGCGGGGTTGCCTCAAGGGGTAGGAATCCCAGTGACTATATATCTCGCCGATTTGCAAAAGAGGACATGTCCAAAATGACAAAGTGTTGGAAAATCGCAAAAACTATAACTAAGTTAACAAATTAAAATGTTCATATATTTTTTTTTCTAATTAGATCACTATGGGTACAATTCAAGATCAATGAAAATTTTAATTTTTTAAGTCTATTATGTTTTTTTTTGCGATTTATCAACGCTTTGTCATTTCGGACGTGTTCTGTTTTTCAAATCGACGACAGAATTATGTAAAAATACTGGCATATTTATTTTATTTATTTATTTTAGTAGGTTATTTTACGACGCTTTGTCAACATCTTTGTTTATTTAGCGTTTGAATGAGATGAAGGTGATAATGCCGGTGAAATGAGTCCAGGATCCAGTACCGAAAGTTACCAGCATTTGCTCATATTGGGTTGAGGGAAAACCCCGGAAAAAACCTCAACCTCGTAAACTTGCCTCGACCGGGAATAGAACCCGGGCCACCTGGTTTCGCGCCCAGACGCACTAACCGTTACTCCACAGCTGTGGACTTTATTTTATTATACTTGTTTACAATTATGGCAGTTTATACATGGGGCGTATAGTTGCAAAATCAGATACATCACTTCTTTTTCGAAAATGAATTAGTTATATTCCATACCTTCATATGATTCTACAACTGCTATAGCACTGTTATGCTCCAAAGTCAGATACATCACATGGATTTGTATGATGAAAGAATAGTATTGGTTGCAAATCCTTGGTTCCTTGCAAACGTTTTTCCTTCATAGTTATGTCTTAGCGATGTATCTGATTTTGTGCGAGATCGTGCGTATTTGCTTGTTTTCCGCACAGAACCAATACGCGGTAAGTGTGAAATACCACATTCAGTAATCCCAACGTAACACACATAACAATTTCCCTCTTCTTACCGCTTAAGCGCGACATTCATTTTACTGCTTTAGGCTTTTAACATATTATTTTTAGAGACGTTTAACATAGTAATAATTATAAATTGGAAACTTACCACTGCAATTTCACCTAAATTGCACAGTTAATTATTGTTTTTAAATATTTGCAAAAATTAAGTAAAGTCTACTACTCCACGAAACTTATTGCATTCCTGATACAAGTAACATTAAGGAAGCCGTGAAAAAATCAACGAGATTACAGATGCCGATGTTATTACTGTAATATGTTATATAAATAATATTGTTAAAATATTAAAATGAAAAATAAATCATTACATAACCTTACCGTTTGTTTTAAGTTCGCATTTATAGACTGGGGGAAAAAAGACAGACATATATCACGCCTGCTCTAGTATAGTAAACACAGAAAACATTTTACAGCAACAATGTTGAAGAAAGATATTTTGGTGTTCGAAGTTGGCGTCATTAAACAGAAACCAACATGGAGATTTCATTGCAACTAATTAGAAATTCGTCTTTCAGGTATGTAATAAACGATCTTCGCACAAAATAATGTACGATACACGAGCGGTATGTTTGTTTTCATGTTCTCGGAAATTAAAAAAGCTCAACTACGTTTCGCTTTTTCAATCTTTTCCTCGACCATGAAAACGTCAACATACCACTCTTGTAACGTATATTACTATTGCATCTAAACGCCTCATAATTACTTCCTTTTACATAACATCAACTCTAGTTGTTCCTTGCTCGAATAATATTTTGTGTAATTCATTAAATCATTACTATTTTATTTCGTCAATAACTACTTGATGTATAATAATATAATAATAATAATAATAATAATAATAATAGTTACTTAATTACAAATGGTTTTAAGGAACCCGGAAATTCATTGCCGCCCTCACATAAGCCCGCCATCGGTTCCTATCCTGAGCAAGATTAACCCAGTCCCTAGCATCATATTCCAACTCCCTCAAATCAACATCAATATTATGTTCCCGTCTACGTCTCGGACTCCCCAAATGTCTTTTTCCCTCAAGTCTTCCAACTAATACCAAAAGTGACAATAATAATAATGATAATAATAATAATAGTAATAATAATATTAATTATAATAATAGTAATAATAATAATTTATTTTACATACATCAGTCATAGTTATACAATTGCGACGCAGTTTGGGAGTACATAAGCAAAAAATATGATACGATATGATATTGATATGATAGGGTATATGATATATAATGATGTGATATGATAGATATGATATGATATGATATGATATGATATGATATGATATGATATGATATGATATGATATATGATATGATATGATATGATATGATATGATATGATATGATGTGATGTGATATGATATGATATGATATGATATGATATGATATGATATGATATGATATGATATGATATGATATGATATATGATACGATACGAGATATGATACGATATATGATATATCATGTGATGTGATATATGAAACGATATATGATACGATACGAGATATGATATGAGACTATAATATATATTATGATGCGATAGGAGATATGATACGATATATGATATATGATGTGATATATGATATGATACGGTATATGATATATGATGTGATATATGATATGATATATGATATGATACGATATGATATTGATATGATATGTAATGATATGATATGATAAGATATGATATGATATCATATGATATGATATATATGATATGATATATACGATACGAGATATGTTACGATATATGATATATCATGTGATGTGATATACGAAACGATATATGATACGATACGAGATATGATATGATATGAAACTATATATATTATGATACGATAGATGATATAATACGATATATGATATATGATGTGAGATATATGATATGATATGATATGATATGATATGATATGATATATGATACGATACGAGTTATGATACGATATATGATATATCATGTGATGTGATATATGAAACGATATATGATACGATACGAGATATGATATCATATGATATGATGATATGATATGAAACTATATATATTATGATACGATAGGAGATATGATACGATTTATGATATATGATATATATGATATGGTATGATATGATATGATATGGTATAATATGGTATATGATATGATATAAGATACGATACGAGATATGATACGATGTATGATATATGATGTGATATGATATGATATATGATATATGATATGATATGATATGATATGATATGATATGATATGATATGATATGATATGATATGATATGATATGATATGATGAATTTATTCATCCAATATATATCCCTGTAAGGCACACCTGCTACAATTATTCATTATTACCTCAGATCTGTCTTATTTTACAATTTTATTCACTTATGCCACGTCTTACATTACCCTAAACCCTAGTCCAATATACTTTTTTTTAAACATAACTTTCAATTAGCTGCTAACTAAACAAAACCCCTCTCCTAAACTTATCCATATATCATACTCTCTATTCTCTGAGCAGGGAAAATAAACACATACACCATACACACGCACGCACACACACACACACAAACATACACACACTAAAAGATCAATTAAATACACCAATAATTTTAACTTTCTCTTCCCATATCAGCTTCACTGTCATTAAAAATCTGCCAATTTCTTAACTCTCTTATCGTAGTTGTCTAGCACTTTCAGAGAGGAGCAGAGGTTAAGAGTGTTTGAGAATAAGGTGCTTAGGGAACAATTTGGGGCTAAGAGGGATGAAGTTACAGGAAATGAAGTTCCACAACGCAGCTCTGCACGCATTGTATTCTTCACCTGACATAATTAGGAACATTAAATCCAAACGTTTGAGGTGGGGAGGGCATGTAGCACGCATGGAAGAATCCAGAAATGCATATAGAGTGTTAGTTGGGAGGCCGAAGGGAAAAGGACTTTTGGGTAGGCCGAGACGTAGATGGGAGGATAATATTAAAATGGATTTGAGAGAGGTGGGATATGATTGTAGATACTGGATTAATCTTGTTGGGGATAGGGACGGATGGCGGGCTTATATGAGAGCGGCAATGAACCTCCGGGTTCTCTAAAAGCCATAAATAAGTAAGTATAGTATTTGTACTACATATTTCCTGATGTGCTACATATCTATTCATAATAAAAAAATATAACCACTTTTTCCTTGTATCGTCTGTTTCTTGACATTGTAATACTATGTATATGGAACGCGTCTTCTCCCATGCCCCAAAGGGGTCAGATATCCTTCTCTACTTTACCCCTCCTTTTTTCATTTTCCATATTTCTTGCCTCCACAAATTTAAGCCCATCCTCACTTCCCTATTATTTATTCTTACATATTCTTAATGTTCTTAAACCTTTGAGATTTTGATACAACATTTGTCTCGTAATTTCTTTACACCTTAAAAAGCATGTTATAATTCTTATTGTTCGAATATAAGGAAATAACACTTTCAGCGCTTTATTGGATGCCAGGTACCGGTGCTTACCTAAAATCGTGATGTATTTGGGAAGAAGTACAATAAGTAGCGATATCCGGTTTCCAGATGCCAGCTGTAACAATTATGAAGATCATCGAGCCAACCATACAATACCCCTGTTGTGGTTCGAAGATCGCTAAACTCTGTTGAAGTATATGGACGTGAGGCCAGCAGGGGACTGATCAGCTTGGCCCTTCATGGGCTGTCACGCCACGAGTTTCATTTCTTGGGTGTTTCCTAACGAATTAGGCCTAAATAAATTTCCAAACCGACGGATGACATGTGACAATTTAACGTTGGTACATACTATGTGAAATTTCAACTACATTAAATTTGTAATGCGTTGTTGATCAGTCTGGGGATGATCACATACATTCCAACTTTTGGAAACTAATCGAAGTGGCTGACATCTTATAAATATAAGAGAAAAGGAATTGACCGAAAGTGAGTGAACTTTAAAAGTATGATTCCTTCACTCACAGTGTTCTGTTCAAGGGCAGATATTTCACTGCAAACCCAGCATTCTCCAATCTTCTCTATTTTCCGCCTTGCTCTTAGTCATTGCATATGAACCATGACGTATCTTAATGTTGTTTGTTATCCCGTATCTACTTCTGCCTGGAACTTTTCTTCCGTTCACCATTCCTTCCAGTGCATCCTTTTTAGCCACTGGCCCAGACAATTTCTTTATATATTCCTGATTAGTTCCAACATTATTCTTTCTTTCCCATTCTTTCTAGCACAGTTTAATTTCTAGTTCTGTCTGTCAATTTCACACTCTCCATTCTTCCCCATATTAATCACCATTAATTCGAGAAAAATTCGTTCCGGCACCGGGAATCGAACCCGGGACCCCTCAGCTCTGCGCGCTGAGCGCTCTTTCCAACTGAGCTATGCCGGGACACGATCCACGGTGCCGGCCGAACTCTTCTCATTGTAATGAATATGTGATGTATTCTCCATATTTATTGTAATGCCCATCTTTCAGCTCCATACAATTCCACACTCCACACAAAGTGCTTAATTAGTCTTTTCCTTTGTTCTTTTTCCAGAGTTCCGCAGAAGATGCTCCTTCTCCTATTAAAAGCTTCCTCTGCCATTATTATCCTCTTTTGACTTCCTGAAGCACCTCATTTCTTTACTTACAGGACATCCCAAGTATTAGAAGCTGTCCACTTGTTTCACTGCCTTTCGAATTCGCAATTTACCCTCTTTATTTTTCTTCCGATAACCATAGTCTTCGTCTTATTTGCATTTATCTTTATCCCGTATTGCTCACTGCTCTTATTTATCTTGAGCAGCATATCCATTAGTATCGTCTCCTGTTCTGCTAACAACTTCATATAATCAGGAAATCTTATTCCCTGTATTCTTTTTTCTCGTATCATCGCCCCTCTCATGTTCTGAACACAGTGTTTCACTAACTCCTCCAAATAGATGTTGAACAGTATAGGTGATAAAGGCCATCCTTGTCGTACTCCCCATCCTGTTCTATTTCTCTTTGATGTTTCTTCTCCTATCCTGATTTTGACTCGTTTCATAACTGAAGGCTTCCTAACCATAGTGGTCCAAGCGCCATTTATTAAAAACAGAGAAAGCGAGGTTTAAAGTTAATTGAATACCATAGTTTAATGAAGATTGAAGTCACGTATTTTTAATATGCATACTTTATCATTACTTGCTATATGTTTCATTAAATTATAATAATAACTTAATTTTAATGAAGATTGAAGTCAGATATTTTTAATATGCATACTTTATAATTACTTGCTATATGTTTCATTAACTTATAATAATAACTTAATTTTAACACTTTTTTCTTCGCTTTTTATTTATGGCGCTTGGCCCACTATGACTCTGAACCCTTCAATAAAGTTACTGAATAGCCTCTTCTCTTTCCGATCAGCACCTATTAACTGCAAATTCCAAAAGAATGCCAGACCTAAATATGATTGAATGTCGTATCTGTGGTCTATTTGGCTTGGAACCATGACTTTGGAATAGGAAATAAAGGAATTTCTTCGTAATTATTTGGGTGGAAATTTTAGTGGTTTCATTTGAATTTCTTTTGTATAAATAATAATTATTATTCAAGAAAATATAAAACTGTAAAATGCCCCTGGACTCTGCGGCAACTTCTCCAGCACCAATGCAGAACAAGCGATCTAAATATCTGTATTGTCGCCGCAACAACTTTACTCGAAGATGAGCCACACTCCCGTAAAAGGCTCTTGCCACTTGCTGGAGCAGAAATTCGAAGAGGAAAACATCAATTTTTAGTTGATATAGGGATAAGAAAAATAGAAAAATTCATTTTTGTTAAAAACGATATTGATTTAATTTCAAAGACAGTAGCCAGTGTTGTCAGATTAGCTAGTCTGTCGCTAGATCTGGCTTTATTCAACAACTGTATTTCAACTACAAAATTAGTGAAACTTTTGTATTGTTTAAATATATTACAGCGACATTTTGAACTCCCGTTAGCGACTGGAATAAGATTGTCTCCATTGATAACTTAGTAATTTAGCTATTTTTTACAGTTGCTTAAAGGAGATCCCGGTGATACAGACCCAAGGCTGATTCTCTTATTCTAATCGATATCTCTGATTGCGTCATAATTTTTATCCTTCGTAATCTTGTGGTGTTCAACTGAGATTACTTTTGTGTAAATTTCTGAATATTTTGAAGTCTATGGGTGCTGTGTTTTGTCAGATTTGTCATGCTGCTCATCACCGTTAATAAAGAAAACATTCTGTATTGGAAATCCCTTTAATGTGAAGCAGGACATTTTTATTTATTTCCAATGCATCATTTAATTCGAAACAATATACATCCAAATTATATCTTATTCCTTAATCAGTGAACACTTACACGGGAATAAGTAGGCTAATTGATATGGGACATTTATTCATATTTGAAAATAGCTAACCAAGAGTTTCTCTTTCACGAAGTATAAGAGGAAGTACTGTGAAACAACAAAAAAAATCTGGAGATTTTCGGGGAATTACTCGATATTTTCGGGAAAAAACCTGTTTTCAGCTTCACTGATACAAAAAAAAATTGTGTGCAGCGATTTCTCTTAAACTATTCGAATGGCTTTCCTCATATTCAATTAGTATCTAAGAGTCAATTATTCCGCAAACACACATATTAGCGATCAGATTTTAAACGGTGATGATAATAAATCATATTTTCTTCGTATCTTAGGTATTACCGATCAGATTTCAAACGATAGTGATAACGAGTCATCGATTTCTTTATTTCGTAGGTACGCATATTACAAATCGAATTTGAATCGGTGGTGATAACTAGGAACATACTTTGTCCCACGAGGCTACAAAATTAAGTTTTACTGGAGTGTTTAAATGGACAACGCGCGTGCATCTAGCAAGTACTTGACTGATTGCTCACGCGAGTCTTGTTTGGTAAAGTTGTGCAGAACAAAACATGGACCACTTTGACAATTACACTAGTGTTTACAATTTAAATTATTTACACTAGGTACACTAAACTAAAGTTATACAACGCAGAACTGAACGCATTGTATTCTTCGCCTGACATAATTAGGAACATTAAATCCAGACGTTTCAGACGGGCAGGGTATGTAGCATGTATGTATGAATCCAGAAATGTATATAGTGATAGTTGGATGATCTGAGGGTGAAAGACGTTCGGGGAGGCCAAGACGTAGATGGGAGGATAATACTAAATGGATTTGAGGCAGGTGGGATATGATGGTAGGGACTGGATTAATCTAGCTTAGGGTTTATGGGAGGGCGGCAATGAACCTCCGGGTTCCTTAAAAGCCATTTGTAAGGTACACTAAAATACGCTATTTTTATTATTACACTATCATAAAGAATGTAGGCCTACATAGATCTAGCATTATTTACATTATTATGTACAGTGTTATGAATTGTAATGCAAAGGTATATTATTTCATAATATCATACCTTCTTAGTTTGTAAATTGAGTATAGTAGTGCAAATATCTTCTATCAACGTAAGCCTACTGCACATTCTTTAAGATAAAGTGAATATTAAAAATAATGTATTCTATTGTAGGCCTACGTAGTGTTAAGGGGATGTCATAACTACGTTTTTAGTTGGTTATTTAACAACGCTGTATCAAGTATTACGTTATTTAGCGTCGATGAGATTGGTGATAGTGAGATGATATTTGGCGAGATGAGGCCGAGGATTCGTCATAGATTACCTTGCATTCACATTACGGTTAGGGAAAACCTCCGAAAAAACCCAACCAGGTAATCAGCCCAAGAGGGTATCGAACCCGCGCCCGAACGCAACTTCAGACCGGCAGGCAAGCGCCTTAACCGACTGAGCCACGCCGGCGATGTAACTACTTTCAAAAGCCGATTTTCAAAAGACTACTTTTCTTCCCTGGAATATGAACTTTCTTCAAACATAACTTTTGTATAACATGGTTTTTATTTTTAATATAAGTTACAAATTTATATTCCTTCATTATGTTAATCACAGCTTTGGTCTAAATTATCTTATTTAGCACAAAATTATGATTGTATAACTCCTAGAATTGCATATAAGTAAACACATATAGCCTATAATTTGCTCTTACTATTATTATTATTATTATTATTATTATTATTATTATTATTATTATTATCATTTCATTGTTTTCTGCATTGCTTTTGTTTATATTTGCTTTGTATTTTTATACTGGTTGAGTGAAAGAGAAGGCTTTATGGCCTTAACTCTGCCAGTAAAAATAAATCAATTAAATCAATTAATAAGTAATTTAAATTGTAGGAAAGGTCATTGTCAGGTACAGTAATCTCACAGAAATCCCTAGAGGTTTTTGATTTATCTAGAGAAAATCAAAATTCTAGTGGAATTTAATTGACTATTACACGATTAGAGGGAAGTACAGGGATATCATTTTATTTTTACTTCAATTTTTATTGTACCTGAGTTTTTGAATGTACTTCACTCCCACCCCTTCTACTAAGGAAGTTCCAACTCCACACAGAACCAAGACCGCAGATAGTAACCAGTACTGAGTTACTGAGTATAGTACGTTCCAGTAATATGTTCGCGTTTTCCAGTGACGAAAGAGCTTTCAATATTGAATTATATTTTCGCACAGGTACTGTCCGTTTGCCTACGTCGCATCCCGATTTCCCCCACCTGCTTCTGCTCGCCCCTCTGTAAAAGCTGGGCTGTCTTAGCTCTTTTCTGAAAACATTAATTTCTCTTAGGAATTGGACGTTTACGTAATATTATACAGCTGTTTAATTTAACTTAAATAAAAGGGCCTCGTTAAGTAATTAACTGTCACGTGATTTCCTCCCTTTCTACAATCCTGCGGCATAACCACTTGGACGGACAGTAGATAGCATGTCTGAGTAATTTTATATTTTCGGGTCGGGCAGAAGTGAAGATTGAATTCACAGTACGTAGAGTAGGTACAGAATTATTTCAACATGAGTTACTAGTACGAAGGACGAAACTGGCAATTGGAATTAGATACAATAGTCTATAGTGCGATAATATGCACAAAAGAACTGAAGCCTGTATCGAAATGAACGGCCACCATTTTCAAAATTGTGTTTAAATATTCATATTATGATTATTTTTCAATTTAACTTCTTTCTCTAGATTGTACGCTAATGTGCTGTAGACATTATACACTGCATAATGAATACGCTCGCATGGATAACTCACTTCGTGAGTAAAAACACTTATTCTTAATACAGTACTGTACTTTGATTAAAGAAAACCTAATGAAAATTATCAAACTCAAAATCGCGATATTTCCTAGTTTACGTAAATGGATGAACTACTTTTCTTCCATCCTATACCTAGTAGAGTGATTTGTGTTTTACGCCATTATCATCGAACTCCAGTCTTGGAGGGGGGAGCAGCGGTGTTTCCGGTTCTCTAAATGTATAGACAGGTTAATATTAAAAATGTTAGTAAAAATAAAATGATGTCCCTGTATAATTATAAATATTAGAAGAAATAAAGTACTTTAATACCATACAATATTAATTGACTTACTCAAATATGTACTTAAGTGTCTTGAAAATGTATTATTGTACCATCTCATCATTATTCCGCTGGATGGCAGTAGTGTGTTATGATGAGCTGTTCTCTTGTTATCACTTGTGCCAAATATACAATCTTTATTGAACTCTATGGACGATTAGTATTCAAGAAGGCTTTGTTGATTCAGTTTCATTTTTATTAAAAGAATTGCATTTCACTTCAATTACCAATATACAGGGTGATTCACGAACATTTACCGCCACTTACGGAGCTTATTTCTGAAGACATTTTGAGCAAAAATGTCATATAAACAAAAGTCCTATTTTCAATATTTACATAGTTACGTTTAGTTATTGGAACGCATCGCTGTGAACAACGCGTATTCTTGGCTAGCGAGCAGCCAGCAAATAGCGCGAGCACGTGACAATGTCGTGTCAACAGCTGTTTCACTTACGGGGTTCGTGATCAATGAGTCAGATTGTTGCCTTTGGTTGCGAATGTTATGAGGTTCGTTCGAACAAGCGGTTCATGTGTATGTTCATGTACGAACCATGGATTATCTTATGCGCATGCGCTGATTGGATATCTGCTACGGGATTGAAACAGAACTGAACGATGTTGGAACTCTTTTTCGGATCATCGTGTACTAAATCCAGAGATGCTGTAACTGTGATAATGTTTGCCTGAGAACGGGCTGCTTAATTATTATCGTTTCGCAGCTAATTCAAATTGCAGACAATAGATTTTCGATAATTTTCTACAAAAAGATAACAACTAATACGGAAGGTAAGAATTACGCTAATTCGATGTCGTGTACAGGCCGCGTCTCCGTTTTTGGCGTGTGAAATAAGTAATGGGAACGTTAAATACTAGTGTTTTACATTTGCCGCAGTCAGTCTGACAACTGTGTTTGACAAATGGCTGATGTGACGTGTATAGGAAGTGGTACCATTCTCAGATACACTAGCAACATGCTCACAAACTGGGCACTGTATATCTAGAACACAAACCAAAAACGCTGGCTCCAGCTGTACTGGGGAACTCCTTCATGTAAAAAAGAAAGAAGAAATAGTTTGTTTTTTTAATTATTCGTGTGCTTTATTTATTACACTTTTAATCAAATTTGAATGTTGAAAATTTAATTAACTATTTCAATACACAAATAATTTTCATTATATTTCTTTTCGGCGAGAATTTAAATTAAATCTAGATTTATTATTCATCTGCACTAACACTTTCCATCTTAACCTCACTGAACAGTCGATCTTGTCTTCCTTCAGTATGCAGGAGACGTTGGTGAACGTATGCGTAGGATGACAAAGATAGCCATATGCAGTTACATAGAGCAACGAGTGCGGTTCACAAGCGTGCGGCCAAGTGTATCGAAACGGACGGCGACATTTTTTAAAATCAGTTGTAAATTTTCTAAAACTGTAGGCTACATTAGGATGGAAAATTGAACTTCATAGAATCAAGTCGGTGGAAGTGGTGTGATTTGTAATAATTTTTGAGATAAGTGCGTAAGAATAATTTAATGTTCTAGGTAAAAATTGAAAAAAAAAAAATGTTTGTACGAAGCAATTAAAGAGTTCTCAGTACATTTTCAGCTTCAGAACACTAGCCAATTAAAGAAACGATACTTCTGAATAGTTCATTCTCTATTTGTAATATTCTTTCACTTTCAAATTAAAGAATAAATGTATTTTACAAACAACTTCAATTAGTGTAACTCAGTAAATACTGAGAATAGAACATTTGTTTATGTGACATTTATTGCTCAAAATGTCTTAAGAAATTAGCTCCGTAAGTGGCGGTAAATCCTCGTGAATCACCCTGTATATTAAACAATCGCTGATACGTGACTATCCATAATCTCATACAGTAGAAGCTATAAGATAACCTAAATAATATGAGAAAGATAAATGATGAGGAGGCTGTTCAGTAACCTTTATATGAAACAACGAGTAAAAGTTAGGATAGGAGAAGAAATGTCTGGAGGAAGTGAAATAGGAAGAGGAGTACAACAAGGATGCTCTTCATTACCTACACTGTTCAACATCTACTTAGAGGATTTAGTGAAGAACTGTTTTCAGAACATGGGAGGAGTGATAGTAGGAGGAAGAAGAATAAGGTGTATAAGATTTGCTGATGATATGGCGTTGTTAGCAGAAGAGGAAATGATACTACGAGATATGCTACTGGAGCTAAATGACAGCTGTGAGCAATATGGAATGAAGATAAATACCAACAAGATGAAGATCATGGTCACAGGAAGAAAAGTAAAGACGATAAACTTACGAATTCTAAATGAGGCAGTAGAGCAAGTGGACAGCTTCAAATACTTGGGGTGTACTATGAGCAGTAACATGAGCTGCTGCCAAGAAGTCAAAAGGAGAATAGCAATGGCAGAGGAAGCTTTTAATAGAAAAAGGAGCATCTTCTGCGGACTTCTGGAGAAATAACTAAGAAAGAGACTAGTGAAGTGCTTTATGTGGAGTGTAGCATTGTATAGGGCAGAAACATGGACATTACAACGAAGTGAAGAGAAGCGACTAGAAGCATTTGAAATGTGGATATGGAGAAGGATGGAACGTGTGAAGTGGACAGACAGAATAAAAAGCGAAGCTGTGTTGAAAAGAGTGGATGAAGAAAGACTGTTTCTGAAACTGATCAGAAAGAAGAAAAGGAATTAGTTCGGCCACTGGTTGAGAAGAGACTGCCTCGTGAAGGATGTACTGAAAGGAATGGTGAACGGGAGAAGAGTTCGGGGCAGAAGATACCAGATGATAAACGACATTAATATGTATCGGTCATATGAAGAAACAAAGAGGATGGCAGAAAATAGGAAAGACTGAAGAATGCTGGATTTTCAGTGAAAAACTTGCCCTTGGGCAGAATACTATAATTGAATGAATGAATGAATGAATGAATGAATGAGTTAATTAATTAATTAATGAGAGAATTGGTAGTATAATTTTAATTAAGGCTGATGAAATAAATATTAATCATTTTAAAATATGCAATTACTACTGAAATTACAATGTAGATAAACAAAGAAACAAATGCTAGGGATGTGATAAAAGTTGTTATATAAGCAGCCATGATTGGTTGAAACACGTCGCTGTCGTTCCGTACCGTTTTATTGGTCAAAAGTATTATGACGTAGTAAAAGTGTAATAGTCACCAAAATGCATTGTGAACAGTCTGTGGGGTATAATTTTCAGTCATGAATAGAAGATCAACAAGATGCAAGTGTTCGCTTGTACAGGGTGGGCAAAATAAAACTGGCCCGGAGAATATGTAAAATTTACTTATATATATATACATATATATATAAGACTATTTAAGACTGACCTTTGTTAATGGACATCACAGAAGACGCATCGAAATCACGGTTTCCTGCATTATCAAGATCATTTCCGCGTCAGTCTTATACATATAAATTCATATATATTTTCCGCGGGCCAGTTTTATTTTGCCCACCCCGTAGAAGGTCCTACCTGTGACACGCGCGAAACATGACGTCACGTCAATATAGTTTCTTATCTCAGTGCGTCGTGTGCCAGAATACGATTTCTGTGATAACCACTGATCGTTTTATTTGTTTCTTAGGCATATTACCAATAAGAACTTAGGCGTTTATTTTTGTTTCTCAAGAATTTTACGGATAACATTTGAAACGGTGATGATAACAAACTGTCGTTTTCTTTGTTTCTTAATCATATTACCTTTGACATTTGAATCGGTGGTGATAACCCCTCATTGCCATGACGTTGAATCAATATAATGCCGAGCTGTAACAGAAGGCGCAGAACGTCAGTTTGACATCGCATAGGCAAGGCGAATTTCCAAGTCTCGATCGGGGCTCTTTACGCATCGTCAGTAATCTCTCATAAGTTATTCGCATCGCAATGAAGGAAAGTAATCACTAGCGTACAGACAGTCAGAGATCCCTCTTACTTTACTGTTTGACTCGGCCTTCTCGTGTCTGTTCAGGTAAATTAATTATTGGCGATTTATTCCAACATTTTATTTCAGTTCTTTTTCTTCGTAGGTATTATTTTTGACACAGTTTTGTGGCAACGCCTACCCTCTACTTTAAGGGGAGACTCCACAGAAAATCATGCAAATTTTCCAAACAAATTTTATAGGCTATTTCACTTTTTTAGAATATACACAGACGTGGACAAATTATTAACAAAATTGACGATTTTTATGATAATTCTGTTTACAAAATTTGACTTTTCAATTTAGACTACAGTTGACAATTTTGCATATTTCTATCATTACAGTAGATAGAAATAGGCCTATGCAAAAATGTCAACTGTATTCTAAATTAAAGAGTCAAATTTTGAAAAAAAAAAAAAAAATATATATATATATATATATATATATATAATGAAAATATTCAATGTTGCTAATAATTTGTAAATGTGCAAAAATGTCAACTGCAGTCTAAATTGAAGAATCGAATTTTATAAAAATATATAATAAACATCTTCAATTTTGCTAATAACTTGTAAATATGCACAAATGTCAGTACAGTCTAAATTAAAGAGTCATATTTAGTAAAAATATATTATAAAAATCTTCAGTTTCGCTAATAATTTGGAAACATCCGAAATATCAACTGTAGTCCAAATTGAAGAGTCGAATTTTGAAAATATACAATACAAATCTTCATTTCTTTAATGTGTAAATACGCAAAAATGTCAACTGTATTCTGAATTGAAGAGTCATATTTTGCAAAAATATATACTAATAAAAATCTTCAATTTTGCTAATAATTTGTCCACGTCTGTACAGGGTGTTTCCGAGATGATGTTATAAACTTTCAGGGATGATGGGGAAGGACACATGTATCAATTTGAGATAAGGAACTCTGGTCCGGAAATGACCGAGTCGAAAGTTATAAGCAAAAATAGTTGTGTGGAAATGGAATTGTAATTTCGCAACACGTGCCCTCATTCCCTTAACCTTTGGAACAGTCGTGGAAAGATGGTATGGGCCGGATGTCTCCTACTTGAGCACTTGATCCGATACAATCTGTGAGCTTGTCTACTGTTCCCATTGGCTCATCCGTATTCGAAAATCAGGTCTGCTCATTCCGCTCTGGTGTACTCCTCCATTTCACTAGGACTGATCGACTGGACACTGAAACTTGTACACATACACTGCTGTCTACAGGCGTGCATATCAGGACCGACCATGTCCGTTACACATTACGCTATCTCCATTGCTTTAGTGTAGTTTCCTGTCCCCACCCCTCAGACAGTGCTCTGAACGGAATACTGTAAGTAGACAACGTAAACAACGTCAGATGGATACAGTATGTGTAAGATGTACAGATAAATACACATAAATAAGGCGTATAGAGGAATAAACTTATTCCATTTACACACAACTATTTTTGCTTATAACTTTCGACTCAGTCATTTCCGGACCAGTGTTTCTTATCTCATATTAATGCATGTGCCCTTTCCCATCATCCCTGAAAGTTTGTAACACCAGCCCGGAAATACTCTGTATCTTTTCATACTCCAAATGGATTTAGTCCAGTTCTGGTTACAAATATTTTTAAAAATGTTTTTTAATTGAGGCTGTAAGGGGGCGTGACAATTAAAGACCTGTCAAAATTATTTTTTCATCAAAGAATTCTTTTTTGCAAATTTCTCATTACAAATCTAGTAACCTTTTGTTATAAAGATGAATGTAGCAGAGGAAAATTTTAATTTATATAAATATTCATTTTACTTTCAAATCCATTTTTCCGTAAGATTATATTTCTTGATTGAGCACTAACTTTTATATGTCAAATATTAATCAATCTGGATGAAATTTTTGCTGCAATTATTTATGACGTAGATGCATTTTTCTATACGTTTATTTTATAAGAAATGCTACTACTTTATTTTTTCCATGAATTCTAGAAAAAATAATATTTTTAAAATATCAAACAATTTTTTGGAAGTTAATAAATAAGATATTTCATAAAATGATTGCATATAAATGTTTCTCTATGTCTTGTGAATGTAACCAAGAAACATGAAGCTGAAAAACTGAGACTTTCTACTAAAAACTTGGGTTTGAAAATATTTATAAAAAGAATAGAAAAAATACAAAATCAAAAGCCAAAAACATTCGGGAGTTAAAAATTTGGATTTTGTTAGTCCTTTACATAATAAACATGCTTTAAAAATTAGGTTGAAAAAATATTAGGAAGAAAGTTGTCATTTTTAGTCGAATGTCCCTTTAAGACAATATAGGATATCTCATTCAGAATGGAGAAGCATAAAATTATTGCTCTAAATAATATTCAGTTTGCTGCAAGCTTGATTCGTTTGAATGATGATGGCTTAGATTTCGCACCTCTGTCTTGTTCATTACAGAAGTTATGCTTTTCATGCGGGATATCTAGTTAACTCCCTATTTGTCTGATATAAATATCTTGCTTCCCTCCTTTTGTAAATATATCATCGGTTTCCAAGCAAAACACATTAAGTCAAAAATATTACTTCTGAGAAAAAGGCGTATGTAATCTAGGGTAAAGGTTGGTAATATTGTGATGCTAATAGTATTATGATAGTACTTTTTGAGAATTTTTTACAATTTTACTATGCGAGAGAATGACCGGTTTTGTGCAGACACTTGTCCACGAACATTCCCTTAAGGGGTTAGGAGCAGCTTACAGCAGTAAAATTTTGAAAATATTCAAAAAAATTTTCCTCCATTACTATATCCCAGTCTTGCGATGGTGACTAATATTTGCGGGCGAGAGCTATTTTATGCCCGCTGCGCGCACGCAGAGCTCTTTTACCTGTAAACATTGCTAAAGGATGTACAGATCTTAGAACACAGCGCATCATGACGGAACGGAAGTGCTTAAAGCTTTCAAGGAAAAGTGGAAGATACAATATTTATGCTTCGAATATGGTGATGAAGTCCAGTGTTTGTTGTGTAAAAAAAATATCATTTGCAAAAAAAGCAACATAAAAACGGCATTATGAGACGCAACATGAAAAAAATATAGGCATTATTCAGGAGAAGAGAGAAATAAATTCATTTCGTAATTGACATCGAAGGTAAATTAATTTACATTTGGGAAAGCAGATAGTATCTAGATTCCTTTTATTTCTTCATTTTAAATGTATTATTGATGTTTTATTTGTTGCTTGTTTCTGGATATTTACTTTTATTAGATTACGTGTTTCTTTAATTTAGAAATAATATTTTATCTTTGATTACATTTTAACTTATGCTATTACTAAACTCAAAATGCTAATTCACTTTTATTCCAATAACTATTTTCAGGATTTTTATCAAATAAGAACTAAACATTTTGAAAACTTTGATGCAAGGAGCTTTTTTAGTAACGTCAATATAAAATATACTTAAAAATATAATTTCAAAACTATTAGACCTAATTGCACAAAATTGTGTACAGATGATATTATTATAGATCTGTTTATATAGTTTAAATTTCACAAATTTTGGCCGAAATTGTGGAAGTTTTAAAAGTCATACATATCCCCTTAAATGATTGACCCCAAAAATTACAATGGCTCTCAATATCTTAATTTAATCAATTTTTTTTCGTGTTACGTGTATCTTACAAATCACTCTAAGAAAACTCATTACATAATCACGACTGGAGAGTAAGGACTACATTTTCACAATCACACAATCAATATACTCTAATTCAACATTATTATTTTTTCAACAAATACTCAAAAGTACTTAGAGATCACACACGTCGAGCAGGTAGACCCTATTAGTTTCTCCTAACCAATGAAGTGAAATACTTAAATAATAAATAATTGCTTTTAACAATAAAATGGTTTACATACAATTAACTTTTCCTATTTCTCTTTTTGTTCTTCCCTTTGCGATTTGTTTATATATGTACATGTATATTAAATAACTGAGTAATTAGCCCTATTACATAGCCAGAAATTTAGTAACGCAAGTTATTGTAATAATTGCTGCCTTTATTCGCTGCATGTGCATGTACATCCCTGTTGTGTACGTTACAGTGAATGCGCTATGCGCTCGTGATCAAGGTCGAGCTCTTCTACCATGATTGGGAGCTAATATCGTCTCATCCCTGCTGTATCCTGTACAATAATGAAAATTAGTATGTATAAAACACTGTCCTTCTGCTATATGAAAAACAAATTTTTGCGATTAAAAAAAAATTATTTACATTTTTTCTTTCGAAATTCAGTTCACTGTGCAGTAACGAAGCGTTACCCACATAACTCAAAAACCATCCAACATTCTGTGATGAAATTTCTTGTGTCTATTAATGCATGTCATATCTACAATATGATGCAAGATCACTTCTCTATATTTGATAGATTGCCTGATAAAAAATAAATTAATTTTACAAAACGGTCAAATATCAGTATTTTTCTTCTAACACAAAATAAAAAATATATATATTTATTAAGGAATGTAGTTGAAAGAGCATGATATTGTAAACATGAGTTTCAGGAATAAAATAAAAGAGAGAGAACATGAAGAAGGTAACGAGTTTATGAGTTATGAGGGAAACGCTTCATCATTGCACAGAGAACTGCACATTTTGAATTATATATATATATATATATATATATATATATAATTGTTTTTAAACTGTAAAAATATTTTTTACATATACCATAAGGACAGTGTTTTACATATACCAATTTGCAAAAATGTAGAATATTTAAAAAAATTTTACTGCTGTAAGCTGTACCTAACCCCTTAATACGTTTACGCAAAAAAAAAAAAAAAACGGATCTTCCTCTCCCTCAGTAAAATTGTAAAACATTCTCAAAAAGAACTATCATAATATTATTAGTATCACAATATTACCGAACTTTATCCTACATAATATGCGTATAAACTTAGAATTGGAAAATTAAATACACATAAAGAGAAACGACTTACTAAAAATAATAATTTGAGGATTCAGTTTTGTCAAGAGCATTCGAAACACATTTTTCTCAGAGGTAATATTTTTTACTTAATGTATTTTGCTTCAACGTCGAAGATATTAGGACTACATGGTTCTATACCTGCTTTAGAGCACATTGGTTTTGTGAATGAATATCTTTCTGCAGAAAAGAATTTTGAGACCATTTTAAATTTCCGTTGATATCTCACACAAAAAAACATTTCGTAGTTTATAACTGCGTTCCAATTAATATGAGGAAGGAGCCCAGCCAATAATAATAGTGCAAGAGTTTCCAAAAATTTTTATAACGATATAAGTGTTAAAAAAAACTTTTTTTTAGTGGCAAGTCATTAAACTAAAAGTATTCTCAATGATAAGCCACCACACAAAAATTTATTTTCAATGACAAGAAAACTGCTCTCCGATAAAAAAAAAACAAGAGAACAAAACCATTTTCCAATGGTAAGTAAAAAAATATAATTTATATCCAGAGATAAACTAAATAAAGTAATGTATTTCCAACAAGCAGTGCATATTTCCAGTGCTGAAATATCGCAGAAAATCTCTGCTAATAAAAATCAAGCAAACGTACCTATTTCTTACCAATGTTTATTATTGTCACACTAACATTACTTATCCAACTTTCATTATTTACTTTCATGTTGTTTTATGGTCTAGATATTGATGTAATAACTGTGTAACCAATTGTATTCAATTAGAATTAGAGTCTGGCTGGGCGGTAGAGAAGGCCTACTGGCCTTAGCTCTGCCAGATTAAATAAATAATATTTTTTTTTTCGAATGCAAAATCATCAAATGAAACTTCTTTTCTATGGTGTCATAGAAACTAATTCTTCTTATTATTAGAGCTGATCAAGCAAAATTGTTTTCGAATGACAAATTACTACAAATTCCTCTGTCTGAGTCGTCTCCAAGAGAAATATTTTCCCAATGAAAAGCCGTCAAGTGACTTATTTTTCCAATGATATTTCACTGATCGGTAACTTGTTAGGCCTCCAGACTAAACCTCTTTCCAATAATAAGCTATCAGTACCAACAAGACTTCTTTCTAGTGATACACTACCGAACGAAACCTCTTTGCAATTGTATCTGACAATAAATTTCTGTAAAATGTTAAACCATTAAACAAAGCTTCCTTCGAGACATAAACACAACAAGAAGATCGTTTCTAATAATAATAAATAAAACATATCAATCCAATTTGTAAATGTTTGTTTATACTATACTGTAACTTTAAATAAAACACCCTCCGAAAGAAATGTCAGAGGGCGATTTTATCTTATTTCGACAGAATAGTATGCTCCTAATTATTTTTTTCACAATAATTCTGTAGTGCTCGGGAAAAATGTCAATTTTACAGGAGAAGGAAAAAATGTCTTCAGGGTGGTTTTTGTAGATTTGATTTTATTTTGTGTGAATTATTCTAATGGGAGAAATACTTATGTCTCTTTTCCCAAGCAAGCAGATGTTCCGTAAGTTGTCAATAAACTAACAAAAACTTTATGTGGAAATTGACTTATGCCACTTTTGCAGAATTAGCCTACTAATGAATTAGTTTATAACAACTGAATTTGTCAAATAGGGTATTACGTAATCGCTACTTTTTTACCGGTAGAAAAAAAAACTACTCAGAATAGTGAGTTATGACAAGGTAACCCTGAGAACTTGAAATGAAATTCCCTCGAGGAAAATCAATTTATAAGATTGTGAACAGACACGTGGCATCTGATTATGCGACCTTAAATACTGCATTGCGAAGAATTAAAGCGTTCATATAAGACGCACCTCGATCCTACCTCTTAAGAAAGAAATATATTTATAGATTTTGATACTTTTCTTCGAAATAATAACTGGGTCATTCCATACAAAATTTTGAGAATATGCCAGCGATGTCATGGAATCTTTGGGCTTTTAATATAATAATGTTATTATGAAAATAAATTAAACTGCCAACTATGACCGCCATATCATTAATATTTTAGTCATAGGGATGAGTGGCAGTTGCATGTTATCCATCATTTAAAATATTCTGGACATCTCATATGAAGTGTCATCGAAACTATAGAACGCCATTGTAAACCTGAATAACCATATTTTAATATATTAAAGACTAATCCGAATAATATTGATGCATTGTCATAAAAACACCTCATTGAAAAAAGAAATAGTTTTATATTCGAATGCAACAAATTAAATTCCTGCGAATTTCATTCGTAGTAAAGAAAATCTTATTCCTAATCCATCTCCCAAGTTTTATGACTTTATCTCAAAAAACCTGTGAATAATTAAATTAATAAAATTTTTAATTTTTGTTCCGACGATTGAAAATCGCTTGCTATGTGTGGCGGTCGCAGCGTTCGCGAGACTTCATAACGGTGAGTAATCTCAAACGTCCGTCTCCCTGACCTTGATCGCGCAACATCTGTACGACGGGAGAGCCTATCTGCTGAGCTCCTTTGTTCCGGCGAGTTATTTTCATTAGAACAGACATGATATTTAAGTCAGCGTTCTGACATCCACAGTGGAATCAATATACTCTAAGGAATTAAACACGTGTTTTTTTCGTCCGTAAAAATGAATTGCATTTTGTTTTCTACATTTTTTAAAATTATTTTACTGTGGGTAACCATTTAAAAAATTATATATATATATTTGTTTTTTCATTTTAAGGACATTTATAACAAAGGCTCTCCTTTTTCGAATTGCATTGAAATCATTTTTCCATCTTCCTTTACAGATGTGCATCGTGCCTCACTTGAGAATTAGTGCCTCACTGACCTTCACAGAGTTTATCGCTCTGAGTGACATCATCTTCACAGTCCCCGTTTCTTCCTCACGTAGCTCCTAGGCGTGGGCAAGTTCTATATCAGTTTCATAAGCAATATCATTGGTGGCATAATGGGATTGTCAAAGCAGTGTGTACGCGTTAGAAAACGATTATTTCATGAGAAATGGGAGGAAGAGTTTTTTTGCTGTTTAGATGGGGAGAACATAAGGTGTATGTTATGCTCGAAAATTCTATTAGGCATTAATAAATTTAATATACAACGACATTACTCCTTATGTCATAAAGAACATGCTGAATTAGAAGGTACATAAGACAAATTAAATGTTATTTTTTCGTACTATTCCGAAGAAAATTTATGATCTTAACATTTGCACAGTATACTAAATACGACATTATACCTTAAACACGCTGCATTAAAAGGTACGAGGAATTAAATGCTGTTTGTACGTATTATTTCCAAAAGAAATTTATAAAAAAAAATATCAAATGTGCGTAGAAAACGAAATATGATTTTCTGAAATTATTTTAGGTCTAGAAAGTGCAAATATATTAAGTAATCTTGATAAAAGCCAGAATATTCAAGAAAATAAACGTAGACAACGTGATGGAATATTATTGGCTAGTTACGCAATTTCTTGCATGTGACTTAAATCAGTTCAGTGATTGAGAAATAGTAAAGAGGTTTATGATTAAAGCTTCCGAATTAATTTGCCAAATTGAATAAAAGTTTTCGAGAGTCTGACGTTAACCAAGCGCTTCCCTAATAATTCGCCACTGACCGCCTTAGCGATTACTATAAGGTGACGGAGGTCACAGCAGTTTATATTTCCCATCCTACTCTGCAGTCTCCTCTCCTAGTAAACAAACTATTTCAAATCGAGTGCCTCACGTAACCGAAAATTGTGCCCATGTATGAGTTTACATAGTAAGAAAACTCCAATGAATGAAACCGTGTTCTTTGTCGAATCAATACTTTAAATTCTGATTGCTGCCAAACTATGAAAGATATAGGCCTAAATATAGTATTGCTTGAAATTCATATTTAGAACATACAAAATAATCTACTGCAATACAGTATTTTTAACTTTTGAGACATCATGGTTAAAAAAATACTTTCTTGCATGGAATGACCCAAGTATGTAATGCAGACATATTCGGCACGTCTTCATCGTAACACACTCTTGCTCGCATTCCCGCTATACTACTTGTAGTCTCAGTAATAATAATAATAATAATAATAATAATAATAATAATAATGTTTTATTTTCGCTGGCAGAGTTAAGGCTATAAGGCCTTCTCTTCCACTCAACCAGCCTTAATCAATACAATACATATTTAAATTACAAACTACACTTAAAAGGTTCTCCAGCAATATTCTTCAATTTTAACGACTCGTAGACTACATATTTATTTAAATTTAGATAAACCTATAAGGTAAAGTAGTAACTTAATTTATGAGCTAATTTAATTCAATCAATTATAATTAATTTAATATTTGGGATAGCTAGTAAAATGATGAAAATTAATTTAATATAAGCTTACTAGAACTATGTCACAGGGAGAAAAAAATATATATATATATAAATCTAAAATATATTTTTATAATGAGAATATTAATGTAATTGCCATTATAGGTTTTGTAAATCTATTTAGAGAAATTAATGATGATAATAAGAATGGACAGATGTTAGTTTCATTATAAGTAACAAATATTAATCAGCAATTAATCTGTTAAGTAAGAATTTATGTAATTTTGACCTAAATGAAGGTATTGTCCAACAACCCCTTACATCACTCGGAAGCGAGTTCCAGTTTCTAGCAACTGAAACTGTATAAGATGAAGAATATAAAGATGTCTTGTGGTAGGGTATAATGAGTAAATTGTTATGGTGAGATCTTGTACTTAGCTGATGATATGCGGATAAATTTTGAAAACGAGAAGCCAAATAGATTGGGGTAGCGGTGCGCAGAATTTGAAATAAGAGAACAAGAGAATGCAGGGCTAGTCGTTCGCTTAGCCTTAGCCAAGACAGAGTTTGGAAAGACGGGGAAACATGATCGTACTTACGAATATTGCAAATATAACGGACACACGCATTATGCACACGTTGTAGCCTGCTGCTCAAATTTGCATTGAGGTTACTTAATATAACATCGCAGTAGTCGAAGTGTGGCATCACGAGTGTTTGTACAAGGGTTAATTTTAATTTATTGGGAAGAAAGTGCTTCAGTCGCTTTAATGAGTGAATAATAGAAAATATTTTTTTTGAAGTGTGATTCACTTGTTCATTCCATACCAGGTGACAATCATATAAATACCAAGGTTCAGTACGGGGATTGTCAAATTTTATTTCCTCACTGGAAGAGTGAGGAGAAGATTCGGAGCTGTAATTTTGTTACCAGTGAAGAAGTAATGGAATGGTGTACAGAGAAAGGAAATATCTCGAGAAGAACCAGCGACATCGTTTATTTCAACTGACCGTGGTTTGAAACCGAGCATCTGACTGACGGCGCGCCCGCGGAAAACGTATCTGCCCCCTCCCCCACGAGCGAATAAAGAGGGATGGATATCGAAAGTCCGGCCCGATTGAGTTCAGTTTGTATCCGAAAATTGTTCGCAAAATATTGCAAGAGAATGTACGACATCCATTAGATCGTTTTCTTACACCGAAACTTAGGATTCATCGTCTATAACCATGCTGTAGGAACTGTCACGTCACACTTATCCAGTTATTGACGATATGCCACCCTCTGAAGTCGATCGGTGATGGAAGCGAGGTCTTGGTCAAACCACGACAGTAGCGCCGCCGATTGAATATTTGTAGGAAACTCTGTTCTCTCGCTCTCTTAATCCGTGATTGTGTGTCTGCCGTTTTTGCGTTTCTCTGTATATTCCTCCATTCCTTGTCTTAACTCTTCACGGGGTTCCTTAGTTTAAAGTTTTTAGCGTTACCTTGTTTTCCTTTGGGTCACAGACTGGTTGGTATAATTTTCTCGATTACTTTTCTTTTCTTTCTTCCTACCTTCTTCGTTTCTTCCTTTCGTATCCTGTTTCTGCTGTCTTCCTGATTGCTTCTTTCACTTTTGCTCTCTTTTCATTTCCCTTTCCATATCCATCTTTCCTTTTCATTTTTTTTAATTTATTGCGCTATTTTTTTTTTACTTATTTCACTAGTTATTTTCTTTTAATTTCCCTCATCTTTTTAGATTTTCTCCCCTTTAATTTATCTGTTCCTTCAGGTCTTTTCTTTACTTGCTACCCAAATACATATTTTTTCCTTTCCTAATTCCTTATTTTAAAATTTTCGTTCTTGTTATCTTTCTCTCCTTATTTAATTTCGCTTTCTTCTTATTTATTTACGTATTTAGTTCTCCATTATCGTTCATTCTTTCATTACAATACGAGTATTTGCGTGAAGAACATCATGTTCTCGTCACCTCAACTTTTAGGGACTGCCGGACTTTATCACAATTCAAAATTAAATTGGAAAATTTTGTCTTGTTAATGTTTTTTAGGTATTGCTAGAAGTATTGATTTGTGTTTTTTTCTTTTTCTTTTTTAATCTAGATTGAAATTGCATGTTTCTTGTTTATGTTAGTTAATTAGTTAGGATAGAATTAATTACGATACTTAATCACTCATTTAAAGTTTGTGTGACTGCAACCTGTGTATATTTTTGTGTGGCTTTACTTTGTTTATAGTGTTTCTTTTCTCTCTCTCTCTTTATTTCTTGTGTAGATTTACTTTGTATATAGTGTATTTTTTTCTGTTTATTTCTATTATTGTATTTGTATTCCTGGTGTTGTGGAAGAGAAGGTCTGATGGTCTTAACTACACCAGAATAAATAAATAAATAAATAAATAAAATAAAATATTGCCTATTCCTAGAGATACGGTAGTACTAACTTTAAATATGATTCACGATTCCTTTTCAGTAAATACAGTAGAAAAGATGTGAGAATGGGCATGACTTTAGTGACATGTTCCATCCAACGGAGGTACTGGCATAACAGTAACAGTATTAATAATAACAGTACCTCCGTGAAGGGACTTGAAAATACTTGGACAATTCAGAGGCGAAATAAATTGAAGACGTAAATAAAGTTTTGAAAACTTAACGATTCTCACCAGTTAGATAGTATAATTAATTAAGCTTGCCTCCATTGTTTGGGTATACGAGTGCCAAGAAAAATGGCAGTGCTGTCAGATGCACATCTCCGTTGGTGTCGCTCGCTATATTGGCGTTGCGGAGCTGAGGGGGCCAGGACGGGGCGGGAGGGCATAATAATACGGTTTGTTTAAGAGGAGGTTGAGGCCGAGGCAGAGGCCGAGTCCGGGCCGGCAGGGACTGTGGGGAAAGGGAAGCGAAGGGAAGGCCGGGACCTATTTATTTTCCCCAGCCCCGGTGCTCGATAAGCATGTATGTTTCTGTCTGATAGCAAACAGCGAGCCCGTATTGATCAGCGCAAGCCGAGTAAACAAGTGTCGGTCGGGAATGGGGGGACAGGGGTCCGTACCCTGCCTGCTTGCTTACATGCCAACCATTTCTCCCTCGCTCGCCTCTACTCGCCAGACCGGGCACACAGATGGTACTGTAGCGTGGTCGAGCGAGGTTTGTCCTGCCGGCCGAGCGTCCCATCCGTTATTTGGTTTATGATTATTCTGGATCTGTCAATCAGTGAGCGGCTGTGGGTGGATGCAGACCTGCGGACTCTGTGACTCTGTGCCGGCCGAGACGGGACGTGCGCCGAACGAACGGAGGGAGGAGGAGAGGCAGAGTGCATCGAAGAGGCTAAGGAGGGCAGCGTGACTGTGTGTGTTTTGTTGTTGTGGCTCAGTCGTCGGACGGTCAGTCATGTAGCTTGGGCCCCCCTCCGAACATTGCCGAGTCAGACCGACGCGAGCCGAGAGGCGCAAGAGACGACGGTCCGCGTGGTGCGGCACAGCGCCGGATCTCCACTACACGGCAACTGGCAAGTTCACAAGACAGGCAGGCAGGCAGGCAGGCAAGGCAGGCATCAGCACCGGCAGAAGCGGCGCCGTCGAACCACCGCACGAGAGGAGCATGCTGGAGCCGCGTTGGAGGCCAGTGCAGGTAACTCGGACGGGACGGACCTCTGGTCCAGCTTCCGGATGAAAAGCGGTCGGTGTGGGGGAGGTCGGGCGGAGGAGGAGGGCTCAAGAAGTGGTGGGGGAGGGGCAGGGCGCGACTTCTCCGATTAGTCTGCGTTCCTCTGACGTCATCCCTTTCGACCTCTAAGGACGAGTCTCGGCGTGACCCCCACATGTTGGCAAGATATGAACCCTGAACTCCTCCCCGATCTTCCCACTACTTCTTATTTTACGGGTTTTTTTATCTCGGTCCGCGGCTCAAAACCCGCATCGACATCTCATTATGTGTGTCGAGGTTTACATAATCCTACCGATTCATTGTTGCTACATAAAGTAGTTTATGCTTGCTTGATAAATAAACTTCTTGCCCTGTAATATCGCATTGTTGGGCCGGAGCGCTCCGTCGCGACGCTCACATGGGCGCCTAACCTCGCGTCACGTGTTGTGCGTCCGACTCGCCGATGGTACGCTCTAACCTAGAACTGCGGCGCGGGGAGTGAGTGAGATGTTTGGAGTCACTTCCGAAGAGGGCCGCTCTTCTAGGTTGGGTGGAAGTAACTTCCTGACCCACGTAATGTATTAATAATGCTTGTTTTGCAAATAAAAGTACTTGTTAACCTTATATTCTATGCACAACGTAAAACTTCAGGTAACAAATCAACGTAGACTTTCATGACTTTCTGATCTCCGCGGATATTTTGAAATTACAGGAATTTGTCTTTAGTCCCTGACCTTTGCGATGTGATTTTATTAGATACGGACTTGTGCAATATTCGTGAAGAGAGGTTTACTTATAATTAAAGTAATCAATCACGTCCCATATCCCTTGTCTCATCTACCCAATTTGTTTTTATGTATTTATATATGTTTATGCATTCACGTATGCTTTACCTACATTATAAACTATGTTAGGGTGACGTTTTCTTAATGTTGTACGATACTACTTCTTCGTAATACAATTTCTTATGAATTGGTGTTATTTAAAGCATGAATCAGAACTTATTACTTACGGAACTCAAATATTTCTTCTATATTTCGACAAGTAATCATTATATAAGTAAAATAATAGTGTTATAAAGTGTGTTCGAAAGCAAGTGATATTGTTTCGAGTTAAATGCTAGTTGAGTGAAAAGGGATGGGGTCAAACTGGGTTTTATTAAGAAGTGGAACGGCGACAATTATCGACGACTCCGAGTTCAGTGGCAGGTAAATACCGCAAAGAGGGGTCGAGGCTCTCAGCCCCTCTTCACACTTGCTTCCCACATACATGTGCGCCGCGATTATGACATACGTCACGCATTTCAAAATTGACACAGAATTGGCCATTCTACTGCACTTTCACAAGAATTATTGCGAAGTAATAGTGATAAGTGATTTTATTCTGTCGTACATGACTCAGACTTTGAAACATGAACTTGTAAAATGTTTCGATAGAAACGTCGGAAATAAAATTACGAATTGAAAACATTTTAAGAGCTTTTAGTTTGAGATTACTTTGTGCACTTGTGTCTGTTAACGATCTTGTTGCTTAACTCACTTCGAGTTTTTTTTTATTACTATTTAAACTGTGTGAAAATATAGAATTTTATATCACAATATTCTTTGAGATAACCCATGCAGGGTAAAGGCTTACAAACTGATTATTCATAAGTAAATTATGAAATAGGACGGATTGAATAACCAATTGGGAGTGATTTTTAGGTAGATGTCGTGAATATTACTATTTTTAATCATAAGTTATAACATTATTTTACAATTTAATACTATTTGTTAATATGCGGTAATGTATTCTCACAGGTATACGCGTAATTGTGAATGCAACTAGAAAAAGACAGTTATATTCGTGCGTACGATTTCAAAAGATTCTGCGTGTGTTTTAAACCCCGCAGAAAAAGACGAGGCACTGTTTAACATGTGCGCGCATGTTCGACCATACCCACGTACAATCATCGTTAGTTGTAATTAAATTAAACAACATTTTTATATGAAAACAAGAAAGAATAACAATTCGATTTGAAATAAAAGCAAGTTATTTTTTTCCCCGACATTAAAATTGTTTTGCCATTATATTTTGATCCATACAGGACAACGCTTCTCAATTCTATTTCGTCATTTAACTTTCATTAACTTACGAATGTGAAGACAAACATATTTTATCGTAATAACGTATTTAGATTACATACGTATCGTTAATAAGCATCTGCCAGATATTATGTATATTCTGTGCGGAAAAAAAAGACCTTCGACATTCTTCTTTTAAACGTGTAATCTAATACATTTAGAACGGTCCAGTTACACTTTCTGAGTTTCAGTATTTCATTGAAATTTTCTTCTATAATAACAAACTATTGGACGCTTTTAAAATTAATACTTTTCTGAAGTGATTAATTTCGTATAGAATTTAGTCGTATTCCTGTTTTATTTTTGCAAATTATTGCTGCGAAAAGTTAATTCCTTCTAATCTTAGAACGTTCTTACAAGAAAACTGTCTCATAGTTGTTAAAAAAGTGCCGGCGATATGTGTAATTTCATTACTTTGCTACAAGAATGTCTGGAATTATTTCAATAAAAGTAAGACATTAACTTGACAGTATTCGATATTGAATAAGTTTCAGTTTGGAATATTTGGTTACTTTCGCACGAAATAAGATATAAGTTTTGCTTATAGAATAGGCCTATATATTTTCAACCTGTTTCTCTGAGAACATTATTTTAAGAGTACAATCTCACAGTTTCAAAGAACTTAGCTAACTTCTTAAATATATCAGCATATGTGACAGACATTAAATATATAGAAATTAGGATAGTAGTAACAGATATTAAACATTTATTCTTTTTGCAATATTTAATCAATTACGCACAAATTCAGTCGTATTTAAAAATTTTTTTAAATATTTTTCATTAGTAGATACTTAATTCCGTCTGACTTATGTCTGGCATTATTTCAATAAAAGTAAGACATTAACTTGACAGTATTCGCTATTGAATAGGTTTCAGTTTGGAATATTTGGTTACTTTCGCACGAAATAAGATATAAGTTTTGCTTATAGAATAGGCCTATATATTTTCAACCTGTTTCTCTGAGAACATTATTTTAAGAGTATAATCTCACAGTTTCAAAGAACTTAGCTAACTTCTTAAATATATCAGCATATGTGACAGACATTAAATATATAGAAATTAGGATAGTAGTAACAGATATTAAACATTTATTCTTTTTGCAATATTTAATCAATTACGCACAAATTCAGTCGTATTTAAAAATTTTTAAAAATATTTTTCATTAATAGATACTTAATTCCGTCTGACTTATATCACTTTGACGAGTTTTCAATCTCATAATTCTGAGAAAGCAGTCGCTTTACTGTATGACGCTATCTTTATTTGGTACAAGAGCTGTTAGGGATATCATTTTAATAAAAAAAACATTTAATTGTATTAAACGTATAACAATTTTTTTAAATGTGAGATTAATATTTTAGTTATTTATATGTATGAAGTTTTGTAATTGCGGGTGAACAAAAGTGTTTTTTAAATCTGCTATTCCCTCGAACGTGCCTTTAGCCATGAGAACCGGGATGCTTGGGTGACACAGCTTTGTATAAACATGTTTTGCGTCTTTCCCAATGGAATTCGCACAGTCCGAGGGGGATACCGGCATCTGCTGGTGGGAATGAAGTGGATTCATATCTGCATCACGGTCCCCTCCAAACAGTCCTGTACTTCCGAACTTGCCACGCTACTTTGAATATTTCAGGTATTCACAGATTTCGTCGCCGACATTCACTTTGCGAAACGGAAACCATAACAGCTCAAAAATGTGTTTATTACTTTAAACGCTGACATCAAATATTTATTTCGAAAACCAGCACAATGTAGTTAAAGTGGAGAAAAACTAGCTCTTTATTTCAACATTGTCTACACTTAATCTATGAATTCTGCAGTTTCTTACTGTTCATTATATTAACGAATAGCCGAAAAGATGTAAATTATGCATACACCTTTTATATCTTTACAATTTTCTTAAATGTTTTGCTTACAATTCCGGTATATTACGCTATTTGTTCTGCTACTGACACCAGTAGGCGCTTAACTTAAAAGAGAAACTTAGGGTTCAGTAGTCATGTAAGACCGATCAATAGTTATTGTAGAAAATTTCTCTCTCGCTGTTCGTACACATCTGCTATCGAAGAACGTCTTCTCATTTTCCATAATTCTGATTTTGTTACGCATGTGAATGAAATTGAAGGCAAGTACGCTAACTTCTTGCCTGCTAAGTTAAAGTTAAGCGAAAATTCTCACCAAGACGATGAATAACGCAACAATTTCTGCAACATTTTTTCAAGAGCCAAGTGTTTTTTTTGGGGGGGGGGTAGGGATTTCCAAGTGTCTTTGCGATATAATACCCTATTCTATAGCCAAGTCACTCATTCTTAAATAACTCAGGTGTAAATAATTATTTGTACGAGTTTGTTTGGTTATTTTTAAATTATAATTTTGTTCGTCGCTGAAATAACTTTCGACACATTTATATTTCCATTTTAAAGCATATTTATAACAGTGGAAAGCTTGGAAATCTTAAACCGTTTATTTGTTTAGTATGCTTATTCATTTCATCTTTCGTAACTGATAAATATTTCAAATTCTACAAAGCCGTTAAAAATATAAATTCAAAAGCGAGTGCTAAATTTATTTTTAGAATTCCAATGTGTCTTATCGATATAGTATTCTATAGACAGATCACCCGTTTTCAAATATTTCGGGTACAAATATTTATTTCTACGAGTTTATTTGCTTCATTTTCAATTGTAATTTTCTTCGTCGTTGAAATAAATTTCGCCACATTTGTATTTCCATTTTCAAGCATTTCTATAACCGTGGATGGCTTAAAAATCTTGAACTGTGTATTTGTCATTTGTTTAGTATGCTTATTTCTTTCACCTTTCGTAACTGACAGATATTTCAAATTCTTCGAAGTCGTTAAAAATATGAATTCAAGAGCAAGTGCTAAATTTATTTTTAGAATTCCAATGTGTCTTAACGATATAGTATTCTATAGACAGATCACCCATTTTCAAATATTTCGGGTGCAAATATTTATTTCTACGAGTTTATTTGCTTAATTTTCAATTGTAATTTTGTTCGTCGTTGAAATAAATTTCGCCACATTTGTATTTCCATTTTTGAAGCATTTTTATAACAGTGGATGGCTTAAGAATCTTGAACTGTGTATTTGTTATTTGTTTAGTGTGCTTATTTATTTCATCTTTCGTAACTGATAGATATTTCAAATTCTTCGAAGTCGTTAAAAATATGAATTCAATAGCGAGTGCTAAATTTATTTTTAGAATTGCAGGGTGTCTTAGCGATATAATATTCTGTAGACAGATCACCCATTTTCAAATATTTCGGGTGCGAATATTTATTTGTACGAGTTCATTTGCTTAATTTTTAATTGTAATTTTTTTCGTCGTTGAAATAAATTTCCCCACGTTTGTATTTCCATTTTTCGAGCATTTTTATAACATTGAATGGCTTAAAAATCTTAAAATGCTTATTTGCTATTTGTTCAGTATACTTATTTATTTCATCTTTCGTAACTGATAAATATTTAAAAAATTTTGTTGCGATGGTAGAAAGTCGACAAGAATATGAATCCAAGTGCGAGATGTTAAATTTATTTTTAGAATTCCAAAGTATCTTAGCGATATAATATTCTATAGACAGGTTACTTACTTTCGAATATCTCGGGTGTAAAAGTTGTTTGTAAGACTTTATTTGCTAATTTTTTATTATAATTTTGTTCGTCATTGAAATAACTTCCGCCACATTTGTATTTCCATTTTTCATTCAGTTTTATAAAAATGTAATGCTTAAAATTCTTAAACCGTTTATTTGTTTAGTATGCTTATTTATTTCATCTTTCGTAACTGATAAATATTTAAAATTCTTTTTTTTGCGATGGTAGAAAGTCGTCAAGAATATGAATCCAAGGGCGAGATGTTAAATTTATTTTTAGAATTCCAAGTCATCTTAGCGATATACTATTCTATAGACAGGTTACTTACTTTCGAATATCTCGGGTGTAAAAGTTGTTTGTAAGAGTTTATTTGCTAATTTTTTATTATAATTTTGTTCGTAGTTGAAATAACTTCCGCCACATATGTATTTTCATTTTTCATGCATTTTTATAAAAATGGAATGTTTAAAAATCTTAAACCGTTTATTTGTTTAGTATGTTTTTTTATTTCATCTTTCGTAACTGATTTCACCCTTCAAATTCTTTGTTGCGATGGTAGAAGGTCGTCAAGAATATTAATCCAAGAGCGAGATGTTAAATTTATTTTTAGAATTCCAAGGCATCTTAGCTATATAATATTCTACAGACAGGTTACTTACTTTCGAATATTTCGGGTGTAAATGTAGTTTGTACAAGTTTATTTGCTTATTTTTTAATTATGATTTTGTTCATCGCTGAAATAACTTTCGCCACATTTATATTTCAATTTTAGAAGTATTTTATAACAGTGGAAAGCTTAAAAATCTTAAACCGTTTATTTGTTTAGTAAGCTTATTTATTTCACCTTTCGTAACTGATAGATATTTCAAATTCTTTGTTGACGTGGTATGAAGTCCTTAAGAAAATGATTTTGAACATTCATTTACGTAATCGCTATATTCTGTGCAATTTTACTTCACTAGGTGATACTTTTTCAGATTCAAAGAAATTGTAGTCCTATATGTTAAAATTATTTACTCATTTTTTACGTTGTAGGCCTACTTACTTTGTTTGTCTGGTAAAGAACTGCTGTTTTTATAAATTTACTCTCGAAATGTGACAGTGAAAGCACCAAAACACTTACGCTATTTTCTTTATCTACTAATGTTCACTTTTTATTACATTTCGTGTATAAATCACCTTGGACTTATTTTGAAATTCTTTTGTAGTCAAAAGTCGATGAGTTCCTGTAGTCTATGTATTTTATTTAGAAACATTTCTTTTTTGGAGACACCACATTTATTTCGGCAGAAGATAGACCTGATGTTATAGGGCGATAATGGTTGAGAGACGTTTAGGCTACATTTGAGGATATATGAGTAAAGGATGACTGCTATTGAAATATGTAGGGCTTATTGGAGTTTTTGTACGGCTTAAGAATTTAGTGTACTCAAAATAAATAAGAGCACAGAACTTAATTTGGCAGTAATGACGGAAAAACAATCTATCAGGTTAATTTTCGATGTATACGCGCAAATATTTCAATACGGGGCTCAGATAGTGTCTCTTACAATTGACAGGTTTCTTTTAGGTGTTTGGTATAAACTAAGACGAACTACAGTTGTGGAATATTAGTATTTCTCGAAGGGAATTACGAAAAATTCGTGTCTTTTTCTTTATATAAATACATTAATAATAATAATAATAATAATAATAATAATAATAAGTTACTAGAACTATCAGAAGAAATTAAAATTAATCTCCCCGAAAAAAAATTACACTTTACTAGTACCAATCATCTTAACAACAACTGCCATCATACCTAAGTCAAATACAGAATAAGAATAAGACAACTTCAGTTAAGACACTGTAAGTGTCATAATGAATACTTGGAATACTGTAGGGCAGCTTCTTTTCCGTTAGACTCCATATGAAGCACCAACTATGACTTCTTTACTTGATTTATTATTCGTAACATACTTTTATTTCCTGACAAAATCTGAAATATTTAATAAGTAATGAAGATAATGAGATAATGGTAATAACAAACATAATAATAACAAATCTATCAGTTCTGGAACGCCGAAACTTCATTGGATGAAAACAGTGCCAATATTTGTGTCGGTGAAACAGTTAGTCTCTCGTAACTCCCAGAAATTCTTGTGCTACTTCGAATAATGTACAATCCAAATACGATATGTTGTGCGGAAATTTCTAGTCGTTGAGATGAACTTCACTTGTAAACTCGAAACACTTCCCTCTCTATATATTAATATATTATTATAATATATTAATAATATATAATATATTACATAGCCTATATTATATATTAATAATATATTATATATTCATATATTATATATTAATACTACTACTATTATTACTAATAATAATAATAATAATAATAATAATAATAATACTAATGATAATAATAAATCTATAAGTTATGGAGGGCGAAACTTCAGTGGATGAAGCGTTGCCGATAGGGTATCGTGAAACGCAATCAAAAACATGTAACGAATTTGGCTATTTTAAATATGTATAACCAAAATACGACATATTGTGCGGAAATTATCGCAGTTGATTGAGTGGACTTAGAATCAGTTTTCCCTCACTGCAGTCCTATTACTACTACTACTACTACTACTACTACTACTACTACTACTACTACAATAATAATAATAATAATAATAATAATAATAATAATAGTCCCGCGTCGTGGCGTCGTGGTCTAAGGTATTCTGCCTGGGACTCGCGTTACGGAATGCGCGCTGGTTCGATTCCTTATGGGTGAAGAAATTTTCTCATGAAATTTCGGCCAGTGTATGAGACCGGTGCCCATCCAGCATCGTAATGCACTTGGAGCTATGGTAGGTAGCGAAATCCGGTTACGCAAACCAGCTATAACGGCTGGGGGGCTCATCGTGCTAACCACACGATAACTCCATTCTGGTTGGATGATCGTCCACCTCTGTTTCGGCATGTGGCCGTGAGGCCAGCAACCGGCTCGTCGGTCTTGGCCCTTCGTGGGCTGTAGCGCCACGGATTAATAATAATAATAATAATAATAATAATAATAATAATAATAATATCATCATGATCAAATTGAGGTTTGTGTCGTAAAGCGATACCTTCCACTCTCCAGCTTTGGCTTTGGCGGTCGCTCCGAATACCGCCTGTCAGACACTTTTATATCTTGTAGTGCCAATTCCTTGACATTTTCATTTATTCCGCCATTAATTTATTGTTATTATTATTATTATTATCATTATTATTATTGTTATTATTATTATTATTATTATCTGCGATATTTCGTCGAAAATGTTATAAGTTAGCTCAAACCTCGAATCACCGCGTAGTTCTGGATAACCTGCAATAGGGTTAGCCTGTATTCGTATTTAGTTAACGGTGATGTAGTTAACATTTTAGTCAGTCAGCACAAAAGAAGCGTAACTAAGTCCATAGAATATTCGTTCGTTCTCCTTCAGCTAGGAGCGGATAACTTGATGTTAGGGTAAGTCATAACTTGCATAGAAGGTGAGCGATTCGTATATTACCCATAACATTGCTTTCAAATAAGCCATAACTTTCATAGAAGGTGAGCGATTTGTATATTACCCATAACATTGTTTTCAAATAAGTCATAACCTTCATAGAAGGTGAGCGATTCGTATATTACCCATAACATTGCTTTCAAATAAGTCATAACTTTCATAGAAGGTGAGCGATTCGTATATTACCCATAACATTGCTTTCAAATGTCATAATTTTCATAGAAGGTGAGCGATTCGTATATTACCTACAACATTGCTTTCAAATAAGTCTTAACTTGCATAGAAGGTGATCGATTCGTATATTACCCATAACATTGCTTTCAAATAAGTCATAACTTGCATAGAAGGTGAGCGATTCGTATATTACCCATGACATTGCTTTCAAATAAGTCATAACTTGCATAGACGGTGAGCGATTCGTATATTACCCATAACATTGCTTTCAAATAAGTCATAACTTTCATAGAAGGTGAGCGATTAGTATATTACCCATAACATTGCTTTCAAATAAGTCATAACTTTCATAGAAGGTGAGCGATTCGTATATTACCCATAACATTGCTTTCAAATAAGTCATAACTTTCATAGAAGGTGAGCGATTCGTATAAGTTATTACCCATAACATTGCTTTCAAATTAGTCATAACTTGCATAGAAGGCGAGCGATTCGTATATTACCCATAACATTGCCTTCAAATAAATCATAACTTGCATAGACGGTGAGCGATTCGTATATTCCCATAACATTGCTTTCAAATAAGTCCGTACTTATTTGTACAAGATGGAGATTTAGATATATTTCAGCTTCAGAAAAAACTGTAGGATAATAAGGGATTTACGGAAAAACTTGCACATGTGTCTTGCTTCATTACCGCGACAAATTTGACACATTATAGTGAACAAGTGCAGATAAACTTCTTTTGAGAGACTATGAATAAAACCAAGATGGAGATGGGAACAGAATGCAAGAGAAGATTACTAGGTACGAATAGTCGGGCCAAGACTTGTTCTCATACGGTACACAAGCAAACGTTTTAAAGAAAAATTAAAACATTGTTCTGTATCAATAACGAGTAGTCTTGCACGCCAAGGCTATTGATTCGATTAGATTATAATTTTCACTGAATATTCCTTGAACTATTTTCGTTATTTGATTTTGGCATATTTACAGAAAATAAAATTATCGAGAGGAAATCTTTTCCGAACTCCAGTAATGATTTTATTGCAACCGTTTGCTGACATAAAGTAAACAGAAAATTCGTGTTTCTCGACTAGCCAGTGCGGAGATTTTTTTTATACCCGTTGCCCGTCAGATGTTTGTACCCAACAAATATGTCTTACGATATCTGCAGTTTACATATTATGTGTAAGCTTCTCTACACGGGGAAAATATTATTAGTGGAAAAATCTACAGAATTTTATGAATATCTCATGAAAATGAAATAGTGAAGGAATTCTAAACGCGATTCATAATAGTATATGTCATTTTCCGAAGTAAAATAGGATGACTAATTGGTTGAAAAGTTAAATGTTTATGAAATGCCAGCGGAAAAGTGTCCGAGTCATTATTGTGATTGCATAAATTTAATTGGTTTTGTGTGACATGAAGCGTATGACGAAATAGCATCAGAACAGAGAGTTTCCTCGCAATTATTTCAACTGTTTGGAGGGGAAATGTGCGAGGGGGGAATTTAAGAATTTACGAAGGAAGAGGAAATACATTTTGGATCAATTGGCGCACAAAAAGTCGTATGCTCGGAACTTGGGGCCACTGGGAGTCTTAGATCGTAAAATGAGTTATAAATCAAATGCATTTTTTTGTTTGTACTTGTAAATGCAATTGCAAGTTTTGAAACCTCGAAACTGTGTCATGTGAATTAGCAGAAAACGTGTAATTACGCAAAAGTTTCAAAAGCCTAATTTCGTTTATTTGTTTCAAGATAATAGCTCAATTATTTATTTTCTTTGTGCGAAATATGCTAAATTTATATTGTATTTATGTAAGTATGACACGAAACCTAAAGAATTTATTACAGAATGAGTCATATTCTTCACTGACTTATGTTAGAGTGTGGTCACTTTTTTTTACATTGCGTTGTGATATTGCGAACGGAACTGTGGTGTCGGTAAAACTAAGAAATTCAACGTACAACAGTTTACTGTGCGTAAGAAATGTTACCTACGGGCTAGGGTCGTCCGCGCCGCTCTAGATTCAACCGCTGCCCTTTGCGGAGACGCGTGGTTTCGAAAAGAAATCGGCCTTTGGTGTTAGCATTGTTATGACATCTAATTACACCTGTATACATTATATATTTCATTTCCCTGCATTTGCGTCAAGAACGTATATTTATTATCTCCCAATTCTGACGTTATTTCAGTGTGCTGTGTAGGCTAGCTTGGTGAATTTTTATATTTCGAATTATTTACATCTATTCCATTACTAAATAAAGCTTTATTTTCGTTGAGATATCTTAGATCTTCATGTGTAAATTACCAACAATATTGACAAATATTGATAAGTTAGATAAAATTGTCAGTTCGTTATATTCAGAGCGAAGAATGTGATACTTTTTCCACAACTTACACTACTGTAGTCTATTTTGTTCGTGAACTGCTTTGGGTAAATACACTTTTGTTTATATTGATATTTACTTATACTAAACTACATACAAGATAAGTTATGAAGAATGAGAAATACCCGTATGTGTAAAGCTCGTGTTCCAATGTAGTTACATTTCCATACAAGAAGTTTGAAAGTTAATACATAGAAATATTTGTTATAAATATTTGTAAATAGAAACAATTTAATACCATTATTTATAAGCATATATTTAAATTTTTATTGAACATAATAACGGCGGGGTGTATTTTGAATATGAAGTTATATAATCTTGATCCTAGACTAATACTCTATTTTATACCTGCCGTTGTGAAAAATATTTCCTCTCTTAGTGATAAATTAGCGTTCCACCTAGTATTATATACATAAATAAATGGTATATATTCTTTGCGATTTTCGTAATAACAGTTCTATAATGTAGGCCCATATTTATATAATTCTTAAATCTTACCCAGATTTTTAATTAAAAAAAGATCAGTTTATAAGGATAATCAATGCGTTTTAAGCCGATTTTGATTATTCTTTTGTGTTAAACAATTATAGAATCTAAAGAATTTGTTTTTAAGTTTCACCCCATGCAATAATTCCATATTGAGTTGTGGTGTGGAAAATAGGTAAATGAACTGTACGTAAAATACTGATGGGGAAAAATATGAAGAAGAGTGATAAATTTATAATTTTTTTACGTAATCTAGTGTCTCAGATGCTGATCAATAATAATTCCCAGATATTTCACAACTGCAGGTTCTTTCGAATGAAAATAGTGTTTCAGTTACTTTTTCTGTTACGTTCGGTAGTAACTTTATTATATTTAACGTTTTTAGACATTTGTTCCTCAGTTCTCATAATACTACGACTCAATATTAAATTCTTCCCAGTTTTATACTTTGCAAAATAAGACTATGGGTGCTATTCATAGACATTTCGCAGCACGCGCTACGAGCGTACTAAGCTAGCCCCGGCTGTCCACTGGTTACTAGTACAGAATTCAAATCATATCCTATCGTTAACACTGGTTTATGAGTACGAAAAACGCTGATCATCCACCGGAAACCCGCCCTAAAAATGTCTATGAATACGGCCCTATGAGTTTACTGTTTTTCAACGGCAATTGAATTGTAAAAATTGTGAGGTTTCCAACCTAAGTAAAGATAGACTTCACCGATGATTTCTAACTGCTTATATAGGCCTATTCTTTAGGCGTCTTGTTATGGAAGCTGCAAGAAATTTAAACATGTGATCCCAAAACACTATTGAAAAAGTCCAACAGGATCTTCGCAGAAAGAAGACTTACGCGTAATTTATATATAAAAATAGCCAAGCATTTGAACAGCGGGAAGTGTTATGCTTCTGTTTCCGAATGTGGGGGCCAGTTCGTAAGAAATAGATCGGGCTTTGGGATATTGGCGCGGCGTACCTCGTCGTCCCGCGAGGCGAGACGCTCGTACGGCGAAGATCCGCGCGTTGTAGGGCGGGTGCTTCCTCAAGATTGAGTTTCTTCTTAATAAAGTTTTGTTTATTGTCACATCTATGACGTTAGTGGTCCGATGTCCTAGCGCTAATAATTGAAAAGCTCGTGGAAAGAATTATGCAACTATGATGAGAGATTTTATTGATATAATAATAATAATAATAATAATAATAATAATAATAATAATAATAATAATAATCATAATAATAATAATAATAAATCAATATTGGTCTTTCAATCTTTCATGTTTCGTAAGCAGCTATACGTCATTCAGAATTATGTTCCATTATGGTCGGACTTAGTTAATTCCAAGTTGAAGAAACCATTAAAAATGACATTATCCAAGATTTAGAATTAAACAAGTTTCAATTGTTTTATTACTTTCTATACCAGAGGCATTTTGATTTAAAATTACCAAACTTTCGAGAGAAACGGTGCAAACCAACCGACGAAATTTATGAAACCCCGTAGGAATCGTACACGGAATCTCTTGTATAAAATGTCAGTGGGGTATAGTAAAACCAGAATATTTATTTAAGATTTTATACATTTTCAAAATACAAGATATTCAAATTCCTTTTTACCCTTATATTAGCAAAACTTCATTTCTCACACTAGTTTATTAAACCGTGTCGGACTGTAAAGAAAACAACTATCGCAAGGTCCATATTTTATATGTTGTGCAATATTATAGTATTGTGGAATTTTCATTTTCCTACCAATTTTTTTCTATTGTTCTATTAAAATTATAGCATATAGCCTATTAGCCTATTGTATCCTATAGGATACATTGCCAATTTAAGGGATAAAAAGCTCGAACTTATTACTTTTGTTTATTTTTAGCATGTAGTCTCTGATTGCTGGATGATCGTCCACCTCTGCTTCGGCATGTGGGCGTGAGACCAGCAGCCGGCTGGTCAGTCTAGGCCTTCACGGGCTGTAGCGCCACGGATTATTATTACTATTATTATTATTATTATTATTATTATTATTATTATTATTGTTATTATTATTAATCTCTGATTAATGCAATATTCTTCAGAGTTTACTGAGCGATTGGAAAATCGTTTCACTCACATTTTATTGTCCTTCAACATAGCGCCTTATTTCCGGGATCTGATCCTTGACTTGGGCGTTTGTAGGCAGTGGTTTCTCGGGATGTGCTGGCCCTTCTTCTTCATCTGAAGAAAGGGCGACAGTCTGCTCGGGCTAGCTGCCTATTGCGGGCTGAATTTTTATAATTTTAAAACTAAATTTCGTCGGATATCACTTCGAATTGTAAAAGAATTGAATTACGGACGGATTTTTAACATTGAATGTATACGAATGTCAAGGGACCGTACGAAAAGTTTGAAATGTTCACGATTTCAAATTAAAAACGTTCGAATTAGACAAGTTTGATTTTGGTAGGTATTTCGGTTTCGTAGTCAAGCATTTACTGTTCTTATTATCTACTTTTCGCAATTGAACCTGTAAATAATTTGGATGTTTATTTTGTTCGATAGACCTACGTCTTGTCTAGCAATAGCAAATTATATCTTTCAAATATCTTAGAAACATTTCAGCTGATTCCAGCTTTGTTATCTTAGCAATAATGTTCTTGTTCCATTTATTGTTGTTTGTATTATTATTATTATTATTATTATTATTATTATTATTATTATTATTTCCTCTCTTGCTCAAGTCAGAGCGAAACCCTATAAATTTAGCGAAACGTGGCTCGATTTCCAGGAAAATTCTGATACCCACGCGTCTGTAGACTTCTGTCTCATGTGATGTCCGGTACTGGTTAGAAACCGCTCAAGCTAAGAGGAGGAATCGAGTGAATTTATAAGTATTTAAAATTGTTATTATTATTACTATTATTATTATTATTATTATTATTATTATTTCCTTCCCTGATTAACTCGAGTTCGCGCCATTACGTCTAACGGGTCTAGATTCAGTTAAAATAAAAAAGATTTTCACAACGTTTCTGTATACCCTCTTTCTTGCCTTATGTAGCCCTTTATTGTCTTAAGGGATGATTCCGCCCTACCCTAACACTCTCGCTACATGGAAATGTCCAGTGCTCGTTCGAAGTCTTACAACAGAGATGACGGATATTATTATTATTATTATTATTATTATTATTATTATTATTATTATTATTATCATTATTATTATTATTTGCTATTTTATTTCACTGTTTTGTAAAGCACACAATTTAAAAAATTGACACTGTCGGTAAGCCAAAATATTTACGGGTATAATTATTATTATCTCGTGTATTTAAGCTCTTATATACTATTAGTATGAATTTTATTGCAGTTATTGTAACCAAAAGCTTCTTTTTATTCCCCTGCAGTGATCATTATTAGGCTATTGTGATATATTTAGGCTACAGATAATGTTATTGTTTTCGTAACAGTGTCGTGTGTGATTTTAAATATCAACTGTTTAATGTTCACGAAATTCACGTTCTGTTGCCCCTTAGAAATATAAAGTTTGCTAGCTTCAGGAATTCGCATAGCTGTAATTCGGTGTGTTTCATTTTAGTTACAGCTATAACCTGACATCAATTCTAGAAAAATAATGACAAAGTGATAAACTAATCCTTCCCGACAGTTGGTGTTATTTATGACATTGTACATTTGCACATCAAGATGAACTGTAGTTCGAACTTGTGATCAGTAGGGACAGAAAGGAATTGAACTCAGTAAACTTAGTACAGGGTTTCGTCTTTCTGTCCCACGAGTCAGATTCTTTAGCCGTATTGAGATTCACATGCAAATTCTTTTTGTGATTCCGCACAGTGAGTTTTGATTTTTATATAGGCATAAGACTTAAAGTCAGATTCTTCATCCTTTCTAATATTAGCATGTAGATTTTTTTCTGTGATTTCATGGAGTGAATTTCAATTATTAAATACAAATCAGATTCTTCAGCCATACTAAAATTTCACATGTAGATTATCTCTGTGATTCTGTAGAGTGAATTTTGATTTTCATATAGCCTACAAGTCAGATTCTTCAGCCTAAGATTCTAATGTACTGTAGATTCTTTACGCAGTTTCGAAGAGTGAATATATTTTAATTCTTATATAAGAATTAAATTCTTCAACCGTACTAAAATTCGCATGTACTGTAGATTCTTCCTGTGATTCCGTGGATTCAGTATATTTTTGTTCTTATCTACGAGCAGATTTTTCAGCCGTACTTAAATCCACTTTTACTGTACATTTTTTTTTTTGATTTAGTGGAGTGAATTTTGATTATTATATGACGAATCAAATTCTCAGCAGTGCTAAGATTCACTTGTAGATTCTTTCTGTGCGTCCGTGCACTGAATTTTGATGTTTAAACACGTCATATTCTTCAGCCGTACTAAGATTCGCAAGTAGATTCTTTCTGTGATTACTTGGAGTGGATTTTGATTCTTGTATGCGAATCAAATTCTTCGGCCGTACACAAATATTCGCATGTATATTCTTTCTGTGATTACTTGTAGTGGATTCTGATTCTTATATGCGAGTCAGATTCTTCGGCCGGACACTAATATTCATATGTAGATTCTTTCTGTGATTACGTGAGGTGGATTTTGATTCTTATATGCGAGTCAGGTTCTTCGGCCGTACATTAATATTCGCATGTAATTTCTTTCTGTGATTGCGTGAAGTGTATTTTGATTCTTATATGCGAGTCAGATTCTTCGGCCGTACACTAATATTCACATGTAGATTCTTTCTGTGATTGCGTGAAGTGGATTTTGATTCTTATATGCGAGTCAGATTCTTCGGCCGTACACTAATATCCAAATGTAGATTCTTTCTGTGATTGCGTGAAGTGGATTTTGATTCTTATATGCGAGTCAGATTCTTCGGCCGTACAATAATATTCGCATGTAGATTCTCTCTGCGATTGCGTGAAGTGGATTTTGATTCTTATATGCGAGTCAGATTCTTCGGCCGTACACTAATATTCTCATGTAGATTCTTTCTATGATTGCGTGAAGTGGATTTTGATTCTTATATGCGAGTCAGATTCTTCGGCCGTACAATAATATTCTCATGTAGATCCTTTCTGCGATTGCATGAAGTGGATTTTGATTCTTATATGCGAGTCAGATTCTTCCGCCGTACACTAATATCCAAATGCAGATTCTTTCTGTGATTGCGTGAAGTGGATTTTGATTCATATATGCGAGTCAGATTCTTCGGCCGTACACTAATATTCGCATGTAGATTCTTTCTGTGATTGCGTGAAGTGGATTTTGATTCTTATATGCGAGTCAGATTCTTCGGCCGTACACTGATATTCTCATGTAGATTCTTTTAGTGATTGCATGAAGTGGATTTTGTTTCTTATATGCGAGTCAGATTCTTTGGCCGTCACTAATATTCGCGTGTTGATTCTTTCTGTGTTTGCGTGAAGTGAATTTTGATTCTTATATGCGAGTCAGATTCTTTTTGTGATTGCGTGAAGTGGATTTTGGTTCTTATATGCGAGTCAGATTCTTTGGCTGTACACTAATATTTACATGTAGATTCTTTCTGTGTGTGCGTGAAGTGGATTTTGATTCTTATATGCGAGTCAGATTCTTTTTGTGATTGCGTGAAGTGGATTTTGATTCTTATATGCGAGTCAGATTCTTCGGCCGTACACTAATATTCGCATGTAGATTCCTTCTGTGAGTGCGTGAAGTGAATTTTGATTCTCATGTACGAGTCTGAAGTCGAGTTGTAGATCCGGCAAGAGAGAAACACGACGAATGTTATATAAAATGTTATTTATTTACAAGATATCGACAAGACAGGAATAATTGACCAGCGAGTGTGTAGGTGTGCAGATGCGTTCTCTTCTTGCTGACGTAACAAAGACACAAGTTGGGTACGCTCACCTCATATTTATGATCGACGGACGTCACGGTTTAGCGTGTCAGCCCTTCCGACTCCCTAAACTGATAACATTGCCTCTATGAAGCCTTGCATTTGTCTGAAAGAAGAGCAACAATCAGTAGTGGCGCGCATCGGACCATGCCTGAATGAATAGAGTTATTGGCTTTGTGTACTTTTGTGGGTTTGTAATTCGAGAAACAAGGATGTATTGAGGTGGAATACACTAACCCAACATTTCGTATCGGAGATCGTATTCAACTGAATTTGGGTTCCCCAATTCAGAACGTGGTCCCACCCTCTCCATCGCGCTGTAAGCCATTCAGCTATTGGTTCATCGTCGCACGTCAGTGGACAGTGGTTGTTGGATCGACAATGGGCCGGCGACGTCCTGATAAGCACGCCGCCCATTGTCTCCGACACTCAGCGTTTTCAAAATTGTGCCGATTCTCAAACGTTGCAAGCATAGAAAAATATCAAGGTTCGGATAGTACAGTTCGTCGTAACCTGCAGATGGCGGCGATAATCCGGCTCATAGACGCGTTTCAAAGCGGATAATGCATGTAATCTTAACGTATTAAAACTGTACAAGGATTGACGTTTCTCACAGAAAATGATATCCTGGCATCGGGTTATAGAATATTTCATATAAACGAACGCTCACGCACATAGAATGGCGGCTATTCGACCTTCTGGACGTCGCAGTGACATCGCTTGTGAAGTCTGATTTGAAATTGAGTAGCGAAGGATTAAGTTTTCAATAAGGGAAATCTAGTATATCGTTTGAAATCCTAGAAATAATTAGGCCTATACAATTTTATTCCGATTATAAGTATTCTGGCTACATTTTTTTTACATCTTTCATTTTTTAACATTCCTGTATAGAATTTGATTCGCTTCACGCAAGTAGAATGTAATTGCGGCGTATTACGAAAACCTAGAAATTCCATTTTCGATCGGGTTTCAGATATGCTTCTTACGAACAGTATGCTTAAAAGATAACCTTATTAGCATTTCACTCCAATCACACTGATTTTAACCATCACTGACTACACTGTTACTTTTTTCTTTAGACATCATCCTGATTGTGCTGTATTTTCAAAATTGTCTCATAATAATCTCTTTCTATTATCTAATATCATTTGAAATATATTAACATTCTATGTATTTTAGTTCAATTCTGCTACACAGTTTATTTCAGTGTTTAATTAATAGTTCATAGTATTTTGTTGTTTAATTCGTAAATAACTCTTGTATACATGTAACTCTCATCTAAATGAAATTGTCGAATTCTTTGTAAGTTCATGCATATGTATATACACTTTTTGCTGGTTGAGTGGAAGAGAAGGCCTTACGGCCTTAACTCTGCCAGCTAAAATAAATTATTATTATTATTATTATTATATTTTCTATATATGAATTCACAAAGATATTGTTTCACATTTAGACGTAAATAAATATAAAATTATGAAAATTGCGATTAATGTAAAATTCATAGTTTCCTTAAAGGCTGGTTCAAAATAAACCGGGAACGGAAACGGCAACGAGAACGAGAACGGAAATATTGTCAAAATAAATGTATTTAAATGTGAGGATTCACAATTAACTATTGTGAAGGTTCACATTTAAATACATTTATTTTAATATTATTTCCGTTCTCGTTCTCGTTGCCATTTCCGTTCCCGGTTTATTGTGAACCAGTGTTAACTACTATTTCTGTAGTGCCTGGTAAAAGTTGACATAAGTCAGTTTCCTCAAACCGTTTTTGATAATTTATTGAAACTTACGGAACATCTGCTCGCTTGGAAAAAGAGACAAGTATTTCTCTCATTACAATAATTCATACAGAAAAAAAAATCAAATCGACATAAACCAGTGTAAGTTGTCAATAAACTATCAAAAAAAGGTTTGTGGAAACTGACTTATGTCACTTTTCCCAGGCACTGCAGATTTACTCTCCCGAAAAAAGGGAATCATGAATTGACTGTTCCTGAAAATAAATAGTTAAAGTAGGCCTAGTATAAACATTATAAAAAATTGCATGCAATCAGATTGCCATAGATTTGATCCTAAAGATTGTATTTTTTTTTAATTCTTCTCTACTGAATGAAGGAACTTTGAGTTATTGAATGAACCTATAATGGTTGTTAATTACTGCAATGCAAGCTAAAGTTTAATTTTAAAATTTCAATTTTTTATATTCGTTGGTACACTTTTATCAGAAACTATTTAGCCTAGGGTTACGAAATGTTCAAAGCATGTTAACGCATATGCATGTTAGGTCTAACGTATATCGTATTGTTCCTGCAATAACTCCTATGTGACATATTTATCGATTTTCAGATTTTTTCTCTATTAAATAACTTAAATAGTGATACAGAAAATAATAAAATCTGTTATATGTAATTATAATTCTTTCTTTCGAAAATGTAAGAATTTACAATTCCCTATGTACGGCTGTCATAGGATGAATAAATGTGTTTTTTCCTCCTGCTGAAAAATTGTATATTTTGCACATAGGAGTTACTGCAGGAACAACGACCATATATTATAGTCCTACTGATGCAGTTATTTCAATATACCCCATCCCAAACATATATTTGTTCATTTTTCTATACGGAAAAATTATTTTTTGAACCACGAATATTCAGTTGATTCCTAGTATAAAAATAATTGATATTAAAATTGCATTTTATGGTTTTACTTTAGTGTCCTCTAATAATAAACGGTTAAAGTTTCATGTGCATCGGAACTATAGAAAATGAATAATGCACCAATGTGTTATGTAATATATTTTTTTAAATACATTGAACAATTTACAAATTAATAGGCCTATCTAGCTTACAATACGGTAGATAACAAACATTCTAGATTAATTCAACAGCTAAAAGTTCCCTTATTCATGACAACAAATTTCAACGAGGTAAGATTATTAGGAAAAAATCAATGGCAACCTGATTTCAGGCCAATTTTTTTTCTAACTTATCACATCATAACAACCGCACTCTTCTTAAAAATCTTCGTATATCCAAGTAGACTTCAAGTCGTAGATACAATGGGGAACCTACTTCAATCCAAATGAAAACAGTACAATGCGATCGATTTCGAAATATGCGTTTTGACATATTAGGCCTATAGAATGTATTTCGCTGTCTTGAATTTATTAAAACTTTCCTGCGTACAGGAACAAGAATTGAATAGTAATCAATCTGAAAATTGAGATTAATTTTAAAGTAGTGGAGTTTTGAAACGTTTCACTCTTCTGAAACAAAAATAATACCTGGAATTGTTCGCTTTTAAAATGCACGCCACAGTTATCCTTATGCAATGCATTGGAATCACAAATTCAATTTTGTACCATTCGGAGATTCTTGTCCTGACCTTGAAAAACACAGACTCTAGAAATTATATCAAAATAATATTAACATTTGGTATGTTTTTGTATTAATTATACTGGGCTTAGTAAAACACACGGCGGATTCCTTACGAACTGGTGTTAGCACAGTATACTAGACGGTGTTTGAAGCCAAGACAGTGGTTTCCATGCTACGGCTTAATTGTGTACCTACTCATCAGAAAATATGATACACTAAAGTTTTTGGAGGATTTTATTTACAGAAGAGGATTGCTTACTTTAAATTGTTCTTGTATATTTCTTAAGAAAGAAGAGAGTAGAGTGTAGAATGACGAGGGGAAACCCGCTCAGAATGCCACCGCGTTCCGCAAGTCGGCCAGTGTTCGGCTCGAGATGCGATCAAGAGCGCGTGAAAAGCCTGTCCTTAAAGTTAAAACACTTGCGTTTAAATACAAGACTATATCACGTAGCAGAGGCTATTGCAAATGACATTATGAAGCTTTGATAGAACTAGTCTTGTGTCACCCTTTGTCCACAACCGCCGTTGCTTATGATACGTTGAAATCGTAGCATATTCTTTTCACAGGAACAACTCTTCTACTTCGTTAGCGAGATTGATTTTGTCACTCTCAAATGGAAAGGATTATTGAGTAGTCAGGACTTGAAACTGCTAAAACTTTGTTAATAATCAGATTTATATAAAAATAAAGAGACGCTAAATATGCGATTTATACTTAGGCTTTAAATGACAAAAATATAAGTTAAATTTGAAATGTGACCGAAATTTTATTTTGAAATTACAAACTTAAAACCATTAACAGCCAGTTCGTATAAACAATTAATATTGAATTAAGTTATACTTCCTCTGTTCCAAAATATGGTATAGAAATATGACGTTAATTCTGTTTTAAAATATGGTATACATTTGTTAAAGTTCTCAGAAATATATTGTAACTTTAATACATCTTCTAGATACTTATTAGTTTGATAAATTAACATAAGGAAAACATAAAAATTAGGTACATTTCATTCTGTGTGATGTCAAATTAATAAAAGTAAAAACAAACATTGTTTTGAGAGAGGCAAATTAACATAAAAACAGCAATAAATTATAACCCGTTTTGCACGACTGTTGAGTCTTAGATATTCTATTCAAAATTGACTGGGTTAGTGTTACATTTTCTGTAACAGGAATATCAGAGCAGGTGCCCATTTTATTTCTGTTCATAATGAAATATTTAAATATTATAGTTTGATGCACTACAGAAGATTAGAAACATTCACAACTGCACTGTCTTATAGTCCCTTCACTACTGAACAGAATACCACACCGCGAAACATTTCGTGCGCGCATGCGCAGTAATCAAACTTGTTTTGTTTGTTACTAGGCCTATACCATATTTTGGAACGAAGGGAGTAGTTAACTACGAAAATTTGGTTGTATAAACACAGTCTAGTATATACAGTCACGAAGCTTGAGTTTGTGAGGGTACTAGGAACAATAGACTGTGCAGGTACTATTTCGCATTGCCTGTAATGAGGCGATAGTAGCGATCTTAGTGGTTAGCAACTATCTATGGATGCATATTTACTACGTATTGAGTTTCGTGATTGTATATATTAGACTTTGGTATAAATACTAATAACTTTAGCTTATTTCTTACCTTTAAGATAAATATAACTCACAAATCGTCTCAAGTTCATTAAAATAACTGAAGTTTACAGATAATAGGCCTATTTCCGAAAAAAAAATGGTGTTATACACGCGCTTAATATTTTTTCTAGGTTATGTTAAATTATAGAAATATATATGTGCTTTCATGTTTCTCATTATTCTGATAAGTGACTATATTGAATTTCGTCTTGCTCCTTTTTTTCTACGAGCGAGGAAATCGTCCATTGAACTCGATGGTAAACAATTTGAATTGAGATTATAAAATGTGTAGTGGAAGAACTTCAACGGATGTTACGTCCTCTGTTACAACCACAAACAAAACGAAATCATGCTCCGAATCCGATGTTCATTATCTCCTCACACATATTGAGACGCATATTCAGAAGGCGGTGATGTTCATGTTTTTCTTCTCTCATTGGAGTAACAGTTAAAAATCTACTGGCTCTACACATGAATTTCATTATGTTTTTCTCGATGCTACCACATATTTTACTGCCAATATCAGTTAGTACTAATCCTAATTTTATGTTACCTGGGAGTTTTCAAATTATATGTTACAACCGTAACATAAAATAAAACCAATCCCCGTTTTCAAAAACACTATTACTTCGAAGAATGTAGGCCTATTTACGAAGGTGCCACAATAATACACACAAAAATAATTTCAATAATTATCGTTTGTTGTTTTCAGGAATAAACAATAACGAAGTAGTTTGAATAAAACTGAATAGTACTATCCTAGCCTTCAATGCCTTGTGAAAGAATGTGTTTTCTCAATTACACTTTACACATCACAACGTTTGAGCGACTTCTATAATGTTGTGAATCTTGAATAGAGTATATTCTACTTCTTAAACGCATCTTTAACCAGTCGAACTGAAGATTCTTGCGTTTTAGCGTTGGAATAATCGGTTCTCTGCATATCAGTAAATTTTCGAGTGCGGCAGCCTTGTTTTGGTTTTACAGTTTTCCGTAAAAATAATTCCAAAAACACTTAACTTGAAATGTCCTACTATTCAAGCCTATTTTGTTAGTGTCAGATACTCCGTACAGATTAGAAGAACCTTGTATCTTACAACGTACATTGGTTTACCTTCCACTTGTGAAATTGAAAATGCGGTTATAAAATTTGAGCTGGATTTTGTGTAAAAAGTCGAGGAATTTCGTTCTTCTATGTGCGAAACTGACTCTACGGGTGCTATTCATAGACATTTCGCAGCACGCGCTACGAGCGTACTAAGCTAGCCCCGGCTATCCACTGGTTACTAATACAGAATTCAAATCATATCCTATCGCTAACACTGGTTTATGAATACGAAAAACGCTGATAATCCACCGAAAACCCGCGCTAAAATGTCTATGAATACGGCCCTAGATGTTTTCTCGTATCACCTGCTTCAGAGGATTTACGTTATTTTATCACTTTCTGCAGAAGATTTCCCATAATATCTGTCTAAAATCATTGCATTTTTTCTTTTCAGTTTTGTGTTGTAATGTAATAGGCGTATATTTACGTTGATACGTCGTATGTGACAAACAATTCACCATTCACATTAATTTAAATTGATTAATATATCCAAAGCACTGTTATTAATATTCCTGCAGCAAAACGCCTTACAAATAATTATTTATAACAGGTTTAACAACATTATCTCATATAGGGATTGTGAATTATGTGGTGGTTGAGTTACGAAGAAGATTGAATTTTCTGAAGATTAGTTTCTGTAACGTTTCGGAACTACGGACAACTTTCTTCTTTGGGATCTGATCAGTCTTTCACAAAATAAAATATCCTCTTAAAAAATTATACTTCGTAAAATGACATGTTAGTTTTCGACTTACGTCATCAGTGACTGGAATTGAAGTAGGATCGACTTGCTTTGATTTTCGGTATGTATTTTATTGGAGCCCATCAAACAAGTTAGAAAGTCTTGTATCACTTCTGGGATGGAACGAAATTTTTCGATTGTCCGAAAAAATAGTTATCTGATTGTGTATTAGCCCTACATCGCATCCGTGGTCGGAATAGTGAGTGCTTTTCATTCTTCATTTCCAGTCTTGACTACTGCAGTTCGATTAATCGAATGTTTACCAGAAATATCTTGAGCAGTGATGGTCCATCTGTTAGTCGTCCATCAAGAACTTTCTCATATAAAATAACGAATTGTAAAATCTGTTTGTAGTTTATGACATGGATACGAAATAACGAAAATTACTATTTTTAGTCAATCTGTTTTTCATTTATCACAAAAATTCTCATACAGAATAACGAACTATATATATTCTAATTTATTTCTGTGTCTTTTATCACAAAGATTCTCATACAATATAACGACTTGTAAAATTTTTAGTTTGTCACATGATCGGTGTTTATCATAAATTTGTCATGCACAATAACGAACTGTAAAATTTCTAGTCCACGAGTTTGCCGTTTATCACAGAGATTCTGATGTAAAATAACGAACTGTAATATTTCTAGTCCATCTGCTTGTCATTTAACAAGAGAGATTATCATGTAAAATAACGAACTAATATTTCTAGTTCTTCTGCTTGTCGTTTAACAGAGAGATTATCGTGTAAAATAACTAACTAATATTTCTAGTCCATCTACTTGTCATTCAACAGAGAGATTATCATGTAAAATAACGAACTAATATTTCTAGTCCACCTACTTGTCATTTAACAGAGACTATCATGTAAAATAACGAACTGTAATATTTCTAGATCATTTACTTGTCACTTAACAGAGATCATCATGTAAAATAACGAAACGTAAAATTTCTCGTCCGTCTGTTTACCCTTTATCAGGAAGATTTATATTTAAAATATTGAACTGTAAAATAACGAAATAACGTTTCTAGTCCATCTTTTGCTGTTTATCAAAATGATTCTCATTTAAAAGTATAAGGAAATATTTTCATATATAATAACGAATTTTAAAATTTGTACTCAAACACTTGCGTTTTCCACAACGACTCTCATGCAAAATAACGAAGTGTTAAATTTCTGTTCCATGTTTTTGCCGTTTATCGGAATGATTCTCATACGTAATAACGAAGTGTAAACATTGTAGTCCATAATTTTTCCGCTTATCGGATCGATTCTCAGGTATAGTAACGAAGTGTAGAATTTCTAGTTCTTCGTTTTGCCGTTTAATAGAACGATTCTCATGTATATTAACGGAGTGAAAAATTTCAGTCCATATTCTTACCGTTAGTGCGAATTATCCTCATGTATAATGACGAGGTGTAAAATAAAGTCCATCGTCTTGCAGTTATCAGAAAGATTCTAATGTATAATAATGAAGTGTAAAATGTCTAGTCAATCTTTTGCCGTTTAACAAAGCGATTCCCATGTACGAGTACAATAACGAAGTGTAAAATTTCTAGTCTATCTTTTTGTCGTTTATTAGAACGATTCTCATGTATAATAAAGAAGTGTAAAATTTCTAGTCCATTTTTCTTGCTGTTTATTACAACGATTCTCATGTATAATAACGAAGTGTAAAATTTCTAGTCCATCCTTTTGCTGTTTATCACGATTCTCATGTATAATAACGAAGTGAAAAATTTCTAGTCCATATTTTTGCCGTTTATCTCAATTCTCATGTATAATAACGAAGTGTAACATTTCTAGTCCAGCCTTTTGCTGTTTATTACGATTCTCATGTATAATAACGAAGTGTAAAATTTCTAGTCTATCTTTTCGCCGTTTATGACGATTCTCATGTATAATAACGAAGTGTAAAATTTCTAGTCCATCCTTTTGCCGTTTATCACAAAGATTCTCATGTATAATAACGAAGTGTAAAATTTCTAGTCCATCCTTTTGCTGTTTATGACGATTCTCATGTATAATAACGAAATGTAAAATTTCTAGTCCATCTTTTTGCCGTTTATGACGATTCATATATATAATAACGAAGTGTAAAATTTCTAGTCCATCTTTTTTGCTGTTTATTACAAAGATTCTCATGTATAATAACGAAGTGTAAAATTTCTAGTCCATCTTTTTGCCGTTTATGACGATTCACATATATAATAATGAAGTGTAAAATTTCTAGTCCTTATTTTTGCCGTTTATCAGAACGATTCTCATGTATAATAATAAAGTGTAAAATTTCTAATCAATCTTTTGCCGTTTATCAAAAGATTCTCATATACGAGTACAATGACGAAGTGTAAAATTTCTAGTCCATCCTTTTTGCCGTTTATTACAACGATTCTCATGTATAATAACGAAGTATAAAATTTCTAGACAATCTTTTGTCGTTTATCAAAAGATTCTCATGTACGAGTATAATAACGAAGTGTAAAATTTCTAGTCCAGCATTTTGCCTTTTATCAGAACAATTCTAATGTATAATTACGAAGTGAAAAATTTCTAGTCCATCTTTTTGCCGTTTATCAGAACAATTCTCATGTATAATAACGAAGTGTAAAATTTCTAGTTCATCTTTTTGCCGTTTATCACAGCGAATCTCATGTATAATAACGAAGTGTAAAATTTCTAGTCCATATTTTTGCCGTTTATCACAGCGAATCTCATGTATAATAACGAAGTGTAAAATTTCTAGTCAATCTTTTGCCGTTTATCAAAAGATTCTCATGTACGAGTATAACAACGAAGTGTAAAATTTCTAGTCCATCTTTTTGCCGTTTATGAGAACAATTCTCATGTATAATAACGAAGTGTAAAATTTCTAGTCCATATTTTTGTCGTTTGTCACGATTCTCATGTATAATAACAAAGTGTAAAATTTCTAGTTCATCTTTTTACCGTTTATCACAGCGAATCTCATGTAAGTTATAATAACGAAGTGTAAAATTTCTAGTCCGTATTTTTGCCGTTTATCAGAACGATTCTCATGTATAATAACAAAGTATAAAATTTCTATTCAATACTTCGCCGTTTATCAAAACGATTCTCATGTACGAGTATAATAACGAAATTAAAAATTTCTATTCCATCTTTTTGCCGTTTATCAGAACGATTCTCATGTATAACGAAATGTAAAATTTTTGGTCCATCATTTTGCCATTTATCAGAACGATTCTCATGTATAATAACGAAATCTAAAATTTCTAATGAATGATTTTTAATAACATGGTGAAATAATAATAATAATGATAATAATAATAATAATAATAATAATAATAATAATAATAATTATTATTATTATTATTATTATTAAAAATGTATGACCATATAAGATTTATATTATTGAAGGAGGCATGTTTGCTTCGTATTTAAATGTCAACGCTTACAAATACGCACTTCATGAAGATTGAGTTAATTTTCTACTGTAAATTATGAGAACTTAGTGTTATTCCTTGCAAATTCTTCTCCACAACCTGATCGTTCATTCTTTAAGAAAAGTCTATTATGTAACTACTGGTATTAATTTTGGCCACAATATCAGATTCTTAAAATTTGTCACAATTATAGTAGTCTTTAACAATAATAATAATAATAATAATAATAATAATAATAATAGTAATAGTAATAATAATAATAATAATAATAATAATAATAATAATAATTTCCTTCCCTTTTCTTCTTTCGTAAGTTTCAGTGGCCGAGAAATTAGTCCAGTTATTGTGTAGTAATTATTGAATGTACAGAAATGTTGAAATTTTAATAATGTAGTAGGGTGTAGACCTACTATAAGTTACGTACAGTAAGTTAGTATAACATACATTTTTATGGTCTTCGACTGTATATTTTCTTATTCTTTCTCTTATATGCTCTCCTTAATTTGTCTTGTTTTTATTCCTACTCTGTATTTCTTTAATTTTTTCTTTCAAAATGTCTTATTTTTATATATCATTATTTTTCCTATAACTACCGCCGGATGAAAGCCCATTTCAATGAATGAATGAATGAATGAATGTTTATGAACTTCATTCATTCACTCATTCATTCATTCATTCATTCATTCATTCACTCTCCTCTTTTCTTCTCACTTTTCTTTTAGGTTTTAAATCGACCGACCTTTTACCAGTTTTTGTTATTTCTTCATTTTTCTTCCTTTCTTTCTTGTTTTATTGCTTTTTGGGGGTTAGAATTTGGACACGAATTCGTTACTGTCGCCTGCGTAGGGCTTTTTTTTCCTTCAATGAATTTTTATATTCATTTCTTCTACATGTCGATGGCTAAGAAGTGATAACTCGTTTATGTAAATTTACAGGTTAATAAAAATTGTATCAAAATTAATTTTCTTAAAACTGACACACTTTATATGTTTTCGCTTTGCAAGATGATCTACTCGAGGATGGAATATTAGTTATTTGTCAAATTTTGTGATCATAATAGCAATACAGAGAGTCTTATTCGAGCCGTTCATAAATTGTTTTAGGCATCACGCACAACACGAGTGGGGTGGACACTTTTGTCGTGGAAATTCTCTAATTTCCAGCGCTTTATTTCAATTTTAATAAGTATTGAAAACAGCAAAAATAATAAATAAACATAGACGGGTGGACTGATTAATATATTGATTCTTATGATGCGTTTGAGGAAAGAAACATTAATTTCTAATAAGTGGATCTCTGAAGGTATTTAATGACTCTCAGCTAGAGTAACGGGTTCTGTGAATATTATGTTTGTGATTGTTCAATCCCCGGTTCCTCTTTTCGTACTCTTTAATTTCGAACACCAATTCTAGGTGATTCTAGAATGTTCTAGTTAAAACTACTTTAAAACGGAAAGTGCCTGTAACAACTCGAATTCTGCCTTTGGTAATCATTCACGTTTCGAATCTCTGAACCTCGTGACAGAAAAGTCAAAGATTGCGAAGAAAGAATTGAATATAACATGTTTCAGCAAACAGAATACGTCAATATGGTCCAACTCCATATAACATCTTTCAGCAAGCACAATACGTCAATATGGTCCAACTCCATATAGGCCTAACATTTTTCAGCGAGAAGAATACGTCAATATGGGCCTAACTTCATTTAAAATGTTTCAGCAAGCAGAATGCGTCAATATGCTCCAAGTCCATGCGAGTTTTCGTCGGTCTCGTATGTCGTACGCCATATAGTCTGTCATAGTCTGAATCCAGACTTTATTCTTGGCCTACTCAGGTTGTGACGTTCTCATGGTAGTATCGCTAGGAGTGACATACTCGAAATATCTTTAAAGGAATTAATTAATTGTGTTAAAAGCTCTACGCTGTCTGTTCTTTAAACATACTTTTATTATGTCCGTTAGTTAGGCTTATTCCGAATGAAATAAAAGAAATTAACCAGAGGAATTGAAGAATACTTACGCATTAAGAAATAATATCCAGACTATAAGAAGAGCAAATGATTTAATAAAACTCTATTTAGTATTTTAGTATTTATTTATTTAACCTGGTAGAGATAAGGCCGTCAGACCTTCTCTGCCCCTCTACCAGCAGATTCGAACTATAATATGAAGAATAAAATTACAATTAGTATTAAATTTATAATTACAATTACAAATAAAATTAGAATTAGTATTAAATTTACAATTACAATAAAAAATCAAAGTACGAAAAGATTAGCTGACTAATGAAAGCTAGATAATTTATCATAGAAAAAGAAAGAATATTTTATATGTACTGAATTACAAATTAAAACTAGAATAACAAAATTGTATAGTGATGAAATTACTGGATATTGAAATATTTTGTGATAGATTAAGGAAATTATTTACAATAAATCAATTACTGACCAAGTACCTAGTAAGTTTGCGTTTGAATTCAATCTTATTTCGACAGTTCCTGATGCTAGCAGGTAGCGAATTCCAGAGTCTTGGCAGGGCTATTGTGAAAGAGGATCCTATGATAAACGGACTATAGGGAACATTGGAATGCCGAAAGATGATAAATAATTACAAATTAACTACACATGTTTAACATAAAATTATCATACGAAGACATTCGCATGGACGCTAAACCCTCATTCCGCCTGCGAAACAACTGAATACCTCCCACATGTCTGGGATGATATTTGGAGTGCCTAAACAAAAGTGAACGTCTTAAATTATACACCCTGTATAGTTAATCTAAATAATAATGATGTAGTTAAACTAAATGACCATTTCTATAGATACGAGGTATTACTTCTTAGCGATCGATATATCTTTTTTTGTTTAAAAATCACGAACTTATAAAACAACTCAGATTTCATCTTATTGTGAAGGTCCGTAATCTTTTGGTTTATCGAAAGACACAAATTGCCAACAGAGGTTTTCCCCGTACCAAACAGAGCCCTGTGTCAGTTCCATAATGTGATTTGTTTATTTATCCATCTGCGCAAGTTTATTGTTTACCTCTTGCAGTCCTACGTGTTCATTACGTAAGACAACCATTCACTTCTCGGAGGGACGGGAGAGTTGAAGTACGGCTTCCCGGCACGTCAAAGCTGCATTATTTTCAGTTAGCGAATCTGCAACCTAAGTGAATACTTACGATTACTTATAGGTCCTATGTTAAGAAAAGGGCATAATTTCCGCGAATTAGCTTCCTTTATTTGTGTAATTCATAGAAACGGAAAATTGTTTTCTTTAGTTCTTTATGTACTCAAAGGAACTGCTACATAACATAGAAAACAGGGGTATTCGGAGATTAAATAACATTTCTTTAATTAACGCAGTAAATAAATACGTTACCTCACAGTGACATAAATGGCAATACTTCGCTTTGTTTGATACGGTGGTTAAAATCTCAGCATATCTATGTTCCATTCCCAGAGGAAAGTTTCCATAAAGACCGATTATGTGTATCTCACTTTGGTTTTGGTCTGTTTTGTTTTAAGCAGAGGTTTTGCGCCATTTTTGGTCACATGACCAAAGTCTCCATATGTGTGAACACCTAATTTTATTTCATACTCGATTGAAGATGGGACAGGAAAAAGGGCTTGCACATTAAAAATACAGTGGAGTCTCTCCGTTGGAAACTTCTGTTATGGAAACTTCTAATTTGGAAAGCTAACTGACTCCGCCCACTACAGGAACACCACTTTGCTCATTCTCAACGTTGGCATCAAAGGATACAGTAAAGAAGAAGAAAAAAATTGTTTAAACTTATACTTTAAAATACAAACTTAAATAATAATTATTTTAGCATCTAAATTTTTACACATACACATATAAGGAGAAGATTTGCTATTAACACATAAGAGTGAATAATTACAGTGGTAACTCCTCTAAATAAAATAATTGTTTTAAAGTTAACGACAAAATATTTTTGTGCGAGATCGTGCGTATTTGCTTGTTTTCCGCACAGAACCAATACGCGGTAAGTGTGAAATACCACATTCAGCATTCCCAACGTAACACACATAAAATTTCCCTCTTCTTGCCGCTTAAGCGCGACATTCATTTTACTGCTTTAGACTTTTAACATATTATTTTTAGAGACGTTTAACATAGTAATAATTATAAATTGGAAACTTACCACTGCAATTTCACCTAAATTTCAATGTTAATTATTGTTTTTAAATATTTGCAAAAATTAAGTAAAGTCTACTACTCCACGAAACTTATTGCATTCCTGACACAAGTAACATTAAGGAAGCCGTGAAAAAATCAACAAGATTCCAGATGCGGATGTTATTACTGCAATATGTTATATAAATAATATTGTTAAAATATTAAAATGAAAAATAAATCATTACATAACCTTACCGTTTGTTTTAAGTTCGCATTTATAGACTGGGGGGAAAAAAAGACAGACGTATATCACTGCTTGCTGGAGTGTAGTAAACACAGAAAACATTTTATAGCAACAATGTTGAAGAAAGATATTTTGGTTTTCCGAAGTTGCCGTCATTAAACAGAAACCAACATGGAGATTTCATTACAACTAATTAGAAATTCGTCTTTCAGGTATGTAATAAACGATCTTCGCACAAAATAATGTACGATACACGAGCGGTATGTTTGTTTTCATGTACTCGGAAATTAAAAAAGCTCAACTACGTTTCGCTTTTTCAATCTTTTCCTCGGCCATGAAAACGTCAACATACCGCTCTTGTAACGTATATTATTATTATTAAGTCATACCGTTTCATAATACATTTACTCAGGCAAAAAATTAAGTTCAAACTTGAGGGGAAACTTGCGTGGTGCCGCCAACGTTTAGAGACAAGTATGTACAGTGTTTGTACTCACCCTGATGCTTACACCACGTTCTGTGTCTACCAATCACTGAGTTTATCGCTCAGCAGTGGTTATATCGTTTAGGTAGAGGCGGGCAATAATGTAATGCACAGTACGTACAAACGTATAAAATGACCTTTGATTGGCTAATAGTTTTTACCCCATTTATGAAAAAGGAGCGGACTCCACTGTAGATGTTTATGACGGTGTCAAAAATTTATTAACTGATAATTACAATGACTTCTAATATTCCTCTAAATATTAGGCCTACAGTATTTTATGAAAGTATTTCTGCCGTTCACTATTTATATATTTCTTTTTCTTCTTTGTTACAAAGTTATTTCTCTGGCTACAACATTTTAACATAAAATGGAGAACCGGCATTCGTTTTTTAGGCCTCTTCTGTATTTCCAACGCCATGGATAGTGATTTTGGTCTATGTCAGAATCGAGTTCCTCCCTCTTCTGGTTTTTTATGCTACCGTATTATTGATGATTTCAGATGCTCTTCGGAGACCCGAATGAGGCGATGAACTATAAATTAATTATGAAACTAACCGAAACTTAATTACTTTAGTCACGACATTATGTACACTCACGCCGGGCGCTGCTGGTTTATTTATTTACTTCAGAAAAACAAAGAATCGATCAATTGTAGGGGCTCCTCAGCATGCGATGTTGCTTTCCACTTCGGTCTGGTAAGCTTATGGACCGGCAATGAACTGCGCTGTATTGTCGCATAGGACGAAATTTTGGAATTTCTAAGAAAATTACAAAGTCGCCACTCGTCATTTAAGATATTATGATTAATTTATTTCAAAATGCATTTTTTATTTAGGAAATGGGGTTGAGGTTAATAACGAATTCTGTCTGGCGTTTGTGATAAGGCCTACAGAGAAAAATAAGAACTGAAGAGAATTTAACTGTATACTCATTTACTTATATTTATTTCTACTGGTAGATTTAAGGCCATAAAACCTTCTCTTCCACTCAACAGTGTAAGAACAATAACAAATATAAAAATGACATATACAGGAACAATATACAATTAATAATAATAATAATAATAATAATAATAATAATAATAATAACAGCAACAACAAAATGAAAACAAGTTCAGTTACATGGAATGCTAAGAATCAAACAGTTACAGTAGTGTGAATCGAAGGAATTGTTAAAATAATAAAGACAATTTATATATTAAAAATGAAAATCATACATTAGAAAAAAAATATGTTTTAGGAAAGCTCACAGTCTAAGCAGTCTAGCTGACAACCGGGTTTTGAAATTTGTATGAAGTAGGGAGTTTCAGTGACGAGAAATTGAAACGGTGAATGTTGAAGAGTATCTAGAAGTGTTATGATGAGGTATACTCAATGTACCAATGATCTGAGATCGCGTATTTAGGTTATGGTTGGAGAATAAATACACGAGACGACAGATAACTTGGGGTTGAGGTGTGCAGAATTTGAAATAGAAGAGAAAGACAGTGCAAAGTTCTGCGATCGTTGAGCCTGAGCCAGGATAAAGATTCGAAAAATGGTGAAATATGGTCGTATCGTCGGACATTGCACACATATCTTGTCCATAATATATGTATAAGTTGTAATTTGTTCGAGAGTTCAGTGTTTAAGTCGGTGAAAAGACGTTGCAATAGTCAAAGTGCGGCATTACGTGTGTTTGACCTAATGTAGACCTACTTAATGTACAGTAGTGGCAAAAAAAAACCGGACCGACCCTTGTAGCTGATACAAAAGAATCCTGTGCTGTGTATTGTGTCAAACTGTGGTAATTTCAATATGGATAGTGAAGCCAGAGGTATGTACTGCTATTTAATGTAAAAATACGCAGTTATCTTTGCCGAATAGAGGTAGAAATGTAATATTGATACCAGATGAAAATGAAACTCTCAAAATTTTTTCGTCTGTAAGTTTGAGGCACTGAAGGAAACAAAAGACGCTAATAATCGAACAAATGCAATAAATTTCATTGTTACAATTAATTATACAAGATGGACGTGTTTTGTGACTAGCAAAATTTGAATCTGTGACTCTGAAATCAGCTACAAGGGTCGGTCCGTTTTTTTTGCCACTACTGTACATTACATACTGTCTTTCTTACAGTTGTACGGATTTTTCTGTGTGATATTCACATGAAGAATTTGCGGTTGTGTTTAAAAAATAATTATTTATATTTTTTCATCAACATGATAATATTTGCCATTTCTCATATTTCTGAATCCGAGAATTTCGGAAAATACATTCTGGAAGATCCTAGGTTCAATTTCGGGTGTCAACGAGAAATTTTGGTTTACCAAAACTTCTAGATCAACCCCGGAATCTACTCAACGTCTTGTCAAATTGAGTATCGGGTCTTTCCCCTGAGATAAAGACGGTCGGAGCGTCCCACCACAGTACCTCATTTTAGTGTATACAGTCACGAAGCTCAATACGTAGTAAATATGCCTCCATAGATAGTTGCTAACCACTAGGATCGCTAATATCGCCTCATTACAGACACTGCGAAATAGTACCGGCACAGTCTATTGTTCCTAGCACCCTCACAACTCAAGCTTCGTGACTGTATATATAAGACTGTGACAATACCTCATTCTAATGCCGAGCTCATGAACTCATGTAGGCCTACTTCTATCCCCATGTCCTCAATGCGCTTTCATATTCTGCAAAGAAGACAACTTCTGCCATTAAAATGCTTTGAGATACAAATAAAATGATTATCGTTTATTTTATTTCACCAAAAACTATCACCTTTTTTATTGCACAGCATTTAAAGTTTGACGTGCCTTCTTACGATCTCCCTTTTAAAAGTTCATGCGTTTCCTCCAATCTTAAATCCACATTTCTGAAGTGAAATTACTTTAAGCAGGCTACGAGTCGAATGCTGGCAAACAAAATTTTGTGACTCACGTTTTAAGAGGACTTTGCATGTTGTTACTACTGGATTGTATACGTTGCTATGTTATCACGTCAAGTTGTTGATGTTTGCGGTTTTCCACTGATTTACATAAAGTAATGCATATATTAGTGGGAGCGGGGTTGCTTCCGCGCCGTAGTTTTTCTCAATAGTTTTGTGACGTTATACAGTCAAAACCAGTGACTGAAATTATTGTTGTTGAGAACATTTTGGTAGAAAATATGTCGAAGTCAGGAGTCAGACAGACGAGAACTTGGCGTGAAAGAAATCATATAAATATACCGCCGAAAATTGAGCCAAAAACCAAAAAGAGGAGACTGCACCATACTCTGAACACACGCTCTCGCCATGAAACAATACTAACTATACCATCCCATCGCACTTCCTCATACACATCCTATTTCACAATAGTCCTGCCAAGACTCTGGAATTAGCTACGTGCTAGCATCAGGGACTGTCGAAATAAAATTGAATTCAAACACGAACTTACTAGGCACTTTGTCAGTAATTGAGACTCGTTCAGACTTGGCTTCTTGTAAATAGTTCTCTTAATCTATCACAACATATTTCAATATCCGGTAATTTTATCACATCATAATTTTATTATTATAGGTTTAATTTGTACTTCAGAAAAAAAAATCTTCCTTTGTTCTTAACTGCTACAATAAATTGTCTAGTCTTTAATAATCAAGTAATCTCTTCGTACTTTTTCATTGTATTTGTAAATTTAATATTAATTTTAATTGTAATTGTATACGTCACAATCCCTTGGTAGAGCGAAAGAGAAGGCCTGATAGCCTTATCTCTACCAGGTTAAATAACTATATATATATATATATATATATATATATATATATATATATATATACTACTGTCACAGTCTAGTATATCCAGTCTCGAAGCTTGAGTTGTGAGGGTACTAGGAACAAAAGACTGTGCCGATATATTTCCCATTGTCTGTAATGAGGCGATATTAGCGACCCTAGTGGTTAGCAACTATCTATGGATGCATATTTACTACGTATTGAGCTTCGTGACTGCATATAATACACTGTGAGAATACTCTTTGCAAGCTCTCAGAATGTATTTAATGCATTATAAAATTGTACTCTACTTAAATTTTGAAATTAATCTTGAAATCTGATCTCATAAAAGGAGTAAAATTAAGAAAACAGTCGGTGATCTTGGACAGGGGTAGTCCTTAAATGGAGTTTAAAAAATACATTTGTTAAAGGGTTTTTACGTCGTTTCTACGAAAATCAGCAACTAACTGGTCCTTCAGAAAGGTTTCACTGTACAGTATTTTGAAGTTCTGTTCATTTGATTTGTTTTCCCTTTCTTTAGATTTGTTACTTTTTCTTTATTCCTTTACGTTTCCATACTTATCTTTTTTCGTTAGGGCTCTTCATTCTTTTCCCTTTTTATTACTCCCATTCATAAAATTCCTTTACGTCTTCATTTTCCAGAGCGCCTAGTGCTTCATTGCAATTTAATTTGAAGTTATCCCACCTGTTCAGAAGTCGCAGGATTGTACTTGTGACGGCAGCTTTGTTTCTTGTTTGCATAATCACTGCTGTAGCGCTGAGTGCATGAGCCTTGCATCCAATACTATCACATAATAGAGCAATTGCCGGTCAGGCGGGAAATGCCGAGACAGTTCGCCCGGTGGGCCAATTGACAGAACGCCCGTTTCACGTTGGCGGCGCGCCCCCTGGCATTGGCGACGGCGACTTCTTACAAAGTAACGTCTAGCTTATTTTCCTACAAATCTACAACATATTTCCGGTAGTTTTACAATTTTGAATTATGTGTCCTAATTTGTATTCGTGTGTAAATACAGTATTTGGCTATAATATTACACTAGTTTTTTGTACTACGTTTTTGTCACATTATTAAATTGTAACATTATGTGGAGGGTTTGAACTCGCTATGCCATTTGTCTCAATTAAAGCTCAACTTTTGTGTGTGTGGGGTTTGTTTCAATAAAAATTTAATATTGAGATACACCTTTCGCTAGTATAATTTTATTGAATTTCAACATTTTTTCCCTCAGAATCTAAAAACCATTCGGAAATAAAAATCGGCACGCTTAATATAAACTGTCTGGACATCACTAAGGAATGTTAATGTTTTTGAAATTATAATACTTATTTATTTTTCACCGGACAGCGTTTACGTGATAGATCAAATGAAACTTTGCGTGCAAATAGGCCTAAAGTTAGGCCTATACAATGTGAACAACATACAGTGGACTCTCCTAAGTTCGACTGAACAGAATTGAAATTTCAGTCCAATAAGGGTAGTGGGTGTGACAGGTGAAATGAATACAAATTCTTATTGGTTATCCATCAACGAATGCAGTACTGTACTTGCATTTCCTGCCCGCCCCGGGACTTGTGTATGCGCTTCTAGTACCACAGTGGGTTTCGACAGTTCCGTCTCACAAACGGCACAATTCTCAAATAGAAAAAGAAGAGTTCATTAATTTAAATTCAGTGAACAATACGGATGTCCTAATCAATAAAATATTATGTTTTCCTTTAACAAAAGTATCACTAAAAGAGACAGAATCAATTCCCATTCAAATGGCAAACCCATTTCTTAGTGCCCGTATAGGGGCGTGTCTAATTCTCCTACGTAAGCAGTCGAATTTGTTTTCTGTCGAACTTAAGAGCTTCCAGTGTACTCTAAAATTTTTAATGTAGGATGCATAGTTCATTTTTTAAATAATATTGATGAAATGTATTTGAAAAGAAAATTGAAATCATATGTTAGAGATTTTACTGCATGTTGGAGATTTGTTTCTTAAAAATATCTCAAAACAACAATGACAACAAAATTAAAATATTTGAGTAATTTATCGTGTAAACGCTGCCCTGTTTAGTAAAATACTACACAAATTTTCATAATTAAAAAATAACTCCTGAATTGAAAAGAAAAACACTAAAATTGCTTAGTGATTTAGGTTACAGGTAATTTACTACATGCCAAATTTTATTTTCAGATTATAGATTCTGAAAGAAAGAAATGTTGAAATATAATAATATTATACTAGCGAAAGGTGTACTTCACCCCTTAAAGAAGTAAAGATGACTTGAGTGCGAGCTAAGTGCAGCGAAAATACAAACCGAAAGTGGAAGCGTTGATGTATTGCCGTGAATTGTCTCTTGCTTTACTTTAGCACATTCTTCAATCTTTTTCAGAGTTTTTTCAGAACTTCTATTGTAATTCCTTATATATAACAAGTTATTTTTTTCAAACAACGTATAGCGCTACAAAAAGTGGATAACCGTCCACATCTCCTGGTGAACAGTATAGAGCAGAACAGGTTTCACGGCCTCGCTCGGCCTTGAGTCCCCCACCTCCGCGCGCATAGCCGGCCGGCCGTGAAACCTGTTCTGCTCTATACTGTTCATATTCATGATCATTGCGCATTCTATCACTTGTGTCCTATGTCCGTGTCTCGTGTATGCTTATACTCAGAACAGTCATTTTGTTTTGAATGTTACGCGTTCTGTCCCAAGGGTGCATTATGCTTATTTTCATCTCGTATGTAGGCTAATCGAACGGATAAACTTCGAAATAGTGTTCAATTCCCGACATAGATTTCTCGACTGTTTTTCATTGCTGTATTCAGTTATTCAGCGCAGAAACATTGGAAACGAGAAAGGATGTATAATTAACTTTTTTTTTCAAAACTTTACCCTAAAAATAACCGTAATTTAGATCTATCGGGTTACAGTTCTTGAAGTTGCATTCCCAAATTCTGTTAAGGATACCATACGATCAGAGTACCAAGTTCTAGATGGCAGTGGGTCACTGGAATTCCTCTTCTTACGGCTAATATCAATTATTGAATATCGTGAGACTTTTTCAGGAATCGAAGCAACAACTTGTGCCACGCCCAATCCATATGCTGCTTACTGCGTTGTCGAATGAGCTCTTATTTGCTTTATGCAATAGAACAGTAGCTTCTAAGCTCTGTGAACGTATAAGTATTATCATTATCATTATTATTATTATTATTATTATTATTATTATTATTATTATTATTATTTTCTATAGATATTTTATCCCCATGTGATACTTCAGACTGTGATAAATTATTTGTTTACGAAAGTGATAAATGTATGAAGAAGAAATTGTGCAATTTTAGCAAAGTGTCATTTTTCGAAATTGAGTTCAGTTCATTGCTTTCGGCTCCAAATAACTAGCATCTTTGTCGTGCGCAGTGGCTGGTTTAATTTCATCGTCTCTTTCGAATTATGTTTCCAGAAATTTCGTCTGAATGTAGAAGAAAAGACTTGCATTCACTGCATAGAGTAAAGGTTGGTAATATTGTGATACGAGTAATATTGTGATAGTTTCGTTTTGAGAATTTATTACAATTCTACTGAGCGAAAGAAGGACCGATATTGTGCAGCAACTTGTCCACGAACATTCTCTTAATACCACAGTTTAATATATACAGTCATGAAGCTTGAGTTGTGAGGGTGCTAGAAACAATAGGTTGTGCCGGTACTATTTCGCATTGTCTGTAACTACGCGATATTAGCGATCATGGTGGTGAGCAACTATCTATGGATGCATATTTACTATGTATTGAGCTTCGTGGCTGTATTTACTAGACTGTGTTAATACGTTGACGCAAAAAACCGATCTCTCTCTCGCTCAGCAAAATTGTAATAAATTCTCAAAAAGAACTATCACAATATTACTAACTTTTACCCTATGCCATTACTTATAAAATTGTTTTCCTTCTGAAACATAACCTGCGACTTGCTTTAGACACTTTCTATGATCAGTGGTTACATTTAGTTTTCATGCAAATTTAGTTTAACATTTTCAATTCTGTTGACATCGTATAGAGACTATCAAAATTATATACCACACAATTTTTAAAAAGATGCACTAAATTAGACCACCGGCATGGCTCAGTGGGTTAAGGCGCTTGCCTGCCGGTTTGAAGTTGCTCTCGGGCGCGGGTTCGATCTCCGCTAGGGCTGATTACCTGGTTGGGTTTTTTTCCGAGGTTTTACCCCAACCGTAAGGTCAATGCCAGGTAATCTATGGCGAATCCTTGGCCTCATCTCGCCAAATACCATCTCGCTATCACCAATCTCATCGACGCTAAATAACCCCGTAGTTGATACAGCGGTGTTAAATAATCAACTAAAAACATTAAATTATATTTTATCTAAAACATACATCCCCGCGTTTCTCAGATTTATAACTATAAATCAGTTTCCAAAGCATATAAGTGTATTCACTACTCGTAGATAATGGAATAAATATTTGCATGACATGGGTTATGACACACAGGCAGAATGAAATCATCAATGTTTAAAATAAAGTATGTAAGACGATAAGTGGAGAATATTTCACCACATGAACACCTGTTTTATGTGAAACACAACGGCGTAGCAACAGCATTGTTTTTTAAGATATTTAGTCCGTTTGTAAGATTCTATAATCATGACGTAAGATGTAGTTATATACAAAACACGTAACTGAGCTGTAGGGAAAACAAGGTCTATAAATAAGAAGCATGTACATACTGAGCCACTAACGTCACGTTTCACCCTCTTGAATAAATTTTCCATGCTGTTCATTGTTCCAAAACTAAATCTTTGAAGATTCATATAAAGTAGTTCCCAACGCAATGTAGCTCCTCTAATAATAGTATAGCCACAGTCTAGTATACACAGTCACGAAGCTCAATACGTAGTAAATACGCATCCATAGATAGTTGCTCACCACTAGGATCGCTAATATCGCCTCATTACAGACAATGCGAAATAGTAACTGCACAGTCTATTGTTCCTAGCACCCTCACAACTCAAGCTTCGTGACTGTATATACTAGACTGTCCTATAGCGAAGAACAATACATTCACAGTCTCTTCTGTTTAGAATCATGCATACTTCTACTCTAAATTATCTGTTATCGCGCTTTCAATTTCTTACAACTCTTCGAAACCGACATCAAGCACTTCTTTCTATCCCTCATCATAGAACGTCTTTATACTCATCTTCCTTTACTGTAGAAATACCTCGCCTCTGGAATTCGTTACCTAATGACGTCAGGGACTGCCGGACTTTGTCACAATTCGAAATTAAATTGGAAAATTTTGTCTTAGTTAATATTTTTAGGTATTGCTAGAAGTATTGATTTGTGTTTTTTTTTTCTTTTTTAATCTAGATTAAAATTGCAAGTTTCTTGTTTATGTTAGTTAATTAGTTAGGATACAATTAATTATGATACTTAATCACTCATTTAAAGTTTGTGTGACTGCAAACTGTGTATATTTTTGTGTGGCTTTACTTTGTTTATAGTGTTTTTTTTTCTATCTTTATTTATTGTGTAGCTTTACTTTATATATAGTGTATTTTTTCTGTTTATTTCTATTATTGTATTTGTATTCCTGGTGTTGTGGAAGAGAAGGCCTGATGGCCTTAACTACACCAGAATAAATAAATAAATAAATAAATAAATAAATAAATAAATAAATAAATAATATAAATACTGCTCAGTACTTCCCGTTCAAGCTTATTATAAATTATTGTTATTATTATTATTATTATTATTATTATTATTATTAAAGTTACCCAGTTCCTAATCTGTCATTGTATGAAGTATAAATATAAAAGTATTGTAAAAATGTAAAAAATCTCTTCGGACATATTCACGTAAATAAATAATTAGAACATCTATACTAAGGATGGAGTTGTTTCGGTATATCTTGTTTCTGTATGTTTACAGCAATGTTGGACGAATTTATTTGAAGGGTTCAGAGCCATAGCGGGCCAAGCGCCATTTATTAAAAACGGAGAAAGTAAGTGTTAAAGTTAAGTAAATACCATAATTTAATGAAAATTGACATATCATTTAATTGTAATATGCATACTTTATCTCATTTGCTATATGTTTTCTTAAATTATGGTACTCACTTAATTTTAACTCTTATTTTCTCCGTTTTAATATATGGCGCTTGGCCCACTATAGCTCTGAACCCTTCATTTCATGTTAAGTATGTGCTTCGGTGATAGAACGAGCCATTATTTGTTTATTAAATAATAAAATGTTACATAAAAGTACCTCGAAAAATCCAAGCTGTTTTTCGGGGACAGTTTTGTTTTTTTTTTTTAATTAAGGCTAGTCCACAATAACAGACGTTTGTTGTCGTTTTGTAAACTTAAATTTTATTTTGGTATCGAAAATGTAACCTTATGAAAATAATCAGCTTTTGGTAAGGAAGTGCTATAAATTATCTGATTGATTTTATTTATTACGTACAGTACATAATGTTTAAATATTAGAATAAATTGTGTAATAGAGGCGTTTATTGTTGCTTAATAAACCTAAATATTTCATTGTCGTATTGGAAATGCAACCTCAAGATAATAAGTTTTTGTTAAAAACTCTACAAGCAGTTATTTGGTTGCCACTATTCTCATGGGATAATCTGAAATAAAATACATATAGCAGTGTCAAAGATTCAGGACTGAGTAAGCCATGCTGCTATGCTTCAGTGATTATTGTGCTGGTCTGGGTTGTGCAAAGTGTTCTTAAGTTAAAAAGTCTTGAGTGTTACGACGAGGAGAAAGTCACAGATGTTAGAATTGATTGAATTCCACACTTTAAAGAAAACATAACCTGTGATTATTGAGTGCTGGGGTTTTTTATACCGTGTACATTCCTTTACATGAAATCAAAGAAGGCATTATTACCCTAAACACTAAAGTCGGTAGCATTTACATATCCTTCATTATAACGCAAATGTTTTTCCGTTAGTTTAGCCGCTGTTTTTATGTTAAATGAAGGGTTTGTCCCATGACAGTGGTTAATTTTGTCACGTGGCTATAAATTTATTTATACAATGACGAAAGTAGAAGAAGCCCAGGTGATTCTTTGCAGACAAATTGTTTTAAATGTTTGGCACATTTCTCTGTGGTTATTAGACGAGAAAAATTCGCTCCGGCGCCGGGAATCGAACCCGGATTCTTGGTTCTCGTACTAAGCGCTCTAACCACTAAGCTACGCCGAAGTTCAATCCACAGCACCGGATCGAATCCCACTCCTCTAGTGTTTTTTTCCTTTATGCCCTTACTCCATGTTCGACATATATGTTGACATACATTAAGTTCAACTGCTATTATATAAGGAGCGCACGCAATTGAGTGACTTGGTGGCCGGGATTCCACAGTATATGCAATGTTGAGCGAAGAATCTATGTAAAGGTTAATTTTTGGTCCTACAGAATTTATCTGTTAAGGTAACAATGGTTATTAGAGGAGAAAATTAGCAGTGGGATCGATCCTGTGCTGTGGATTGGACTTCGGCGTAGCTTAGTGGTTAGAGCGCTTTGTATGTAGAACCAAGGAGTCTGTCTTTAAATGAAATTGAGGCAGGTTTAAATTTACTGTATACCTGTATATTATCTTATAATGTCACCAGTAACATATCTAAAGTTTTTTTTTTTTAATTTTAGTATACGTTTTAACAATGTGGAACAGGACTTTTGAACCCCTGTATTTTAAAAAATGGGACGGTTATTTTACATTTTTTTATATTTTCTGTACATCTACAGTCAATAATATATACATTTTTAAGTATGGTAAACATTGGTAATTTCGTGATAATTTCATGAAAACTAACTTAAAATGCAAATGTGTAAATATATCCTTATTCCGATTTTTTTCATCTAAAAGACGATAACTTGCTGTACAAATCTGGAGACATATAAGATTGGATACGTTCTTGAATATATGCCAAAAACCACTTTTATAACTTAAGCTGAAAGGTAGGTTGGTTATTTCGTGATAACCTTGGTAACTTCGTGATATTGCATTGATAATTTCGTGAGAGGTAGAAGAATTGTGGAAAAATTCATTAAAGTCAAATTAAATTCTCATTTATTGTTACAAGACTTCAAACATAGTAATTCCGTCTAATATTCATAGCAAGAAAACATAGAAATACATATCAACACATAATAAGAATGAAATCAAAGTAAAAATTGAAATTGAAGAGGGATCTTCTTTGCCCTGAAAGGGTGAACACTTTTATTACGGACTTTACTATAGCCTATATTACTAGGGTAACTCCAAAAGTAATGCATAACGTTTGTTAAAAATTATATTTTTATCCTACAGCTTTGCTATTTTCACAGAATGTAGATGCATCCTTAAGAAACAAAATGTCGCTTTTCCACATAATCCCCGTCCCTTTCAACTGCCTTACGTAACCTAGGAACGAGGGCCTGTAGACCAGCACGGTAAAATTCTGGACCAACACGTCTGAGCCACTCTTTAGCAGCGTGCACAAGGGAGTCATCTTCTAACCTCGTTCCGCGAAGGGATCCTTCAGTTTACCAAAGAGATGGTAATCGCACGGTGCCAGTTCAAGACTGTAAGGCGGATGTTTCAGTGTTGTCTATCCGAATTTTCTGATCTGGTCTGTGGTCTTGTGACTGACATATGGCTGTGCGTTGTCGTGCAATAGCAGAACATCCTGCTTCTCCCGATGTCGTCGAACACGACTCAGTCGAACTTGAAGTTTCTTGAGAGTTGCAACATACCCGTCAGAATTAATGGTGGTTCCGTGTGGCATGATGTCCACAAGCAAGAGTCCTTCTGAATAAAAAAACACAGTAGCCATAACGTTTCCTGCCGAAGGTGTACTTTTGAATTTCTATTTCTTTGGTGAATTTGCATAATGCCACTCCATTGTTTGCCTCTGTCCAAAATGGTGGAACCATGTTCCATCTTCTGTCACAATTCTTGTAAGTAAGTCATCTAGCACTTATCACTGACACTTAGCATGATAACAAATCAAACAGAAGCTACACTGAACCCATTGCGTCTCCGTTTCCTTTTTTGTTATCACATTTTGTCTTCAGATTTCTAAAATTCCTATTGTAATACAATTTTTAAAATAGTATAAAATGTAACATTTAATGCTCAACAAAATTTCGCCTCAAACAGCTAAGATTTCTATCAGTAAAGCTAAGCCTATATGGCGACTATAGCTGTATCTAAAATTCCAGAAACATTTCCTAAAATTTCATGAAGATACAATAAATCTTTGTACCAAATATCATATGCTTACCTTTAGTAATAAGCCGGTAATGTAATTACAAACATCCGCAAAATTTGTATGCCTGAGAAGTCGACGCAAACTCTCTCTCTCCAAACATAAAAGCTCACTGAAGCAACTACAATAGTCACACAAAGCTTAGCTGTATGTTTCTGGGAACTGGACAACAAATGCAATCCCTTGGCGGAAATTTGGATCTCTAACACCATTGGTTAGTTCACAAAAGAGCAAAGAAAAAGTATCACGAAATAACCACTGCCACGAAATTACCAATGTTTACCCTATTCCAAATTATTAACAAAGATTAGTATATCATTTTGATGGGGGTAATTCTATTGCCCTCATTGGTATTAGTAATTTGTAGTAATCCTTGGTAGCAGGAGAGTTAGTAATTTCAATTGTGTATTTTATTTTTAAGTTATTAAGTTAGGTTACCTCTTTTTCACGAAGGCAATAGTAAACAAAAATTTTGAACCATATTATTAATATGAAACAAATTAAAATGTGATATTCATAAACACAATTATTAATTCACAAAGTGTTGCCAAAAAAAATCTGTCTTCTGCAGCCAGACAGTAACATAGGCTCATTGTGAGATGGAACTCTTCTATCAAGAAAGGAACCAGTCAATAGTTACTTTACTTCTCTGAAAGAATTTCCTGCAGAGTGCAATTCAGTGAATGAAAAACTATATTATAACTGATTATTTGAGGGCTAATGGCACGAAAAGTATTCTATTGGCCAGTAATCAGTAGAAACTATTTTATTTCATAAGATCTACTAACTTTATACTCATGGTCAATTACGTAAGATACTAACTTCAGTTGCACATACGTTTCTAATAGAATTGTTAAATCCCTATATTATGTATTTCTATATAGGCCTATTTTGAAATCTGTACCTTAGAATTGATTGTTTGTAGATTATTATTCATGTTCATTTTTATTGAGTTTATTGAATTGTTCTGAGTGTCGTAATAATGTGACTCTCACTTTGAGAGGAACAGAGATTAAGGGTGTTTGAGAATAAGGTTCTTAGGAAAATATTTGTGGCTAAAAGGGATGAAGTTACACAACGTAGAACTGCACACATTGTATTGTTCACATGACATAATTAGGAACATTAAATCCAGACGTTTGAGATGGGCAGGGCATGTAGCACGTAAGGGCGAATTCAAAAAAGCATATAGACTGTTAGTTGGGCGGCCGGAGGGAAAAATAATTTGGGGAGGCCGAGACGTGGATGGGAGGATAATATTAAAATGTATTTGAGAGAGGTGGGATATGATGATAGAGACTGTATTAATAATCTTGGACAGGATAGGGACCGATGGCGGGCTTATGTGAGGGCGGCAATGAACCTGCGTGTTCCTTAAAAGCCATTTGTAAGTAGGCTAAGTAAGTCGTAATAATAGTAATTATAGTTGTGTATTATTATTATTATTATTATTATTATTATTATTATTATTATTATATTGTGTTATAACTGTTTCTATGATAGAAAGAACAACTCCTCAGTGTGATATTCAAAGCAAACGGAAACTACATTCTTTAATTGTAAAGAAAAGAGAATTTAATTGACTACACGTATTCTTCTTAATGACATTAAAAGGTATGTAAATATAACCATCATGAACATTATTGAATAGTTTTTGTCCTATTTATTTTCCCGGTGTTTACTGTAAAAGCGTCAAAATATTCCAATTAACAAGTTCCGAAGCGAAACGTTGTTGAAAACAAATAATTTGCAAGTTTGAATAATCAAGGGACTTCGGAAATTAAGAATGGGAAGAGAATGTTTGAATAACGTGTTGTTTGTAATAATTAATAACAAATTTATGTGTTTAATATGCTACAGAATTCTTTTTAAAGGATTGAGGCATATGCAAAGAAGTTTGGCGAAAAGTTGATACAACTGAGTTAATATTTATTGCACATTGCGTTCCGAGTATTTTATATCTCTCGATGCTTGTCTATATTCAGATGTTAAATGCAATAATTCGAATCCAGACGCTAGTACGTACCTCTCTTACAATAGGAAAATAAGATAAGTGTTAACTCTTTCAACGTGGAAGTCATAGCATTAAATTTGTTTATAAAAAACCTAAAGTGTTCTTCTTGGAGATTTACCTGGTATTTCATTCTAATAACTTTTAATAATAAACGTTAATCATATCAGAAAAATGTACTTGCTAGCCTCATTTTATTACAAATAATGTAAGTAACTTAAGAAATCTGTTCTTGTATCTGTGCATGGGTGTAATTTTTTGTAACATCATCTGAAGTGATAGATTTTTCTAATGTGACATTTATATCAATGTCATCGAAAAATGCATCAATGTTCTTTGAAATTCTGTATCTTTTTCGAGAAGGAGATAGCCTTTAAATATTTTGACACTCGTTGAAAATCTCGATTTATGAACGAAGTATATTTAAATAACTTCAAAAGACTTGATATTAACTCCACCGGTTTGAGATATTGTTATTAAAGATCTTACTTGTTCATTCATATTCCTCTGCCCGAGGGCAGTTTCTTCACTGCATACCCAGCATTCTCCTATCTTCCCTATGTTGCACTTTCTTCTTAGTCTCCGTGTATCTCAATGTAGTTTATCATCTGGTATTTTCTTCTACTGCCCAGAAATTTCTTTCCGTTCACCATTTCTTCCAGTACATCTTTCAGTAAGCAGTTTTTTTCTTCAGCCAATTTCTTTTCCTCCTCATGATTAGTTTCACCATTATTCTTTCTTCATCCATTCTTTCTAGCACGGCTTTATTTCTTATTTTCTTTTCTTAAATACATTTAATTTACTGTAATTGAAATGTATTACCTTTACATAATTATTTGTATGGAAAAATGACTCGGTGGGAAGGCATGAAATTATGATAAAACTGTACTGAATGCATTAATTCTTAGTTTAGAATGTTTATAATTCAATAAGAAAAGTCGATTTAGTTATTTTTACTTTATTATTGACATTAATCTGCACTGTTGGGCGAAGAATCTACGTAAAGATTAATTTTTGGTCCTACAGAATATATCTGTTATGGTAACAATGATTATTAAAGGAGAAAAACTCGCTCCGGTGCCGTGGAATCCCGGCCACTAAATCACTCAGTTGAGTGCGCTCCTTGTATAATAGCAGTTGACTTAATATATGTCAACATATATGTCCAACTTGGAGTCAGGTCACAAAGGGAAAAACACTAAAGGAGAGGGATTCGATCCGGTTTTGTGGATTGAACTTCGGCGTAGCTCAGTAGTTAGAGCATTTGATACGTAGAACCAAAGATCCGGGTTCGATCCCCGGCGCCGGAGTGAGTTTTTCTCCTTTAATAATCATTGTTCTCAAAATTCCGTTACGATCTTCCAGTATTGGTGAGTGTTACAGTTCTCATCCAGATATTTTTCAGGTAAACGTCACGGTTTTCCCAGTGACATTTCTGTCCGAATACTACAAATAAATCTTAGGGTTTTTGCAGTGAATTCTAACTCTGAGCGTCAATTTTGTAGAAAGTCAATTGCACTTAGGAGATTCGAGTTTCGTATATATTCATGGATACGCAAGATTATCTGAAAGATCATATTCGGTATGGTTTTGAGAATGATGATAGATATATTAACCTCCAGTATTCATCGTTGGGTCCACCTGGTTGGCGAGTTGGTATAGCGCTGGCCTTCTATGTCCAAGGTTGCGGGTTCCATTCCGGGCCAGATCGATGGCATTTAAGTATGCTTAAATGCTACAGGCTCATGTCAGTAGATTTACTGGCATGTAAAAGAACTCCTACGGGACAAAATTCCGGCACATCCGGCGACGCTGATATAACCTCTGCAGTTGCCAACGTCGTTAAATAAAACATAACATTTAACATTTCATTGTTGGTACTAATTCCTCCATATTTTCAGAAATTGATAATTCAAAAATATATCTCCAGCAACGGCTTCTTTTTTCTTGAGAGATATCTGCGTGAATTTCAGGGGAATCAAAATAAGATTTTCGTGTTGGAATTATACGTATTCTCGAAATGTGTAAATCGTAATATGGAATATGATTTGTGCATTTATCGACACCCGGCCCAGAAAAACTTTTGCCTTGAAATTATTCGTGTTATGTATTATGTTCGTTGAATTATTTCCAGTTGCGGTTAAATTAGAAAAATCTATTTTGAATATTATACAGGTTAAGTAAAGTTCAAGGTAATCCTACAGCAATATACTGCATGCGTCTGCCAAATTCACCGCTTTAATTTCGTGTGAAAACTACGGTCTTTGGCTCGAATCTAGGCTAGGGCAGGAATGTTTCATTGTGGCCATTATGATATTCTGTACTGCCTGGAATCGTGCTGACGCCACGTTATACGTGTCCCGCCACAACTCCGTCCAATATCAGGTTGATAAATAAAATTAAGTAAAATATGCAAAGGGCAAAATCCTGAAAGGGAAATAAAGATCTTCATACACGGAATTTTTCCGTAAAAGTTGCAATATTAGAAAGAAATGCGATTTCGAGACGAAATAGTTAAAAAATCCAAAGTAAATTCGAATTTTGAGACAAGGTAACATATCGATTGTGTTGAATAGCAATCTCTTATGTCAAACAAATGAACAAAATAAGATTTTACTTAATCAACAGTAATCTCACTAGAGGTTTTGATTTATCTAGAGAAAATCAAAACTCGAGTGGGATTTAATTGACTATTACACGATTAGAAGAAAGTATATAAAGATTAGAAGTAACGAAGTACTCCAATACAATAAAATACGTATTAATTGACTTACGAAAATACAACTGTCTTCATATGTATTATTGTACCATCTCAACATTACAAATATTACGCTAGATGGCAGTAGTGTGTTATGATTAGCTGTTTTCTTGTTATCAGTTATGCCAAGTATGGAATCTTCATTGAACTCTGTTGACGGTTACTGGTCAAGAAGGCTTTGTTGATTCAGTTTCATTTTTATTAAAACAGTTGGATTCCACTTCAATTAACCGGATCCCAGTAATCAACGTCTCTTGACAGATTATTTTCAATACATCTTAATATTAAACAATCTCTGATACGTGACTATCCATAATGTCATATAGCAGAAGCTATAACATAACCTAAATAATATAAACACGTGTTAGAAAAGTTTTAATTAGGGATGATGAAATAAACAAGAAAAATTTTATTTAACGATGATGAAATAAAAAATAAACATGAATAATTCTAAAAGGAACAATTATTGAAAGTACAATTTTCAAATTTGAATGTTTTAGTGGTTGGTGGTTCAGTGGATATTATATTGGACGTGTGCGTAAAAGAAGTGGAACTCGTTGATGTACATGGTGTATTCCTCAACTTATTCAGGATTTCCGAATGGCGCTCTTCATTTATTTGTAAATTGGATTTCAGGGAAGATGCATAGCTATGACCAGTGATATTTATTAATTCTTGTTCTTGAATGCCAATGCGAGTCATATTTGAAAGTGCTGTGCATGGACTGGATTGGTTTGTAATTTTCTTTCTTTTTTTGACGTCCAGACCAGTGCAGCTTGAAATGTTGGCAAACAGAGAAACATATGCTAGGGTAGTGATAAAAATAAACAAATGCTAGGGAAGCGATAAAATTAAACAAGTGCTAGGGACGCGATGAAATTGTGCAAGAGGCAGCCATGATTGGTTGAAAGACATCCTTTCGTAGCGTTTTATTGGTCAAAAGTAGTATGACGTAGTAAAAGTGTAATAGTCCCTATAAAAAGTCTTTCCGCTGCAAACACATCTTATGACCAGGCATGAATAGGCCTACTAACTTCACAAGAAGATACCTCGGGATTAGGGTAGATGGCGGTGCACAACTTAAAATCACAAAATTGTGCACCAATATGCCTGGGTTAAATCCCAAATCTCTCCGCAATGCATATGAAGGGAAGGCATATGTCACTGTTGATAGTGATTCGTCCGTCAAAAGTGGACGTTAAGCCTGGCGGCCCACTTGGTGCTATTCGACAGGAGTAGGGTACGTGCCGCACCGGGTTTCCCCTTATCCCTTCCTCACCATCATCATCCTCATCCATTCCCTACACTACCCTTGCACGAACATTTACACATAGTCTACATTCACCCTAGCACACGACATAACTCTTCACAGATACACATCATGCATAACGTTCCCGCCGAAGTGGTGTGCAATTTGAAAATGGATCACAGTCCTGCCATCTATCCGCAGTATGCGGAACCCGAATCACGCAAAGTGAAGTGGGTAGGCATTAGACACACACACACACGCGCACTTTACAAGAAGATATTTAAATACCTCTATGTCAGCTATTTGTTTGTTATTAAGATACGAGTATTAAAATACATTTTTTTTCGGAATATTTTGACATAAATGTTGCTCGATGAAAGAGTAGTGGAACGGAGAAAAATTCTCTCCGGCACCGGGATTTGAACCCGGGTTTTCAGCTCTATGTGCTGATTGGGAATCCAGTGTGCTTAGTGGATAAAGCATCAGCACGTAAGCTGAAAACCCGGGTTCAAATCCCGGTGCCGTAGAGAATTTTTCATTACTCTTTCATCGTACGATGACGCAGAATATCTGCATGGAAACAACATATGTACTTCGGTACAGTAAAATAATATGCATAAAGTTTGCTGTTCAACACTATCGATATGGTCTTTTCGATAGTTTTTAATTGTGCTTATTTTCTATTAACACTGCGACTTTCTCCTGTCCTTTGCACGATTTCGCTATCACGTAGCAATTGGATCACGGGTTGCAAACTGTCACTCAAGAAGGCGGGCACAGTTTTCCACTTTGCTTAGACAAGACTAAAGACGCTGTGAAACTTAACAAGGAAATCAATAAGTCGGTCAATTGCTATAATTGTTAACATCGGAGGGCTGCGATAGCTTCCTTGCTTCCGCTGTATCGAGAATTGGAATATTCTAATACCTTTCTGCCATGAATATTTCCAGCAGCAGTGAATGTAGCTCTGATATTTGTGTCGAGAAGAATATTTTAATATTCGTTGTATCCCTCCCCGTTATTTGATTGCTGTTGGTGTGAATATTTTAGGTCTGAGTTGGGGAAAGGAGTCCATTGTCAAGTAATATAATATTTTAATATATGACAATTTTTTATTTCGCAATGCCTGTCAAAGATTTAATTTTTTGACGATATTTCAAAATATTTCAGCATAGCATACATTGAAAACGTGAATAAAAAGGCTTTAAGTAGCAAAAATATAAAAAGTAGGGAAACAATTTTAATGATTTTTATTTAGGATTTATTTAGAAATATTACAAAGCATAACTTATAATTTACTTTTTAGATGCCTCTTATAAATTTTGTCCAAAATTTTTTTCATAATATTTTAACAATTTTTGGATTTATGTTGCCGCGCTACCGAGTTTTTTTTGTGATTTCTAAATATTGTATCTTCTTGACAACTTTACATCAATAAAATATTGCTAAAATACATATGTACATTTTCTTTTCTAATTTGTACGTTGAAAAATGTGCCCATACAAATGTTACATATACAATACTTATTTACAAATAAATTCTGTTCTTAGTAAATATTTATGTACGCCTGAAATAAAAATAACCAATTGTCTAAAAGTTTCAAATGAAGCTAAGATCCCTCTAACGAAACGATGCGTTGATTTTATCTTGGGAAATATATTTAAAAAATGGAACGTTTTATTTTTCTTGGGTTTCAACTTCATTTCCAAATATTATGAAATCACAACTTTTTTTTTAAATATTAATTGTATGTGTACATGAATGCCGCACTTCATGCAAAGACGTGTTATGATTATGTGTACAAAGTTTCATTACTCTACGTATAGTCATTCAAGAGATAATCTTATTTCTAGTAAGTTAATATGTAAAAAATTCTGATATGCGGTAAATTCACTTAAAAATTAATAACTGTAGTAACTTAACCATAGATTTTCGGCGCCATATTTAGAAATGAAGAAAATGACAAAAATTCACCAAGATTCACTAGCGCTTCTCCTCAAACCGCAATATATTTTTGTATTTTATTGGGTTATTTTACGACGCTGTATCAACATCTAGGTTATTTAGCGTCTAAATGATATGAAGGTGATAATGCCGGTGAAATGAGTCCGGGGTCCAACACCGAAAGTTACCCAGCATTTGCTCGTATTGGGTTGAGGGAAAACCCCGGAAAAAACCTCAACCAGATAACTTGCCCCGACCGGGATTACAATGTATATATATTACATAAGAAGACGTGAATGTTCACAATACATTTCCTCAAAAACGGATCGATATGCAAAAGCAAACAATTTTGTTTCTGTTGTGGTATTACTAAGGTATATTCACTTATGAAGACTTCAACTTTGAAGAACAGCAATAATAGGTTATGTTCACAGGTTACCTGCTGGGAAAATGGATGAAATTTTAATATATTACAGTGGGAATTTAATATTTTATTATTGGCACTGACACTGGAATATAATTTCATCTTTCTAGGACAACATTAATTTCCAAAAATTAGGCATTCAGGCCTTTCTAACGTTGAGTATGGTGGATATCATTTTCAACATATGCCTTTATAACAGATAAGATCAACATAACGTTTTCTTATTACCTCTCACAGGCGCATTAATTATACTAGTATATTAGACCTAAATCACCGTCATTCACCGCCGATGCATTTTCCTCTCGTGCGAGAGACCGGTCGAAATTCCCCACTAAACAACGCACGTTACGATTCGTTATAATGCCAGTAAGTTGTATATGCCGCGCACTATACAGGCAACGCAATGGATACTTGGAGAATGTAAACAGTCACGCAAGGTCACATGTTATTTACCTCCAAGCGTTTGGCCCGTAGGTGAAGGGAAAAGTCTAGGGCAGTGATGTCAAAGCAAGAGCCTTTTTCTGACCTTGACGTCGTGTGCGGGCATCAAGCGCTAAGTATGGAAAGGAAAAGGATTAAGTATATGAATAAGCAGCCTGTTGGACTAAGAAGACAGTGGTGTACACACTTCAAACGGAACGTGAAAATTTATGTAGTTTTTATATCGCTTCCTTCTGTTTGATATTATCTATATTCTCTGTAAAACAAAAGTATTAACACAAGTTTCTTAATATTGTAGTTGTGTTTTAAACGTTAATAACATAATAAAGAGTTACGAAGGAATATTCACATAAATTCCATAGTAGTACAACTATACTGTACTAAGTGAATGAAATATCATTAATAAAAAAGTGATATCCCAAAGAAAGAGATTGAGTATGACGTGATAAGTTGGAATTGATATTGATGGTATGTTTAGCCTTATAAAAGTAATCAATAAACTAATCAAAACAATATTATAGTACAAAGCAAAGTTCCCCAGGTATATGTTTTAACTGTAACTAATATTACATAACAAAACTCTTATCGCATTATGCGTTTAAGGTGATATTGGTGTGCAACTCCCTATCATCAGAATATGAAATTATTTTCTCGAAATCTGCTGAAGGTATAGAGCTGACGTTTTTACAACACATGGGCACATATCTTTTGTTTATTATGTAACAGTAGTTACTTTGTTAATTCATTTCTTTACAAGCATTTTCCATACGAATCTCATTTTCAAAATTTTCAATGCACTATTTTCAGTAATGCGTATTTAGGATATATTACAGTAGATTAACGAAAAAATTGTTTCAGTACCTGTAAAGCTAGCCTACTAAATAAACATATCTGAAAATTTCACTTTTCTATAAAAAAAAGGTGAGAAAATATTCCTTTTGAATAAAAAACCAAACTTTTGAAAAATACGCATTGAAATTAAAACTTACATTCTTATAATGTAGGCAGCTTATAGTTCTCAGACAAATCTAAAAATTAACAAGAATACAGTTTAAATAAGTTCTCTTTTCATTACCCATAGAATCAGTGCTGGCTATCCCTGTATACAGCTCGACCAAGCGCTATATACTACCTCACTCGTCTCTTTCCTTTCCGCTATAAAGCGCTCAGGCTCTCCTGCGCTAAAGCGCGCGCTTGCCCCTATGGACATCAGTTGACATGACTGGTCTAGGGCGTATTTACATTATCCAACTATCCATTCCGCTAGCTGTAACGTTTTTCAACGGCAACTTGGGAACCGAAGATTCCTTGTTTATTTTTAATGTTCATTCTTCAATTCAGAAACTTGCGACGTTTCGGAGGTATGTCACCAGGAAAGTTATGGGAAGCGAAATCTACCTTTATGGTCCGTTACGAAGAAGAAATGTGTTTTTCCATTTCTCTTGATTTACCTTATGACTATTTCGTTTATATGACGTCGTTCCATTTTCGACCAATGAAGTGTAATGAAATTTTGAATTCCAACCAATCACAGGCAGATTTTGCGATAATTTTGCAGCTAGATTTATCGCTATCAATTTATCGCATGGTCATTCTTTTGTTTATTCGTTGTCGCCAACTGTTTCCCCGTAAATTGATTATCATGAATACATTAAGATGCAACTACACTGTTAAACTTATCTTTCTACTTTAAAGCAATGAATGCAAGATTGATATTTAATATTAATTTATTTATATATATATATATATATATATATATATATATATATATATATACGCAGTGAAGACGACGTTCAAAACGGTGCACCATGTAGAGACAAAATCTTCATGCATCTTAATTGAACGTACCTTTTAAACTTGATTCTTTCAATATTCTTCCCAGATTGCACGCATACGCGATTGGAATATTGAATTGTGTAGATGCAGCTTTAGTTCCGTTACACACTACAGCGAGAATGCGTTTGTCGAGCTATAAAAATGCTTCCCTGTAGCACGAGTAACGGTCGAAATAAGTCACAGCTGACATTGGTCCTGCTCCCACAGGTAAATTAACCTAAAATTGTAGCCTATAAAATTTGTATTTTGTGAATGAAATTAAACAATTAATAGAAAGTCAGATGTTCAAATTTATGTAACATCGCATATCAAACCCAAAGACCTTGTATAGTAATATATACAAGGTCTTTGTTCAAACTGCTTTCCATATGGCGTAATAAAATTCGTGTTTTAATCATCTATACACAGACAACACTTCATTTAATTAATGTATTAATCAGGTTATTTAATTATATTATAAGATTTTAAATTATATTATAATTTCAGCAGACAATGAAAATGTATTTATGTTATAATAATAAGAGAAAAGTGCAGTACATGTAATTAACATTATTAAACCTTTATTTTGCTTTCCGCAATTGGCATTACTGCATAATAACATCGAATTTCTTTATTGCAGAATCGATATTCATCTATTTCAACTTCACACTGCCTGAATAGGTTAGGTATTCGTAAATATACAATTATTAACATTTTGTGATCGAATTTTAGGGATATATTATTTACATTTTTATTTTATTTTATTCACGAATGCTTCGCTCGTGGATTTATCGGCAAATCTGAGACGTCTCGTGACATTACTACAGATAAAACCGAATATATCTCCGATATGTTGACTGTTTCAGTAGTCTAAATAAGACAGTGCAAAAGCCCAAGAACCTAGCATCACGTTGAACAGCTTGGAAGTCTTTGAAATGTAATTTCTTCAATATTTCGCAGTCACTTACAGATCATCTCCAGGGTAGTATCACTGGAGGCCTACAAAGGCCACCCACACTGTTGGGTTCATTACGCCTGGAACGCCAAACAGAATATCTCGAGTCTTCATTGCCCTGAGGATGGAGTGTATAAGTAATTCCAATATGTTGATGAAATTAGATCTTAATACACGGTGCCAAATCCCAATATCTACATTATTATCTGCTCGCTGTGGGAGTTTGAAATCTTGTAACAATTTAGTTTCTCTAAATCTTGTATTTCTCGTGAATTACTGCATCAGTGTGAACGACCTTAGTACATTGACTTTCATTACATTATTCATAAATCGCATATGTTAGGTGCAAAGGTTTCAGTTCTTACCATAAACAATTTTAGTAACAGAAGATTACTAAGCCTTTCGTAGTCCACTGTGGAGTAACAGTTAGCGCGTCTGACCGTGAAACTAGCGCGCCCGGGTTCAAATCCTGGTTGGAAGAAGTTACCTGGTTAAAGTTTTCAACCAATTGAAGCAGAATAGCTGGGTAACTTTCGGCGTTGGATCTCGGACTCATTTCGCCATCATTAATTCACATATCATCATCATCATCATCCATCATACAACAGCTCGGGTTAAGTTCCCGATGCGGCGTGCTGTAGTTGTGCAAGAGCGCGGGCGTTCGGCTACCCAATCATTCACAGAATAGGAGTGATAAGTATAGGGACATCATTTTATTTTTACTAACATTTTTAATATTAACCTGTCTATACCTTTAGAGAACCGGAAAAACCGCTTGCTCCCCCCTCCAAGACTGGAGATCGATGATACTGGCGTAAAACACAAATCACTCTACTAATAATAATTCTAATAATTTAATAATTTATTTATTTAATCTGGCAGAGCTAAGGCCAGTAGGCCTACTAGGTATAGGAAGGAAGAAAAGTAGTTCATCAATTTACGTAAACTAGGAAATATCGCGATTTTGAGTTTGATAATTTTCATTAAGTTATTCTTTAATCAAAGAACAGTACTGTATTAAGAATAAGTGTTTTTACTCACGAACTGAGTTATCCATGCGAACGTATTCATTATGCAGTGTATATTATACTGTCTACAGCACATTAGCGTACAATATAGAGAAAGAAGTTAAATTGAAAAATAATCATAATATGAATATTTAAACACAATTTTGAAAATGGTGGCCGTTCATTTCGATACAGGTTTCAGTTCTTTTGTGCATATTATCGCACTATAGACTATTGCATCTAATTCCAATTGCCAGTTTCGTCCTTCGTACTAGTAACTCATGTTGAAATAATTATGTACCTACTCTACGTACTGTAAATTCAATCTTCACTTCTGCCCGACCCGAAAATATAAAATTACTCAGACATGCTATCTACTGTCCGTCCAAGTGGTTATGCCGCAGGATTGTAGAAAGGGAGGAAATCACGTGACAGTTAATTACTTAACGAGGCCCTTTTATTTAAGTTAAATTAAACAGCTGTATAATATTACGTAAACTTCCAATTCCTAAGAGAAATTAATGTTTTCAGAAAAGAGCTAAGACAGCCCAGCTATTACAGAGGGGCTAGCAGAAGCAGGTGGGGGAAATCGGGATGCGACGTAGGCAAACGGACAGTACCTGTGCGAAAATATGATTCAATATGGAAAGCTCTTTCGTCTTTGGAAAACGCGAACATATTTCTGGAACGTACTATATTCAGTAACTCAGTACTGGTTACTATCTGCGGTCTTGGTTCTGTGTGTAGTTGGAACTTCCTTAGTAGAAGGGGTGGGAGTGAAGTACATTCAAAAACTCAGGTACAATAAAAATTGAAGTAAAAATAAAATGATGTCCCTGTACAATAAATCTCAGGCTGCAGTGCAAGCCTTCGAGTCCCTCCTGCGTACAAGGAAAAAAAACTTGTTCTTAAATGACGATATTTTAAGGAGACCCGAACCTTCCTATCTTATGTTAAATTAATGACTTTAATACACCTTTTCTCAAAAACAATTGAGAGTGTAGTAATAGAATTTTTACAGCTTATTCCTGGCGATTTAACATTAATTTAACATGTGTTTTGGAAAAACATAGTTTAATCACCAAATTATAATTTCTTTTTCCATACGCTCTTCAGTACCGAATTTATATTTAAAAAAATGAAAAAAAAAATCGGTCAAAATCATTCTGGGGTTCCAAAAATCCCAAATCAAGTCTGCACAGAAAATCAATTTTTTGGGCAATTTTGACTCTTGGTGCCCCCAAATTTTAAATTCTAATTTATAATTCTGGTATAGAAATGTTGCAAAAGTGATACTCTTCATTTCTATGAAATTTAATTTTTCAAAATTTTCAAAAGTATCCAAGACACTGCAAGAAAATTAAAAGAAAATTATGTATAGTATACTCTACAACAGGACTGAAGAGGATACAATGCGAATTTTAGTATTATGTTTTATTTCTCAGGAATAACCCCTTTATATACTTAAATTTAAAAAAATGTCTGTGTCAAGTTATGCACTGAGCTGTAATGAAAAAAAAAATGGTTTATTTAACGACGCTCGCAACTACCGAGGTTGTATCAGCGTCGCCGGTGTGCCGGAATTTTGTCCTTTTGTCCCTAAGAGTTCTTTTACATGCCAGTAAATCTACTAACATGAGCCTGTCGCATTTAAGCACACTTAAGCTGTAGGGGAGACTCGGCTAATTTCGCAATATTAAGAAGTAAATCTATCATATTTTTATCAAAATGTTTATTGAAAAATATTATCAAGGTATGTAGACATGGACGAAACCTTTCATTACCAAATATGATAAAGAGACCTATTAAAATGCAAATATATTTAGCTGTACATACATTACATTTGAAAAATATCAACTCGGGTAATTCCGCAACAGTGCGGATAAATCCGCAATGGGACTTGGCTAATTCCGCAGTAGAAAATAATTATGAAATACATTATGAAAGTAACATAAAAGGAACAATTTATATGTAACAATGCTCACTTTCTTCACAGCTGTGTAGCAAAACACGAAAAACAGGCAACTTTCGATGTTTCAATGTATTTCCGACAGAGGTGTCGACCAATATCCTTGATTATTTCTACAGCACTGCAGAGGACATGCCTCCTGTTGACAGCCTCTCAAAACTTACGTTCACGCTATTGTAAAGCCGCAGTAAAATCCTATATTCACTACTGCGGAGTTACCCGTACTGCGGAAATAGCCGAGTTTCCCCTAATGAATGTTCACTGAAAGTTTAAAGTAAACCTGACGGATGGAAACTGATAAACGTTGCAGTTTGTACGGAAAATATTAACTTTCGGAAAATTGCTTTCAAAATTGTTAGTAGGCCTACCTCCCAACTGCATATATGGCGGATTGTTACAAAAAACAGCTCTTTAGAAATGAGCAAGGTATGTTTCATATAGCATTGGAAAAAGGAAATTTCATAGAGTAAAATGCATTAAAAAACAAAAATGAAAATATTCATACTGCATACTTTTTCTTTGGTCACTATAACATAATACGTAAAAAAATCTTCTATTTGCATGAACTGTACACACCTAAGAAACATATTATTGCAAGAAAGCTGAAATTATGTGCAGGCTTTCACAACTCGTGTCGGCCTGGGTGGCGTAGTCGGTAAAGTGCTGGCTTTCTTTCTGTTTCGGGTTCGATTCTAGCCCAGGTCGATGGCATTTAAGTGTGCTTAAATGCGACAGGCTCATGTAGGACAAAGTTTCAGTACAACAGCGACGCTAATATAACTTCGGCAGTTGCAAACGTCGTTAAATAAACAATTTACATTTTTTACAAGTCAAGTAAGTTAAAAGTAGAGTATTAATGCGATATTGATATAAGAATTTCAAGTAGGCCCACCTTTACAGAAATTATAAATTTAATTAGTCTGATTTTTATAATCAAATGAAGGAAATTGTTTCATTATAACTAAATACAGAAACATTATTACAGTAATATATTTTAAAGATTATCTTATTAAGATATATCAGTAAAAATCAACGTTTTGCATAATATGTTTTGAAATGTCTGCACTTATACTAATATATTATACGAATTTAAAGATTTTTTTTCACATAGTATGTAAAGGTTTGTAAAAAAGAACATATATACCTGGAAGTTAATCTCACCCTATGAAGTATTTCTAAATTATCTTTTAAAAAGCTGTAGGCCTAGGCCTAACTATTACATCATATTATTGCTACAACTTCTTTTATATTTACAGTGGTAGGAGACACCAAATTATTTTTCTGAATATGAACTCCCCGAGAGTAAAAAGAACTCTAAAACCTCATAGATCTTATTATTATTATTATTATTATTATTATTATTATTATTATTATGATATATGATATGATATGATATGATATGATATGATATGATATGATATGATATGATATGATATGATATGATATGATATGATATGATATGCTATGATATGATATGATATGATATGATATGATATGATATGATATGATATGATATGATATGATATGATATTTTATTCGTCAACCAACTTTACAATTCATAGTTATGGTGGACCTTTACATTTTTGCTTTTCGATCCACCATCACTTTAATATCTACCCACATATCATTCCTGTTCTTTTATTATTATTATTATTATTATTATTATTGTTATTATTATTATTAACATTTTATCTCTTTTCTTCGCCATCATCTTGCCTAATTCTTATCGAATGTTTTGTAATAACATATTAATTTATTACGTATTTCCCTTTTAATTCATATCCCACAGTTCTAAATACACTGTTACCTTCCTACCTGTCCTCTTCTATTCTCTTTATATAACTAGACTGTCTCCATTGCTTTATCTTCTTTCCTATTACATATTTATTATTCTTATAATGTTTTGAGACATTTTTCCCACCATTCTTGCAGAAAGATCAGCTGGAGAGAATACTTTTGAAATCGAAGTAATTTTGATATATCAGTAGAGAAAAATAGTCAATAACACATTTTTTTTACAAAATATGTTAAGTATTAAAGCAACTGTCAAAATGTTACCGATCTCAAAGTTTGCCACGAACGTTTCTCGGGTTGAGGATCGCTCGTTCCCCTCTACCGAGAAATGCCGAGGAGAAAATTTCGGGCGCAGACTTTGTGGAACTCTGGTTTAAGGATGCCTAGACGTTGTTTGTCGTGTCCAAGAAAGAGACAGCGAAATATGTAGACATTGTTGGAACCACATCGTCCGCCGTGCCTGTTATGATTTGGGTGCTTACGTTGCATGTCCAACACCAGTTAGAGCCTGACTTCTATTTCAAGATTCGTTAGACGTAGCCCATTTCGCCAATTACACGAGCGGCTTTCATAGGATTGAATTTTCACTTGGAAATGATTTTTGTGCATACCGATCAATACTCGACTGACAAACTGCAGGCCCCATTTGATCTACTGATCCGTCATTAGAAGTTTAAGATGCCCCCCTCGCGGTACCGACCTCCTTCAAGAATTTTGATACATTGAGTGATGAATTCGCTAGTATTTACCATTATATTCTTGTTCGTGATACACTTTACAGTAATTTGTTCTTCCTTGATCAATCTCTCTTAATTTTCCTTTAAAATATGGAGTCTTTATTTATATTTGTTTCTTTTTTTAAGTAGGTTATTTTACGACGCTTTATCAACAGCTTAGTTTATTTAGCGTCTGAATGAGATGAAGGTGATAATGCCGGTGAAATGAGTCCGGGGTCCAACACCGAAAGTTACCCAGCATTTGCTCATATTGGGTTGAGGGAAAACCCCGGAAAAAACCTCAACCAGGTAACTTGCCCCGACCGGGATATATTTGTTTGCTTCCAAAGTTTCTCAAAGAATATCCGTAGGCCTATTCATGATTTTTCTCAAAATAATATATACAGAAATTTGTATAGGGTGATTCACGAGGATTTACCGTCCCTTACGGAGCTTATTTCCGAAGACATTCTGAGCAAAACATGTCATGTAAACATTTATCCTAATCTCAATATTTTCAGAATTACACTAATTTGAAATTATTTGTAAAATACCATTATTCTTGAGTTTTAAGGGTAAAAGAATTTTACAGATAAAGAATAAACTATTCAGGAATACCATTTCTTTAATTAGCTAATGTTCTGAAGCTCGAAATGTGTTGTGAATTTCATAGTTGCTTCGTAGAGATTTTTTTTTTCCATTTTTAACTAAAAATTACATTTTATTACGACTTTATCATAACAATTGTTACAAATCACGCCACTCTAGTAAGTTCTTTAAGACTGTACATTAGCATGCATAATTAAACTGTAAAGAATCAAATTCCTAAAGTCGTGTGACTTGTAACAATTTTTGTGATAAGTAAGTAACAATTATGTAATTCTTATTTAAAAGTTGAAAAACAAAATCTGTACAAAGCATTTAACAACACATTTTTAGCTTCAGAACACGAGCTAATTAAAGAAATGACACTTCTGATTTGTTCATCCTCTATTTGTAATACTTTTTTACACTTAAAACTGAAGAAAAAAGGTATTTTACTAACAACTTCAAATGAGTGTAACTCTGAAAATATTGAGATTAGGACACATGTTTATCTGGCATTTCTTTTGCTCGGAATGTCTTTGGAAATAAGCTCCCTAAGGGACGGTAAATCCTCGTGAATCACCCTGTTTACGTATAGATCTTGGATATCATGGATATTTCTTTAAAATCTACCATACCACTCTCAGTTTCATTTATCCTTCGTCATTCCGGGAATCAAAATTATACATGGAATACTAGCGGGGATGCAAGTGCACCCCAAAAGAAAAACATAACATCATAGTGTTTCTATTGTACTATATTCAAACAAGTCTGTTTTAATACATATAATTACATGTTAGTTTCCATATTAAATTGCTAATTGAAAGAATTTGAACATTTTAAAATTTGAATTTTAGTGCTTTCTCTCAGCGTAATTATTGAAAAATCATAAAAGGGGTTATGATGTTCTAAAGTGATACAAACCAGTATAAATACATAAAATAAAATGTAACACAAAGATCCAAACGTAATGGAACAATATTGTTTTCATAAAAACAATCTCCAATTTGAATTTTTGTAAGTTCAGACAGCACAATAGAATAGCATAGCAGCATCAAAATAGCTGATACAGAAAAGTGTTATGATATGATATGATATGATATGTATGATATGATGTGATGTGATGTGATATGATATGTATGATATGATGTGATGTGATGTGATATGATATATGATATGATGTGATGTGATATATGATATGATATGATATATGATATATGATATGATATGATATGATATGATATGATATGATATATGATATGATATATAATATGATATGATATATGATGTGATGTGATATGATATGATATGATATGATATGATATGATATGATATGATATGATATGATATATGATATGATATGATATGATATGATATGATATGATATGATATGATATGATATATGATATTTATGTTATAATATACGACGGAACAAAGCGCCATTTAGTCACTCGTAATGAGTGCACATCTGTACATAGTGTTGGACATTGTGCCACCGTCACATATTCTTTGACAGAGTACATGAGGGTAGGCCACCAAAGGGGAACAGAGAGGTAGAGCTTAAACTGAGAAGGATTCAATCCGGCATCGGAACTGGGATCCGGTGTGGCTTAGTAGATAAAGCATCAGCACGTAGAGCTAAAAACCCGGGTTCGAGTCCCGGTGCCGGAAAGAAATCTTTCGTTCTAACCATTCTTCTCCTTATGGTAATCCAGAATTCCTGCACGAAAATATCATATGTACTTCGATACTTCATTATAATAATAATAATAATGATAATAATAATAATAATAATAATAATAATAATAATAATAATCTTCCTGTTCAGTTTCAGCATTATTATTCTTTCTCCATGTACTTTTTCCAACACAACTTAATATTCAGGTATTTTGGGAAAATTTAACTTAAGCCTTTAAGTAGGGAAGAAAGAATTGCTTATTGTCCCTTTCGTTTTGTTATTCTATCTATTTTGTCAGTGCTGTAGTTTCATTTCGTTTATTTCTGTTGCGATTGTGGATTTCGGCGTTCTGCTATAAGGTAGCTATTGAATTCTTTCTGTAGTTCCTTTTGCCAGTGTGTTTTTTTACTGTAGGAAATCTTATGCTCTGAGTCAGACACATTTGTTCTCCACGAGAATCTGAAGATTTTTTTTAATTTTATTTTAGTGGGTTATTTTACGACGCTTTATCAACAGTTTAGGTTATCTAGCGTCTGAATGAGATGAAGATGATAATGCCGCTGAAATGAGTTCGGAGTCCAACACCGAAAGTTACCCAGCATTTGCTCATATTGGGTTGAGGGAAAACCCCGGAAAAAACCTCAACCAGGTAACTTGCCCCGACCGGGAATCGAACCCAAGCCACCTGGTTTCGCTGCTAGACGCGCTAACCGTTACTCCACAGGTGTGGACTCTGAAGATACTTGTAACACTCAATTATGTGTGATATGATCACAGACTGTCTCGAAGAAGGAAGTATGGCAAAAAATGTTAAATTTTGAAGCATCGCACTGGAAGTATACCTGACCTGTAGATACGTGTTTAAACTAGCAGGATGTAAATGCTAATTCTATACACTAATCTGTCAATTTGACAGCAGCTGCAGCCTGCGAGGTGATCGCTGCCGCTGGCCCGTTTGTCGACTTGTGCAAGTGTTTGACGTGAATTGACATCTTGCGCTAACGGAGAGCCCGCATTGAATAGAAGCTCTGCCGCTTTGTTACTTGTAGAAATCGCACAATAGTTGGGATGGATTAAATTGTTTCTAATTCCTCTCACTGCTCATTATGCGCTGCATTCACACCGATGATCTTCAGCTTTTCTATTTGTTTAATGTAAACAGATACTTTTTTTCAAGTCGCGAGTGTTGAAATATATTTGCTTTCATCTCAAGAGTCTGTTCTTAGAAACTTCTCTGTGAAGTGAAAACACATCGAGGATTGCCGACGTGTGCAACATAAAAGGATGAGCATTTCTCAGACGTATGTAAGAGAGTTGTTTGCTGTCCTTTGTCGGGAATCGAACCGGAAATGTTGAGACATTTGGCATACTTTTGCAGTAGAACTGACCGTATCTCTATAGGCTAAAGCTAAATGTGATTTCATCCAGCGCATATGTATGTACACAAAGTAGAATTACGTACGAAATTTGATACCTCCTAAAGTGATGTGGTGTCTATTACAATGAATTTCAAGTGTTTTCAATATTCTAAAGGAGAGGCAAAGAATAAACTCTTCAACAAGTTTTCTGATTTGACTAAAGCGTCTGACACTATACATCACTATTTTTCTGGACAAATTAAAATATTACTGTTGCATTCATTCATAGTTATCTCCCCAAGGACAGGTCTTTCACTGCAAACCTAGCATTCTCTAATATTCCCTCATTTCCACCTTCCTCTTAGTATCCGCATTAAATCCGTAGTTCACACCTGTGGAGTAACGGTTAGCGCGTCTGGCCGCGAAACCAGGTGGCCCGGGTTCGATTCCCGGTCGGGGCAAGTTACCGGTTGAGGTTTTTTCCGGGGTTTTCCCTCAACCCAATATGAGCAAATGCTGGGTAACTTTCGGTGCTGGACTCCGGACTCATTTCACCGGCGTTATCACCTTCATCTCATTCAGACGCTAAATAACCTGAGATGTTGATACAGCGTCTTAAAATAACCCAATAAAGTAAAAAAAAATAACTATTACTATATTATTTCCATAATAAACCAATATTTATCATTATTTATATACCTTCTCTGAGCATATAAATAAAAAGAAATATTGAAAATTTCTTATAATATGGTGCATGGAGCATTTTAGATCAAACGATATAAAGTTTTATAAAATTATTAATATTTACAGAACTATTGTACTTAGAAAGTTGAAACTTGGTATGTCCATTACTAATAACATACTTAGTATCTATGATCAATTTCAAACAAATCGGATAAATTTGTGGATTTTGAAATATTCACATCTGCCTCCCCTTAAAATATAACTGTTGCATTCATTCATCCATAGTTTTCTGTCCAAGGACAGGTCTTTCACTACAAACCTAGCATTCTCTAATATTCCCTCATTTCCACCTTCCTCTTAGTGTCCGCATACAATCCGTAGTCCACACCTGTGGAGTAACGGTTAGCGAGTCTGGCCGCGAAACCAGGTGGCCTGGGTTCGATTCCCGGTCGGGGCAAGTTACCGGTTGAGGTTATTTCCGGGGTTTTCCCTCAACCCAATATGAGCAAATGCTGGGTAACTTTCGGTGCTGGACTGGGGACTCATTTCACAGGCGTTATCACCTTCATCTCATTTAGACGCTAAATAACCTAAGATGTTGATAAAGCGTCGTAAAATAACCTACTACTAAACTAACTACAATCCGTATATTTTAATGTTGTCTATCATCTTATGTTCTCTTCTGCTCCGAAATTTTCTCCCGTTCACCATTCCTTCTAGTGCATCCTTCAGTATGAAATTTCTTCTTAGCCAGTGACCCAGCCATTTTTTTTCTCTTTATGTTAAATTTCATCATTAATCTTTCTTCATCCACTCTTTCTAGCACAGCTTCACTTTTTATTCCATCTGTCTATTTCACATGCGCCATTCTTCTCCATGTCCACATTTCAAATACTTTTAGTGGTTTCCCTTCACTCGGTCGTAATGTCAATATCTAGAATCGAATGAGACGGGAGTGGAACCAAAAGGAGTGAATTAATAGCTAGCATGTTTATTTACCTGTACCTCCATGTTAATTCTGAAAAACAATTGCTTTCGCTTGTTAACTTGGAAGTAAATAAAGTAACTATTTTTTAGCTGAAGTTAAGAAATGCATGGACAGGCCAGGCTGTACATTAAGATGACTGTAATATTTAACAGAAATGACTCAAGATTTATAATATTTAATTTGTTAACTAAAGTTCATTGAATGAGCAACTGCATTTCTGCTTCGTCCCCTAATGCCACACGCCACACAAAACACTTCACCAGTTGCGTCCTTGTTTATTTTTTCAGAGGTCCGCAGAAATGCTTCCTTTGCCACTTCTATCCGTATTTTTGACTTCCTGACAGCAGCTCATGTTACTACTTAATGTAGTACACTCCATGTATTTGAAGTTGTCTCCTTTTTCTACTGTATCATTTCGAATTCGCACGTTTTACCTCCTTTATTTTTCTTTCTATAACAGTGGTCTTCGTCTTGTTTGCATTTATCTTCACCCCATAATACTCTCTAATTTAGCTCCAGTAACATAAATCCTCCAAGTAGATATTGAAGAGGGAAGATGATAAAGGACATCCTTGTCGTACTCCTCTCCCTATTCCACTTTCCATCTCACTTACTCGTCTCATTTAAATATTAATGTATAAACTCCTCTTTTTTCCAATCTACACCAATTTTCTTCAGGATCCTTATGTTTATTCTAAACCACTCTGTCAAAATCCTTTTTCGTGTCCACAAATACTATACAGGATGTAACGATAATAGTGGGCATAAACTTCAGTTATGGATTCCTCATATGTAGAGAAGAAAAAAAGTTATATGAACATGGGTCCAGAAATGCCTGGTTGCCGCTCTGTAGGGGTTAGAAGGAGGATCATTGTGCACTACAGAACTTAGTTATTAGTTGATTAATGTTTCAGTCTGTTTACATTTGTTCACAGGAAATGTTCAAAATGTGCACCTTCTGCCTGAATACGGGCCGCAGTTCGTCGCACTGACGTCCGGACCTGCTCTCAAATTCCTGGCGTAGCACATATTGTCAGACAGTGTTGCTCAATTCGCAGGCAGACAGTTTCCACATCGTTCACAGGAGTCGAATACACAAGCGACTTCAAGTGGCCCCACAAGTAGAAATCCAGTGGGTTGAGATCTGGTGAACGTGGAGGCCAAGCAGTTGTTCCACCTTGTCCTATCCATCGGCCAGGAAATGTTACATTAAGATGTCTACGTACGTCCAGACTGAAATGTGTGCGAATTGAGCAATGCTGTCGGACAATACGTGCTATGCCAGGAATTTGGGAGGAGGTACGGACGTCAATGCGACCAACTGCGGCCTGTATTCTGGCAGGAGGTGGACATTTTGAACAGTTCCTGTAAATATATGTACACAGACTGAAACATTAATCAACTAATACCTAAGTAGTGTAGTGCATAATGATCCTTCTTGTAAGCCATATAACGCGGCAACCAGCCATTTCCGGACCCATGTTCATCATCATCATCATCATCACCATCATCATCATCATCATGATCAATATCAATAACAGTCTTGAATTAGGCCTCCTGGCCTGTTCCGCTTCCAGAAGAAAGTTGGTCTTTTCATTTCTTTCTTGGTCTTCCGATATCTCGTTTTCCATGAGGTGAATAGTCAAATAGTCTCTTGGGTAACCTATTGTTGGGCATTCTTAATACATGTTCATACGAGTTGTTGCGGTAAGTTTCTATGGTATCCGTAATGGCGGTGATATTCAATTCTGTTGGGATGTCAGCGTTCCTTTTATGGTCGTAAAGAGTATATCCTGCAAGAGATCTTAGCAATCGCATTTCAGCAGCTTCTATTCTTCGAAGTTGCTCTTTCGTTAATGACCATGTCTCTGATCCATATAATAATCCCGGGACTGCCATAACTTTATAGAATTTCAAAATTGTTTCTGATCGAACTTCCTTTAATAGAGTTGATTTGATTGTTCTTAACAGTTGCTGAAATTTGGCTAGTTTAATATCTACGTCCCTGAATTATATATAAGAAATATTGAAGCCAAGTTAGTTGAATGTGTTGACTTGTTCTATATAATTATTATTGATTGCAATTTTGGATCTTATATGGCACTTTCCTTGGAAGACCATGATTCTGGTTTTATTTATAGAGATTTCCAAATTACAATTTTTTGCTATCTTGTATAGTGTTGTATTGCTCTTTGTAAATTGTCTTCAGAATTTGCTAAAATTATCTGATCATCTGCGTAAAGTAACGTGTTAAGTGGAAAGTTGTCAATCATAAAATTTGTGAGCAATTCGTATTCCCAATTTTTAGTAATGTTATTTATATAAATATTAAATAAGGTGGGTGACATTGGGCAGCCTTGCTTTACTCCTTGATTTATTGTTCTAGCTTCCTTGCTTAAAGTGTTATTTACTTTTAATTTGATTTTAGTGTTTTTGTTCATATTCTTGATTGTGTAAATTAAATGTTGGGGTATTCCCATTTCAACTAAAACATCCCAAAGTTCATACAACCTTTTTTCTACTGTGCATATGAGGAATCCATAACTGAAGTTTTGCTCACTATTTTCGTTATATCTTATATATACATTTTTAATTATAAATATATATATTTTTCATATATCGTTGAATGTCTTCCTGGCTGTCGGTGTAAGTTAGTCATTTGTTATATTCTGCGGTAGGATTTATAAAACCCACAGAAAACCAATGAAATTACGTAATTATGAATTGATGTTCATACTGTCTTGATATTTGGTTATCTTGTTTTAAATGTTGTGCTGTATTTATTAATCTTTTCGAAACTCATACCGCCTTCCAGAAATAATTTCATTCTCTGCAACATGCCCTGCGTGTACCACTGCTACCTGCATGTCTGCTGGTTTGTAGTTTAACTGAGTCACATCCAAGTTGTTTAGAGACACCGCCAAATCTCTTTAGGTTAATAATAGCAAGTATTTTGAACTTCGTCATGACTGAACCTTCTACCTTCCATGTTTCTACAGATAATTAGCCTCACTTCTCACTGAGGGTGCCGCCACGGACTGTGATATCCTCGTTGTGGGCTCCTCTTCTTTTCTTTCCAATTAGCGTCTTTTGAATTGTAGAATTAGATTTTAAGTTTGTTCTCGTAATGTAGACACTTGAATAGGTTATTGCGTTATCAAGTAATGCGGAGATGTGTTTTGCAGTGATATGTCGTGTTAGACTTCCTTTCTGAAACACGAACAATATTAAGTGTTACGGGTTTCATACAGATTTCCTGTTGATAGTTCCGAAAGCGTAACAATTTATGCTTCCGGAAATGGGAGAGGATTTTAATTTCTTGAGGGGAAGATTAAAGATCTTAACTGACAAATACTGAAATTTTAATTTTTCTTTTTTTCACTATCTGAATATGTGAATCTTTCTGCTTAATTTAGTGTTTATTCTATTAAAATTTTCCATTATTAACCATACCGATATTATATGTATAGGTATATATAATACTAGCGCATTTTTATTCTTAAGGAAATATTTACTACTCCAAAAGAGTGTAGCTTACATATTTTCAAATCTAGATTTTTTTATTATCTGAATATATGGACATTTATGATTAATTTGGTGTTTAATTCATTATAATATTGGAATATTTACTGTTTTACATTATTTTTTACATAGTTCTATATTTATATTAAGTGAATGTTCACTTTAAGCGTTATTACTTCAAAACTAATTTTTCTAAAAAAAATATTATGTATACCTGCATGAAATTTTACCACATAATTCAGACTACTCTGACCTTGTGGATCCAATTCTGTTGAATTTTCGTTTTCATTATTGGTTATTTTACGAGGCTTTATCAACTTCTGTGGTTATCAAGCGTCTAAGTGAGATGAAGGTGATAATGCCAGCGAAATGAGACCAGAGCCCAGCGCCGAAAGTTTATTGTTTATTGTTAGTAAAATAACATGTACAAAAATACAGACTTAATTCTTCCCTGAAGGAATAAAAACTCATGCTCAGGGAGTTATCTAAACACATACTTAACACATATAAATTTAATTATTTGACACAAACTTGGTCAAGAAAAATGAAAACAGGGATTAAATTAACTTTAAAAAATACAATTTCAAATTTGAACACTTTAACTCATATATATATATATATAATATTATATAAGTTCTAATGTTTGTTTCGAAGGAGACTTGTCAGATTTGAGACTAGACTTTGAAGATCGTATGTTTTAATATAAGTTCAAACGTTCAAACGTTTGTTTCGAGGGAGACTTGTCAGGTTTGAAACTAGACTTGAAGATCGTATCTTTTAATATAAGTTCTAACGTTTGTTTCGAAGGAGACATCTCAGATTTGAGACTAGACTTTGAAGATCGTATCTTTTAATATAAGTTAAAACGTTCAAACGTTTGTTTCGAGGGAGACTTGTCAGGTTTGAAACTAGACTTGAAGATCGTATCTTTTAATATAAGTTCTAACGTTTGTTTCGAAGGAGACTTCTCAGATTTGAGACTAGACTTTGAAGATCGTATCTTTTAATATCAGTTCAAACGTTCAAACGTTTGTTTCGAGGGAGACTTGTCAGGTTTGAAACTAGACTTGAAGATCGTATCTTTTAATATAAGTTCTAACGTTTGTTTCGAAGGAGACTTGTCAGATTTGAGACTAGACTTTGAAGATCGTATCTTTTAATATAAGTTCTAACGTTTGTTTCGAAGGAGACTTGTCAGATTTGAGACTAGACTTTGAAGATCGTATCTTTTAATATAAGTTCTAACGTTTTTTTCGAAGGAGACTTGTCAGATTTGAGACTAGACTTTGAAGATAATATATTTTAATATAAGTTCTAACGTTTGTTTCGAAGGAGACTTGTCAGATTTGAGACTAGACTTTGAAGATCGTATTTTTAATATAAGTTCTGACGTTTTTTTCGAAGGAGACTTGTCAGATTTGAGACTAGACTTTGAAGATAATATATTTTGATATAAGTTCTAACGTTTGTTTCGAAGGAGACTTGTCAGATTTGAGACTAGACTTTGAAGATCGTATCTTTTAATATAAGTTCTAACGTTTGTTTCGAAGGAGACTTGTCAGATTTGAGACTAGACTTTGAAGATCGTATCTCACTTAAAAAAAAAATACTAAGGAAAGTAAAAGGGGATTCATAGAAACCCTGTAATTGCTTGGAATATTTTAGTTGTTGGTGGTTGTGTGATTGTGTGGGTTTGGATTGTTGTACGTTTGAATTGCATGGAATAAATTAAAGATCATGATCCATGTTGCATATCTTACCATTATATGGGATTACTTATGAATTAGTAAGGAATTTTCTCTTGTTTCTTCGCTTAAAATATAGCTGAATAAATAATTGTTAATCATTACATTTATTGCTTATTTATATATCAATACATTTCAAAAGTTATTCAATTTGATTCACTTATTATTCAAATGTTATAAATGCAAATACATGGAAGATAAAAGAAAACATAAAAGCACACTAAAGTAATAAAAACACGCACGTTTCTTTCCGTTAAAGTTCCAAGTAATTTAAGCTATATTGGGAATAGGCTATAATAAAATATGAGTTACATATCCAGTATCGAGTAATGAAATTGTGCGTTTATTTATCTTTTTGTAGTTATTTGTGGTTTGGAATAAAAATTATTTTTGAATTTTTTGGATTATTTTCTTGAGATCATGCACAAAAGATATACTGTTTTTTCAAGTGGCGTAAAAATAACTGACATTTCCAGAGAATGCAGTGTTTAAAATATGTGTTAAAATTTTGATTGCAATATCTTACATAGTTTCTGAGAAATACGATTTAGTAGATTCAAAAATACAAAAAAGGAATATCCGGGAGAATATAAGTTTAAGTAAGTTATAGCTAACTACCTAACAGAGAGGATAACTTACGACTTAAAAAAATTGAAATTTAAGTCACTTAGAATTCGAATAATGAAATTAAACTTCGCGTAACTATTTCTTTTAGACCAAAAGATTTTTTGGTGGGAAGATTAAAAAATGGTAAAAATGGGAAATTTTCAACACAACTCAGTAGTACATGCTCTTAGCGGAATAAAGTAAGGATTACAAGTTACTAGAAAATAGGTGGCCTTAATTGAACACGTTGTTCCTAATAACGCCAGTATACAAAGTTTTCCTATTTGAGTTGTAATTCTTCTCCAGTACATATCATCACCATTTCGTTGTGCTGTTTTTTATTTTTTTTTAATTTTATTGGGTTACTTTACGAAGCTGTATCAACATCTAGGCTATTTAGCGTCTGAATGATATGAAGATGATAATGCCGGTGAAATGAGTCCGGGGTCCAGCACCGAAAGTTACCCAACATTTGCTCGTATTGGGTTGAGGGAAAACCCCGGAAAAAACCTCAACCAGGTAACTTGCCCCTACCGGGCCACCTGGTTTCGCGGCCAGACGCGCTGACCGTTACTCCACAGGTGTGGACGTTGTGCTGTTTTCTAAAGATAAAATTTAAGTTTCTTTGTCATAATTTTTGTGTCTGTACATAAATTATTTACAGAAGCAACAGTGACTTAAGTGTTAAGGTGGCGTTATTTGGTACGTGTAACTTATAGCTAACTACCTAACAGAGAGGATAACTTACGACTTAAAAAATTGAAATTTAAGTCACTTAGAATTCGAATAATGAAATTAAACTTCGCATAACTATTTCTATTAGACCAAATGATTTGTTGGTGGGAAGATTAAAAAAATGGTAAAAATTGGAAATTTTCAACACAACTCAGTAGCGCATGCTCTTAGCGGAATGAAGTAAGGGCCACTAAGTTTTATAACTTCGTGGTGCATTATGTACAGAACTAATTAGTTGAACCAAAGCACAGGCGGAAATCGACATGCACAGTTTCGGACAATTTCAGCGCGAGCCGAAATCCCTGGTCTCAACGGGCAGTAATAGCTTCCCTGAATTTTCTCAGGGCTCTCCGGATTAGGTGCGAGAAAATCCCTGCAATACTGGAGCCTCGCTGACAATAGCAGATGTGCCAATATACCCGACGACACCTACGCCCCATTCACTTGGAAGCAATTACGGAACCGAACGAAATCCCAGGCAAGCCCCTCGAGTTGGGAGCGGCGCCCGGCGTCGTCGTCTTTGAGATTGGGACGCCCATTGTTGCGGCGAGGAGCGTGTACATCGCTGCGATTAACCTTATCTAAATTACCTCGTAATGAGATTAATAATATTTTGCGAGAGGCGGACGTCTGGATTGCGAACCGCGCGTCGCCGCGACGCGACGCTTCCGTCGCCGGCCGCGATCGCCCGCGTTGGCCTCGCCTACTCCGCAAGATGAGGAACAAACAGATGAGCAGGCGGTTGAACAAACGCTACATGCCTACCCGCCCGCTTCCCGGAATTGCATCACGTGTCGATTTGGCTGTTTGTATTTACTCAAGTCGCGTATTGATTTTTGCTGCGACTGAGTTGTCGAGTTAGTTTTTGCGTATTCTCGTTTATATTTATTTTTTTTTTTTGTGTTTTTGTTTGATGATTTCCTTATTTAGTTTCTTGACGTTTGTTTGCTGTCGTGAGTTATAATTACTTGTTATGGTGATAAGGTTGTATTGGCTTTCTTGCCGATGTTTGCTTGCGACTTTAGATAAACCTCATCCGGTGTAACCTGTGCCTCGCCTCCGCTACTTGTACATAAAGAAACACTCCTCATCGCAGCCAGTTCCTTAATTTTACCTTTTGCGGACACTTCTTTCCGAATTTCTCATGAAATCAACTCAAGAACATCAAAATATTTGTGTTTTCCAACCGTTTTTATTAAGCTAATATTTCTCCGAAGTCCCAAGCTATTTTAAGAGTTTAATGCATTTGGAAATGTTGCCACCTCATCGTAAAAAGATGTGTTAGATAAGTAAAAAGAACTAGGTAACAAAGTTGGGTCGAAATCAAAACACTTTTGAAAATGCGAAAATATAAAAAAAAATCACATGTAAAATATGCTAAATTAGTGCTGAAATTATTATCTGAGTGAGATTTTGGCTGACACATTGATTATCAGGCAGTATTACGCATCCCGATTTCCCCCACGTACCTGTTTTTTTCCTGGAAAAGGCTAATGTCTGGGCCATTAGGCCAGTCTAAGTTCTTTCTGAAAACATATTGAGTGCTATTCATAGACATTTCGCTAGCCCGCGCTACGAGCGTGCTAAACTAGCTCAGGCTATCGACTGGTTACTTGTCCAGGATTCATATCAATTCATATCTCTAACACTGGTTCATGAATACGAAAAACGTTAGTTCGATGATCATCCACCCGCGCTAAGAATGTCTATGAATACGACCCATCCTGTTTTTGAAATTGGACATATAGGCCTACGTAGTATGTCTTACTTACATATGGCTTTTAAGGAACGCGCAGGTTCATTGCCGCCTTCACATAAGCCCGCCATTGGGCCCTATCCTGTGCAAGATTAATCCAGTCTCTGTCATCATATCCCACCTCCATCAAATCCATTTTAATATTATTCTCCCGTCTACGTCTCGGCCTCCCCAAAGGTCTTTTTCCCCTCCGGTCTCCCAACTAACACACTATATGCATTTCTGGATTCGCCCATACGTGCTACATGCCCTGCCTATCTCAAACGTATGGATTTAATGTTCCTAATTATGTCAGGTGAAGAATAAAATGCGTGCAGTTCTGCATTGTGTAACTTTCTCCATTCTCCATCTTAGCCCCAAATATTTTCCTAAGAATCATATTTTCAAACACACTTAATCTCTGTTCCTCTCTCAAAGCGAGAGTCCAAGTTTGACAACCATACAGAACAACCGGTAATATAACGGTTTTATAAATTCTAACTTTCAGATTTTTTGACAGCAGACTATATGACAAAAGCTTCTCAACCGAATAATAACAGGCACTTCCCATATTTATTCTGCGTTTAATTTCCTCTCGAGTGTCATTTATATTTGTTAGTTGCGCCAAGATATTTGAATTTTTCCACTTCTTCGAAGGATAAGTCACCAATTATTATATATTCCATTTCGTACAATATTCTGATCACGAGACATAATCATGTACTTCGTTTTTTCGGGATTTACTTCCAACCCTATCACTTTACTTGCTTCAAGTAGAATTTCCGCATTTTCCCTAATCGTTTGTCGATTTTCTCCTAACATATTCAATAGCCTAGAAGCTAATAGAAATATTTCTTTTTCTGTACTGATATCGAATAAGTAGGAGGGACTGGAAAGTTCAGAATCATCCATATATGACGCTTCACTCACACCGCAAGCTCAACGGTATTTTCTTTTATACTCCTCTCACAGTTATGCACCACGAAATTGGCGTCCGATTCTAAAACATGTTTAGCGGGTAAATTTTTTATAAACAGCTTAAAAATGAATATAAGTACATCTTACCTGAGACATTCAAAATGTCCTCCTTTAATATATCTTTAACATCTCTGTAGATTATTCTGAAATACTCGATCAGTTTCTTCTTGAGGAATGTTCGAAATGTCTTTTCTGTTACTTTCTTTAATTTTTTTGCATAGCTGAAAGCTACAGGTGTTGTTCGCTGCAATATGCTACCCACCAATCTCAGACAATTAGAAGAAGAAACAATAACTTTCAGTACTCTGTTTATGTAACATTTTCAGTGTTCTCAAACAGTTACAAAGACAACAGCTTGCACTAAGTTACGCATGAATGAGTTTTCCCTTAAGTAGCCACAACTGCGATGAACTGCACGTATGCAATACCCAACAAATGCCCTTGAACTTAGGCGCGTAAGACAGGTGTACTGTACAACTCATGGCGTCATATACGAAGGATTCTGTAAAATATAATTATTTATTTATTTTGCTAATAATTGTAACATAAGATATAATATATACAGAAAAACATTAGCTCGCCCCTGAAAGAGTAGAACTCGTGCTCAGGGGCGGATTCCTGAATTGAAATTAATACAGTAGAACCTCTATTATCCGTGGTAATGAACGGCGTGGAGTGAACGGTTAATCGAAAAAATCGGATAATCCGTAACATATAAGGTTTTCATAAATTAACTGCATAATACAGTTTCATAATTTCCTCCGTGGTCTTGTGTTTTTAACATGCCAGGTAATGGGTCAGATGTTCACTAATTCAAGTCTGGTTTTCAATGACGGGTTTTTAAGAGCCAAGGAAACTCTTTATGACGACTATCTGTGGAAAGATAGGAATAGTACAGGTCTCATGTTGTAGATTTATATATTTATTACACTTTATATTTGTTTTTAATTAAATCGTACACAGTTGTAATTCCTATTTCGTATTCTGATTCGAGATGAACCACCGTTTCTCTTTTCTCAAACCACTCAATTACTTGCACTACTCGTATTTTTCGTAGCACAACTCCTTTTCTTTGACTTCTGTGGAAGGCATTTTGCAAAGAATTTAGACCTCTTTAAGAGTAGACCATACTGTATAAGAGTAAAAGTGTGTAAAAGACACTCTGTTGAAAAAATTCGTACTAATAAAATGTACAGTGCTTCATATTTTTCTGCAGCAAAAAGAAAAAAAAAAGAGCGCGAGAGAAAGACGGTCGAATAATCCACCAATCGGTTAATAGGGTGACGGAAAATCGGGGTTTTACTGTAAGTATATAATACAGTTTGTTTTATGTCTACTACACAATAAGAATATATAAATTTAAATTTACGATTTTTCAATTTTTATAAAATCCATATATAACTTTTTTAATTTAATACTACAACTATTAGAATTGACAAGATTAGGATATTTAAACATAAATTTCTTATATATATTCTTGGGCATAAATTACTAATATGATTAAATACTGTAGCAGTGTTGCATTTTTGTTCAAACAATCTTAAAGAATTCATACCTTTCGTTTCATAACTATTAGAATACAATTCAAAATTATTTTGATTTTTATGTATGAATTTTATTAATACAATATGATAAATTTGTCTTATGTTAAGAACATAAAGTCTAAAAATAATTTTTGAGATGAAAAATCAATAGGTTTATGAAGACATACTTTAATTATTTTCTTCTGTAATAAATAAAGTGGATTAAAATTGGATTTAAATACGCTACTCCATCCTATAATTCCATACATAATTACCGATTGAAATAAAGTTAACTGTATTGTGCGTAGTGAACTTATTGGCAAGTAATTCCTCAATAAAATAAAATAATATATTATATTACGTAATTTATTACAAAGGTAATTAAAGTGTTGGTTCCATTTTAAGTGATTGTCGAAAATTATGCCTAAATACTTAACTTCAGAGGACTCCTTAATAATCGGACATTTACAATGTATAAGACAATAATCAGAATTATGTAATTTAATACTTAATATAGATGTAGGAGGTTTGTTACACTTTTCAGATAATGAGAAAGGAATAATCATGGGTTTATTTTCGTTGATGGAAAGATAATTTATGTCAAACCATTTTCTTATTAATTTAAATCCATTATTTGAATTATGATATGCATCATACCAGGTTTTTCCGCCAAAAAGTAAAACTGTGCCATCTGCATAAGAATAATGAACACCATAAAATAAATCCTAACTTTAAGAGAAACGTTATCATACATACATATTCCTAAAGAAAGTGGATACATTACAATCTGCTTAGAGGTTTGGAACTTTTATCTTAATCCTGTAAGAATTTTGAATCAATGCTAGACGGAGTACCTGATATTTTGGTCAGCGTTACCCAAGTTTACCGTGTAAGAAGACTTCACATAACAGACAGAAAATAAAAAGAAACACACCCACCCAATTCTATGCGGGGAATCGAACTGGATCACTGGATTTCGAATCGGGTAACTAGAACTCGCGCCAAAATTTATTTCAGTTATTTTTTTCTTTCCACATCACATTACCGACAGTTTCAACAATCTTAGAGAGAGATAGCCTATTGTCTTTCTTTGGCTTCGGTGAACAGTCAAACAAAACTCCAAAGATTTTCATGAGATTTCTTCTTTATTTTCCGCACACTTCAGCTTCACAGAACGAAATAGATTCCGTATTATTTGAGCTTTGTGTTGAAGTAAAGATGTTACTGTAGAATGTAGAATGTTTTATTTTCGCTGACAGAGTTAAAGCCATAATGTTTTCTCGTCCACTCAACCAGCCTTAATCAATATAGTATTGAAATACATAATGCTGAGAGCACAAATAAATTGCGAACGATTTAAGTGAATAATAACCTTGATATATTTCAATTAATACTGCACATGTTAAAAGACAGAACATGAGAGATTCATGCACGATGAATAACATTTTAAATATGACCACTGCGAATGACAATACAATGATTTAAACGTTCTTTAAAATCGTCAATAATTATTTGGCACATGACTCAGTGAAGTTCTCCACGTTTCTCTTCCGCTCACAGATGGTTATAAAACTACTAAAACTATTTTAGCATAAACTCCCAAGCTTGCTTTGTGTTCTCCAACAATACCAGAAACAAATGACTAATACTTACTGGCTTTTAAGGAACCCGCAGGTTCATTGCCGCCCTCACATATGCCCGCCATCGGTCCCTATCCTGTGTAAGTTCAATCCAGTCTCTATCATCATATCCCACCTCCCTCAAATCCATTTTAATATTATCTTCCCATCTACGTCTCGGCCTCCCCAAAGGGCTTTTTCCCTCCGGCCTCCCAACTAACACACTATATGCATTTCTGGATTCGCCCATACGTGCTATATGCCCTGCTCATCTGTAACGTCTGGATTTAATGTTCCTAATTATGTCAGGTGAAGAATACAATGCGTGTAGTTCTGTGTTGTGTAACTTTCTCCATTCTCCTGTAACTTCATCCCTCTTAGGCCCAATATTTTCCTAAGCACCTTATTCTCAAACACCCTTAACAAATGACTAATAGCTTCTCAATATTAGCAAAATAAAATCGTTCACATTTTTTGGCGCTGTCTGTACATATTTAAATTATAAATATTTACAACACACTAAAGATTCAACGGCAATAGCCTTAAGTTTTAACTATCAGTAGCCTATATTTCGCTTATTTAATTTGATTTATGTACTAAGAGAAAAAGCATATGCGTAAAAGTAATCATTTATGAATCAGTATGACTTAATTCAGTCTATATGCCCTATATCAGGGATGCAAAACTGTGCTACAATTGTGGCACACGTCACAATCCTGAACACGTTACTCATCCCTTCCTTTTACCCCAGATGTCATTGGAGAGGGTAGTGGGAGAAGAGATATGTATTTAGTGTGCTTGCGGAAGGTCACAGATACGTAATTCAAGGCCGGGAGATTGTGGCCGGGTAACAGACTCTTTCTGCATGTTTCCAGGCCTCTCTTCCCCAGTTCTGCATCCTTGCTCTATATAGTCGAGTTAGCTAGTTAGTTAAATAATGTAAGTTAATGTAATACTGTTGTTTACTGCAAATATGCTATAGGAATATCAATTTAAATCATAATCATCATGATATATCAATATAACAAGAATAATATAAATGAAAGTTCGAGGTGAGAAACACGTACTTATAGTCACATTTTGTAAAATTTTCAAGAGAGCGTTTACAGACTTGCAGAACTAACAGTTTCTTCCCGTGTAAGTCTTCTCTTATTACGCTTATAATAAGAAACCCAGCAAGTTATTCCCCTGTATGATTAGGGGATCTTAAGGGGTTCGGTACAGCTTACAGCAGTAAAATTTTGGAAACATTCAACTTTTTTTCCCTCCATTACTATATCTTGTACAATAATGAAAATTGGTATTTGTAAAACACTGTTCTTCTGCTACATGAAAAAAATATTTTTACGATTTAAAAAAAGTATTTACATTTTTTTTTTTTCAAAATTCAGTTCACTGTGTAGTGGTGAAGCGTTTCCCACATAACTAAAATACTATCAGACATTCTATGTTGACATTTTTGTGTGTATTTATGCGTGTCATATCTATAATATGATGCAAGCTCACTTCTCTACTTTTGATAGATTGTCTGATAAAAAATAAATTCATTTAAAAAATGGTCATATATCAATATTTTCTTCTAACAAAGTAAAAAAAAAATATTATTTATTAAGGAATGTAGCTGAAAGAGCATGATACATTTTTTTTTCTGAAAATGTGTCCCCTTTTTATTCAGTATGCTCCATTGCAGTAATGCAATACTACACACATTTGTTGCTACACTATTTTTACGTTCTGTCTGAACTTAAAACGAAAACTAATAGTAAACTATTTGTAACAATAGTAGAGCTTTGACTATTTGCAATATTTACAAGGATGTAAAGTCAGCTGACTGAATACAGCTTATGAATTACTTATAATTATTAATACTAATGCTAATTTTAACTGGAGTAGTATTTTCTCTATTTACAATATAACACACTGCCTTGAAGTCTATTGACTTAATAAAGGTCGTGAATTGCTTATAATTATTTTAACATATCTAACTTGGATACTAATACTAATACTAATTTTAAGTAGGGTAGTATTTTCACTATTTACAATATTTACAGTGTTGTGCAATCTGTTGACTGAACAAAGTTTCTGAATTCCTTATAGTGTTTTAACAATAGTTTCTCATGTGACACTGGCCATCTATCTTGATTTCTATATATTCCCTTCTTCAGTATATCTCTTTGTTTATTCAATTTGACACACGAGTATATTAGGTGATATTGTAAACGTGTAAACATGAATTTCAGCAATAAAATGAAAGAGAGAGAAAATGAAAAATTTAACGAGTTTATGAGTTATGAGGGAAACGCTTCATCACTGCACACTGAACTGCTACCATTTTGAATTTTGAAAAAAATATATAAATAATTTTTTTAATCGCAAAAATATTTTTTTCATCTAGCAGAAGAACAGTGTTTTACACATACCAATTTTCATTGTTGTATAAGATACAGTAATGGAGGAAAAAATGTTGAATATTTCCAAAAATTTACTGCTGTCAGCTGTATCTAACCCCTTAAAGATCTCAACTTTAACTGTCAGGTTCAATTAAAACATAAAAATTACTAAATTTGGACTAAATGTGTTTTTTCCCTGGACCCTTCAAATTTAATGGTATTCAGCAGTGATATTTGAGGTTTTGTATTCTATGTAAATAAATTAATGGCAGGAAGAAAAAATTAATAATGATAATAATACAGCAATAATAATGATACTAATTTAGTAATAATAATAATAATAATAATAATAATATTAATAATAATAATAATAATAATAATAATAATAATAGGCAGATGCTAAATTCTCTTTAAGTAGCAAAATATTACTAATTTTTTATTAAACAGTAATTAATCTGTTAAGGAAGAATTTACATAATTTTATTCTAGATGAATTCATTGTCCTACAGCCTATTATTTCACTCCGAAGCGAGTTCCAATTTCTAGCAACTGAGACTGCATAGGATGAAAAATAAAAAGATACGTCGTATAATCTTCTCAAAGACTTAATAATAATAATAATAATAATAATAATAATAATAATAATAATAGGCAGATGCTAAATTATCTTTAAGTAGCAAAATATTACTAATTTTTATTAAACAGTAATTAATCTGTTAAGGAAGAATTTGCATAATTTTATTCTAAATGAATTCATTGTCCTACAGCCTATTACTTCACTCCGAAGCGAGTTCCAATTTCTAGCAACTGAGACTGCATACGATGAAAAATATAAAGATGTGTCGTGACATGGTATAATCTTCTCAAAGACTATACCAATACTTAAGTATTACGTCATGCGTATTTGACAGTGGCGAACTACATACACGAGGAGATTTCTGAAGCTGCAGATTGCGTTCTGACAAGTCCTTGTGATAGACTGTCTCGCTCTAGAGTTTCGCGGGCATTATTAAGTAGTTAGCCGAGCATTCTGTGTTCTATTTATGACAGGTATAGTGAACTGTCTAATGCTCTGCCCTCTTCCACGAATAGGCGTGCTGGAGTACGATGGTCCATTGTCATTCGTTCCAAGGACTCCGAAATCCAAATCGCTTTACAACAGTTTATTAGGTTGAATGAATGAGGTCAAAAATATTGCCTTGCACCCCTAAAAGAGAATGTTTGAGTCTGAATTTCTTGGTAGTCTAAATTACGTTCAGGTTAGAAAGAAATGTGTGTTACGAAAGTGACATATTTTCTTCCGTTCCTGTGAAGTAATCAGAAAACAGCATAAAGTACGGACACGTCCCCATATACTCGGCGTAGTTTGCAAATGCGATTCTTTTACGTCTCACTTAATTGTGGACAATATTAGATCTACATTTATCTTCATGAAAAAAATTTAGTATTGTTTACAATAAATTCCTTCCCACTTTTCCCAGACTTAGAACTACAATATTAAGGTGATTAAAAATGCTTTTGCAGTAATACTTTTCTCTCGTAAGTTGCTTTTCTTAAATTTTGGGTTTGTATGACACGGCTTTCACAAATTCAATCCTAGTACACGCATTATTGACACATCCTATTGTATCGTCGTTGTTCCTGCAATAACTCCTATATGACATATTTATCGATTTTCAGATTTTTGCCCTATTAAATAACTTAAATAGTGATACAGCAAATAATAAAATCTCCTATATGTAATTATATTTCTTAGTTTCGAATATGTAAGAATTCACAGTCTCCTATGTATGGCTGCCATAGGATGAATAAATGTGTTTTTTCTTCCTACTGAAAACTTTTGTATTTTTCACTCACGAGTTATTGCAGGAACAACGACGATAGACAGACTGAAAGTGGCATAACTGTGCACATTGAAGGAAGCAATAGAATATATTAAAATAGAAAAAACCTGTCATGCATTTTGTAGGCCATAGCACATATCAAAGTAAATATAAAATCCTATTAGGCATTTCGTAGGCAATAGAATATATTAAAATAAAAATAAAACCCTATTATGCTTTTTGTATGTAATAGAATATATTAAAATAAAAATAAAACCCTATTATGCTTTTTGTATGTAATAGAATATATTAAAATAAAAATAAAACCCTATTATGCTTTTTGTATGTAATAGAATATATTAAAATAAAAATAAAACCCTATTATGCTTTTTGTATGTAATAGAATATATTAAAATAAAAATAAAACCCTATTATGCTTTTTGTGTGTAATAGAATATATTAAAATAAAAATAAAACCCTATTATGCTTTTTGTCTGTAATAGAATATATTAAAATAAAAATAAAACCCTATTATGCTTTTTGTATGTAATAGAATATATTAAAATAAAAATAAAACCCTATTATGCTTTTTGTATGTAATAGAATATATTAAAATAAAAATAAAACCCTATTATGCTCTTTGTGTGTAATAGAATATATTAAAATAAAAATAAAACCCTATTATGCTTTTTGTATGTAATAGAATATATTGAAATAAATGAATAAAAAGTCTATTCTGCGTTTTGTAATAAAGTGCATGATTAGTCAAAAAAATTAGGCTGAATATCTGTGTAGTTTGGCAACGGCGCATCGCCGGCTCACCTACTAATACACACACGAGCTGAGGTCTGAATAGCAGCGTTCCATCCTCACAGCAGTAGAGTTGCCAAACTTCCTAATGGCAGGAAATAACGGTATGTGTTAACCTTTTTAATTTGCAAGAAAACTGATCACTTTATTTGAAAATTGCGAAGGGATAAATCGTTAATTATCAGTTTCTCTAATGATAAGAGTAAAAATCAGAATCTTACATATAACAGTTATCGAGTGAAACGTAGTTAACATTTAGGGGAATATTATTTTCTTGTGAGAAAAAATATTCTATTGGGACTAATTTAGTATTACAATATATTTCGATATGTCATATCATATCATATCATATATCGTATTGTATCGTATCGTACCGTAACGTACCGTACTGTACCATAGCATTCCATACCAAACCATCTATCGTATCGTATTGTATCGTATCGTATCATATCGTACCGTATTATATATCATATATCATATATCGTATTGTATCTCGTATCGTATCGTACCGTACCGTAACGTACCGTACTGTATCATACCATTCCATACCAAACCATCTATCGTATCGTATTGTATCGTATCGTATCATATCGTACCGTATTATATATGATATCATATATCATATCATATCATATCATATCATATCATATCATATCATATCATATCATATCATCATATCATATCATATATCATATCATATATCGTATCGTATCTCGTATTGTATCGTATCGTACCGTAACGTACCGTACTGTACCATACCATTCCATACCAAACCATCTATCGTATCGTATTGTATCGTATCGTATCATATCGTACCGTATTATATATCATATCATATATCATATCATATATCGTATCGTATCTCGTATCGTATCGTACCGTAACGTACCGTACTGTACCATACCATTCCATACCAAACCATCTATCGTATCGTATTGTATCGTATCGTATCGTATCGTATCATATCGTACCGTATTATATATCATATATATCATATCATGTCATATCATATCATATCATATATCGTATCGTATCTCGTATCGTATCGTACCGTAACGTACCGTACTGTACCATACCATTCCATACCAAACCATCTATCGTATCGTATTGTATCGTATCGTATCATATCGTACCGTATTATATATGATATATATCATATCATATATCATATCATATCATATCATATCATATCATATCATATATTGTATCGTATCTCGTATCGTATCGTACCGTAACGTACCGTACTGTACCGTACCATTCCATACCAAACCATCTATCGTATCGTATCATATCGTACCGTATTATATATGATATCATATATCATATCATATATCATATCATATCATATATCATATCATATCATATCATATCATATCATATATCGTATCGTATCTCGTATCGTATCGTATCGTAACGTACCATACCATTCCATACCATACATCTATAGTATCGTATTGTTTCGTATCGTATCATATCGTATCGTATTATATATCATATCATATATCATATATCATGTCATCATATATCATATCATATCATCATGTCATATAATATATCGTACCGTACCATTGCATACAATACCATGTATCGTATCATATCATATATCATACCATATCATATATCATCTCATCATATCATATCATATCATATCATATCATATCATATCATGTCATGTCATGTCATGTCATATCATATCATATATCGTATCATATCATATCATGTCATATATCATATCATATCATATATCGTACCGTACCGTACCATTCCATACCATACCATGTATCGTATCGTATCGTATCATATATCATATCATATATCATACCATATATCATATATATCATCATATCATATATCATGCCATATCGTATCATATCATATTAATATCATATCATATTATATCATGTCATCATATATCATATCATAGTCGGCCTAGGTAGCGCAGACGATACAGCGCAGATCTTCTGTGCTCGAGGTTGCGTGTTCGATCCCGGCCCAGGTTCATGGTATTTAAATGTGCTTAAATGCAACAGGCTCATATCAGTAGAGTTAATGGCATGTAAAACAAGTCCTGCGGGACAAAATTCTGGCACACTGCCGACGCTGATATAACTTCGGCAGTTGCGAGCGTCTTTAAGTAAACCATAATTTTTGTCTTATATCATACCATATATCATATATATATCATACCATATCATATATCATATAATATCATATATATCATATATATCATATCATATATCATATCATATCATATCATATCATATCATATCATATCATATCATATCATATCATATCATATCATATCATATCATATCATATCATATCACATCATATCATATCATATCATATCATATATCATATCATATGATGTTATATCATATATCATATTATATCGTATCCTATCATATAGTGGGTGTTTAAAAATACATGACAAAATTTCAGTTTTGGATTCCCCAGAATTATAAATTTGTGCCAATTTAAAACTGAATTGTCTATATTTTTATAATGGTGTAAAAAATAATTTATCACCATTAATAAATACCAGATCTTCAGAGAAATATAAGTAATCAGACTGAGGTAAATTTGAAAATATTCTTTTTTATGAAATTCAGTATTAAGTTTCATAAAATGTATTTATTATTTTTTTTCAATTAGTAGGATATAAATTCTATGAATAACCTTATTTATTTTAATAAAAATGACAATAAATTTGGAAATGATGAAAATGCCGTTTTCTCGAATTTTTCTTTAAAGAAACCGGGAATTTTCCTAATTTTTTCAAATACCCATATGACAACCATCTGTATAAAACATGGTTTATATTTTAAAAACCCTATGTCAACTTAATCATTTTCGTTTAAGATTAATCAGTTCCAGATAACAAGATATAACACCGGTCTCACACCATTTCTACGAAATTTCAAGTAATGTAAGATGGGTAAGTCAAGAAGAGATGGGTCAAAATCATCTTCAGCCTTTTCCTCTAAACCTACGGTGTGTGAGAAATGTTGAAGATTAAAAGAGATAATGACTTTATTGCCAAGAACTTAGCATTAGTTAACAACATAGTTTAAAAACGCACTGTTTCATGGCAGTGTTAAAACTGGTAAAAACGGTTAAAACAATTTAAAAAACATGTTATTCTATTTTAAAAAATAAAACCGTTCTTTTTCCAACCTTCAAAATAAACAATTCTTGAAAATTTCAGCTTTCTAGATTAAATAGAAGCTGAGAAATGGTTTATTTTCTATGGAAAAATTAACTTACGGAAAAAGTGCGTTAAAATAAGACATACATATGCTTCAATCCTTCTTCATAAAAAACGAAAAGTGAAATGTATAATGTTATGATCATGGTACTAGTATAATTATATCTGTTATACCATTTCAAAGGGGAAAAATCAAAGAATAAATCGAAAATATAATTATGGGTATATGTATATTTAATTTTCTGTCCAAAATCCAAAAATTTATGGAAAATACCCGTTAAAATTAAAAGTTTGTACACACCTTCTCAGAAAATCGAAAAATTAAAATGAATACAATTTGTGTATAGTTACAGTGTGAAATACCATGTTAAAGAAGGAAAACCAAATAATATATTGGGGAAAAAAATTCACCCAAAATTTATTTTCATTCCCACTTAAAATACCTAAAATTGCAGTTAAATCACATTAAGGGGACACTCAACTTAAAAATTGCAGAAAAAGTGTCATAGAAATGAAAAATTAAATGTCTACACTAATTTACGTGACAGAACTAAATCAATGAGCAGAATTCTTCCCCTATTCATTGAGAAGTCACAGTCAAATGCACAAAGCCAAAAAATAAAAAAATTGTAATTAAAAGTGATATTTCAATTAATGATTGATTAAAAATGGAAATATTTTTCATTTTGAAAAGTATTGGATCTCAGCTCATTAGAACCAATACTTTTAAAAATAAAAAAAATATTTCAATTTTTAATCAATCATTAATTGAAATATCACTTTTAATTATCATTTTTTATTTATTGGCTTTGTGCATTTGACTGTGACTTCTCAATGAATAGGGGAAGAATTCTGTGTATTGAATTTAGTTCTGTCACGTAAATTAGTGTAGAATAGTAATATACGTTACAAGAGCGGTATGTTGACGTTTTCATGGTCGAGGAAAATATTGAAAAAGCGAAACGTAGTTGAGCTTTTTTAATTTCCGAGAACATGAAAAAAAAAAATACCGCTCGTGTATGGTACATTATTTTGTGCGAAGATCATTTATTACATACCTGAAAGAGGAATTTCTAATTAGTTGCAATGAAATCTCCATGTTGGTTTCTGTTTAATGACGGCAACTCCGGAAAACCAAAATATCTTTCTTCAACATTGTTGCTATAAAATGTTTTCTGTGTTTACTATACTCCAGCAGGCCGTGATATACGTCTGTCTTTTTTTTCCCCCAGTCTATAAATGCGAATTTAAAACAAACGGTAAGTTTATGTAATGATTTATTTTTCATTTTAATATTTTAACAATATTATTTATATAACATATTGCAGTAATAACATCGGCATCTGGAATCTTGTTGATATTTTCACGGCTTCCTTAATGTTACTTGTATCAGGAATGCAATAAGTTTCGTGGGATAGTAGACTTTACTTAATTTTTGCAAATATTTAAAAACAATAATTAACATTGCAATTTAGGTGAAATTGCAGTGGTAAGTTTCCAATTTATAATTATTACTATGTTAAACGTATCTAAAAATAATATGTTAAAAGCCTAAAGCAGTAAAATTAATGTCGCGCTTAAGCGGTAAGAAAAGGGAAATTGTTATGTGTGTTACGTTGGGAATACTGAATGTGGTATTTCACACTTACCGCGTATTGGTTCTGTGCGGAAAACAAGCAAATACGCACGATCTCGCACAAATTTAATTTTTCATTTTATGACACTTTTTCTCCAATTTTTAAATTGAGTGTCCCCTTAAATTTAAAGCATTAGAAGTATTATTCCCGATATATGACACTTGTTATTTATTAAGCTGATTAATATAATAATTTTGTTTACAGTAGCTTACACATTAATAATGTGTAGATAATAAAGTGTGTTCTACTTTCATTTTGTTCCCTTCTCTACTGGCTTACGACGAAGTGAAAACCCGTGCAATATTGTTCTAACTGAACTCAATTACTAGGTATAAGTTGGCGTAGTGTAACATAGCTGTGTGTACTAGATACGTTGCCCACAGGAAACAATAAATTGAACTAAAAAGGGGAACTTTATACACAATTTCTAAACCGCTTAAAAATAGGATTATCTCTGCTCTCCCCTCGACCGCCAGCACACCTTGCATTCAGCAGGAATACATCACGCGCAGATGAAGAGTAAGCTGGCTCTGTTATGTAGTTATTTCCAGTGCCAGTTTCTTGATCTAACGATTCTCTAATTATACAGCGTGTTGGGAAACAATATTTGTGCGAGATCGTGCGTATTTGCTTGCTTTCCGCACAAAACCAATACGCGGTAAGTGTGAAATACCACATTCAGTATTCCCAACGTAACACACATAAGAATTTCCCTTTTCTTACCGCTTAAGCGCCATATTCATTTTACTGCTTTAGGCTTTTAACATATTATTTTTAGAGGCGTTTAACATAGTAATAATTATAAATTGGAAACTTCCCAGTGCAATTTAGGTGAAATTGCACTGTTAATTATTTTGTGCGAGATCGTGCGTATTTGCTTGTTTTCCGCACAAAACCAATACGCGGTAAGTGTGAAATACCACATTCAGTATTCCCAACGTAACACACATAACAATTTCCCTCTTCTTACCGCTTGAGCGCGACATTCATTTTACTGCTTTAGGCTTTTAACATATTATTTTTAGATACGTTTAACATAGTAATAATTATAAATTGGAAACTTACCACTGCAATTTCACCTAAATTGCACTGTTAATTATTTTGTGCGAGATCGTGCGTATTTGCTTGTTTTCCGCACAGAACCAATACGCGGTACGTGTGAAATAACACATTCAATATTCCCAACGTAACACACGTAACAATTTCCCTCTTCTTACCGCTTAAGCGCGACATTCATTTTACTGCTTTAGGCTTTTAACATATTCTTTTAGAGACGTTTAACATATTAATAATTATAAATTGGAAATTTACCACTGCAATTTCACCTAAATTGCAATGTTAATTATTGTTTTTAAATATTTGCAAAAATTAAGTAAAGTCTACTACTCCACGAAACTTATTGCATTACTGATACAAGTAACATTAAGGAAGGCGTGAAAAAATCAACTAGATTCCAGTTGCCGATGTTATTACTGCAATATGTTATATAAATAAAATTGTTAAAATATTACTTACTTACTTACAAATGGCTTTTAAGGAACCCGAAGGTTCATTGCCGCCCTCACATAAGCCCGCCAGCGGTCCCTATCCTGTGCATGATTAATCCAGTCTCTATCATCATACCCCACCTCCCTCAAATCCATTTTAATATTATCCTCCCATCTACGTCTCGGCCTCCCTAAAGGTCTTTTTCCCTCCGGTCTCCCAACTAACACTCTATATGCATTTCTGGATTCGCCCATACGTGCTACATGCCCTGCCCATCTCAAACGTCTGGATTTAATGTTCCTAATTATGTCAGGTGAAGAATACAATGCGTGCAGTTCTGTGTTGTGTAACTTTCTCCATTCTCCTGTAACTTCATCCCGCTTACCCCCAAATATTTTCCTTAGCACCTTATTCTCAAACACCCTGAACCTATGTTCCTCTCTCAGAGTGAGAGTTCAAGTTTCACAACCATATAGAAGAACTGGTAATATAACTGTTTTATAAATTCTAACTTTCAGATTTTTCGACAGCAGACTGGATGATAAGAGCTTCTCAACCGAATAATAACACGCATTTCCCATATTTATTCTGCGTTTAATTTCCTCCCGAATGTCATTTATATTTGTTACTGTTGCTCCAAGATATTTTAATTTTTCCACCTCTTCGAAGGATAAATCTCAAATTTTTATATTTCCATTTCGTACAATATTCTGGTCACGAGACATATTCATATACTTTGTCTTTTCGGGATTTACTTCCAAACCGATCGCTCTACTTGCTTCAAGTAAAATTTCCGTGTTTTCCCTAATCGTTCGTGTATTTTCTCCTAACATATTCACGTCATCCGCATAGACAAGAAGCTGATGTAACCCGTTCAATTCCAAACCCTGCCTGTTATCCTGAACTTTCCTAATGGCATATTCTAGAGCGAAGTTAAAAAGTAAAGGTGATAGTGCATCTCCCTGCTTTAGCCCGCAGTGAATTGGAAAAGCATCGGATAGAAACTGACCTATACGGACTCTGCTGTATGTTTCACTGAGACACATTTTAATTAATCGAACTAGTTTCTTGGGAATACCAAATTCAATAAGAATATCATATAATACTTCCCTCTTAACCGAGTCATAAGCCTTTTTGAAATCTATGAATAACTGATGTACTGTACCCTTATACTCCCATTTTTTCTCCATTATCTGTCGAATACAAAAAATCTGATCAATAGTCGATCTATTACGCCGAAAACCGCACTGATGATCCCCAATAATTTTATCTACGTACGGAGTTAATCTTCTCAAAAGAATATTGGACAAAATTTTGTACGACGTCAGTTAAAATATTAAAATGGAAAATAAATCATTACATAACCTTACCGTTTGTTTTAAGTTCGCATTTATAGACTGGGGAAAAAAAAAGACAGACGTATATTACGGCCTGCTGGAATATAGTAAACACAGAAAACATTTTATAGCAACAATGTTGAAGATAGATATATTTGTTTTCCAAAGTTGCCGTCATTGAACAGAAACCAAGATGGAGATTTCATTGCAACTAATTAGAAATCCCTCTTTCAGGTATGTAATAAACGATCTTCGCACAAAATAATGTACGATACACGAGCGGTATGTTTGTTTTCAATCTTTTCCTCGAACATGAAAACGTCAACATACCGCTCTTGTAACGCATAATACTATTATACATCATTAATAAGAAATATATACAGAGGAATAAAAATATATCTACTTTATTAACAGAAATTGTAATAACAGATTTAACTGAAAATACGCTTGTAGCCCAATGTATCTCGTAAGAAATATTGAGTCAGATTTGGAGCTCTAAATATTTTGAACTAATATATAAATCTTGAATATTGAGCTTTGCTGCATGCTCAGTAATAATAATAATAATAATAATAATAATAATAATAATAATAATAATAATAATAATAATAATAATAATAATAATAGGAACAAATCCAAGAAAGTTCATTTGTGGACTGTTTTCGAGGTTCTTTCAGTGTTTACCAAATGTTGATAGCCTCCTATGATGATAAACTTTGTATACAGAAGATGGATATTTGCGTGCGTAGATACAGTACACAATTACAAAAATTCGTGCACACATACATATATACGGTCCACACATGTGGAGTAAAGGTTAGCGTCTCTGGCCGCGAAACCAGGTGGCCCGGGTTCGATTCCCGGTCGGGGAAAGTTACCAGGTTGAGGTTTTTTCCGGTGTTTTCCCTCAACCCATTATGAGCAAATGCTGGGTAACTATCGATGCTGGACCCCGGACTCATTTTACTTGCATTATCACCTTCATCTCATTCAGACGCTAAATAACCTAAGATTTATTTATTTATTTTTATTTAATTAACTAGCTAGCTAGTGAGTACAAATTAAATTTATAAAACCGTAAGAGCCAGGCTCGTGTACGGTGTGGTCTTAGTCAATAATATAACATAAAATTTACAAGGACAGTTTACTAAATACAGTAAGTAATTTAATTCAAACCAATAAATAGAACACAAGAGCAAGAATAAAGAAGAAAAAGAGAGAAAAATACACATTTAATATAAATTGGCCCGGGTTCGATTCCCGGTCGGGGAAATTTACCTGGTTGAGTTTTTTTCCGGTGTTTTCCCTCAACCCATTATGAGCAAATGCTGGGTAAGTATCGGTGCTGGACCCCGGACTCATTTTACCTGCATTATCACCTTCATCTCATTCAGACGCTAAATAACCTAAGATTTATTTATTTATTTTTATTTATTTAACTAGCTAGCTAGTGAGTACAAATTAAATTTATAAAACCGTAAGAGCCAGGCTCGTGTACGGTGTGGTCTTAGTCAATAATATAACATAAAATTTACAAGGACAGTTTACTAAATACAGTAAGTAACTTAATTCAAACCAATAAATAGAACACAAGAGCAAGAATAAAGAAGAAAAAGAGAGAAAAATACACATTTAATATAAATTGACAATCCGACAGAAGCCAATGATATTCAATAAAAACATGAATATAGTCGACAGAAACAAAAGGTAAAAAATACATTTGTTAATATTATATATCCTGGATAATTTTACAAATTTCTTTTTTAAAAGCTTCAATGTTAAAATATTTCAAATTTGGAAAATGGTTTGTAATTTTATTGTAAAGTCTTGGGCCGAAACTAGCACCATGTTTTAAGAGCTGCACTTGTATGACATTTAGGCTCAAGATGTTGATAAAGCGTCGTAATATAACCTACTGAAATAAAATACATACATACATACATACATACATACGTACATACATACATACATACATACATACATACATACGTACGTACATACGTACATGCATACATACATAATTGAAAAAAGGTAATAGTTTATTTACAAAATTAGGAGGCAATAACAGCTCAAAACATTTCTGATTTTATTATTTTTATCGTGCATGTATGGGGTAACAAAACATAGCTTTTGATTATTATGGTCCATTAATATTCTGTTTACAGTCATTCATTATCTCATGAAACCAAATGCTTGCGTGCGCCGAAACATATAGTAAGAACTTTTAATGGTGGGGGTAAGTGAGCTCGCTAGCTACAAGTACAGACGGATTATTTAGTCCTGACAGCTCAGTGACGCGAAAGAGGGGAAGTAATAGCAATAGTGGGGAGAGCTCCGGAGTAGAGATAAGGGCGAGCGGTCGGTAAAGGAATGCAGTACAGCTTAATTTTACTAGAAACATACCGCTCTACCTCACGCATGACGTTCGATCGCTCCGGAGGCAAGCGAGAGACTAACCCAAACCAGGTTGCCAATTCGATTCTTAAAAACCCGCTATGAAAACTGCAGAAACCGCTAAATTGCTATATTGGCAATGTAAAATGAAATTATTTTGCCGCTGTAAGTGCTAAAAATATCCGCTAAATCCCTAAGTAGTAATACAAATTTCATAAATTTTACCCGCTAAACTAACACCGAAAACCGCCAGATCTAGCGGGAAAAGCGCTGAATTGGCAACACTGACCCAAACACCCCTTGGTGTAACTAAATCGACTCGCCTTATCCAGGCGCACATCTGCGGCGACTGTCAGGACTAAATAATCGTACTGTACTTTGGAAGCGTAGCGAGGGAGAGAAACTTCTCAGTCCACTTTTCTTCTCCTAACGCGCAGGTATGTTTCACGAGATAACGAAATTCTTATAGTGTGATAAATACTATGCAGTAACAAAAATGTCACTCTTTATCAAACTCAATGTTTTTCACGGAACCACTCAATAGAAAGATATTGTAATACCCGGAGTAAAGACGCAGTTGGTGTCTCGGATAAAAAAATTTCTTTATTTTTAAATGACAAATTTTTGGTTTCATATAATTATGTAATTATGCCTTAGGCCTATACGTTGTTCTATAAGAGCTAAGAAAACAAACATGTCGAGCTGATCTTTGAAAGGTTTTTGGAATATATCACGAACCTGTTAGGAACGAGTAGGTGGCGTGGAGGAGGGACGTGAATAGATTCAGGTACGAATTGATCCTGTTGTCATCGACAATTTATTTTGGGAAGTATTGTATAACTGGATTAACTGTATATTCATAACTTTCAACTTGAGGCTTGATATGAGAGGATTGTTATGATGCGTGAAAAAAAGAAGCCTGCGGCATATTTTGGGAATGGAAAACAGCTCAATTCTAGATATTGGGCCGGAATTCAACTCAGGATGCCAACCTTTCAAAGAAACTACACTGAAAGTATTCCAAGAAATGTTACAATTCATTGTTATTTTATATTCGTCTAATGCTCTGAACCCAAGATGAAGTTCAGATCGCTTTTGATACCAGAGCTCGGCATTGGGACCTTCTAGTGAACGGCCCTGAGTAAGCAGTGAGGTTAAAGTTCAGGCGATAATTTTGTTTATTGTTTATTCAGTCGTAAACATTTATTTACAGCGTAAGCCCATTACTCAGTTGTATTTCGTTGTATTTAATTTTTCTTTTTAATCTGGATCTCATTCAAGGTCATTGACATTGGCACAATTATTTTCTTAAACAACGCTGCAAGCTCCTCGAAGTCGAGATAGTGATGTGACGTATGAAGAAAGTGAATTCAGAATTTCAGAGAAAAGTTTTTGTGAAAATCCTGTCCCCAGCAATCTAATATTTTCAAAAGAGGATAGAATCCCAGGCTTCTGAACTCGTCTGCTTAAAATTCCAGAAGACTCGTTTCGGATCTCGGAACAGAAGTGAAAATTTTTCTCCGCTCCATGAGAATTGTGTCTATTTTAAGTGTACTGTGTTGTCTCAAGCGTTAGGTCCGTATGCATAGTCAACCCCGAGCTAGCCTCAAGACTTTCCCAAGACTAAGTCAAGACTGGTTTCAATTTTCGTCTCCACAGTCGCGTACTCCGTCCAGTCTTTGTCTTGGGACAGTCCTGAGATTATGCTGAAAATATTTGCTTTGAAGACGGATGGTTTCATAATGTATGTCATCATTGCTGATCACGTGACCAGTGGCTTCTAATTATCATTGTTTCGTATTGTTATTGAAATACATTAAACTTGTAGCAAGATAATTTGGAATAGAGTTTCGTCTGTTGTCTAATTGAAGGGTTGAGAGCCATAGTGGGCCAAGCGCCATTCATTAAAAACGGAGAAATGAAATGAACGAACCTTGTGATATATTTGCTTTTCACTCTTGTGAGATTTTATGGGAACCTACCCCTTCGAGGGTAAACAAAAATGAAGAGTACAGGAGAAAAACATAAGTCTAAAATTATCGATTTTCTGTTTTAGATATCATGTAATAGCTCAGGTAGTACCAATTTGTGTGGTTTAACTGTACAGAATAAGAACCTCATTAGTTTAAAGAAATCTGAAGAAACTTTTAACTTGCTCTCCTATAAAAAGAGTGAAATGTGGCTTATCAAGTTTTTCCCCTATACTGTTCAATTTTTTTTTCTTATAGTAATTTAATATAAACTTCTAGTATTATATCTGTAAAAGAAATCTTAAGATACATCTATAAATTTGACCAAGATATGCATTAAAATATCCTGCTATGCCATACACAATACCAACCAGCAATCTGTAATTTATCGTATCGCTCATTATCTAAAAACCGTATTTTTCACAAATTTTTTCTATAAGTTTTTTTTAACAATTGCACGAAATTCTGCTTGACACTATTTCTTGGAAGGCTCAATACATTGTAGCTAAATATTTATGCTATTTTAACACAAATTTAGAAACATAAAACAAATGAAAATTTTCTTAAAAATTTAAATATACAAAGAAAAATATATTTTCTTCCTCTTGCAGTGCAGATATTCTTTTTAATATGTATGTTACCTTTAAGGCAAGAAGAAAATTACTACAAAATATTAAAGATCCTGAGAGTAATTTTTGAAGTGCAGTAAAGTGGTACAAATCATAAAATGAACATTTTGAAAATTCCAAATTCCAAAAACGTTTTATGTTGGTAAAATGTCTTCCTTTTAGACCGAAGAGTAATTTTCAGATATTAAGCATAAAACATTATCATCTTAAAATAGGGCATAAGGATATGGAGGAATAAAATTTATAAAACAAACATAGATAAAAGGTCTATGTAATCCCCTTAAAACAAACACTATATAGACAAATACAGTAACTGAACTTGCTAGTCATCTGGTCAGCGTGGCAAGAAGTTACTCTCTTATGACTAGAGCCCGGATGTTTAGGCATTTATAATAGTTAAAATAGGCAGGCAAAAAAAGGCAATAAAACGTAAAAAAGGCACAATAATCTTTGAAAAAGGCACTATACATATAAAAAAGGCACTGTACATATAAATGGTACTATACATTTAAAAAAGGCATAATATATTTTAGCAAAAAAATTTAAATTATATCAACGTAACTCACATATTTACTTCGTAGGTGACACATGTTGACTTATAAAATACATTCTTTCGTGATTAACTGTCTTTTCACAAACCTTACATAACAAAACTGTTCCATCGGTTGAAAACAGATGGGCACTAAATTCACTAACGTAAGCATGAAGTTTACTTTCCAGTGGTATACTGAATTTAATCATTCTAGCTAACAGATCTTATACTTTCTGTCACCCGATAATAACTGACTGTTCCTCACTCAAATTTCTTTCTCTTACAATAATAAACACGTGTAGCACAAAATTGTAACAGTAAGATTTGAAAATATGAAAGCAAACAATTGAAAATGCTACGCGACAACTTCTATGAGAACGAGCATAATATTTAAAATTATAAAGCTGGTTATTGGTACCATGAAAAACAAGACAATATGTGACTAGTTGCAGGAAATGGGACCTAAAGTCGGATTTTTCATTTTTTTGTTTTCTGTGGTTTCAAAACCAGGATGAAATACTGACCATTTAAAAAATCATGGTTCTAGGTGCTATAGTTTTAATATATTACTTATTGAATGTTGATATTACATTATGTACTTTTCGAGAAAAATGAAATTAAAATTTTCATTTGTTTTCTTAGCAACTATGAGAAAGTTTTAGATATTTAAGAAGCACTGTGTAAAACTACGTCCTAGTATAGTATGTAAAACAAAGCCTACAGGTAGCGCAAAATATCAAAACATATAAATGCAGTTTTTACATCGAAAATTCGTTATTTCATTCACCTGTAAAATTTCCTTTTACGACTTTAGGTTCCTTTTTGCGCAACTGGTCACATACTATATTTGTAACTGTCGATCATTATTCATATTACACCAATAGAATTAAAACACGATTATTAGCAGATTAAGCACCGAAATAAATTACTTTTATTTACTATTGTTAGTAAAGTTAGTCATTGTTTCAAATATTTAAATTTCATACACATTACAGTATAATCCCGATTATCCGTCACCCTATTAACCGATTGTCGAATTATCCGACTTTTTTTCTAGCTCCTATTTTCTTTTTGCTGCAGAAAAAATATGAAGTACTGTAAGATATGTTTCTACAGAAGATTATTACAAGCCTTTACTCTAACTACAAAGTGTGTAGTAGAAATGCTTCGCTGTCGACAACAAACATAATTACTTGTAAAATACTCACTACTTGCTTCCAAAGAAATTACCCTAAGAATTTCCACAAACTCGTGTACAATTTATTCAGTCCTTATTCCTACTAGGCCTATTCGAGTGGACGTACTGTATATCGTCTATGCAAATGTTTTTCACAGTTGTCAAAGAAAGCGTATTGTGTTAATTAAAAAAATAATTACAAATAATTGAAAAGTTTGGGAAAGAAGAAATTGTGGTTAATGCTACTTCAGAGTAGAAAATTGAAGTTACAACTGTACGCGGTTAAAAAATCCAGGATAAAAAGTATAAAGTACGTAAATCTACAACACGAGACTTCAAGTATTCCTATCTTTCCGCAGACAATCATCAAACATCAACCCTTGACCCTTAAGCACCCGTCGTTGACAACCGAACTTTTAAAATGAGCTCCTGATCCACTACATAGCACGTTAACACAAGACCACAAAGAAAATTACGAAATTGAGTGTTATGCACTTAATTTATAAACACATTTATGGTACGGATTATCCAATATTTTCGATTAACCGTTCAGTCTACCCCCTTCATTACGTCCACACCTGTGGAGTAACGGTCAGCGCGTCTGGGCGCAAAACCAGGTGGCCCGGGTTCGATTCCCGGTCGGGGCGAGTTACCTGGTTGAGTTTTTTTTCCGGGGTTTTTCCTCAACCCAATATGAGCAAATGCTGGGTAACTTTCGGTGCTGGACCCCGGACTCATTTCACCGACATTATCACCTTGATCTCATTCAGACGCTAAAAAACCTAAGCTGTTGATAAAGCGTCGTAAAATAACCTAGTAAAAAAAACTTCATTACCACGGATGATAGAGGTTCAACTGTACATTACAATTTTATTTTTATTTGTATTTTAGATTTTATTTAATAATAGCATATACATAAAAATTTACATTAAAATACCCAGAAAGAGCAAAGCTCGTGTTCGGGGACAGTTCCGTTACATAGATATACTGTACATACTTTGTAGAGAAAATACTTAAGAAAAAAGCTCACATAAAGATGATAATAAAATTAGTAAATAATAATACTAGTAATAACTGAGTGAAAAAAGAGACGATGTTGAGATTGATGGATTAATATTCAATTATTATTAGTAGTATAATTAGTGCAGGTCATGTTGATATAGTAACCAAGATAAAATAGAAAAATACACTGATGATAGAAATAAACTTGTTTTACAATATATGGTACATAATATAAATACAGGGAAGTCTGTCATATAAATGTTTTAATTCTGGATCTGAAAATTTCATTGCTTAAAGTAGTCAATTCTGGATGAAATTTTATTATCGAATTATATAGACGTGGGCCATAATTTGTACTGTTTAGTAAAGCAGCAGATGTGAAACATTTAGGTTCAACTAATTTAAGAATTTCATTTCGTCTTGTATTATGAGCATGTGGCTGAGCTACAAATTTCATTTTATTTTTATGATAGAATTTCATTAAAGAGTATTTATAAATTTGGTCAATTCTAAAAACATTCAATTCGGAATGGATCAAACTTGTTGGATAATTAATTAGAAAATTGCAAATAAACAAGAAATATTGCTTTAAAATGACAAAAAAGGTATTTATTAGTAAGAAACGCCTTAAAAAGGCAAAATAGGCAAAATAAAAATGGGTCCTATCACTTTTAGTCCAAATCACATTTATATTTATGCAAATAATTATTTATTTCCACGCATTAAAAAAAGGCATTTTGCCAATCATCCGGGCTTTAGTTATGACAAAACAGGACGAATATAAAAATAGAACCACACTGAGTTGTACGGGGAAGAGTTGCTGGAATCGAACCCAGCGCCGCTGGATTTGTTATCGCCCCATACAAGGATTTCTCACCAATGATACATATTTGTAAATGGAGCAAGTCTGTCTTTTTCCTAATATGTATGGCGTGGCGGAGTAGCCTAGAGTGCCTTATCGGGCTACGAACCCGGTCGGCCCACTCGGAGTCCCGTGACCCGGGTTGTGGTCGCTGAGCATCGTGATTGCTTATTTATCACAGCATGCAACTCGGTGGATCATTACCAGACTGTACCTGTATCATGCCTCCATCCAAAGTCACGTGACGGGAAACAGCCAATCGTCTTCCATATGATCTTCAGCTCTATTACATTCTCTAGCCTCGGCTGGCTTGCAATTGCAACATGAACACCGTCTTCCTGCAATCACGAGGACGGCCGGCCGGCCGGACAGTACAAACGGCCGCGATTGTTGCGGGCGAGAGCGGCATATCTCTACTGGCCCTACACATCTATCTTCAGCATCCTACGTCTCTCTTTCTGTCTAGTGTTTATCCACAGCTCCGGGACGGATTGTATAAACACCACCACCCCCAACACCAACAGTTTCATCATCATCATCATCATCGTCGTCGTCGTCGTCATCATCATCATCATCATCATCATCATCATCACGGAGCGGATATTTATGTGCTAAAAATTTAAATATATTTATTTTTATGTGCTAAAAAGTACGAAAATATTTGCTAAAATTTAAAAAAAATATTTTGTTTTAAATATGACAAAAATACCTTACTTAGCTTGAAAAAAAATATTATTAGGTACTCACCAACCACACTTGAGTGCTAGTAGTTGGCCGAGAATTGCAGTGAACAACAAAGGTCATCTCCAAATTCTCCGTCACAAATGCATGCCGATTATCTCTGAACAACGACTTATACTGTGAAAACGATATTTCCACATCACAGGACGTCAGATGTGCATATTTAAGGAGAGGAATGTCACAAACACCTACACCGTCAATTTCACCTACAGGCACAACCTCCAATACTTGAAGCAAATTTACACATTTTTTTATATCCACTCTTTTTCCCAAACACATTCTGGAATTTGTCCCTTAGTACTTGTACTTCTGAACCTCGTAGCGAGTCTAGTTTAATTTCCACGGCACGCACCTCCCTGTTTCAGACAACAGGTTTTTGGATGTTTCGAGTTTTTTATGGTGTCACACAAAAAGTTTAGATTTGCTAATAGGAAAGCCAAATCGTTTTTTAAAGAACCATCTTTCAGTATATCTTGAAGGATATCGATTGACGAAGCCCGATAACAGGGAATCACAACAAGATATAAGCCTATTGTCTTACTTGATGGGCATGAGTGAGAGGCGAGAGATTTGTTTAAATTAAATAATGTTTATACCCAAGCTCTTATCTGTTGTGTTTCACAAACAAAGCGTGGAATGAAATCATCTTCAGCAACAATAAACATTCCTAATTATGTGTTGCAAGATCTCTCCTCCTTGTCCATGTTAATTTATTCTCTACCAATAACTCTGATATGCTGCCTAGCAGTTCTCAGAACTTGAAGCGATACTATTACGAAAATGGATACACCACACAGCGCTTAGAAACACGAAGCAACCAAGAATTCTTAAAAAAAAGATAACGTACTTCTGAGTGATATAATTGATTTAGTTTTAAAATATTTAAAAGTTCTTGTAAAAAAATTATTTAAGTAAAAAATCTCAAAGGTTTATCTATTTATAATACATTTCCTGAAAATATGTATTTACTGTACATAAATTTTTTGTGAAAATATGTGTTTTTATGTGAAATAAAATTCGGTTTTAAACTTGAAACTTCATGTTCGGAATGTTTAACTTTGTTAACTGTGTTTTATCACACGTAAAAAGAATATTTAATTACATAAGAATCCGCTCCTTAATCATCATCATCATCATCATCATCCCCAGGATCATCAGAAAAGTACAAGATACTCAGCACTGATTTTAAAAATTGAGTTTTCATGTTGGCCTACACGTTTCATCTCGCTTATAAATGTTGCCTTTGAACAGATTAAAACAATACAATTATATTAAATCTATGTATGTATGTATGTATGTATGTATGTATGTATGTATGTATGTATGTATGTATGCATGTATGTATGTATGTATGTATGTGTATATCAGAGTGCTGCATTGGAGTTAAATCGCTCGTTTGAACTCGGTCGAGTGTCGCACCCTCGAGTGAGATAAGATCGGTCGTGATACGCTCGTAATTAATAGAAGCACAGTACAAGGTCATCTCATCGACATGTCTTATCTTGTATGGAAGGCGACAGATAAGATACACATATGTTTTGCTCACACGGTAGAAATAAGGCTTTATTTTCTGCGTTTATGACAAACGTTTAATGGAACATTCAGTGCAACGTACCAAAACAGGAACGTGAAGTTATAAATAAAATAATATGAAAAACTTCGATATGCAGTTATTATTGCTAATTAGTAATTATTCAATATTTGATTTACCACATATATAATATGACAGGTCCATACATAGTGTTCCGCCTATAATTATACTGCGACAATGTAGAAACGTTTTACAAAATATTATTGATATAGCAGTAGATTGATAACAATATTAGTACAGAGATAACGTCACAGAAAATATAATAAAACGAGTAATCATGCTGCACAACTGTTACAGACGCAAAGATTGATAAACTAATTATTAGAGATAACTATTATTACTTTTATTATTATTATTATTATTATTATTATTATTATTATTACTAGAAAACTTGATACAGTTCTTGCATTATCGTGATTGTGTTCTCCGTTTATAATAATTAAATTTACATCCAATAACATCTATTAGATGTGGCAGTAACAAAATTACTCCTGTGTGGGGGGGGGAAACATTTACCTACAACTTTTATATTACATTTTAAAGAAAGTTTTGTAGTTATACTGTGGAGAGGTTAGTTAAACACTGCAAAGTTTTGAAATGATAAACATCTATGATGTTACTACACAATTCATCACTGTAACAAGAACAAATGTCTAAGGCTCGGCTTATACCGTTCGAGGATTTATCGCTCGTGACAATTTTATCCATCATGCATGTGCACTACCTATCGGATTATGCTATGAAGTACTTGGCGCTCCGATGTAGACCTCTAGTGTATATATTTAGAGTGGGTCGGGGGAAGATGCCTCACTTTTTCTTTGATTGAAAATTTAAGGTAGGCCTACTGTTCATTTAGTTTTGAATTTCATATTGAAATATCAGAGTCTGGAAGGTATTTTGAAAATATGTTTTGGTCCAAAACAGAAAACATTAGTTACCTTGTCTATAAATACAGGTTTTCTTCTTGTCTGCACTGTAGGCATCTTTCCCCGATAATCGGGTAAGACTGCAAATGCAATTAACACATTTACTGATATATGTATTTTACCTGAACTTGATTTGATATATGTATATAACGAAATTGAATTAATCTAAATCTCATGGACACTTTTTCACTCGTTTATCATTACTTCGCAACACAGTCATTGTACATATTTTATTGCCGTGTGCAAGACTCGTGAAATCACATATTGCACACAATGAATTCAATACAGCGCATTTTTGTCATTCTTTTTAGGCGGCGTTTAAGGGTACGGTAAGGAATCCCGTATGTTTGCAATGCTCTAAAACAGTTCATACTCTCTGTTATAACATGTTCCATCGCAAGTTGAAGACTGTCCTCAATACACTGACTTCTATCAGAGGATGTTACGTAATGTTTACACATTCCCTGCAATAAAACAAAACAAAATTCTTGCAACAAGTTGTCATCTTTTCCCGAAAAAAATTATCATCTTCCCCAAGTATCGGGGTAAGATGCCTAGTGTTGTGACGGAACCTAAGATGGCGGAACAAGGTCGTTGGTTGTTAACAATACAAACTTTAGGACCTTTACTACAATATGCATTACAAAGCTATGACAGTTATTACGAATTAAAAAATGTGTTACAATTTAACATACCTTTGCATTTATTTTATAGCAGAAAAATTAGCTCTTTTCTTGATTTTCTTCTTCTCACAACAATAACACGTGGCAAGAGTTAGCTTCCACTCTACAGACATTCAACTGTCTCAGTGATCATGAAGACATGCGCGTGGCGTCATCTCTTGGAAGAATGTGAAACTACAAGGAAATAAGCATCTTCCCCCGATAGTCATCTCCCCCCAATTTTCCTTAATATTAACGGAGTAAAGCTGCTGTTACTACTTATTCAGTGATAAAATTTCAGTTGATATTCCAAGTTTTGTGGTTTTTTTTTTCAATAACTAATTTTTAAATACGGGAAATACATCCAATAAGTCCTATTTTCGGATAACGGGAAACATTAAAAAAGGAACGTTCCCGTATTCTATGGGACGTATGGGACCCCTAATCATCACCATCATTTATTTTTTGTAGCTCTCTGACACTTATCACACTTTTATCCCATCTCTCCAACCCTTCTTGAATCGCTTGAAATTTTTTCGCGTCAGCTGGTGCTTGTATTTTCAGCTAGTTTTGCTGTTCTACGATATTTTATACTGTTATCATTTTCGTGTGATTTATACATAACATCATCATTATCATCAACCTCATCACCATCTTCATCTTCAAGATTTGAGCCTGATGACCTGTTCCTTTCTTAGTGAAAGCATCTTCCCATCTTTTATAGACGTCTTCCAATATTTTCTCTCTCTTTTAGGCTTTTAGTTGAAAATCTTTGCAAGTCTGTCTTCACTCTTAAAATATCTTTCAAGTTTTGTTTTATTAGTCAGTCTGTCGTTTAAGTTAAAAGTGTCCATTTCCATCCGTATATCTGTATTTGTTTCCTGATCTAGAGAGTATATCTGCCACTGATCTTAGAACTCTCATTTCTACAGCTTCTTTCTTTTGTCCGATTTATTTAAGTAACATTGCAGTTCTCGCTGCCGTAAAACAGCAATGGGACTGCCGTCAACTTGTAGAATTTCACTTGTTCTGATTTCAATATTTTTCCGATTTAGTGTTTCTTTAATTTGACCACACATGTTTTAAATGTATTTATGTTATTGATATCATTTTTTGACAGTACGATATATTGCATCCAAAATAATTAAAAATTATTCACTTGTTCGATTAATTCAGCATACAATCTCCGTTCTCAAATGTTTTTTTCCTTCGAATTTCATTGATTTCATTTTTGTTCTAGATAATCATAAACATAGAGTATGCCATTAGGAAAGTCCAGGATAACAGAGAGGGTTTGGAATTGAACGGGTTACATCAGCTGCTTGTCTATGCGGATGGCGTGAATATGTTAGAAAATCCACAAACGATTAGGGAAAACACGGGAATTTTAATTGAAGCAAGTGAAGAGATAGGTTTGGAAGTAAATCCCGAAAAGACAAAGTATATGATTATGTCTCGTGACGAGAATATTGTACGAAATGGAAATATAAAAATTGGAAATTTATCTTTTGAAGAGGTGGAGAAGTTCAAATATCTGGGAGCAACAGTAACAAATACAAATGATACTCGGGAGGAAATTAAACACAGAATAAATATGGGAAAAATGCCTGTTATTATTCGGTTGAGAAACTTTTATCATCCAGTCTGCTGTCGAAAAATCTGAAAGTTAGAATTTATAAAAGAGTTATATTACCGGATGTTCTTTATGGTTGTGAAACTTGGACTCTCACTTTGAGAGAGGAACAGAGATTAAGGGTGTTTGAGAATAAGGTGCTTAGGAAAATATTTGGGACTAAGAGGGATGAAGTTACTGGAGAATGGAGAAAGTTACACAACACAGAACTGCACGCATTGTATTCTTCAACTGACATAATTAGGAACATTAAATCCAGACGTTTGAGATGGGCAAGGCATGTAGTACGTATGGGCGAATCTAGAAATGCGTAAAGAGTGTTAGTTGGGAGGCCGGAGGGAAAAAGACCTTTAGGGAGGCCTAGCCATAGATGGGAAGATAATATTAAAATGGATTTGAGGGAGGTGGGATATGATGATAGAGAATGGATTAATCTTGCTCAGGATAGTGACCAATGGCGGGCTTATGCGAGGGCGGCAATGAACCTCCGGGTTCCTTAAAAGCCAGTAAGTGAGTAATCATAACATAAGAAATATTAAAATTATCCGTAAATGTAAGAGGATTTTTTTAATATAATATGTTCTCCGTAGATTTTATGAATGCATTTGAAAAGCTAATCGAAGAAAGTTCAGGAGCAGTTTAAGGAAAAGAGATCTGTTCATTTATATAGAAGAAGCAATGATGGGATAGTAAATGTGACAAAAGCAGATGTAATATCCGATATTAAACCATGCTTGTCGAAACACTTCTTCCAACCGTAGACAAAGGCATCGATGCCGGCATAGAAGAAATCTACGTCAAGCCCCTGAAGCCACATCATGACGGCTTGCTGAACGGCCATATCAGTGTAGAATCTCTTACAACCCATATGTTTCTTCAACGGTCCGAAGATATGAAAATTACTGGGTTCCAGGTCGGGCCTGTAGAGAGAATGGTCCAGTACGTCCCCCCGGAAGTGCTGTTTCGCACCGTACACCTAAAAAATTTGATGAATTTCTGCTGATGAGGTGCCCTTTAGACGCAAAAGCCATATCACACTATGCATTTCCACGTTTGAACATGTTTCAGTGCACGCAGCCATTTTGAAACTGATATTGCGAGGGTCTGATGCAACATATGCCCTATGAAATGGCTGCGTGATAAAGCTGTGGTCTGCTGCTGCAGCTCTGGCAGAAAATTCGAACAAGAAGGGAAATATATCACCCTTGAGAGCTCTTGTTACCTTAGGGCGCGTTCACACGGTGAGGGAATTTCTCGAAAGGGGCATTTATTCGAATTGATTTCTTGCGGAAAGCAGTGTATACACGGTTCGATTCTTTCCCTATATAATGAAATTTAAGTTATATGCGGGAAAAACTGAACAATGCGTACACTGCTGTTCGCACGAAATCGATTGTAATAAATAGTTGTTTCGGGAAATTGACGTATCGTGTGAACTGTACAGTTTTTCTACGAAACTTTTCAGTCATAGAAATGAAGTATAGTCTACTTACATAATTAAACGTTTAGCCGGGAACTTTTCACAGACAATTTAGGGCTTAAGATATATCTATACAGATTGTTTTGCAGGATTAAAGTATAGCCGTAACGGAAAATATCACAAAAATATTATGTTTTCCTGTCAAATAATTATCATGTTGACACAAATTCAGGAAATCCTGGGAAGAAAATTCTATTGTTTAAGGATATATTCACGAATTTATTTTTAAAATTACGGGAGTAGAAGACAAAACAGAATTTACCATTGAATAATTTCGAGGGAAAAATTGTTCCGGAGCCGGGTATCGAACCCGGGACAATTTTTCCCTCGAAATTATTCAAATCAACTTTACAGGGAGTTATACCTGAAATCTTGATTTGCATAATACACGTCACTGTTCGTTAACAGAAAACCACAATTTAAGTCACACAGAGTTAGTGTGCACTCGAAGTTGGTTGCTTGACTGTTGTCAGCCCACTTTGAGGTCTGTGGATATAGAGGGAAAAATTGGATCGGTGTCGGTTAGAGTTCCCGGGTAGCTCAGTAGTAGAGCGTTGGTACGTTAAACCAAAGGTCCCGGGTTCGATACCCGGCTCCGGAACAATTTTTCCCTCGAAATTATTCAAATCAACTTTACAGGGAGTTATACCTGAAATCTTGATTTGCAGAATTTACCATTGTTTAAAAATGAATGTATATAATTATGCTCGCCAATTTATAATTACCTGAAATCCAAAATTCTCGTGCGTAAAAACATCTTAACGAATTTTTCCCAAAATTGCTGAAAGAGAGAAAGACTGGATTTCGCTTTCATTTAAAAATAGCTACGTATAAGTGTAATAATAATAATAATAATAATAATAATAATAATAATAATAATAATAATAATATATTATCCTTCCAAATCACAACTACAACAATTCTAGTGCCTGAAGACCCTGTAATAAATTATTCCTAAAATTATTGAATAGAAGTGTAGGAAAGGGATTATTCACTTTTATTTAAAAATAACTGTGTATATTAATAATAATATTAATAATAATAACAATAATAATAATAATATATTATCCTTCCAAATCACAGCTACAACAATTCTAGTGCCTGAAGACCCTGTAATAAATTATTTCCTAAAATTATTGAATAGAAGTGAAGGAAAGGGATTATTCACTTTTATTTAAAAATAGCTGTGTATATTAATAATAATAATAATAATAATAACAACAATAATAATATATTATCCTTCCAAATCACAGCTACAACAATTCTAGTGCGTGAAGACCCTGTAATAAATTATTTCCTAAAATTATTGAATAGAAGTGAAGGAAAGGGATTATTCACTTTTATTAAAAAATAGCTGTGTATAATAATAATAATAATAATAATAATAATAATAATAATATAATAATAATAATATTCCCTGAAGAAGATGGCAAAGCTAGCCATCGAAATCTTGGAAGCAAATCTCCAACTCACCTGGCTGAGAACCCGAGAAGAGTTGTTCTAAGTTCTACACTACTAATAATAATCCGTGGTGCTACAGCCCGTGAGGGGCCTAGACCGACCAGCCGGCTGCTGGCTGGGCACCGGTCCCATACACTGGCCGAAATTTCATGAGAAAATTTCTTCCCCCATGAGGACTCGAACCAGCGCGCATTCCGTAACGCGAGTCCTAGGCAGGATGCCTTAGACCACGACGCCACGGCGCTGGACAAGTTCTACACTACTACAATAGGAAACATTTTGTAAGATAGATGGATTTATTCAGCAATATTATACATACAAGGTGCACTACACTATCAGAATTTACCCCTATATCCAATACACCGATCTTTTGAGCTACGTGCTTTACAAAATAAGTCCTACTTTGTAGTTTTCACCTCCCTTACCAATGATTAAATTCAACAATTATTCTCCATAAAACACAGATTAATATGAAAATGGTAAAAAACTAAACATATTATATCATATATCCTAACGTAGCATAGAAACAGGCTTAAAAGTGTGTAAATCAGTACTTATCATTATACCTTCTTCAGTTCGTATCATAAACTTCAACAGCTGATGTTCTAAGCTGTCTCAACTTCAAGAGGAACAATCCAGTCTTTTGTTCGTATTCTCTATTCTCCATGAGGTCTAGACATGGAAGCGAACCCCTATTACCTTTCGTCTCGTTTCTCTTATCTATACTTTAACCACGACATAAATACCAGATCGCTTATCTGTGGCACACGAAGTATACCTCCTCATAGAACATCTGATTATTCATCATCTTTTACAGTATCCACCTCGCGACAATGGAATTTCTTGTGACAAAGTGTTAGGGGTTGTAAGACAATAAACATTAAAAAAAAATAGCTTAAAAGATAACCTTCTTAGCAATTCACTCTAATTATACTGACTTTAATGGTCACTGATTATATGGTAATTTCTTTCTTTAAACATGCATTCTGATAGCTCTGTATTTTCACAATTATCTCTTCCTATTATCTAACATTATTTGAAATATGTTAACATTCTATATATTTTAGCTTAATTCTGCTACAAAGTTTGTATTTCATTGTTTAATTAAGAGTTCATAGTCTTTTACTGTTTAGTTCATAATTAACTCTTGTATAGACTTAACTTTTATCTAAATCAAATTGTTGTATTCTTTGTAGCTTGTAAGTTCATTAATTATATGTATACTTTTTGCTGGTTGAGTGGAATAGAAGGCCTTACGGCCTTAAATCTGCCAGCTAAAATAAATTATAAATTATTATTATTATTATTATTATTATTATTATGGCTTAGCATCGAAGGTGGTAGTTATTTTCTCCGGAGATTTCTGTTTTTTCACATTGGCATCTCGTAATAGCAGAATTATGTGTTAATGACAAGCACATGGAGCAAGTAGCAGATTTTATTTATTCAGGAAGACACAACTCGATATACAATCATCAAAAGGATGTAAAGAAAAATTTAATAGAACAGATTGAATGGGATATTTCGACGGAGTTTTGACAAACACACGAGAAAGGACATTCAATTGAGATTACACAATATAATATTAAAATCAAGTCTGTTACATGGCAACGGATGTTGGACAGTGCTTAAAAAATGTAATAAATGTCTCAAAATGAAATGTATATCATCATTGTTAGGTGTCACACCGAGAGATCACATAAAAAGCGAACCTTTGATGAATCGTTGGAAAACATGAGATGTAGAAGAAGTCCATAAATACCAACGGAAATGGAAACAGCATCTTCTTAGAATACCACAAAATTGCCTACCTTTTAAGGATTTTACATTGTACTCCCCGAGGACGTAGAGACTTGGGTCGGCCACTCCGCAGATGGACTGATCACTTCTCTTATGTAATCGCAGAAGAGGAACAGTACCAAGGTTTAAGCTAGAAAATAGATAATTGTCGAAAAAATGCAGAAATGAAAATTTATATTTGTGCAAATTGTGAAATGCTTGTACAATATTATAAATAATTTTGCAGAAAGATAAAATTAATTAAGTATGCAGAAACAAAAAGTTATGTAGTTTGTTTCTTGAAGTTTTATTACTTTCAATCCTTCTTACTACACTCTAGATATACTTATGTAAGTAAATCATTAGACGTAGGTATGTTTAGAAACAATTACTGCTGAATTTACATCACATTAAAATACGTTATTTTATGGGAACTCTAAACATTGAAATTCTTTACTACATAGTAGGCCCTTCAAGATTTTTTATTGCTAACAGAGTGCTAACTCTTTTTACTGAAAGGCGGTTTCTAATTCCTCTTTTTACAAGATTCATGCAACTAAAACCTCGCTCACAATTTACAGTATGTGATGAAATTATATAAATCAATTAGAATAATTTTTTCACTTAACTTACATGAATTGCACCAACTCTTTGAATAGAGAATGGGAACAAAAGACTGGATTGTTCCTCTTGAAGGCGAGACAGAATAGAACTCCAGCTGTTTGAAGTTTGTGATGCGAACTGACGAAGGGATACTCAATTATACACTTTTATGCCTGTTTAGGTTAGGATATATTATATAATGTGTTTTGTTTACGCCATTTTCATTTTAATCTGTGTGTTCTTTTGGAGAGTGGTTGAATCTAACTATAGGTGAGGGGGGTGAAACCTGCAAAGTAAGACTTGTTTTACACAGCACGTACGGTCAGAAGACCCGTGCATGGGATTTATGAGAATATTCTGTTCATATAGTACATCTATGTGTGTACTGTAATATTGCTCAATATTGAAATCAATTCCTGAACATATATTGCTCAATGCCTTTTTGAACATTGCTCATACCATTAGCATTTCATTTAAATTCAGATTAGTTCAAACATATCTCTGATTTCATTTTCTCCACTACCATATTCGTTTCTGAATTCCGATGTGGTTGTCGCATTTTTGCACATTTAAATTCAAAGTTTGTTGCATTTTTAGAAGTTGAATAGCAAAATGCGACTATGGATTAAACCCTGAATAGTACCCATACTGCAATTGCAAAAAAGCAGATAAACCTATTTAGGTCAAGCGGTAGCCTTTCTAGCTACAAGACCATTTCTGAGTGCGTCGCTTGTTGAAGGCCGATAAGGTCCAGTAGGGGAGGATGAAGGCCCCTTCTTGGCCAAAGAAATTGTTCACTTAACTTACATGAATTGCACCAACTCTTTGAAATCAATTTCTGAACATCTATTGCTCAATAACTTTTTGAACATTGCCCATTCCATTAGCATTTCATTTAAATTCAGATTAGTTCAAACAAATCTCTGATTTCATTTTCTCCATTACCATCTTCGTTTCTGATGTCCAATGTGGTTGTCGCATTTCTGCACATTTACATTCAAAGTTTGTTGCATTTTTAGAAGTCTAGTAGGAAAATGCGACTGTGGCTTAAAAAATATTACCCATACTGCAATTTCAAGAAGCAGATAATCCTATGTAGGTGAAGCGGTAGCCTTTCTAGCTATAAGACCATTTCTGAGTGCGTCGCTTGTCGAAGGCCGATAAGGTCCAGTAGGGGAGGATGAAACCCCCTTCTTGGCCAAAGAAATTGTTCACTTAACTTACATGAATTGCACCAACTCTTTGAAGTAAATTCCTGAACATCTATTGCTCAATACCTTTTTGAACATTGCCCATGCCATTAGCATTTCATTTAAATTCAGATTAGTTCAAACACATCTCTGATTTCATTTTCTCCACTACCATCTTCGTTTCTGATGTCCAATGTGATTGTCGCATTTTTGCACATTTAAATTCAAAGTTTGTTGCATTTTTAGAAGTCTAGTAGCAAAATGCGACTGTTGCTTAAAGAATAGTACCCATACTGCAATTGCAAGAAGCAGATAATCCGATGTAGGACAAGCGGTAGCCTTTCTAGCTACAAGACCATTTCTGAGTGCGTCACTTGTTGAAGGCCGATAATTTCCAGTAGGGGAGGATGAAACCCCCTTCTTGGCCAAAGAAATTGTTCACTTAACTTACATGAATTGCACCAACTCTTTGAAATCAATTCCTGAACATCTATTGATCAATACCTTTTTGAACATTGCCCATGCCATTAGCTTTTCATTTAAATTCAGATTAGTTCAAACACATCTGACTTCATTTTCTCCACCGCCATTTTCGTTTCTGAAGTCCAATGTGGTTGTCGCATTTTTGCACATTTACATTCAAAGTTTGTTGCATTTTTAGAAGTCTAGTAGCAAAATGCGACTGTGGCTTAAAGAATAGTACCCATACTGCAATTGCAAGAAGCAGATAATCCGATGTAGGACAAGCGGTAGCCTTTCTAGCTACAGGACCATTTCTTAGTGCGTCACTTGTTGAAGGCCGATAAGGTCCAGTAGGGGAGGATGAAGCCCCCTTCTTGGCCAAAGAATCAACCTTTTCGTCATCAGAGTCCAGAAACCCACACAAGGTGGGTTTGACTATTCTTTGCCAGTTGGCTCATGGTGTTCCTTCACGCGTCTAGAAATTTGTGTTGTGCGATTGCAACGGGAGGGCTTCGTCCTGCTCGCGCTTGTTGCTGTAAACGGCGTGGGCTGGCGAGTTAATATTAACAGCAATAATATTAATAGTAGTAACCACGGGAATGAAAATCGTACGAATGCAGGGCCGCCGACAAGGGGGACATTGATTAATTGACGCTATAGTGTTACTTCCTACAAATTTACACCACGGAGGGAGTTGGGATGCCTACGAATTGCGAATTGAAGAGGAAGTAGTCGTGGTGCACGTCCTGAGACCGAGAAAAATTAGGAAGTGGACCCGGACAGCTCTCTCTGCAGCCACATCAGCCGGCGATCCCGGGTTCGACCCCTGAGAGATCCTGTTAGACCAAGAAGCTGTGGATCTGATTTTTTCCGAGTGCCTGCATTTCCCTAAACTCATCACTACCTCTGCTTCTCCCCCCCAATCCAGACGTAGCTCACTCAGACCATTAATTATCATGGTTCGACGCCAGGAAGGTTATATGTTGGTGAACAAATTGGCAGCGTTTATATAAAACAGTGTTTTCTCTCTTCCTTATTTCATGCTAGTGAAAGGAGAAGATTGCGATTGCGCTTCCTTGCAAGAGAATTTACAGTTGAATCGGTCATTTGTAAAACGACATGAGTCATAGAAAATGTTTCGAGAAAAATAGAAAAAAAAAACACTACCTATAGCTAATGGATTTTGTGTTAGCTCTGTGAAATTTTTACAGGATGACCATACTTTAGTATGTCTGATTACAGAAGCATTGTATCTTAATTATCTTATTTCATATCATCTTAAAATATTTTTTAAGTTCTTGGACTCATGTTGTTTTAACAAGTATCAATAATAACTCCAGTATCCTGTCACAATATGTACCTAGTGTATTGTTTGTTTCAGTGTGACAAATATTATTATACAGTTTTCAGTAAATTTATATTGTTATTTTCATTTAAGATTCAAAATGGTTGATATCATTCACAAATTAAATTTAAAACTATCATAACCGATTTAAAAAAAAATGTTATTTCAGAGTAATTAATTTTCAAAATAGTGTGTCACATGTTTATTCGAAATTTATGAGTACACAAATATCTTTAGTTAACAGTAATAAATAACATAAACTGCATATTATCCCTCCAAAAAAAAGTCGGTGTTTCTTGCTTTGGGATCTCTCTTCGAGGACGTTTCCTCTTTTTATCATGCGTTTGTACAATTCTTGATGGTACAACTCTTACTCATTTTTGCTTTCAAATGACGCAGTTTTGTTAAAAATGTCTTCTATCTGGTACAGGTATTTTCATAAAACACTGTTGCTTGGACCTGAAAGCAACAAAACGAATATGCCATGTTTCTGACCATAACCTTACTTTAATTTCACATACATGCTTCTCGTTGATAGGACTAACAACGAGATCATTGTTACAATGTAACATATCCTCATCAAAACTTCTTACCGATAACATAAATTAAACAATCGTATTGTACTTACATGCATGGATATCCTTGCTTCCTTGCAACTATATTATTCCCTATGTGAGAGACCCTTCTCTTTACAATGCTTTATCCTCTCTTTCTCGGTTAAATAAATGCAGAATTAAATAATACTTAAATCCGATTTTAGTATTATAACACTACTTCCCACGCAATATTCTAAAACAGAATTTGTCAATATGGCCGCCTTTCACTAGTAAAATATGTTAATCATGACAAATTAGTAAAATTGTGTTATGCAACAGAAGTTACTAAGACTTGTCGTTTGTTATCTATTGGTAAACTGTCACTTGTCACTTAATCAATAAGCCCAGATGTCACACGGCATGAATTGGAACCAATCAGTGAAACGATTAATAAAAAGCTAGGCCTAGTTTTAAAAACAACAGTTTTTGTTAAGAAACACAAATTAAATAAATTGATACAACTATTTTGTTGATAACTACTAAAATTTAAATCCGTGGCGCGATAATACATGAAGGCCCAAGGCTGACCAGCCAGCCGCTGATCTAACATTCACCAATTCCAGCAGAGGTGAACGATCATCCAACCAGAACGGAGGTGTCGTGTTGTGATCACGATGATTCCTCTACCCGTTTTAGTTGGTTTCCGTAACTGGATTTCGTTGCCTATCGTAGTTCCCTAAATTCATCTCGATGCTGAGTGGGCACCGGTTCCATACACTGGCCGAAATTTCATGAGAAAATTCCTTCCCCGTGGGAACTCAAACCAGAGTGTATTCCGTTGCATGAGTCCTAGGCGTGACGCTTTAAACCACGACGCTACGACTTTATAAGTATATGAAATAATTAATAATTAAATGCAATTATAAAAATAATAAATTATTAGGCAGCATTTGGATTTGAATTGGGAACATCTCGATCTCTAGTCAAAATTTCTGTCACTGAGCTATATCATTGGCTGTTGGTGGAGTGATAAAGTTTCATTATTACGGTAAGGATGAATACCAGCAGTAGAGAAGTCGGGGGGGGGGGAATTACCTCTAGCCTTCTCCAGAACGGATGAATGGCTGTCTGAATTATAATGTACGAGACACATGTTAAAATGATTTTATTTTCTTCGCAGATTTTGTTACACTCGACCTGCGGCTTTATTTCGCAAAAACATCCCCACTCATAAAATAAAATGTAATTTCTAAAATTTGTATTATAAATAACTACTAAGCTGCCATAAGATTAGCTACAGTACATTTATATTTGTTTGAATAATAAACGTATTAAGTGGTAATGATTGTGCGTGAACCTTGTCTTGTACTTAGCCTTTGTTGTCTTTTTTTAATTTTTATTTTATTAGGTTATTTTACGACGCTTTATCAACATCTAAGGTTATTTAGCTTCTGAATGAGATGAAGGTGATAATGCCGGTGAAATGAGTCCGGGGTCCAACACCGAAAGTTACCCAGCATTTGCTCATATTGGGTTGAGGGAAACCCCCGGAAAAAACCTCAACCAGGTAACTTGACCCGACCGGGAATCGAACCCGGGCCACCTGGTTTCGCAGCCAGACGCGCTGACCGTTACTCCACAGGTGTGGACTTTGTTGTCTTAAGGTGATCATATAGGCCTACATTACATATTTTTCTTTCGTATATTAGTTCACAGTATTATTAAGATTTATATAATTTCATAACCTTCAAACTAACACAGTTTCGACCTCATTTTAAATTAATTTTGTTTCACTTGCTTATAAAAATTTATATCGTTATTATTTACACTGGAGTGTTAAAAATGCCTAATATATCACATTCGTTTAACGAAATTGCATTAAACTTGCACTAAATCTGTCTGAAGTATATGCGGAAAGTTTCGTAGCACTTTTGTTTAAATTTAATAAGAGAAAAATGGTTAAATATAAAAATATTTAATTTTTCACTTCCTTCAATTTTCAAATGAGCAAAATTGTTTAAGAGATTATTTTTTTACTCGGTTATTTAAGGGCTTTATTTCAATTACTAGGTTATTTAACACCGATGTGATTGGTGTTAGCGATATGGTATTTGGCGAGACGAGGGGGAGGTTTCGCCATAGATTACTTGATATTTGCCTTGTGGTTTGGATAAATCTAGGAAAAATTCCATCCTGGTAATCAGCCCAAGCGGGGATCAAACCCACGCCCGAAGCAACTCCGCATCGGTAGGTAAACGCCTCAGCCGACCGAGCTACGAGGAGAGCCAAGATATTATTTTTTATTTTATTGGATTATTTTACGACGCTGTATCAACATCTAGGTTATTTAGCATCTGAATGAAATGAAGGTGATAATGCCGGTGAAATGAGTCCGGGGTCCAGCACCGAACGTTACCCAGCATTTGCTCGTATTGGGTTGAGGAAAAACCCCGGAAAAACCTCAACCAGGTAACTTGCCCCGACCGGGATTCGAACCCGGGCCACCTGGTTTCGCAGCCAGACGTGCTGACCGTTACTCTACAGATGTTGACAAGAGATTATTGTAATTGCATTTTTATAGATATTATTAAAATGGATTTGAGGGAGGTGGGATATGATGGTAGAGACTGGATTAATCTTGCTCAGGATAGGTACGAATGGCGGGCTTATGTGAGGGCGGCAATGAACCTCCGCGTTCCTTAAAAGCCAGTAAGTAAGTAAGTAAGTAAGTAAATAAGTAAGTAAGTATTCTTTCCTCAGTGTTGAAAAGCATACATACGTATATTACATTTAATTTAAATACAACTCATGAAAATATATCTATTCTTTTCAAATGTTATTGAATTTTGAATTAATGAAAACGAGACAAAAATTATTACTTTACAGTAAATCGCATGTAAAATATCAGTGCATTTTCACTCACACTGCTGCTAGGAAGTTTCTAAATGAGCAAAACGTATCACACTGCCTCCCCTTTTAATATCCAGGTATGCTGTAACATTGTTTATTTAACCTGGGCCCACCCCATCCAAATCTACAGACTGATATTACAAGAATGAATCACCAATACAACAAAAAAAATCACTCCCCCATGGAGAAAATAATTCAATTTACTTACGAATTTATATTAATTATTTATCAACGAAGAAGAAATTTTCTATTAAATACAAAAGAAAGAAAGATATTTTGAATGAAATTATGGTCAACTTAAATGGTAGTCTCGTGCCATGGTCTGTCTGTTTCTGAACGTCTGGTATTGAATTAAAATTCACAGAAAGACAACGTCGGAAAGGACAAGGAGTTTTAAGACTTGAATATTGACGTTGTATTTAATTAATATGATGAAAACTAGGTTGTCATCAGACTCTCTTTATTAATGTGTGAGGACCCAAAGTACTCGACAGAATTCTTCATCTCGCCAATTGTTTTCGATTTCACAACAATCCTATAAGCCGTGCCCGCACGATCAGAGATCTAAACAAGCCGTGTTACTGGCAGCCAACACCGCTCTATTAAAATTGTTGACAGACAGTAATAATACTCCATTATGTATGAGCTATGTTAATGAAGAAACATTTGGTTGAGAAACGCTCTCGCATGTTCACGAGTCATGACATTAAAACAACATCAAAATGCGCGCTACGCAAATAAAAATAATTATAATATGCGCGGTCAACATTCACAATACATCACCGAATCAAAACACAGGGAACTTCTGGAGTTTAATTTTGTTTTGATATCAGGATTAATGAAGCTGTTCCGCGGTGTGTAGGAAAGTAAGCCTAGTAATATGTTCTATGTTGAGCTGGATTCCGTATCACTTCCAAGCAATCGTGAACATTATACCTCTGCAATGTAATTAAACACAAATCAGGACTAGGTCCATATGTTGATTTCCAGCGTTGGCCATGTAAAGCTTGGTTCGTTGTATGTAGGCATATTTTTGTATTTTTGTTTTAAATTATGTCAAATTCCATACATTCTTATTTACTCAGCATAAACCTGCTCCCTGTTACGCTTTCAAAATTAATTAATTAATCATACAGAGCCTGATTTCTCTTTTAGTTTATTGTTACGCTTGTTTGAGTTTGCGTATATTATCAAATGTTGAAATACTATAACGCTATTTTTCTTTGTATTTCAACCGTAAGTAATGTCATTAATTTTAGAGGGTTATTCTTTGAGATATTTCTAACAAGGTAGTTTAATACAGTTTCGCTCGTTTTTGCTTCCTTTTCGAGATAAAAGCTGTTTTATATTAAACATTTCAAAGCATGTTTTGGGAAAGTCATTGACTGAAGTCCCAATATGCTCAGTCAGTATAAGAGAGCAGTGTATTATGCTAATACATGATTGAAAAATGTAGTTTTGTCATTGAAGTTTGCAGAAATTTGACCCGAGCAAATATAACTTCTCGTTATGCAAAGGATTTTTCGATGTTACATTCCTTCGGATCAAATTTCTGCTCATTTAAATGACAAAACTCAAATTCTTCCTATCATTTGTTTTCATAATACACTGCTGTCTTAAACTGACTGAGCATATTGGAAATTCAATCAAAAGCTTTCTCAAAACACGTTATGAAATGTTTGATATAAAACAGTTTTTATCTCGAAAAGGAAGCAGAACCGAGCAAAATTGTATTAAATGTTTTCGTTTGAAATATCTCAAAGAATAACCCCTGAAATTAATCCCATTACTTACTGTTCACCTGTATAATAGGCTATTCCCTTATATTTAAAACAACTGTGACGAGGATTACGTCCTCTGTCTTTTGTCTATTTTGTGACTTCGTAAGGGGAGTTGATCGTTAAGAGGTCTAAATTTGGTAGTTTCATTTCTGTGTATTAAAACCGTTCCTTTTTTTAACAGTCTTTTATGCCTTATATATATATATATATATATATATATATATATATATATATTCCGATGATATTTTTAGTGATGATGTGATAGTATTTCCCTGAAGAGGAAATCAAAAGATTTTATGATATATTTTCCTTGTCTAATCGTAACAGAATGACGCACATGAGGAACTGTAGTGTAGGACTTAAAAATCGGTATTTTCACTTTACAGTGCTCAAGAATTATGCTTTCAGTTTGTAATGTGAAGGACAATAGTACATTGTATAGCAAACTTTTATTCAAATAGTCTTTGTTCTTATTAAACATATATGCAAAATAAATAAAAACTAATATAAATTTTACTGAAAACATTTCGGGTATTCGAGGAACAACACATATCCATGAACTTTAGAACAGCCTGGTGCTCTCAGATATAATTAAACGTCTGCATACACCGTGTTAGGCAATTAAACCAGACCACCTGAATAACAGATCACTTTTAACGATAGAAGAAAATTCTTCAGAAAAAAGTTGCTTGACTTGAAAGGAGATATAATGCGATATTAGTAGTTTTCTTTTTATAGATGTAGGTGTAGAGGAAACACGGTAGTCAATTTCGTTGTTTCAAATGGATTGGATACATTTTAGTAGTGCGTTTGAAGAAGCATACAAATGCTGGGTTTTGAGGGCCATTCAAGATAATTGAAGGTCAGTGACAAAGAAAAATAGTTTGCTTCAAGGAACTGGGACATTAAATAGCTACAAGTACGTACAGTAGGCCTACACAGAAGTGTTGCCATAATTATTAGAAGACAATCCACTGAATATACGGCAATTCATGTGATATCAGCAAGATAGATTCCTTGCCCATTCTGCACGGAGAATTGTAGCTGTTCTTAACATAACATATGGAGACTGTTCGATTGGTTATTCCGGAGTCATAAAATAGCCACCTCGCTCACCAGACTTAACACCAATGTACTTTTATTTATGACATAAATTAAAGCAAGTGTCCCAACAAGTACCGACGTGCCCAGAAGTTATAAAAACAGTAATCATAACACGAATTTGTCTGTGATAAGTCCAGATGAAATTCGACGTGTAGTATAGTCCGCACTGAATCGCTTCACGGCATGTATCAATGCTCAAGGTCACAGTTTTGAACACGTAATATTATGTTGTAAGTCAGTTACCGAAATATTTGATCTGTTCTTTGTTCTTTATTTAAAGTATTATTCAGCCTTGACCTTAAACGACTTCGAATGACCCTCAAACATAAGCATTATGTGCATCTTCAAACGCACTATTACAAGTTAAATAATAGAACATATCATAGGCTACCATTTAAAATAACGAATTTGACTTTCTCATTATCTTCTCTAAACCTTCATCTATGAAAGAACTATCATATTCACATGTCCTTCTTCACGTCAAGTAACATTTATCTGAATAATTGTTTCTGTCTCTGTAAATGACCGTGTTATTCAGGCATAGTATGATAAAATCTAAAATGATTTCTGTGCACAATTATGAATTCGTGAAGATGAATTAGGATTATTTCTAAGTGGATAATGATGTATAGTTACACGTGTGATCTTCTTCATGAAAGGAACCTACGCCAGAGAACTCTTTGAATTGTAATTACTTTTCTCTTCGTATTCCAGTAAGAACGTGTTTATCTTTAAATAATATTCTCAAAATGAGCTCTACAACGCCTCATTGAAAATTTTACCTATTAAGAAATTCCGCGTTATTCTAATTGGAATATAACAAATAATGAATTCAAGATAGGCCTAGTCTTATAAGTAAAAATAAAGCGGATAAAGACCCGGGAAGCATGGAGGCCACGCGGTTGGGCCAGTGTTGTCACCTCAAAGTCTGTAAATACGATGTCAAATGTCGCTGAAAAGTCGCTAAATGGGGTTTTCAAAGTAAGAAATGTGAATCAAAGAAATGACATTAACAATATTAGAAATGCAGCGTACCTTTTGGAGAAATGAAACATTCATATGGAGGGCTCAGAGCCATAGTGGTCCAAGCGCCATTTATTAAAAGCGGAGAAAGCAAGGGTTAAAGTTAAGTGATTACCATAGTTTAATGAATATTGACATATGATTTAGTTTGAATGTGTATACTTTATATTACTTGCTATATGCGTCATTGAATTGTGATATTCACTTAATTTTAACCTTTGTTTTCTCGGTTTTTAATATACGGCGCTTGGCCCACTATGGCTCTGAGCCATTCATATACTCTCTTTCTACTGCAGCTACCCTGACATGGAGGGCAAGAATTCATATAGGTTAAAAGTAAAAGTGATTACGCATCAGTGGTTGCAATTTTTCCAGATCACTTTCCGGAATTTCATACTTGTGACATATTTTCTCGAAAGGTTTTGAAATTGTACCAAGGAAAATATTTCCTCAATAATGATATTAAGAATGGTGTAATACAAAATTAAAGTTTTCAAATATAACTTATAAAAACAGTTAAACGAAAAAAAGTAAAGTAGATAACTTTGTCGTCAGAATGAAAACCGCGAACTTGGAATCGAAGACGTTTAGGTCTTCAGTTTTTATGAGCGCTTGAATTTAATTTGGTTTTGTGTATCTCTACCTCAATCTGCCTATTTTGAAACAACCCTCTTATTGGCTCAATAAAACATCGCACAATAACATTAATAAGCTACCGGCGTAGCTCAGGCGGTGGTGCTTTGCCTTGCTGATCCGGAATTGCGCTTGGGCGTAAGTTCAATTCCAGCTTGGATTGATTACTCAATTGGGGTTTTCCGAGTATTTCCGCAACTTTAAGGAGAATATCAGGTAACCCATGGCGAATACTCGAATTCCTCCCCCCAAGTACCATCTCGCTATCACAAATCCCATCGACGCAACTAACCTAGTACTTGATATTCATTCATTCATAGTCTTCTGCCCAAGGGCAGGTTTTTCATTGCAAACCCAGCTTTCTCCAGTCTTTCTTTTCTGCCTTCCTCTTTGTCTCCTCATATTATCCATATATCTTAATGTCGTCTATCATCTGATATCTTCTTCTGCCCCGAACTCTTCTCCCGTTCACCATTCCTTCCAGCGCATCCTTCAGAAGGCAGTTTCTTCTCAACCAGTAACCCAGCCAATTCCTTTTCCTCTTTCTGATCTGTTTCAGCATCATTATTTCTTCACCCACCCTTTCCAACACAGCTTCGTTTCTTATTCTGTCTGTTAATTTCACACGTTCCAGCCTTCTCCATATCCACACTTAAAATGTTTCTAGTCATTTCTCTTCACTTCGTCGTAACGCCTATGTTTCTGCCCCATACAATACTACACTCCACACAAAGCACTTCACTAGGCTTTTCCTTAGTTCTATGTCCAGAGGTTCGCAGAAGATGCTCCTTTTTCTACTTAAGGCTTCTTTGTTTCACTGCAAACCGAGCATTCTCCAGTCTTTCCTATTTTCTGTCTTCGTCTTTGTCTCCTCATATGATCCATATATCTTAATGTCGTCTATCATCTGATATCTTCTTCTGCCCCGAAATCTTCTCCCGTTCACCATTCATTCCAGCGCATTTTTCAGAAGGCAATTTCTTCTCTACCAGTGACCCAGCCAATTTCTTTTCCGCTTCCTGATCAGTTTCAGCATCATTCTTTCTTCACCCACTCTTTCCAACACTGCTTCATTTCTTATTATGTCTGTTCATTTCACACGTTCCATACTTCTCCATATCCACATTTCAAATGCTTTTATTCGTTTCTCTTCACTTCGTTGTAATGTCCATGTTTCTGTCCCATACAATGCTACACTTCACACAAAGCACTTCATTAGTCTCTTCATTAGTTCTTTCTCCAGAAGTCCGCAGAAGATGCCCCTTTTTCTATTAAAAGCTTTCTTGTTTCACTGCAAACCCAGCATTCTCCAGTCTTTCCTATTTTCTGCCTTCCCCTTTGTCTCCTCATTTGATCAATATACCTTAATGTCGTCTATCAACTGATATCTTCTTCTGTTCTGAACTCTTCTCCCGTTCAGTGAATCCTTCAGAAGACATCACTAATAAACCGACTAAAATAACATCAGTAGTATGAGCTTTGATCTGCACACTCTTTTCTCCAGAAAACTTACTTTTCTATATGAAATTTGTTCGGTAATGGAAGAGAGTGCACTTAGATTAGACATCATCAGTGTTTTCATCCAAACTTGTAGACATTCTAGCGGTTGATAATATTCGAAATCATATTATTTGCAACAGTTGTAACTTATATGAAAGCACTAAAATGCTAATTAAAATTGAAAATAAATTAAATGCTTGGAAAGTAATTAATTGTGGATTTCAACATAGTGGTAATTTTTCACCCCTGTTATTCATAATATAAACGAATGGGTTAATAAAGGAATGAAAACTAAAGTCATATGGACAAAAACCTATGTGTGTTATCTTATAACTTTCTGCCAATCTTTTCGCTGGTGATTTGGCGCTGATGGCCTCTCGAAAAGACTTACAACAACTACGAACCATTTACACCTTTCACAATATTTCTGATGAGTGCCGCGCAACATGAAAATTTTAAGGGATAAAAAGAGAAAAAATTGTGGTAAATATCCAATCTAAAATAGAATATGGCTAGATAACAAAATTTTAGCAAGAGTAAATGAAATTAGATATTTATAATACAACTTATATTGTTAGTATTGGCGGTATGTTTATCAGAAAACTAACAATATCACAAAATTAATTTGAATTTTCAACACAATTTTTCACCTTCGTGTGTAGAGAAAAATATCCAGTAAATGACATCCAAAAGTACTCCATATCGTAACACTTTTAAAATCACTCAGATAACCAAGAAAATGAAAGAATACATTTAAGAACACGATGTGAAAACTGTGCTAGCTATAATTCCATCAACCCACCCCAAATTGATGCCTTGCTTATAATTATAAGAAACATTTTGGGAGGAGACAGTTTCGAACGCCATCTTCCCGCGCTATGATGCCAATTTCTCAGTGCTATCGACATATGCATAAGATATGTCACAACGCAAATACGCATGAAACAGATAAAGTGAGCTACTGTAATCTGTACTCCAACCTTCTTAGCACGAATACGGAGGAAAATACTCCAGGGTAGGATATAAATATCCACCCTATTTGTATTGTGCTTTTGGCCCAGGGAAAATACTACATTGCATCACTAAAGAATAGCTTTTTTTTTGTCTTCCGGATGTTGCCACTTTTTATAGGTCATTCGTTATCTCGTGAAACCAACCTGCGCGTGAGGGGAAGCAGAAAGTTGACTGAGTAGCTTCCCTCCCTCGCTACGCTGTCACTCGTATCTAGCTAACTCACTTACCCCACCATAAGGTTCTTACCATAACCTACTGCGCATACTTGCATTTGGTTTTCACGAGATAACGAGGAATCCTACCGGGAGATTTGCAACTCGTAAGAAAGTTTAATTATTTCGAACCGTTCAAAAGACATGTTATAATTAATTTGTCGTGGATATTTGTGGCTAAGATAATGAAGAAACGTACTTTTATTCATGTTTTATAAGTGATTTCTGTACTGCAAAGATGATGTATATTTCATTTCATTTCATTTCATTTCGTGCTCTGCCCAATGGCAGGTCTTTCACTGCAAACCCAGCATTCTCCAGTCTTTCCTTATTTCTGCTTTCCTCTTTGTCTCCTCATATGATCCATACATCTTAACGTCGTGTATCATCTGATATCTTCTTCTACCCCAACTCTTCTCCCGTTCACCATTTCTTTCAGTGCATCCTTCAGTAGGCAGTTTCTTCTCAGCCAGTGACCCAGCCAATTACGTTTCCTCTCTCTGATCAGTTTCAGCATCATTCTTTCTTTATCCACTCTTTCCAACGCAGCTTTATTTCTTATTTTGTCTCTCCACTTCACACGTTCCATTCTTCTCCATATCCACATTTCAAATGCTTATAGTCGGTTCTCTTCACTTCGTCGTAATGTCCATGTTTCTGCCCCATACAGTGTCACATTCCATACAAAGCACTTCACTAGTCTCTTCCTTAGTTCTTTCTCCAGAGGTCCACAAAAGATACTCCCTTTTCTATTAAAATCTTCCTTGGTCAATGCTATCCTCCTTTTGACTTCCTGGCAGAAGCTCATGTTACAGCTTGTAGTACATTCCAAGTATTTGAAACTGTCCGTTTGCTCTACTGCCTCATTTAGAATTCGCAAGTTTACCTTCTTTTTTTTTTCCTATGACCAATAAGAACGTTGTCAAAATTCATTTTAACCTTGGACGATACAGTAAAATACTCTTATCAAGTTCTCAGAATAATTTAATGCTTTGAACTACTGCATTGTAAAATTATAATACTGAATCTGGTCTCTTGAAAGGGGTAAAATTAAGTGGTCGGCGAGAGAGGTGGTCCTAAAATGAAGGTAAAGAATACATATGTTTTATGGGTTTTTACATCGGTTGTAAGAAAATTCGATATCTAAGAGGAGTGATCTCTTAATAGGAGTGGCCTTTCAGAGAGATTTTACTATAATTTTAGATTGAAAAATTGATATATTACATCGCCAGTTATCAAAATAATGTGGGGAAATAATATAAGTGCGTTTTCTAATAGACCTACATGATATCCAAAAGTAAAGTTGAAGTACCAACCTAACGAGAACAGTTTTTTCGTTCGTCAGTCGAAAGATACTTAGAGAATCTTAGATCATAGGTCTAAACTTGATAGGACGATTATGATAATAATGATGATGACGATTATAATTAATTTCAATACAGATCATGGTTTTAGAATTAATTAATAAGTCAGTAAGTTAACATTAAATTCTCTGGAAACTTTAATAATTTTTCGTCCTGTATCTACATTACAATATGATGATAATACTCGATAAAATCCCTTAATATCATATTTATTTGCTAACCGTGATCGAAAGAGCGACTGAAACGAAGGAAAATTTATTTATAAAGGAAAGTGTCTTTAAAATATAATTGTACTGTAGCGATTTGCGTCACGTAACTCTCAGCCGTGAAAGCTGTAGCGGTAAATCCGTGGTCCCTAAAGAATTTTGCTCACGAGATTAATTTCCTTTGTTTCGAGAGAGAGCGAGAGAAATTTTGCAATATTGCCAGAAAAATTTATCATTGACAGTTGACTCTTGTTTCGTAAAGAAAAGCCCGATAATATGTGACTTCCTTAGAGGCCAAAACACATAAAATCTCTTTTTTATTTGCCAAACTTCCTCTTTCCCCCAAACGCGACAATTCATGACATCATCCAATGCAATTGGGGAAGGTTTCCAAAGAACTCCAAAATCGGAAACGACTTCTCAAGCTATCCCTTTGTTCTAGGACGTCATTTTCTTAGTATTGGTACAGAATTATGATGTCATGTTGTCTTGCAAATATCCTCTCCTCACTAAACTTCGAATTACGAAATTGCAGAGCCAATTAACTAGAAATAATGTCGGTGAAATGTTGAACATTGTAATAATAATTGATTTCAGATTAGAACAAAATATTGGCAACGAAAGCTAAACAGTGAAAGTATAGTAGGCTATCTTTCGATATCCTAAATTTCTAACGAATACTACAAAAGTATGCGATACGCCATAAGTGTGTGCCGTGAAATGAGTACTTTTCATAGATAATCTTACCGTTTGTTCAGTTTACGTGGAAGAGTTTTGTTCAACACTACAATCGAATGTCCTTGTTACAACTATCGCTACTGATTGTATAGAAACTGAATCACAGTCACAAATTACAGTAAAGGGAGAAAGTTAAGTGATTATTAAATGCATAGATTACATAATTTCTACGTCTTCAATTTTTGAGGTTATTATTTCGTTAATTTTATAACAAGCTCACAATGAGGATTAAATTTTACTATTACAATACGCTTTTTTGTATTATTTGTTGGTACTTTTTTACTTGGTTATTTAACGAAGCTGTATCAACTACGAAGTTATTTAACGTCGATGGCATTGGTGATAGCGAGATTGTATTTGGCTAGATGAGGTCGAGGATTCGCCATAAATTACCTGACATTTGCCTTACGGTTGAGGTAAACCTTGAAAAAAACAGGTAAATCAAGATTTCAGGTATAACTCCCTGTAAAGTTGATTTGAATAATTTCGAGGGAAAAATTGTTCCGGAGCCGGGTATCGAACCCGGGACCTTTGGTTTAACGTACCAACGCTCTACTACTGAGCTACCCGGGAACTCTAACCGACACCGATCCAATTTTTCCCTCTATATCCACAGACCTCAAAGTGGGCTGACAACCGTCAAGCAACCAACTTCGAGTGCACACTAACTCCGTGTGACTTAAATTGTGGTTTTCTGTTAACGAACAGTGACGTGTATTATGCAAATCAAGATTTCAGGTATAACTCCCTGTAAAGTTGATTTGAATAATTTCGAGGGAAAAATTGTTCCGGAGCCGGGTATCAAACCCGGGACCTTTGGTTTAACGTACCAACGCTCTACCACTGAGCTACTCGGGAACTCTAACCGACACCGAAAAAAAAACAGGTAATCAACGTCATACAAGCAAAAGTTCTGTTGGGGGCAGATAAAAATTTTAAATTTTTTCTTTCACCATGTTAATAATATTAAAAGAAGTGCTTATAAAAATTTTGGTCACTCGACCGTGATTACGAGGGCGTAAAAAATAAGTTCGCCAGGTGCCGCTAACAGAAAAAAAAACAATTTCATTGAACAAATTTATTGGAACGGACACAGCAATTGTTGAGCTATTTTTCAACATATTTTCCATCGGAATTGAGACATTTCTCATATCATGGAATCGACACAGAGAGAGATGCAGACGCAGTCTAACGCTGGTTCCAATCTGAGGGGCTGAATTCTACGGCACAAAAATTGATCCCATGGTATGACAAATGTCTCAATTCAGGTGTGAGATATGTTGACAAATAGCGCAACTTTTGCTGTATCTGTTTGAAGAAATATTTCCATGCAATTGTGATTTTTTTCTACAAACGGCCCCAGGGAAAATCATTTTCTGGACAGCCTCGTAATTGCGGTCGAATGGCCAAAATTTGTATAAGCACTTCTTTTGACATTATTTTGACAACTATTTTTGCTTGTAACTTTCGACTCGTTCATTTCCGGACTAGGGTTCCTTATCTCAAATTGGTACATGTGCCCTTCCCCATCATCCCTGAAAGTTTGTAACACTAGCCTGGAAACATTCTGTGTATATATAGCGTTTGTATTTAAAATGTTCCAGCAAATTTTGGGAGGTGATTCTATACACAAAACGAGTGAAAAAGTCCATATGCATATACGTCCGCAACCGTAGCATTTCAGAGCTACAGTCCTTTTCTCGTATAAAATCTCTGAGTAGAATGCCAAAATGCGATCCCCCCATCTGAATATACGCCTGCACACGATGCTGCATTGTCTGACGTAAACAAACCAACATTCCGGCATATCGGAATTGGTTGTACAACGCTATCCAAAAGGATACCATAACTAAACCTTTCAAATTTCACCATAAGGAAAAGTCTAAAAGATTAAAATCTGTTGAGTGAGGCCACATAACAAGTCCACCACGACTTATCCATTTCTCAGGAAAAACAAAGCCCACCATGAACTATCCATTTCCGTTGGATGTGGGCCGCTGCCCCGTCATGAATAAACCACATTTTCTACCTTATGTGTAAGGGTACATCTTGAAGATGTGTTGATGGGAGGATCGCGTTTACGAAAATATACTCTGAGGGATTCTACATAAGGAGAGGGCTCTAACGCTGAAATGCTTCGATTCCGGATGTATGCATGGATTTATTTTTCATTCCTTTCGTGTGCAAAACCACCTCGCGAAATTTGTTGGAGGATTTTATAGACACTCAATATGTACGTATATATTAGTGCATAAACTATATTTTGTTAATATGTACTTTAATTATTGCGAAATTTGACGCTTCTCCCATCGTATGATAGGGATTCGTCCTGTGTTTTCATTTGGTTTAACTACACTATATTCGTATGATCGGGCTCTCTATCATCTCTGATGTTTCAATAATTTAACACACGTTGTTAATTTGATAAGTTCGTATTATTAATATTCCTCTTTGTTTGTTTATCTGTATTTTTGAGTCAAATACCTGTAGCATTCTTAATTTATTTTATTAAATTCACTAATTAATTTTCAAATAACTGATTACCTCAGTCTTGCCCTGCAAGATCACCAAATTAATGACACAAATTCTTATTCAACTGAAACGAAACGTCGTTGCACATTTGTTTCTCAAAAAAATGTTATCTATCGCATCCCAGGGTTTGTCGATCTAATTTAGAGACACCCTGTATAGATTTTTATTCAGTGATAGAATACGATTTTGTTCACAGTTAACTGTAGTTAGTTAACGTCTTTGATTAAAGATAGAGAATAACTTAATGTAACTGTTGCATAAGGCAGAATTCGTAATCGGCCACATCGTATGTTGATTAATAACATGGAGCCAGCACCGGAGACTGTGAGGGATTCAGTAAAATATAAAGACGCAGATCTAGAAATCCAAATAAAACATGAAAAGCCTAATGGAGCCGTGGTCCAGGCAATGTTGAGGCCAGACTGGTGTGACCTCATCCGAGCCGGTCGCTGCATCCTTCTCTGAGAGCTGCAGATGTTGTTTATCTTTCAGCGTCCTAAGAAAAACAAATAAACAACGTGAGAGTTGTGACGTGGAATAAACATAGCTCATTGTATCTGAAAACAATACTCGCTTAGGGACTAAAGGAGTCTTCAATTTATAAACAACCTGTAAGAATAATAGTAGTGATATAATAAAAATAATCTGTCAAGGCCTGTGTCTTTAGCACCGTCCGTCCTTCTTCTTGTGTCAACATTAATAGATAATAGCGGAAATATCTAGACATGTAGCGGGGATTACGCAAAACCACCAAAGCAACATCACAAGGCAACGGTCACGAATTCAATCCCAATGGGAAGGAAGCAAATTTTCTCCTTTTCTGAGGTAAGTAAAACCTGATGCTTTGGATATATTATTTATTTAATTATTTACTAATATTTAATATGCCGTACAACAGCCAGGGGCCAATAACAGTTGAGCACATGCCAATTTCATAAAAAGAACATTAATAATGATAGAAATTACAATAGAAGTACATAGAAATAATTATTCAAATAATGCCAATTAAAAATAACTGTAATTGAAAATGAAAGGATGGAGTCATATAAATGAATATAATAAAAACGATATAAAAGATAACGAGAATAATATTATAATACATATCTAAACAAAAGACATAAACTAATAACTGACATAAAACTCCAAAAAGTATATACTACACATTGAATGGATCCAAGTTCATTCCATACAAATTAGCATATTTTATACATCTGCAGACCGGAGAGAGAGATTTAGAATTTCTATTGTAAAAATTTTATGAAATCTTAAACCCTTAGCAGGAATACGAAGACTGATATCGCTTATAAAGTGTTCACAATCAATATCTCCTTTAATTACATCACAAAAAAATAAATAATCAAGATCTTGACGTCTGAAAAATAAACTACAGCAATTGAAATATTTGCACTTAATTTAATATTTATAATCATCAAAATTAGGTAAAAATCTATAAGAACACAAGGAAATAAATTTTCTTTGAATACTTTCCAATTCAACCGAGTCAGTGGAAGTAATGGAGTTTCGTACAACAGATGCATATTCAAGCTTGGATCTGACCAACGTATAGTACAAAATTAATAAACACATAGGAGTAGAAAAAGAATAAGTTATAGATCTAATTAGACCAAGCATTGTAACATTATTAAGGGGATAATTAAATTTTTGGGAGAAGGAAATAGCAAAAGTTTTGGATTAATTAATTTTCATTCCATCTTCAATAGACCATATTGCAATGGAATTAATATCATGTTGAAGAATTTGACAATCAGCCAAACTATTAATTTTAAGAAAGATTTTGAGGTCATCTGCAAATAAAAGGTAGCTAGAACTTATTCTTTTACTTTTGTCATTTATAAATAATAAAAATAAGAGAGGCCCCAAAGTAGACCCTTGAGGAACTCAACATAAGATATTAAATGGAACCGAGAGAGAATTACATAGTCGAACACAAGATTGTCTGTCTCTTAAATAATTTTCAAACCAATTCACTTAGTTAATAATAATAATAATAATAATAATAATAATAATAATAATAATAACCAGCCACCGGCGTTGCTCAGTCGGCTGAGGCGCTTACCTGCCAATCCAGAGTTACACTCGGGCTTGGGTTCGATTTCCGCTTGGGCTCATTACTTGATTGGGTCTTATCTTAAACCGTAAGGCGAATGTTAGGTAATCTATGGCGAATCCTCGGCTTCATATTGCTAAATACCATCTCTCTATCACCAATCTTATAGACGCTAAATAAACGAGTAGTTGGTACACCGTCTTTAAGTAACAAACTAAAAACAATTAAAAAGTAATATGCCTTTCCCATGTTGAACCTGGTGACCCATAACGGTCTCGTTGCGTGCTCTTCCCGAAAATCTTGTCCCACGAGGAACGTGACGAAAAATTTGCCATGATATCCTGGATCCGTCCATTCGGTTCACATCTTGAAGCTAATTTTGTCTGTAATGCTGTGAATCAGTGGTCGTCAGCACTCGCAGAAATTGGTAACTCTCTCTCTCTGTAGCGTTGTGGTAAGATGAATGACTTTGATGTATGGGGACACAGGTTCGAACCTATACTGAACTTATATATTTAATTTAGGATACTCCTTGTTATTATTATTATTGTTGTTATTATTATTATTATTATTATTATTATTTATTAGTTGTGTTTATTATTAATTGTCATTATTGAGTGTAATTAGTTACCACTGCCACCGGGTATATACCCATTTGCATTGTAAATAAATAAATACATACATACATACATACATACATACATACATACATACATACATACATACATACATACATACATCAATTTCCAAAAATTAAATTCTATCAATAAAGGTCACTTTCCATAATGTTTTAACGGCTCCTTTCAGTACCTTCAAGATATTTGCATTTATAAAAAACGTGTTTCCTGAAAAGTAGTTGTTTTTTACTTAGCACCATTTTCAAAGTAATTCTTCAAATGAGAAATAGAGTTTTTTTAATTCTGTAACATAGTAAGGAAACCAGCACTATTCATTTTTTAAAGTGATATTGAGGTTAAAATTTCAGATAAGTTGGAATATATACTGTATAACAATTATTATTTTATAGTTTCCATCTACAACTTATCAATTAATACAGAAACAATGTTCTGTTATTGCTGTTATTTCACATTACAAGGTTATAATAGCACCAATATTTTCGATTTTTTTAAATAATCCTCAGGTGCAGAGACATAAATTAACAAATTGAGCACAGGTGAAATACAAGAAAAAACATATATGCTTATTATGAACTAAGTTAAAAACATATATAAAACCAATTTAAAATTATATAAGATGTGGTTCTAAGTCATATGATAAACCATACGTATGATAAACATTTGAAAAACATATGAATTAATAGTCTTTTGAAGGTGATCACACTATTTGAATCTTTTCTTGTTTCATGACCAGTTTCAATCATAAAAATTGTGCATGTATTGACAATCAAAATTTAAAATTTAATTTAAACTTAAACTGATTAGTGATACCATGTTCAGAAAAGAAGTCTTTAAAAAGAATGTAATTATTGAAATTTTGTTTGTTAAAAGACGATTAATTCATATATTTTACAAATATGGTAGAAATGACTACGGGGAGATGCACTATCACCTTTACTTTTTAACTTCGCTCACAATATGCCATTAGGAAAGTTCAGGATAACACAGAGAGTTTGGAATTGAACGGGTTATATCAGCTTCTTGTCTATACGGATGACGTGAATATGTTAGGAGAAAATCCACAAACGATTAGGGAAAACGCGGAAATTCTGCTTGAAGCAAGTAAAGCGATAGGGTTGGAAGTAAATCCCGAAAAGACTAAGTTTATGGTTATGTCTCGTGACCAGAATATTGTACGAAATGGAACTATAAAAATTGGAGATTTATCCTTCGAAGAGGTGGAAAAATTCAAATATCTTGGAGTAACAGTAACAAATATAAATGACACTCGGGAGGAAATTAAATGCAGAATAAATATGGGAAATGCTTGTTATTATTCGGTTGAGAAGCATTTGTCATCTAGTCTGCTGTCAAAAAATTCTGAAAGTTAGAATTTATAAAACAGTTATATTACCGGTTGTTCTGTATGGTTGTGAAACTTGGACTCTCACTTTGAGAGAGGAACAGAGATTAAGGGTGTTTGAGAATAAGGTTCTTAGGAAAATATTTGGGTCTGAGAGGGATGAAGTTACAGGAGAATGGAGAAAGTTACGCAACGCAGAGCTGCACGCATTGTATTCTTCACCTAACATAATTAGGAACATAAAATCGAGACGTTTGAGATGGGCAGGGCATGTAGCACGTATGGGTGAACCCAGAAATCCATATAGAGTGTTAGTTGGGAGGCCGGAGGGAAAAAGACATTTGGGGAGGCCGAGACGTAGATGGGAAGATAATATTAAAATTTATTTTAGGGAGGTAGGATATGATGGTAGAGACTGGATTAATCTTGCTCACGATAGGGACCAATGGCGGGCTTATGTGAGGGCGGCAATGAACCTCCGGGTTCCTTAAAAGCTAGTAAGTAAGTAAGTAATAAGGTAAAATGACTTAGAACCACATCTTACATAATTTTAAAATGGTTTTATACATGTTTTTATCTTAGTTCATAATAAGCATATATTTTTCTTGTATTTCACCTATGCTAATTTGTTAATTTATGTCTCTCCACCTGAAGATGATTTTAAAAAATAATCTAAAATATTAGTGGAATTATAACCTTGTAATGTGAAATAACAGAAATAACAGAATATTGTTTCTTTATTGATTGATAAGTTGTAGACGGAAACTAAAAAAATAATAATTATTATTATTATTATTATACTATTCTTTCTGTTTAATGTTCGGAATTTAAAATAGCGTTAGCATTTGAATATTCTCCTGCATGTCAGCACAAAAGGTGTCGATCTAGTTGAAATCAGAATTAAATGAGAAGTTTTCTTGAGCATTAAAGAACATGGAGATTCTTGTAGCCATACTTCATGTTTCCATTGCAACACACCTTGTTTAGTGTGTAAGTATCGTTCCCTGTCATTGAATTCACAGTAATTGAGAAAAAACGGAGCCTACAATAGTTACAAGCTCATTAAACGTCGGTAATTAATAAAGGGCCATGAACGTGCACTCCCCGTCTTGTTCCGTACAAGAAAATAGTTACAATAAGATTATGCTGATAAAGTTGTTTTATTGCCTATTTAAACGCTAGTAAACTGGTGAATTGCTGAGGAAACTGTTAATGTTTCTATATGACTAAGGAAGCATGGCAATTGCCGATGGGAAATGGAACAATCTGGTAGAAAATGTATAAATACTGAATGGGATCATATCCTTGCGTTTCCAGCTATAGTACGAAGCGACTAGCTCCCCATTTTGTCATTGATTGTTGCTGAAGAACATATCGTGCTAAAATGTAGGCCTAAGGTGCGAATACAAAACAGTCCAAAATGTGAACCATTCCTCATTATTAGCACAGTCTAGTATATACAGTCACGAAGCTCAATACGTAGTAAATATGCATCCATAGATAGTTGCTAACCACTGGGATCGCTAATATCGCCTCATTTCAGACAATGCGAAATAGTACCGGCACAGTCTAGTGTTTCTAGCACCCTCACAACACAAGCTTCGTGACTGTATACTAGACTGTGTTACTAGATTGAAACAGCTGCACATTTAGGATTATAATTCACAACGTAAGAAATACCATAATCGTTTTCGTCACCATCATTATCAACAACAACTGTGACGTCAAAGTAGGCCAATAGAAGGCCTAAGAAGAATATATCCCCGCCATCTTAGTTTTAACATTCTCACATAAATAATGATGGAGTGTGATTTGAAGACCTGTTACTTTGTCGTTGTGGTAGGTTTGTCACTGGTTCCGAGTGTGACTATAGTTCCAAAATCACAGCTCCGCCTTTTTTTTTCTGCAGAAAAAATTGAAATACTGTACATTAGCTATATTAGTATGAATCTACAATGTGTTCCTTTTTTATACAGACCTTTACTTTTACACAGTATGATCAAATCTTTGAGTTGCCGTACTGTCTAGCTTGTATGCAAAATGTCTTCCAGAGATGTCAAAAGAAAACGTGTTGTGCTACAGAAAAAAAGTGTAAGTAATTGAGTGGTTTGGGAAAAGAGAAACTGTGGTTCATCTCGTATCAGAATACGAAACTGGAATTACAACTTTCCCGATTTGATTAAAAAAAAGTATGTATCTAAATCTACAACATGAGACCTCTCCTATACCTATCTTAACAGAAACAGTCGTCATACGGAGTTTCTTTTGCCATTAAGAACCCGTCGTTGAAAACCAGACTTAAATTAGTGAACTTCTGATCCACTAACTAGCATGCTAACACAAAACACCACTATTATGCACTTAATTTATGAAAAACTTTTACGGTACCAGTTATCCGATTTTTTCGATTAACCGTTCACTTCGCCCCCTTCATCATCACGGATAATAGAGGCCCTACTGTACATTAGTCTGTAAATATTAACTTGTATTATTAGCTTGCAATATTGTATAAGCTTATTTTGTTTTTGGCTGAGTGAAAGAGAAGGTCTGATGACCATAACTCCGCCAGAATAGATAATAATAATAATAATAATAATAATAATAATAATAATAATAATAATAATAATAATAATAATAATACTTACTTACGTATTACGTACTTACTTACTTAATTACTTACTTACTAGCTTTTAAGGAACTCGGAGGTTCATTGCCAACCTTACATAAGCCCGCCTTTGGTCCCTATCCTGAGCAAGATTAATCCAGTCTCTATCATCATATCCCACCTCCCTCAAATCCATTTTAATATTATCTTCCCATCTACGTCTCGGCCTCCCCAAAGGTCTTTTTCCTTCCGGCCTTCCAACTAACACTCTATATGCATTTCTGGATTCGCCCATACGTGCTATATGCCCTGCCCATCTCAAACGTCTCGATTTTATGTTCCTAATTGTCAGGTGAAGAAAACAATTCCTGTAGTTCTGTGTTGTGTAACTTTCTCCATTCTCCTGTAACCTCATCCCTCTTAGCGCCAAATAATTTCATAAGAACCTTATTCTCAAACACCCTTAATCTCTGTTCCTCTCTCAAAGTGAGAGTCCAAGTTTCACAGCCATACAGAACAACCGGTAATATAACTGTGTTATAAATTCTAACTTTCAGATTTTTTGACAGCAGACTAGATGGCAAAAGCTTCTCAACGGAATAATAACAGGCATTTCCCATATTTATTCTGCGTTTAATTTCCTCCCGAGTATCATTTATATTTGTTACTGTTGCTCCCAGGTATTTGAATTTTCCCACCTCTTCAAATGATAAATTTCCAATTTTTATATTTTCATTTCGTACAATAATAATAATAATAATAATAATAATAATAATAATAGTCATAATAATGGTACTAGTATTATTGTTGTTATTATCATTATTATTTTATTATTATTAAAATTTTTTATTATTGTTATTATTATTATCATCATTATTATTATTATTATTATTATTATTATTATTATTATTATTATTATTAGACCACGAATTGGTTTGTCAAACTTGGATTTGAACACAGGACTACGAGTGCTAATGGCATGATATCATCTCGATTGCGCGAGATAAATCAGCAAGATCGTGACGGTGAGGAAAAGCATTGTAGTGTCTCACATGTCTGTGTATGGAGCACGACATGCTGCACAAAGATGCTGAGTGCTGACTTTGTACACCGTGTGTAAAGTCGGCACGGAGCGGATGATTGCTAAATTGTATTCATAAACATGAGTGTTGCAGTGGGAGGCTGCAGGAAAGAGGCTCAGAGGAGAGTGCAGGACACATTTCGGTAGACAAACATATGCCACTCACGCGATAAAGGGGGGATAAACCCATTATGTTGGCTAGTCCTAGATCACTCACAAGGACATGCAATAATAATGTACAATCACCAGTGATTTACCGCCTGCCTCCTGCTGCACCCCGTCCCTAGTACGCCAACGTTAGTCGTACGTGAATGTGTGGCTGGACTGTACATGTCGTGGGCGCACTGGACGCTCAAGAAGTTTCCCGAAGGCTCTCACTGCAAATACTCCGTCAGTGCCTTTACCTACACATCTAGCGGGACTGGCTTCGACTCGAAACGTGATAAGTCCATAAATAGTTATTTTCCAAGAATTGCGACAAACTGTTTTTTGCTAAGCTATCAAAAACACTTGGATGAGAAATTGGAAAAAAAAGATTGTCACATTTTTTGCGAAAATGGGTGAAGGGAAAATTGAATTGGATTTTCGTTTATTTTTTATTTTTCAAATTTGTTATTCGGTCTCCCCTTTTAAAATGATGTCTAACCCATGACTGTGCTGTACTAAAATTGCATCCGTTTTAATTTTTCGATTTTCTGAAGAAGGATGTACAACTTTTAATTTTAACCCCTTCAGACCTGAATTTATATTTAAAAAAATTGAAGGAAAAAACTGGTCACAATCATTCTGGGGATCCAAAATTCCCAAATCAAATCTTCACAGAAAATAAAAATTTGGGTACAATTTTGACTCCTGGGGCCCCAAAATTTTAAATTTTATTTTTAATTCAGTTATGGAAATGTTTCAAAAATAATATTCTCCATTTTTATCACACTGAATTTTTCAAAATATTTAAAAGTATCGAAGACATTCCAAAAAAGAAAAAAGAAACAATTTACACTATAATGTACATTAGGCCTGAAGGGGTTAACCTCCTCATCCAAAAGTTTACGAATATTGGGCGCAAAATTAGGTAGTTTCTTTTTTTTTTCAAATTAGTCTTTGATATTTTTATCATTAATATGGTATCTCAAGTATGATTATACTGTTATTATATCTATGTTAATTTTTTGTTATTTCAGGAGGGAGCATAGTATATATGTATATAATCTTCTGTTTGATGTTCTGGCTGATATGTACAGCTACAGTATTGTTAGGCAGTACATCTCATGTGAGGAGAAAGAGGAGTAACAATTGTTTTTATGCATTGAAATCTGACTAGTGTAATATATAGCTAGTCGGCAATATTTGCAATGGAGGGGAAAGAACTGGCCACCCTACCCCATTATCTCCTGGCCTAGTTGCCTCATAAGTGGTGCCTTGTTGGTGTCACTTGTGAGGTTCAGACCTGTCTTCGGACAGTTGACTAAACAACAGTATCTTATTTTAAAGCTCATTTTCGTAAGTTCATTTTTTTTCACACGAAAGGAACCTTTCTCAACTTCTATTTAATGTAGAAAGCTGATATTTTCAGGTATTGTTTATTTGCATGTTGTACATAAATTGAAACGATGTTTTTGGCAGTAGTTAATTTTGGGGATGTTACTGGGGATATGTACTGAAAATCGTCTATAGAAATATACGTATGGGGAAGGAATATTTATGTGTAAGAAAATAAATTAAAGTGTTCGAGCATAGTGAAGTTATGTGTACATGAGCTTTAAAAAAGTCAGTCTGTCTATCTTCAACAGTTTCCGACAAAAAGTTATGTAACATATAATTTAACATTGTCGAGATATGCAATTCCATATCCCCTCACGCCACCATAATACTGTCAAAGACGAGACATCTTTCTGTAGAATTGTCGAATCCGAAAACGTATATATAATATCCGTTGTGTCTAAGTGTTATTTCATTTGAAAAAGGTAACAAATCCTTCATTCAGTACGGACCTTGCATCTTTGTTGCGTGAATGAAATCTTACATATTATAGTATTGTGAAACACTGAATTATGCCAGAAAACTGATTAAATATTATTATTATTTTTATTATTATTATTATTATTATTATTATTATTATTATTATTTAACGTAAATATGGAAAATACCCAGCCATAAAAAAGCATAAAAACCAGTTTGTTGGATAAAGATTGCTACATCCACGAAGCTAATCCTAAGGAAAAGAATATTTTTGCCTGTAAAAATATTTGAAGTGTTTTTTTCTTAAAGAACAATAGTCCATAAAACTCAAATTTGAAATATTAAGCATATGGCGAGCGTATTGTAGCGGTCATATACTGAATTAGGAAAAACACCACAGGCTTATGTTATAGGAGTTGAAATTTTAAGTGGTTTTCATAAAACAACAATAATCCAAGGACAATTTTTTTGTGAAAACATTCATTGTCCAGCCAGGACGATGGTTAAATTTACAAATATCCCGTTCATATAACATTGAAACATTTATCCATACAATTTTAAACTGTAGTAGATTGGCAGTACTGTTTCTTACGTACGCGGCAAAAACCACCTCAGAGGAAAATACTTTGACGCGTGAAAAGTTGTATTAGTTATGAAGTCAACTTTACATGCAGAAGTAACCCCATGGAAGAAACGGGAGAAGAAACAGGATATAGTAAGGAAAAGAAGCTTAAAGGAGAGGCATACTTCAGCCACAACTGAGTATTTTTTTTTCTTAAAACCACCATAGCACTCTCAACTTAATTATAATTCTTTACACATAGCCTATTTACTGAATTGAATTACATTAGCTCATAAATTATTACTTTTTCATATAAGTTAGGCTTTATCTCAAATTAAATAAACATGTACTAGTCGTTAAAATTTAATTCACGAATATTGCTGAAGAATCTTTAGTGCATTGTAAATATTCAAAATTTAAATACGTATGTCTCTATTGTATTGATTAAGGGCGGTTGATTGGAAGAGAATGCCTTATGGCCTTAACTCTGTGAGCGAAAATAAAACATTCTGTTCCAGTGTGAACAGTTACCTACATTTAGACATATATTTCTAAGAGGAAATTTAAATTAAGTTATAAATGTACTTCAGTTTCCCAAGTCTCTACAACACCTTATGAAATGGCATGATGAATTTCATACTTGAAGTGTCAACAACACCCACGCCAGATATTTTTTTGTTTCTCCTGAAAATTTATGTTTTTGGACTATGGTTGTTTTTTCAAAAACCCTCCATTTCTTTTGGACAGTCATTCTAATAGACCCCTATCCATTACGTAGCATTTCAGCATAAAATAAAATTGCCGATAAGTCTGTATAGTTTTTGCGATTGATTCAAAAATAGTTGTAATGGACTTTGAAACTTTTTTCAAATTCCTGATTCACTTATAAAATATTTATGGTATTATAATAATTTATTGACATAGAGTTAAACATATTGGTTCCGTAAAATCATTTTTCTGGACTATAAAATAAAAGTTAAGTAAATTATGGACTTAAAACCTTTTGTTACAAAACTATGTATATAGAAACATGTTTAACAAAAGAAGAAATAACTTTAATTTTATAGCACATTAATTTAAACTAAACTGAAGTTCCATAACAGTGGAAGCTAACCATTTCTTTTTATTTTACAATCTCGCAAATTATGCATAAACCATGCTCCTCTTCCAAACAGTTGCAACATTCATTCTGTCCCTCCATATCTTCTACAGTTTCTTCCTGCTGAAAAAGATTGACATAGAATTGAGCCTGTTGTTTTTCTTCCAGTCATAGCCAACACGCTATTTCAATAGTTCATCAATGTCATTTTTCGTTTGTCTTTACTGCAGTTCATAGTGGTATGACTCTTGGATCAGTGATATTTTTCAATGAGCAAAGACATAAGTACTTTGATTCATCATCCATTCTGTACGTGAACTCCATCTTTAATTTTACCTATGTTTCTCTCTCTTTCAATTTTTTCAGCATGACGCTTCGTGTCCCTGATACAGTCTGGATTTTTCAAGTGAGTGGAAAGTTCTTTTAAATTCCTTGTACGGTACCCTCCTTAAGATTCATGTTTCAAGGGTCAATATTTCAACACCTACAACAATAGACCTCTCCATGTGCACCACACAACATGTTTCTCGCGTCTGGAGATGGACACAGCACGGTTTGTTTCTAATTATGCGCTGAACTGATCGCTTTTTGAATTGAAACGGACTAAATAGGTACTTGAAATGGATGATAGTGAACGCTTAAAACAGGAATTCGAAGAACAAAGCCACTAATAAGTGGTGGTAGAATCTGCAGCAAAGACGGAATTGAGGAAGAACGTGACTATGCACTAAAGCAAAAGGAGTATCACAACCAAGTATTGGCTAAGTACGAAAAATTTATTCCAGGAAATAATATATGCAATTCCATATTTAACCAAACATTACACTTGTATTTGAAAGCAATAAAAATTATAGGTTTTTATATTCTATTTAAAAGAAACTTGATCACATTCCATGTTAAGGCGCTACTGAAAATTTGAATTTTTACAAATTTTATCATTTTTTTTTTATTTTCGCGCTAAAATGTGTAGTTTCACGAGTAATATTTTCGTGAAAATACTCACTATCTTAATAATAACTATACTTTTATATAGCCTAATTTGATAGAAATTATGTTAATGCACTAGTTATATGTAACCAAAACATTTAATGTAATTATTACAAAAAAATCTACATTTTCAACGACAAGTAGTAATTTTGTTTCTCAGTGGTTGAAGATAAAGTGATGAAACTTGTTGTACTTGTTCATTAATATCTCTGTTGTGAAATGGAGCATTTGATTGGCTGTATTCAGCATAGTTTTATTGCTAGAAGATTAGACGTAAAGCAGTATTATTTCTTTTTATTAATGTTTGAACATTGAAGAAATTACATATTTCTTTACATTTAAACAAATTAGAGTAGAGCATTAAAAATGCTCCATTGCATAACATGCAGTGTTATCTTTAAGAATAAATTAGGTTAAAATAAATTATTTTCTTAGAAATAAAATTTTCACTAAGGAAAAAATAAAATAAGGTCAATTTTTCAATTGTTTATGAGAAAAGATTGAAATTTACAATGTGTGATTATGATATTGATATGCACATTCAGTAAAGATTTCAGCTCTGTAGCTAAAAACTTGTGGATTTTAGAAATTTCAGTAGCTCATCCCCTTAAACAACATTTTCAGAACACAAGAGCGTCAAATAATAAATTGTCTCTTTTACATCTTTGGTTTGCTTCTTTGAAAATTACGTTATTCTCAGAACTTAACGTATGATAAACATATTATTTTTATTTTAACGTAATCATTGCTTGCTTTTAATTCCTAATGCTGTAAATATAGACAATATTGTATGTGTTGGGCAACAAGAAAAGGATTCAACTCAGCTCTTCTGATGTCCTTGCCTTTTCCTGTGTTTGGGTGTATATTTAAAAGCCTCTCGTAGAGTCTCTTTCCATCTAAATGAGTTTTCCATTTAAGTTTAAATTGTTTTACTTCATCTGTTACTTTGGAAGTCTTCTGACTTTTCTCCGTCACGTACTTATTTTCCTTTCTTTCCTTTCTATGTACTTCTTCCTCCGTGTTCTACTTTTTCTTACCTTGTTACCCCTTCATTTATTTGTTTACATAATTACCTGTTATCCTTTTCTTTATTTCTGTACGTTTATTTACTTACGTACTTGATTATGTCATCATTACCTTTCAAGGGGTGGATCATTGGCTCATTTTGTCCTCTTAGTTAATGCATTTAATTAATTAACTTATTTGTTTGTTTTTTTCATTTACTTCGTTATTTTAATGATGTTATTGGACTGAAAATATAAAGCAATTTATGACTGGCTATGTGCAATTTAGATCGAAAGTTTTGTAACTCCAACAGGCCTATGTGCATATTGAATTGGAAAGTGACGAAATTTAAGTGTTGTAAGTGAAGTTTCATATTTAAGCAAAGAATAATTACCAAGAATTAACGTATATGTAGAAATTGAATTGGTATTTCTCACTTCCGATATACACACATATAACTCCAGTCACATATTCGAATCCTTGTGTTGTATAGCTGAGATATACAGGGTGATTCATAAGTAGCTGTCCAAAATTTGTAGGTGTAATATAGAGGTAAAAATAAGACTAAAATGTTCTATACAACTTTTCCCGCATATCCTTACTTTCAGAGTTATGATGCATAACGTCCTATCTTGCTAGACATAAAAAACATGGGCGAGTAAAGCCATCGGATGTATCATGTTCGCCTACATAGTGACTGCGTAGATGTTTGTTATTCGTATACCCCACCAGAGCCGACTGAACTCATTTCTAACATTTTCACACCCAATTTGATTTCGTTGCTGTAGTTATGCTACGGTCGGAATTTGAGTGGCATAAACGAGCTCCTTCAGACGGTCTCAAAGGTAGAAGAGCGGAGGGTTCAGGTCCGGTGATCTGGCTGGCCAAGCAACTGGTCCTACACGACCTTTCCTACCTAGACAACTGATGACTACTGAAATAACGGCAGAATGAATGTGTACTAATGAGACATGATGTCGATAAGAAATACAACAGCGCTATACAGCTAAACACAGTAAAGTAAATAAAGTTATATGAGGTCGGAATCAACAGTAGTGAGGTGTACGAATAAGAAACATCTACCGCAGTTGCTATGTAGGCGAATGTGACACATCCGAAAACTTTACTGGTCCATGTTTTTTATGCCTCTCAAGATAGGACATTATGCATTATAACTCTGAAAGTAACGATTTGCGGGAAAAGAAGTATGGAACATTTTAGTCTTATTTCTACCTCTACATTACATACAAGATGTTTATACAGTTACTTATGAATCAACCTGTATAAAAATGTATTTCGCTAAATTTTTGCAGGCTAATGGTGTACCTCCCCCTTAAGAAAATTCATTATTTTGTGAGATTTATAATTTCTTACATATAGTGCCTATGGAGACGCTACTGTTAAAATATTATATTTACTCAGCAATAACATAAGTATACGCTAAAGAAATCATAATACCACACCTAACAGCAATGGACTAAACTTTCAATATGCTCTCCTGTGAAATTTTGTCTTTGTGGCTTGGGTCGTATTACACGGAGTAACAAAAGTTTCTGGTACAGTGTTAATTTAAGTTTTTTTTTATATTTGATGGTAAATATCACAAAATAACGTCACTTTTCAGCCTAGTGAATTGTCCTTTCATTGCACTGCAACACACGCCTACCAAACCGCTCTAAGAGTCTGAAAATGTCTTCTTGAGTAATCGACTCCCACTCTTCCAACACTCGGGCAATCAATTCACTGCGATTTCTTGGTCTGGGTGTTCGAAACACACTGTCTTGGAATCTGCTTCACAGGTGCTCTATGGGATTTAAGGGTATATGTACGTGAACGACCACGAAAATTATCAGAAAATGCAGGCTATAAATTTCTAAAATATAAGGAAATGAACTCAATATAGGACAGAATTACAAGGTACCACAACAAGACTTATTAGAACTTAAATACCTCATAAAAGTGTAAAAAAAATGTTACTAATAATATTTTTCAAACCAGTTTTATCAGAGTACGAAAAAAAATCTGCAGTTAACATCATTTGGTAACCATAACATTGTTGTGGTCTGTCTGATAACTTTAATATTATTCCTGTATGTAATAAACACTTATTTCTGAAAAGTAGACTTCTCTCAGACATGTAGAGTTGTTTATTTTAATACAATTAATTTTTTATTCGTCCTTTATAAAATATATTAAAATTTGCATAATGTTTTGTGACCTAATTTTTCTATTTTAAAAAAAATGGGCATTATTGTAGTCTACCTCTTGCATAAATGAAAGAGTCACGGGAAAAACTGCTCGAGGAAAACCTGTCTCATATCAGTTTCGTTCAGCAGAAATCTCAAGGGTATACGAAGAGAATCTCTGTGATGACACATTGAGCATTCCCGGGATTCCTGCACACTGGCACATGCGATGAGTGTGGACTGAAACACGATGCCCTAACAGAACATCTGCAGTAGCTGTTGAGTTTGAGTCACGTAGCGGACACATCGAGTGTTTTACATCACAGTAAGCACAAATGTGCGAAAATAGTACCACAAACAACACTCGCATGCTGACACCCAGTTCGCCGGTGCATCGAGCAGGCACACATCTCCTACTCAGCATTTTTAATTCAGTAAACTATAACACCAATAACGTATATTAAAAAAACTCTTGCTCACAGCAAAGTGAGTTCCCCAAGGATCCCGAAGTAATACTTCAAACAATTGCGTATCTCGCAATGACGCGAGATATTTTATTTTCAAGATTTCCACAAAGGAAACGAAGACAAAAACAATGTAAACATTGGTCTAATATCCAAACCCAATACACATTGTGTAGAATAATAATTAGAGCCCGGAATTTTAGGTGCTAAACGCTAAGAATGACACTGAATATAGATGAATAGAAATGGTGCCCGTGAGGAGAGTTTTAAGCTAAGTTCACAAGAGTCCGATATGTAATAATAAACAGAGTCAGAAGGACTGAGCAATGGATCTTGTAAACCGTGCGCTAATTTTTAAGTGGGGTTAAGAGGATTAAAGACCTTTAACGATACCAAAGAGAAAATACTGAATTACAAGAATGGCATTTCAAAGAAGTGGAGGAATGGCAATGATCTTGTAAATCGTGCGCTAGTTTGTAAGAGGTGGTTAAGAGGATTAGAGACCTTTAGCGGTACCGAAGGGAAAATACTGAATAACATCTGAAAGAAGTGGGGGCATGGCTTTTATATTTATAAGCTATAGCGAGGAACAATATTAACTTTTAGCACCTAAAATTCCGGACTCTAATAATAAACAATAGGTGCGCACATCGAGTTATATGAGCATGGAATCAGAAACGTAGGTTCGAATCCCTCCCAGAACTTAGACATTTATTTGTTATTAATATAATTGCTCGCAGTTGGAAGTTTGAAGTCGAGGTGACACAACACGGGAGTCCAACTGTGCCTGTTTAGTGTAGGCCGAAGCAAGCCCAAAATATGGGTCAAGTTATTCCTGCCACTAGTGCCAAAAATTGTCCACATATGGATGAATGGGTGGATGGCACGACGAATTAAGAGACAGACAGAAAAATAGATAAGGAGATAGGCAGAAGTAGGTCAGTAGACGCATGGACGGACGGACCGACAGAGGACAGACAGACAGGAAAAACAAGACACGACAAGACAGGGAGGACAGATAGGACAGACACAACAGACAGACCAGATTGGACAAACAGGACAGACGCAACAGATAGAACAGAAAACCAGATAGAAGGAACAGGGTAGATCAGATTTGGAGAACTGGGCGACAATTGTGGCGTTACGTCCCTCATCGAATACGTCACTCACCCCTTTCTTCCACTCCCGCGTCATTGGCTTTGTAGGGAAGGGGATTTGTATTCAGTGTCTGTCTTATGTGATGGCGTACGGGCCACAGATACGTCATTCAACGCCGGTGGACTGTGGACGGGGAACCAACGCTTTCCCAATGCTTTCCACCCCTCTCTCGCCAGTTCTGCATCCCTGGGATAGACAGGCCAAACAGGACAGGCATACCAAATAGAACAGACAGGATGACAGACAAGATAGGACAGAGGGAACAGACAAACCAGATGAGGCAGAGAAATCAAATAGAACAGACAGAACAGAAAGACCAGATAGGGCAGACAGAACATAAAGGACAGACAGGACAGAAAGACCAGATAAGACAGACAGGACAGAAAGACCAGAAGGGACAAACAGAACATAAAGGACAGACAGGGCAGAAAGCTCAGATAGGACAAACAACATAAAGGACAGACAGGGCAGAAAGATCAGATAGGACAAACAGAACATAAAGGACAGACAGGGCAGAAAGATCAGATAGGACAAACAGAACATAAAGGACAGACAGGGCAGAAAGATCAGATAGTACAAACAGAACATAAAGGACAGACAGGCAGAAAGATCAGATAGGACAAACAGAACATAAAGGACAGACAGGCAGAAAGATCAGATAGGACAAACAGAACATAAAGGAGAGACAGGGCAGAAAGATCAGATAGGACAAACAGAACATAAAGGAGAGACAGGGCAGAAAGATCAGATAGGACAAACAGAACATAAAGGACAGACAGGGCAGAAAGATCAGATAGGACAAACAGAACATAAAGGACAGACAGGCAGAAAGATCAGATAGGACAAACAGAACATAAAGGACAGACAGGCAGAAAGATCAGATAGGACAAACAGAACATAAAGGACAGACAGGCAGAAAGATCAGATAGGACAAACAGAACAAAGGACAGACAGGGCAGAAATATCAGATAGGACAAACAGAACATAAAGGACAGAGAGGGCAGAAAGATCAGATAGGACAACAGAACATAAAGGACAGACAGGCAGAAAGATCAGATAGGGCAAACAGAACATAAAGGACAGACAGGGCAGAAAGATCAGATAGGACAAACAGAACATAAAGGACAGACAGGGCAGAAAGATCAGATAGGACAAACAGAACATAAAGGATAGACAGGGCAGAAAGATCAGATAGGACAAACAGAACATAAAGGACAGACAGGGCAGAAAGATCAGATAGGACAAACAGGACATAAAGGACAGACAGGTCAGAAAGATCAGATAGGACAAACAGAACATAAAGGACAGACAGGGCAGAAAGATGAGATAGGACAAACAGAACATAAAGGACAGACAGGCAGAAAGATCAGATAGAACAGACAGGACAGAAAGACCAGATACGACAGACAGGACAGAAAGACTAGATAGGACAGACTGACCACATAGGAGAGACAAAACAGAGTGACCAAATAGGACAGGCAGACCAGAGAGATTAGATAGATCAGATAGATATGTACATACATACAGCCTGTTCATAACGCGTGCGTCCGCTTCATTTGTAATGTTCGATACTATGATCATATCTCACCTTGTTTCGAGAAGTTATCATGGCTTAGGTTACATGAGAGGAGAAATCTGCACTCACTTTCTCTCTTATATCGAATTATGCACACTTCATCCCCCTCTTATTTATTCGCCCGTTTTCATACTCTCTCTCGCTATCATAATATTAATACTCGATCAGAACGTGATAACACGCTAGAAATTCCACTTCACACATCATCTCTGTATTCCTCATCTTTCACTGTTGCTACCTCTCGTCACTGGAACTCTCTGCCGCCTGAAGTCAAGGGCAAAAGAGAGCCTACACGTAAATACTAATGATAATGGATATAGTCTGCTGTCTAAAAATGTGAAAGTTAGAATTTATAAAACAGTTATTCTGTATGGTTGTGAAAATTGGCTCTCACTTACAGAAAGGAACAGAGATTAAGAGTGTTTGAGACTAAGGTTCTTAAAATATTTGGGGCTAAAAGGAATGAAGTTAAAGGAGAATGGAGAAATTTACACAACGCAGAACTGCACGCATTATATTCTTCACCTGACATAATTAGGAACATTAAATCCAGACGTTTGAGATGGGCAGGGAACGTAGCACGTATGGGCGAATCCAGAAATGTATGTAGAGTGTTAGTTGGGAGGCCGGAGGGAGAAAGACTTTTGGGGAGGCCGAGACGTACATGGAAGGTTAATATTAAAATGGATTTGAGGAAAGTGGGATATGATTATGGAGCCTGGATTAATCTTGCACGGGATAGGGAGCGATGGCGGGCTTATGTGAGTGCGGCAATGAACTTGCGGGTTCCTTAAAAGCCATTTCGTCACCTGAATACAGGAACTAGGTATCTCGAAATTTGCGTTTTTCAGTTATCTGTGTTATAGCATAGTAAAAATCGCACAGAATGCAAGAACTAGGTAACTGATCGAAGGATACCAGCGACATCTATTTTCCAATGTAACAAATAGGTAAAAGAAAACGAGATATATTTCTTAGTGCATTAAATAAGTAAATAGGCAATATCTCAAATTAGGAAAAATTGAGTTGCCTATAATTCTTGCATTGAGGTGACGATTTGTAAGTAAGTAAACTTACTTATATTGTCTATTATAAATAACATTTCATAAACTCCTTTTGAATTCCTTTCAAATATGCACACATAGTCATTTATTGACGATACTTATATATCTGTAATTAAGCTCCTATATTAATCGAACTTCGTCGGTGAGATATTTTCCGCTGACAGAAGGACTAGTAGATCATCCTAGAGATTTGAAGCAGGCAGAAGTGCGGATTACTGCCGGTCGTATCCAAAGTCACAGCGTTGAGATTGTACAAAATGAACAGAAATACTTCGAGAGTGCATCTTATACAGAATCTAGAGAAACAATTGCGAGCGTCTTTATTCGGAATTTTATTGCGAATGCCTTCCACAAGAACCGTTCCAAGCTCCGTGATCCACTCTCCTTTATATGTTCGCTGTTTTAATGCCGGGGTTCATTTTCTCCCTTCCAGTTCGGGATTTCATATTTAGATTCTCTTAAGTTTATGCGACGTTTCAGGCTTGAGTGAAACACTAATTTACCTACTTGAGTCTCGTATGCTGATGCGGTTATCGTATTCCAGTTCAAGTCATAACGCGGCGAAATGAAAACGTGCACGAAGTCCTGCTCACCATTCTCAAGGGAGTGAAGACGGCGACAGGCGGGTTGCGTCTCTCGGAATGATCACGATGTCGGGCATGGGACATTCGAGGGCCGTTATATTTTCAAGTTTACTTGTGTACTGACACAAATATGTAATAAGGGACGCCTAAACAGGCAACACTAAGCATTAAAACCTCATACAACATCCCTATAAAACGACTGGTTGCATTTACAGGCTCACCAAAAGTTTAGTTAGTCCCAGACTGCCACTGTGAGACCCGAGGTACATGTGGAGTTACCTAAGGAAAGATTGGGCCGTTCGAGTATTCAGAGTTCCAGATAACCAGACACTCCGCATGATCGGAGACCCAGAGTACAGGTATGCCCTACACAAGATAAGGAATAATTGAGTTACTTAAATCCACCCTATTAAGGGGTTAGGTACAGCTTATAGTAGTAAAATTTTTGGAAATATTCAACATTTTTTCCCCAATAATGAAAATTGGTATGTGTAAAACATTGACCTTCTGATATATGACAAAAATATTTTTGTGCTCGACCATGCCGAAATGTAGTAATTATACACCTGGTAGCAGCCCTTTAATGGACCTCATTAAAGTACACCTATTCATTAAAGTTCAGGTGTTCCACCAATCAGAAACCACCATTGTAGCAATATGAAAGCGCAAGTATCGATTATTCTCGGATATGCAATCGAAAGACAACTAGCGAAACATCACGGAGGCTGGAAATCCAATACTGTCGCAGAAGGTTATGTTCTGTTACTATAATAATAGCGTTAGTTGTAAATAATATTCAAATAAATTCAATTTGTCATCTCGTTTTTCAATGTCTACATCAATTTCAAGGTTATATCAAGAATAATCTTTATTTTACTCTCTAGATTATATCAAGGTCAATGACATTTGTTTCTAGGAAAAAGTCAATACTTTCGCGTCTGCGTACATCTCACAATTTACGAGATATTGCACAAGGTCAGTTCCGATCCCCAGTCAGATAAGAATAACATGAATACTTATGAATAATTTCAAGTTAAAAATATGGTCGAGCATAAAAAGTCGTATGAAACTTGCCATATTGGTAATTAAGACGCTCGTATGAAAATTATGAAACTCGCTTGCGCTCGTTTCATAAACATACTCGCGTCTTAATTACTACCATTATAGGCTCGTTGCATAATGTACTATTACGATTAAAAAATATATATATATTTTTTTTTTCAAAATTCATAATGGTGGTAGTTCACTGTGCAGTAATGAAGCGTTTCCCTCATAACTCATAAACTTGTTAAATTTTTCATGTTCTCTCTCTTTTATTTTATTGCTGAAACTCATGTTTACAATATCTTTCAACTACATTCCTTAATAAATGTTATTTTTTTTATTCTGTGTTAAAAGGAAATACTGATATTCCACAATTTTTTATTTATTTTATTTATTTTTTATCAATCTATCAAAGGTAGAAAAGTGATCTTGTATCATATTGTATATATTACATGCATAAATACACACAAAAAATTTCGTCACAGAATGTTGAATAGTTTTTCAGTTATGTGGGAAACGCTTAATCACTGCACAGTGAAATGAATTTTGAAAAAATAAAGTAAATAATCTTTTTTTAAACCGTAAAAATATTTTTTCTTATAGCAGGAGGACAGTGTTTTACACATACTAATTTTCATTATTGTACAAGATACAGTAATGGAGGAAAAAAATGCTGAATATTTCCAAAATTGTACTGCTGTAAGCTGTACCTAACTCCTTAAATTTGTTTTTGAAAATAGTTTCGAAAGTTACTTGAAAATCCGATATAAAATGTGTCTAATGTCTATTCACTTCACTTTGTGTGATTCGGGTTCCGCATACTGCGGATAGATGGCAGGACTGTGACCCATTTTCAAGTTGTACACCACTTCGGCGGGCCACGTTATGCATGATGTGTATCTGTGAAGAGTTATATCGTGTACTAGGGTAAGTGTAGTGTAGGGAATGGGTGAGGATGATGATGATGAAGGGGAAGAAGGGAGAAGGGGAAACCCGGTGCCGGCACGTAGCCTACTCCTGTCGAACAGCACCAAGGGCGCCGCCAGGCTTAACGTCCCCATCCGACGGGCGAATCACTATCAACAGTGACATATGCCTTCTCTTCACATGCACTGCGGAGAGATTTGGGATTTAATACAGGCATATTGGTGCACAATTTAGTGATTAGAAGTTGTGCACCGCCATCTCTCCTAATCCCGAGGTAGAAATCTTACATGAAAATTTCCGACTTCCTTCGGGAATCGAACCCGGCCCGGCTAGTATGGAGGCAGACGCAAATAAAAAATATCTGACCAATAGTTGATCTATTACGACTAAAACCACACTGATGATCCCCAATAATTGCATCTACATATGGAGTTAATCTTCTCAAAAAATATTGGACAAAATTTTGTACGCCGTTAAAATATTTATGAATATAATTTTAAATTCGTTTCTTTAGTTGTATTATTTTTTTGTTTCTAATTTCTGTTTATATTAAAATAAATTTACAGGAAACAAGAAATCACATAAATCTAACTACAAGATAATATTTCAGAATACAATGTTATCCTTTTTTTCTTTCCCTCGCTAGCGGAATACATGGTGAGTTTCCCGTTACCTGTTTTCTTGCTTCTTTTTCTTTTCTCCATTCGCTTGTTTCCTACAATTATTCTCAATTTTTCCTACTGTATCTTGCATTAATTTTTTCTCCTTGAGCTGCAGCTTCATTCCGGTATGTATTTTGGATCCTTGTCACTGTCACAAGTTTCTTATTCTGTCTCTACATTGCCTTCAGCCCCATCTTCTCAACTTTCATCTATAATTTGCAGAGTAGTGTCAGGATCATTACACAAGTTTTCACCCTGTGTTACTTTGCTAGATAAAACACACTTATAAGGAAATAAATAAACTGTGTTGACAGAAAACATTCTATTAATACTATTTAGGCCAATACGTAAATCTGACGTACACCTCCAAATATATCTTATAATAACTTGGCTAAGACTGTAAATTGTAACCTGCTGTCACGACTGATAGAAACTGACAGATGGAGGCACAGACTACAGTGTATTCCGAATCTCACCGGACCGGTGGACAACAATGACGTCACGCTGCAGCGAAATAGGAAGAAAACTGCTGGAAGGTTCGATGGCTATCATGGCGGCTGTACAAGTTCTTGTCTGTGCTATGCTAGCAATATTTTGCGAAATTTCTTTACTGTCATCTCGTTCAAAGAAAAGAGAGCATAAACAATTTATTTCTTGAACCGGTAGTAATAACTGGTCCGTTGACATGTTCGCTCATAAGCCATTAACATATTGTTTTTACGTTGTGCTCATTACAAACAATACAGCAGAACCAAAGCAGAACACACCGCCATGACACAACAGTGCACGATGTCATTCGTCTTCTAATTCCCGCCCTATACATGAACCAATCAGACTCACTGATGGCGGCTGATGGAGACTGCCACCACCTCTACAAGCTGATGGAACCGGTGCGACACCGGTGGAGCATCAGTGACGTCATCGTTGAAATTCGGAACACCGTGATGCCATCGGATTGCTCAGCGCTGAGTTTCGGAATACGCTCAGAGCTAGAAGAAGGAGGGGCTCGCTTGGCGGGAAAATTAGTGAGCATCAATTGTTTATCCATTATAAGCTACGTCAAAGTTACGTACGATAGCATTCTAGGGTTAAAGCAGACGTTCTATACACTTCTATCGATTTCTACTACTGTTTATGCACTTAATTTATTTCAACATAGTTTCTTACACCTTAATAATTTCTTACTTTTTCCAATTCTGTAATCTCTAACTCTCGCAACTTTTATTATAGCCGCTTGCATTTTATTGTAATCCCTACATGTTGGCACTACGGTACCACATCCACAAAGAATCTTAAACGCAATCATGAGAATTCAGATATTTTCCAGGTAACACTCCTTATCTGCAAATGCCATAGAATCCTTCGAGAATTAAACGAGATTTTCTTGGCGTGTAGGCATCGGATAACTGAGCTACAACAGGATGAATAAAATACTTTGTGTCAAGATAATTAAAGATACCTATTTTTCCTGGAACTTTCTCTTGTGTACAGGGACGAAAGTGATTTCTTTTGTATTTTATTATACTCGTAAATGTCAGAACCATAAGCAGGTCGGAAATTAATTAACCTGATTTTTAATTATGAACGTTGTTTTAAAACTTGATGTGAGAAACGCATTTTTTCAAGCTATTATTTATATCCTTTTAATAATATTAGTTTATAATTATGTGCCTTCAAAATGTAGACGTAACAAATATAAATCGTATACCGTTCAATCCTTTAACCTGGTCAGTTTGCCGCTGGCGCTTACTAAACAGTGATTAACATCCGGTTTGAAAGTAAGTCTGGCAAGCGTTTGTCTGAATTGTGTTCTCATATGTTAGCATAGGTTGAATATTAATTACAACTTTTTCTGTGTTTGTGTACTATAGTTTAGCGTCGAACATCCAATACCTCGTTTTTCACGTTGAAAGTACAAGATTATAAATCGATGAGCCTAAGTGTGGGATATTACTAGGCCTATTTTAGTTGAATCCTCTGCTATTCCGTTCCGGACGTACAACAACATATTGCCACAATCTAGTATATACAGTCACGAAGCTTGAGTTTATGAGGGTACTAGGAACAATAGTGTGTGCAGGTACTATTTCGCATTGTCTGTAATGAGGCGATAGTAGCGATTCTAGTGGTTAGCAACTATCTGTGGATGCATTTTTACTAGGTATTGAGCTTCTTGACTTTATATACTAGACTAGTCATGCCAACTGATGCCCATATGGGCAAGCGCGCGCTTCAGAGCTCAGGAGAGCCTGAGCGCTTTAAAGCGGAAGGGAAAGAGACAGACGAGAGAGATACTATATGCCGCTTCGTCGAGGTATATGCAGGGATGGTCAGCACTGATTCAGTAGATAAAGGGAAGAGAACTTACTAAAACTGTATCCATGTTAATTTTTAGATTTGTCTGAGAAGTATAAGTGCATTATAAGAATTTAAATTTCCATTTTAATGCTCATTTTTCACGAGTTTCTTGTTTATTCAAAAGCAGTATTTTCTCAACTTTGTGCAGAAAGGTGAAATTTTCAGATATGTTTACTTAGTAGCCTTACAGGTACTGAAACAATGTTTTCGTAAATCTAATATATCATAAATATGTATTACTGAAGATAAGTATTGAAACTTTTGAAAATATTCGCATGGATAATGTTTGTAAGGAAATGAATTAACAAAGGAACTACTGTTACATCATAAACAACGATATGTGCCCATGTGTTGTATAAACGTCAGCTCTATATTTTCGGCAGATTTCGAGAAAATAATAATGTAATATTCTGATGATAGGAAGTTGTCCACCAATATCACCTTAAGAGCATAATGCGATAAAGGTTTTGTTATGTAATATTAGTTACAGTTGAAACATATACCTAGGTAACTTTGCTTCGTACTGTAATATTGTTTTGATTAGTTATTGATCACTTTTATAAGGCTAAATATACCATCAATATCAATTCCAACTTACCATGTCTCTTTCTTTGGGATATCACTTTTTTATGAATGATGTTTCATTCACTTAATATGGTATAATTTTACTGCTATGAAATTTATGTGAATATTCGTTCGTAACTCTTTATTATGTTATTAACTGCAATATTAAGAAACTGGTGTTAGTACTTTGTTTTACAGACAATATAGATAATATCAAACAGTAAATAGCCATATAAAATAACGACATAAAATTTCACGTTCTGTTTGAAGTTTGTACACCACTGTTTTCTTAATCCAACAGGCTCCTTATTCATATACATAATCCTTGCTCCTTCCATACCTAGCGCTTGATGCCCGCGCACAACGTCAAGGTCAGAAAAATGCGCTTGCTTTGACATCACTGTACTAGACTGTGATATTGCGTTATTGTGTTCACCCACTGTATTTTACATTGCTTCCTCCGTTGTTCACCAGGGACTTCTGAAATCTCGCGCTACGTAGTCTAAAGCCTTGGTTTTTCTGAACCGACGCATGCTAGATGCGAGGTGCACCCCACACAATTCCGGACTACACGAGAGAGATCGCAGACCTCGCACATTGCAACTAGCCTATAGAAACCACTCACTATCTCTCGTGTAGTCCGGATTTATGCCTCGCACCTGTTCGAAACGTCGGGAATTTGGTAGGCTGAGGAACAGCTGGAGCCTGTTTTACGAAAATACAAGTTAAAACTTACAGGTGAATATATCGATAATTTGTAGAACTTGTAACTTACAGGTGTGTTACGAAACTACTCTTATGCACTTGTAAGTGAAGGAGAGAAAATACAGATTACAGGTGAATTTCATGTATGTTTTTCAGTGGTCACCAATGTTTCTTTATAGTTTTGCAAGTCTTAGACTACTAATGTAGTGAAAATATTACACAAATTCTACTCCTCTCTGTCAGTGGGTGGAATATAATAACCTATATAGGTTATGTTACATGTAATTAATTAACTTGTCTTATTTTGTAAGCCTTTCAGAAAAAGCACCAAACAAAATATTCTTTTTCCCCATAATTTCCTTCACTTTAGAATCCATTTCTACGTTACAATTTACAACAATTACAATTGTTCATAATAATTTGTAACTACCATCACGCAATTAAGGTAATCCAGATGACGGTGGTGTGAACAAAAAAGAATCGTCATGACCTACATTGCAGAAGTCATGGCTTTCTTAAATAGCTTCTTTTCCTTTCAAGTCAAACAAGTCCTGTACTAAATAAAGAAACGCCAGTACCCTGTAAAGGCTGGTTCACAATAAACCGGGAACGGAAACGACAACGAAAACGAGAACGGAAATATTGTTAGAATAAATGTATTCAAATGTGAGCATTCACAAGTAATTAATAATTTATCTACTTAGTCCCCTCTACAACCCCTCGAAGTTTTTATTAGGAATTATGGAACATCCTGTATATGATATAGGACCCTTCTCCAGAATAGACAAGTGTGTTGTGAACGAAATTTCTTGGAAATTTTGTTAGATCCTTCTATTGTGAAAACCACAGTGATTAAAAGTTATTTATTGCACCTTATTTCTGTCAAGTCGTCGTCGTCATCATCATCATCATCATCACCATAATTATCGTCGTCATCGTCATTATCATACCAACACCACTACCATTCATGTAAAGAATCGTGTTAGTAATAATTGCATTGTAGCTGTATAATATGCTTACGTACCCGGCACTCAAGAATATCCTATGGTTCTCTTTATTTTAAACTTCAGATTATTATCTTCACCATCAACCGTCAGGAAATAGTCCTTACGAGGACTAGATAGATTGGTCCAATGTTCTTTAAGGCCTTTCTTCCCTGCGTAACCATTCGGATTGTAGTACATTTTTCTAGGAATATATTTCTTTTAATTCAGTTTATTTTAGTCTTTTATTTTAGATATCATTTGTGTTTATTCATTACTTCGCTTTGGTACAGTCACATTTACTAATCGTCACTTATGTGTCTGTACTCAGTGGTTTATTCCATGAAGTATTGAATCATATGACACATTTTTATTATAAAAGTTCGATGTTCTCTGAACGAGACCATAAACGCCTTCTAAGGGACACTATAACACAGTTAGTGCGTATGTTTGCTGATTAATGTCTCAGTGCAATGGCTGAAGGAGACCCTAATTCCATTTACGGCTGATTATTAGAGATTTATCCAAATTTCTTTTTCCTTGGTTTCTATTTTTTCTGAGATACATTAATTTATTTCATATTAAATGCAGACCATAGGAAATCACTCTTTGTCAATGTCTGTCGTTTATTTTTAGGCCTCAAATTATACGTGAAGGGGGGAGGTACACCATTGGCCAGCACAAATTGAGTGAAATTCATTTTTTTGTACCTCAGCTACTATGAAAGCTAAATGATCAAAACTTTTCATAGTTAATATACATACATTACACCTTATAAATCGCTATTCAGAATATTAAAATATCTAATAATTACCTGTAAAAGTAATATCAAATTTGCATAATTTTTTACAACCCGTAAAGCTTTTAAATAATAAAGTATACAATTAATTAAATATATGCACGATTCTTTTACTGGAATGTTTTAAATACCTACATCAACAACATAGTCTAGGATCTTTTACCTGTTCCTTCAAGAAAGTTTTTTTTTCTTAATCATTACCGTCAATATTAAAGTTTCTAAAATTGTTTATTAAAAATATTTCCTGAAAGACTACGTAAAATATCCTACAGTAGACTATGTTGTTATTGTTGTTGTAGGTCTTTTAATATCTCTGTAAAAGAATCATACAAATATAGGTTGGGGTGAAACTTATAAATCCAACCTATATCCGTTAATTTTACTGCAGAAAAAATATTAAAAATTTGTCTAAAAAAGCAGAAAGATTACTCAACTGAGTTGTTGTTTAAGCATTTTAAAGTTTTCAAAATTAAACAAATTTATTATTTTATTTTATTTTATTTTATTAAAATATTTTCACAGAAATCTTAATAATTTTGAAAGGTATATACATAAATATAGAACTAAAAATACGAATTCTCTACGTTTGAACCTAATTGTAAAACCAATGCAGCTTTTTATCATAGCATGAGTCAAGGTCCTAGATTATTAAACAAATTTTATTCTAATATTATTTTAAGCACGAATCCTCTCTAAATTAATAAAAAGAGATATATTGGATTTATAGTTTGGATCTTAAAAGTAATACTTTTAAGATACAATATAGACTTCTCTGAAAATTAAAAATGAATCGCAAAATTTATAGTTTGGGTTTAAACATATTAAAAACATTTTAATCTTTTAATCTGTATTCACTCTCAATTTTAATTTTGTTTTTGTCTGTATTGGAATCCACTCCTGAGCACAAGTCTTACTCATTCAGGAGTGGGTTAGTTTATTTGACATTCTATTAACTTGTATTCATTTCAGACTTACTAGCAATAAAATAAATAAATAAATAAACAAATAAATAATAAATGAATTTAATTAATTGTATATTTTATTGTGTGAATGCTTTACAGTTGTAAAATAATTATGTAAATTTTATATTATATTTAAAGGTAATTATTAGCCATTTTAATATTCTGAATAGTGTTTTATAAAGTGTAATGTATGTATATTAAACATGAAAAGTTTTGCTTATTTAGCTCTTATAGTAGCTGAACTATACAAAAATGAATTTCACTAATTTTTGCAGGCCAATGGTGTACCTCCCTCCCTTAAAAGTCAGAAGGTAGACGATAACGTCATCAATATTGCGTCGTCAAGTCTACATTGAGAAAAATGTAGAATTTAATACGTTATTTTAGAAATCATGTTGATTCGAGTGTGAGGAATAACTTGCTGTCCATATACTCCGGTCACCATTCAGAGCTCGGTCAGTGTGACCCTGGCGGCGGTGGAACCTTGTGATTTACTTTGCACTCTGCAGCGAGACTAGACTCAGTCAGCTGGATAGGAAGTGCAACTCTGTGAGTAAGTTGCTTGACATTTGAGGAATGCTCTTGAGTACTCCTGGTTCACAAATGGGTCGTAAAGCGTGATGGAGGTTAACACTTCCCGCAAAGTCCGCACATCGACTCGAACGTGTTTATTCCTGACTCCGCTGTGAAAACATATTTTCCACATTCTTGTTTTCTCCCGCCGAAGAATAATAACCGAGCTTGTTGTTATGTGTTATGTAGTGGCACCTAGCCAATCCGCTGTGCGCGCCATGCAGAGTACGTCGTCTCTAATGTCTTCACTTTACGCATCTGATTGGGTAAGTTCTTGATTATATGTAAGAATATAAAGCACTAATTTGTTTTAGTACGTTGATATTGTAAGATTTTTCGCCTAATAATCAGGAATACTCGAAGCTCAAACAGGGAGCAACATTTTATCACGGAGACTGATTCTTCATTCCCGGTAGATCGCGTGGGATTCAGTGTGTACGAAGAGCTTCTGGGGCAGAATTTCTCACAATACTTCGGCTCTCCTCATTTTTGCACAATCTAAATAACACTATATCGTTTTCTCTGTACTCAGAACCATCATCAAACGAATCTTTTCCATTATAAATAACAAAACACAGCTTTCTTAAGGGTATATGTACGTGAACGACCACAAATATTATCAGAAAATGCAGGCTCTAACTTTCTAAAAATTTATAAGGAAATGAACTCACAATTGGACAAAAATTACAAGGTACCACAAAAAAGGCTTATTAGAACTTAAATATCTGATAAAAGTATAAAAAAGTTTACTAATAACATTTTTAGAATTCACTTTTTACTTTCAATTAAATTTTCCAAAATTTGAGAATTTTCACACATATTATTTCACAACTCCACAATCATTAGAGATAGAATTATGAAATTTTGTACACTGATTTAACATACATTTATGCAAAACGTAGACTACAATAATGCCCATTTCTCTGAAAACAGAAAAATTAGGTAACAAAACATTACGTAAATTTTAATATATTTTATAAAGGAAGAATAAGAAATTAATTCTATTAAAATAAATAACTCTACATGTCTGAGAGTGGCATACTTTTCACAAATAAGTGTTTATTGCATACAGGAAAAATATTAAAGTTATCACACAGACCACAACAATGTTATGGTTACCAAATGATGTAACTGCTACTTTGATAAAACTGGTTTGAAAAATATTATTAGTAACCTTTTTTTATACTTTTATGAGATATTTAAGTTCTAATAAGTCTTGTTGTGGTACCTTGCAATTTTTGTCCAATAGTGAGTTCATTTCCTTATATTTTAGAAATTTAGAGCCTGTATTTTCTGATAATTTTTGTGCTCGTTCACGTACATATACCCTCAATTAAAGGGAGGTGATGGTATAATTTGAATTTTTTCTAATTGAAGGACAATTTACATTTCTTGTGCGTAGGAGTATAATTGCAGCAACAACGGAAATTCGAGATTAGGTTTAAAAGAATTGAGGCCCAAATTTTGAAATAGGTACCAGGATACAATAATTCACTAAAAGTGAAGACATTTTTTAAGATTAATTCAAAATAATTTTGCCATTTTACACCTAAAAACATATTCTTTAAAATATCTATAGCGCAATTTTTCTATGGCTTTCAAATTCTTTAGATAAACGACTGCATTTTGAGAATGAATTTGAGAAGTACTTATATAAAAATATGGAGGGATATTTTTCAAATGCAACAAAATAACAAATTTCTATTGCAGAGCAAAAGTTTCGAATATATATATATATATATAAGATTTTGTATGAGAATGAAGAAAAAAAATAAAATTACGGCAAAAGGCAATCAAAGTTTATTGTCATTTAAAAGTATTGTGCACCAGAGGTTTAAAAATTATGTTGCAACTGCTAACAAGGCCATAAATCGCATTAAATTTTATGTAATATATTTTTCACGCATGAAAGATTATTTTAAAGCATATTTGAAGACTTACTGGTTTTCCATCATATTCCACCATCCTTCCCACTAATTTTAAAGGTAGCGAAGGAACAGCTGACAAGGACGTAAATGCTCACTAACATTAAATTTGTTAGATATTTTCTCACAAGAAACTGTATTTTAAAGCATTTTTTGTAAAACCATTCTCTCTCCTTAACACTAAAAAGTAGAATTGTACTAATGATAAAGTAAGTTAGTTTTAATTAACAATATGACGAAATTTCGATATTTTGCAACACCACAAGGAGAAAAAATACTTAGATAAATGAAAATACGATTAAAATTGTAACACAGTACTCTAGAGACATGATAATATGACCACTGCGAAAGTTATGCACTTAACAGTTCAGTATAGTACATGACACCCCCTACTGTATAATTGGCAGGCAACATCTTTAGCATGATTTACGGCTTGTATGCCATCCCAAACCCCGACATCTATCCTTCTGAGCGCAATTCCTTGTGTACTCGGTGAGTCATGGCCAACTCTTTTAAATAAAAACAATTAACAATAGTCATCTGTCATAAAATACCAGATAAAACTGTGAAGTATAATTAAATAATTAAAGTGCCATTATTTGGTCTAGGGTGCTTCGATTTTTGGTGCAAGGATACTATGTTTAACACGTATTAATTGCAATTTTATTTAGATAATTAAGATACGATCACTCTGGTCCAGGAAGCATACATTTTTGTACAGAGATAATTCCTTTAACATGGTTCTTAATTACTATTGCTTGCAAATAATTAAAACACGATAATTTGGTCCAGGGAGCTTACATTTTTAGAGCGAGGTTAATTCGTGTAACGTGTTCTTTAATAAACCACTCCAAACCAATGTGAATATAGCGTGCATTGTGTACAAAGATATTTTTTTGTGTTGGATCCAGTGTGGATCATTGTTTGAGTGAATAAAAACCAGTGCAAATTAACATGGAACATAAATATTATTTAAGAAATGCAGGAAACAAATATGTGGGTAATAAAAACTATGTACTTTACAGAATAATTAATACCTAATATGCCGCGTGTACATTTTAATCATCCATTCATTAATCTGATCATGAAATAACGCAACGCAAATCAAACATTAGTCCCGTCTGTGGTGTGGGAAGATGTCGAAGTTTCAATAACAATATTAATTGGGTACTTCCGTGGAAAAAGGTTGGATGTAACATGGTGCCCAAGTATTACATCAAAACTTATTCCACGGAGTTACTCAATTGTTACCTATAACATCTTTGTGAACTATAGTATATGTGGGTACATTAAGAATAGTTTCAAGGTCAGTCTTTCTCGTATTCACCTCTCAAAGAATTATTTTGTTAGTGCGCCAAAATTGGAACGGTTTATGAGTCCATAATTTTCTTTTTCAGTAACATCAAGTCTGGGTTTTAAGTGATACTTTGTTTCTTTGTCCAGAATAATTTCCACAATGTCCATTCCTTCCCGGCCAAAGTCATAACGCTGCAGTGTATAAATTTTAAGAACCCTGGATCTCTTTCCTAAAGGCAGTAGTTGAATCTCTCTTGTCTTATATTTATTCTCCTTTGTTTCGAGTATTGCTCGTGCGTCATTCTGACGTAACGCATGACTCAGTTTCGCTATATATAAATATATAGTGTCAGTTCGAAACCACCTTTTATACATATAGGGAAATCTACATAGAATCGATTGACAATTGAGTATTAATCTTAGCACATCTCTGAAATTAATGTGAAAGTATTCAAGACGGGCGTATCTTTAAAATCGATTTTTAAGTTGCGTCTTTTCGTCTTCTAGGTGACGATATACAGCGTAAGTTCTCGAAGCTGCCGAGAATGGGGGATATTACCACAGTCTAGTATATACAGTCACGAAGCTAGAGTTGTGAGGGTGCTAAGAACAATTGACTGTGCCGGTACTATTCCGCATTGTCTGTAATGAGGCGATATTAGCGATCCTAGTGGTTAGCAACTATCTACGGATGCATATTTACTACGTATTGAGCTTCGTGACTGTATATACTAGACTGTGGTATTACTTCACTGAGGTGGTTTGTCACAGTGTTGCCAACTGAAGCGTACGTAAAGTCGCCAAACTGTATTTCATAATTCGTTAGATTCCTTATTAGCGATAGAGAAAGCTTTAGTTTTGCCGTTAAAGAATGCTGAAGAAGTTGCTAAATTCTTATTTAAGCAATAAAAAGTCAAAAGAAATTGTCGCTGAAAAAATTAAAAGTGACCAGATTAAACAACGAAGTCGCTAAATTGGCAACATTGAACATTGATCTGATTGCGATACTGGTGAACTGATTGTGGTTCTGAAGGAATAGACTTCAAGTCATCGATGTTAGGGCGATGCTTTCAAGGCTAAGGAACTGAAAGTAATGTAACTCGACTCAATTCAAATTAAATTCGCTCCTGTTCCCAATTGTTTATTGTTAGGGAATCATTTGCAACAGAATTCTGAATTTACGTTTTGTAATTAAGCACATTTTCAAAGGACATACCTATGCAGTGCTGTTTGTTTGCATGTTATGAACATTGTTGCAGATATCGAATTAAAATATATCTAAAATAATAAAAAGAACAAAAATAATCAAACGCCCCTTCTTAAAAATAGAAATATTATACTCTTCATATAAAACAAAAATCAAGAAATTTGTAAAAAAATAAGCATTTTTTTGTAATAATTACTTACAGATTCTAAGACTTTCATCATCACATGCGTCTTGCTTGAATGTATAATGCTTTGCAACACAAGCTCATTGGGTACCTGATATAGTTATTGAATTTTATTATATGTTAAGATTAAATTAATATTGATTTAGCCAAGAAAAACGCCCTCGAAATATTAAATATTATTTCTAAAAAATATTCTGTATAAAAATGATTCTTTTTTCCACGGGTCGTGCACAGTGTACCACGGTTGAACTGTAGCCTATTTTCTTATTTTACCCATATTCATATTGTACTTTTCTAGTCCACACCTGTGGAGTAACGGTCAGCGCTTCTGGCCGCGAAACCAGGTGGTCCGGATTCGAATCCCGGTCGGGGAAAGTTATCTGGTTCAGGTTTTTCCGGGGTTTTCCCTCAACCCAATACGAGCAAATGCTGGATAACTTTCGTTGCTGGACCCCGGACTCATTTCACCGGCATTATCACCTTCATTTCATTCAGACGCTAAATAACCTAGATGCTGATACAGCGTCGTAAAATAACCCAATAAAAATATATTTTTTCTACCCTGTTTCCCAGAAGATTTGTACATTCTTAATAAAAATTGTTCTCCAAACATATATCTGTTGTCTTAAATACGTAAAAATAGTTGTAGCTCTAACTTCACAAACAAAATTTACACACTTGTAAAACATTACCTGTCCACACCTGTGGAGTAGCGGCTAGCACGTCTGGCCGCGAAACCAGGTGGCCCGGGTTCGATTCCCGGTCGGGGCAAGTTACCTGGTTGAGGTTTTTTTCCGGGGTTTTCCCTCAACCCAATATGAGCAAATGCTGGGTAACTTTCGGTGCTGGACCCCGGACTCATTTCACCGTCATTATCACCTTCATATCATTCAGACGCTAAATAACCTGAGATGTTGATACAGCGTCGTAAAACAACCTACTAAAAAAATAAAACATTACCTATTCCTTCATTGTGAAATAACGCTAGTAAATTATGCAAATTTCACATGTAAATATTCGACTTTCTTTGTAAAGTTCAACTTTGTAAACTCAGATTGTGAAACAGAAGTTCATAATTTACAAACAAAATTTACAATTTACAAGTACTGTAAAAATATTGTGAAGCATGTCCCTGGTGAATTTCTAATTGCTAAAAACCTCGACACATCATCTGTGATATTTGTAATGGATAAAACTGATATGCTGTAGCTATTCTCGTAATTTAGTTTGCACTGCAGTACTCACTGCACTGTTTCTTTATTAGCTGAATATTTTCATGATATTAGGAATTGCATTTGAAATGCTAGTTGATTGTCTTCAAGGGTCAAGTCTCAGCATTTGTTGCAACCTCATGTCTCGTCGATAACTGTTGCAGATGACGAAACAATAGAGAAGCTGTTGCTTGAATTTTCAATGCCTCTTTCTGAATGAGGTTCCGGAATGTGGCTTCTTGTGATATGAAAACTCCATTGTCGATATGTTTATTCGTTGTATCAAAGCCTTCACAGACGATATACGCGACATAACAGAGAGCTTGGGGCACATTCAGGAAATACGTAAATAGGATCGTGCTGCTTTTGAAGCACGCAAAGAACGTAGCGGTTGAAATCTCGTACAGTTTGTCTTCCGAAGAATGGCCGCTGGTATCTTCTTCGTCAACATTTCTAGTACGGATTCCTGTTATAGGACGTTCTGAGTTTAGAAAATCCCATAAGGTATTTAAACATCGTCTTACGTTAGCGGACATCCCCCTCCTTGTAATATACCTACTGGTTATTTAACAAAATAAGTTATTTACGAATTTTCTAACTTATATAAAATAGGTTTGGAAGTAAATCCAGAAAAGACAAAGTATATGATTATGTCTGATGAACAGAATATTATACGACATGAAAATATAAAAATTGGAAATTTATTCTTTGAAGAGATGGAAGAATTCAGATATTTTTGACAAACAGTTCAAATATAAATGACACTCGGGAGGAAATTAAACGCGGAATAAATATGGGAAATGCCTGTTATTATTCAGTTGAGAAACTTTTGTCATCCAGTCTGCTCTCAAAAAACCTGAAAGTTAGAATTTATAAAACAGTTACCTTACCGGTTGATCTGTATGGTTGTGAAACTTTGACTCTCACTTTGAGAGATGGACAGAGATTAAGAATGTTTGAGAATAAGGTGCTTAGGAAAATATTTGGGGTTAAGAGGGATGAAGTTACAGGAGACTAGAGAAAGTTACACAACGCAGAACTGCACGCATTGTATTCTTCACCTGACTTAATCAGGAACATTAAATCCAGACGTTTGAGATGGGCAGGGCATGTAGCACGTATAGGTGAATCGAGAAATCCATATGGAGTGTTAGTTGGGAGGTCGGAGTGGAAAAGACCTTTGGGGAGACCGAGACGTAGATGGGTGAATAATATTAAATTTGATTTGAGGGAGGTGGGATATGATTATAGAGACTGGATTAATCTTGCTCAGGATAGGGACTGATGGCGGGCTTATGTGAGAGCGGCAATGAACCTCCGGATTCCTTAAAAGCTACAAGTAAGGAAGTAAGTACGTAAAATAAAAGAAGTAAATATATTTCATTTATTCCATTATTGGAAATATAAATAAACTCATATTAAGGGTGTAAACGATATAAACTCCCAAAATTATATAGAAAAGTTATACATATCGATCTACTGAACAAAATGTCTAATGTAATTTAATTATTTCTTATAATGTTATTTTTAAATTGTGAAATAGTATGTTTTAAGATTGATAGTATAATGACTTTCTGTTCTCATTTTCAAAAACGTTAGACCCACAAAACACATTTTTTCTTAGAAAATCTTGACAGTTAGAGAAAGACATTGTTTCACCTTTTTCTTCAGTTATTTATGCTCTATCACCAATATTTTTGGCAGTTTTTATCGTTTACACTCAGTGTAAGCTATTTATAAGCAATATAAAACGTTTATATTTCAAGCAATGCTTAGTTACCGGTTTTATTTTATACACGTAAATAACTTATTTTGGTTATATTACAAAGAAGGGTATGTCTGTTAAGACGCCTATATGCGCAATTGTATTTTCTGAACTCCGAACGCTCTATAGCTAGGCTCTTTGTTTGTTCTCTCCATAAAAGCATTAAGGAATCATATATGCGACATAACACGGGGCTTGGGGCACATTCTGGAAACAGTAAACAGGATCCTTCTACTTGTAGAGCATGCAAAGAACGCAGAAGTTTAAATGTCGTACAGTTTGTCTTACAGAAAAAGGCCGCTGATATGTTCTTCACCACTATTTCCAATACGGATTCCTGTTAGGTAAGTGTATACTGTTTTCGCTGTAAGAAAAATCCTAATGTAAACATAAGCACGTTGCTGTCATACCCGTGATTGGCTCCCAGTCGAAACACTCACATGACGCAAGGAAATATAGTTCGTATTTGGAAACCACAATCTTGTATTATTTGAAAATAAAACATTGAATTCTTGTCTTTAAATACAATTAAACATATAACTTCACTCATATGTAAAACGCTATGAGCGTATTCCGAATCTCACCGGTGAGCAATCCGATGGCATCACGGTGTTCCGAATTCCACCGATGACGTCATTGATGCTCCACCGGTGTCGCACCGGTGCCATCAACTTGCAGAAGTGGTGGCAGGCTCCATCAGCCGTCATCAGTGAATCTGATTGGTTCTTGTATAGGGCGGGAATTAGCAGACGAATGACATCGTGCACTGTTGTGTCATGGCGGTGTGTTCTGCTTTAGTTCTGTTGTATTGTTTGTAATGAGCACAACGTAAAAACAATATGTTAATGGCTTATGAGCGAACATGTCAACCGACCAGTTATTACTACCGGTTCAAGAAATAAGTTGTTTATGATCTCTTTTATTTGAACGAGATGGCAGTACGGAAATTTCACAAAATTTTGCTAGCGTAGCACAGATAACCACTTACACAGTCGCCATGACAGCATCGATTCTTCCAGCAGTTTGTTCCTTATTTTCGTTGCAACGTGACGTCATCGATGCCACCGGACCGGTGAGATTCGGAATACGCTGTATGTAAACGAAAAGCTACTTTTATATTTTGTTATGTACTATGAACGCGGATGAATACCAACAGTAACACCGAGGTAGTCTCTTCTTGTAACAAGCTGGCGTCACTTGAGCTCGTAGTTCTTCACGTGGCACGCGGTACTAAAGTATGGCTTCTGCATCCTCTGTGTGTGTGGTTATTAAACATAAGAGTAGAAACCCTCTCAAAAGCGGAGAAAAACAGATAGTCTTAAATGTATATAAGTTAAGTGAGTTTTAGGGTAATTGCAGTAATTATAAAGTAAATGTTTCCTAAGCAAACGAATGCATAGTAGTGAGGTTAGGCCTACTTGACGAGTAACGGGAAATGTTTAACATGAAACAGAATGTACAACAGTAGGCGGGAACACGTACTGAGAATCTATGGCGCCAAACAGCGGCCAATGAAGCCTCACTTCAGTCACCTGCTATTGTTTACATTAGGATTTTTCTTACAGCGAAAAGATTATAGAAAAGGAGACAGTGAGGAGAAATAATTTGCTAAAACTAATACTTTTGAGGATTCAGTTTTGTCAAGAACATTCCAACGCCTCTTACAGTGTGTTTTGCTTGTAATCTTACGATATGAAATTTCAGAGTATAATTTGATTGAACCTCTCGACTTCTAGGATATTAGAAAATTGGTAATATACAACGAATTGCTTTCAGCAGCTGTCAGGATTGGACAGAAGCACAGACAACTATATTGATTCCAGTAGACTATATTACGTTCTTATACAGAAGGAATCGTCCCGCCAAGAGTTTTAAACCGGTCTGTTTAGCAGGCCTACGTTATTTAGAGGTTACAGGTAGCAGGAGGAGGGACACAAGCAACACTTAAATGTCATTGGCCTTGTAATCCGGTAGGTTTAAAACTCTTGGCGGGAGGATTCCTTCTGTATAAAAACATACTATAGCATTTTTGTATAGTAAGGAAAAATGGCTGAAATTCTCTCGGTCTCAAATAACGTGAATAGTGATTTAGTCAAAGTGAAGTTAGTATCGTTCGGCGTGCGCTGTACTCCCAAGGCCGCTGTGACTTCCGCACATCTTCACCGGGAACAATCGCAATCAGTGAAGTTGATATATTGTCGTTAAATACACCGCGCGCTTATCTCGGTGCGCGACTCTATTGAGAATATTATTTTGTGCTGCTTACCTGCCTCAGTGAACGTCTTACGCACCCCCGAGCCGCCGATAGAACTGCTGTTATCTGCAAATTGCGTCCGCTTCTGTTCTCTATCTCCTTGCATTGAAGCTAATTCCATGGGGAGAAATTTAGACAAAACGAAACTAATTGGTAGGTCCATGCCAATGGGATATTGAAAAGACAGGATTCCCGTGAATGCCAAAATTGTTGGCCTTAAGAAACGATTCTTACACAACTTTATGATCGAAGAAGTCCCTCGTTACCAATCAAGAATATATTTCTTCTTACAGAATGATTAGTAATATCTAAATTTGAATTCGTAAATATATTTAACTTACGGTTGTACTTTACTAACATAGACATCAAGTGACAAAACCGTTGCTCTTTGAAAGCTAGATAAATTCACGTCTAAAGCCTATCATATACTTACTTACTTACAAATGGCTTTTAAGAAACCCGCAGGTTCATGCTGCCCTCACATAAGCCCGCAATCAGTCCCTATTCTGTGCAAGATTAATTCAGTCTCTATCATCATATCCTACCTCCCTCAAATCCATTTTAATATAATCCTCCCATCTACATCTCGACCTCCCCAAAGGTCTTTTTCCCTCTGGTCTCCCAACTAACACTCTATATGCATTTATGGGTTCGCCCATACGTGCTACATGCCCTGTCTATCTCAAACGTCTGGATTTATTGTTCCTAATTATGTCAGGTGAAGAAAACAAAGCGTGCAGTTCTGAGTTGTGTAACTTTATCCCTCTTAGCCTCAAATATTTTCCCAAGAAACTTATTCTCAAACACCATAATCTCTGTTTCCTCTCTCAAAGTGAGAGTCCAAGTTTCACAACCATACAGAACAACTGGTAATATAACTGTTTTATAAATTCTAACTTTCGGATTTTTTGACAGCAGACTAGATAACAAAACTTCTCACCCGAATAATAACAGGCATTTCCCATAGTTATTCTGCGTTTAATTTCCTCCCGGGTGTCATTTATATTTGTTACTGTTGTTCCAAAGTATTTGAATTTTTCCACCTCTTTGAAGGATAAATCTCCAATTTTTATGTTTCCATTTCGTAGAATATTCTGGTCACGAGACATAATCATATACTTTGTTTTTTTCGGGATTTATTTCCAAACATATCTCTTTACATGCTTCATGTAAAATTTCCATATTTTCCCTAATCGTTTGTGGATTTTCTCCTAACATATTCACGTCATCCACATAGACAAGAAGCTGATGTAACCCGTTTAATTCCAAACCCTCTCTATTATCCTGAACTTTCTTAATGGTATATTCTAGAGCGAAGTTAAAAAGTAAAGGTGATAGTGCATCTCCATGCTCTAGCCCGCAGTGGCCTATCACATACTGATAATAATAAAATATATTAAATTTCCCTCTTTTATTCACACATCTGTGTTTGTCGTATCGTTATTTGGTATTGGAAAGAGCCTTATTAATACAAGTAAATGATTAAGGAAATTTGGTCGTTAACAATGCTAAATTTTGTTTTTATTTTTTTGCTTACGTCATAATTTTTGTTGGGAACAATTTTATATTATGATTTATTTGTATTCCGAGATTATGTATATTGAGTAAATGTGCTAATAATACACTAATGACTAGTAATATATATTTAACTCATTTAACTTTAAAAGCTGTTTTGTGAAACCTATAATTTTCAAGTTACTAGTACAGTTTGTATAAAAAGCATTTGAATTGGACTTACGAATCTTGCCAGATGTATGATGATGCGCTATCAAATTTATTGAAATATATGACAATTATCTCATGAAGCCAAATGCTTGCGTGCGCGGTAGCATACATATATTAAAAAACGTATGGCAGAGGTAATTGAGCTCGCTTACTACAAATAGAAGCGTAACGAAAGAAGGGAGCTTTACAGTCCACTTCATTCTTACCCTGACGCGCAGGTAGGTTTGACGAGGTATCGAGTGTCCTATACTTTTCATTTTATTAGACTAACAATACATTTTTAATTATTAAAAAATTCCAATATGCCCCAAATCCATCCTTTCTGACAAGAGTGTCCTCCACTATTTCTAAGTCTATGTGCTTGAAATGTGAAATGTAGGAAATAATAAAATTGTACCAATGGATGTGCGTGAACAGTAATTACTAATGAAAATTTAATTATGTTACTTTTTCAACAATAAAGCAATGTATTAGAACTTCTACCACATATTGGTAAGTAGAAGAATAATATAATAAGAAAAAAATCATATAGTTCTCAGTACTAGAAACTATGCTATGACAAAATAGAATTTAGTTAAAATATTTACAAATTTCGCATGGCTGAAGAACCAACTTCCCATAACATCCAAAGAGTAGTTAAGCAAATCGAGTGACATATAGCGAATCCGCTTTTTTCTTAAATTTGTATTCGAAAACATTAGAATTTCATTATTTGATTGGGTTACAGTAAAAGAGCGATTAGAAAAAATGTAGTGAGACTGTCACGTGGGAAGCAAACGACATTTTAAACAATGATGGAGCCGAATAATTCTAAGGGAAAAATTGTTCCGGGGCCGGGTATCGATCCCGGTACCTCTGACTGAACGCACGAGCGCTCTTACCCACTGACCTACCCAGGATCTTCACCCGACACCCTCTCAACTTTTCCTCTTATGTCCACATAATTCGAGTGGGCTGACATGACGCCAGAAACCCACATCGAGTACACACAAACTCTGTGTGATCTGAAATTGTGGTTTTCTCTTAACGTACCTACAGTAACGAATATATTATAAAAATCTAGCTTTCAGGTAAAGCTCCCTCTGAAACAGACCTAAATAATTTTAAGGGAAAAATTGTTCCGGGACCGGGTATCGATTCCAGGACCTCTGGCTGAACGCACCAGCGCTCTTACCAACTGAGCTACCCAGGAACTTAACCCGATACCGTCTTAACTTTTCCACTTATGTCCACATAATTCGAGTGGGCTGACCTTTGGGGAGGCCGAGACGTAGATGGGAGGATAATATTAAAATGGATCCGAGGAAGGTATGATATGATGATAGTGACTGGATTAATCTTGCTCAGGATAGGGACCGATGTCGGGCTTATGTGAGGGCGGCAATGGACCTCCGGGTTTCTTAAAAGCCATAAGTAAGTATTACTGAAAATTACTTTAACAAGACACCAACTACAGTAGCTATACCAATAATTTAACAGTACGCTTAAAATATAAAGAAGAAACAGTTCGAGCATCAATCGGTGGGCCGCAATTCAACTCTCTCTTTACTTACTCGTATAAACATCTCATGCGGCCGCAACTCACCTACAACCGAGCAGAGATGGATCACCAATATTTAGCAGTTTAACACTATTTATACAGGCTGAGGGAAGTCTCTTTAACGATTGCTCACTTAGAAATGTTCGGTGTTTGGGAAGAAACTGTAGATCGACTTAAGAATTAATGAAATGTTTTAGATGCTCGCTTTGTTAGTGGATAATTCCATGTCTGAAAGAGTGTAAGTGAGGAAGTGAAGCAATAAAAATAGGTAGCTAATTTTTCTGAGTTGCTCCCTTTTCTACATCAACTAATCAAAATATCATGAACAGTCCATTCAGGCAGGCAGGCTTAGGACGTCCCGCGAAGGGACGGGACAATGTGCGGAACAAGATTGAAGCTTAACGTTTTCCAGTGTAGAGTTTAGGCCTACAGAGTCCCAGATCTTTGATCACGATTTACGTAAAACTTAAAATAAGTTCCATTATTTCAGAAAGTTCTGAAGTTACAGAACTGAAAATTTTTGTGTCTGTGTTTTGGAATGAATCAGATTTCTGGAACTAAAAATATTAATGATTTACTTTTCATCCTACTAAGAAAAAAATGAAATTAGTTGGAAAATTAATTATCAAAATTGAATAATATTTTTAACATTGTTAAAACACTTGCATAACTTTTACAATAGATCAGTAACCTCATTACAATGTAAATAATGTATAGTAAAATTTTGAAGTGTTTACCTACAACAGTTTCTTCAGAAATGGGTCACAAATATGTGGCAATCTCCTTAACGATTGCTCAGTTAAATATGTTCGGTGTGTGGAAAGAAACGCTTGATCGAATGAAGGATTAATGAAACGTTGTCTTGAAGGCTCGTCTCGTTAGTGGAGAACGCCATGTCTGAAGGGCTGTAGGTGAGGAAATACAGCAATAAAAAGAGGCAGTCAGTTTTTCAGAGTATCTCCCTTACCTACATTAGCTAATCAAGATAATATCGTGAACAATCCATCCAGGCAGGCAGCTGAGGACGTCCCGCGAAGGGTCGGGACAAAATGCGAAACAAGGTCGAAGCTTAACGTCTTCAATGTAGCGTTTAGGCCTACAGAGTCCCAGACCTTTGATCACGTTTTACGTAAAACTTAAAATAAGTTCCATTATTTCAGAAAGTTCTGAAGTTACAGAACTGAAAATTTGTGTGTGTGTGTTTTGAAATGAGTCAGATTTCTGGAACTAAAAATATTAATGTTTAACTTTTCATCCTACTCAGAAAAAAAAAGAATGATTTCAAATATTAGTTATAAAATTCAATAATATTTTTAACAATGTTAAATCCCTTGAATAACTTTTACAAAATATCAGTAACCTCATTACACTGTAAATAATGTATAGTAAATTTTTGAAGTGTTTAGCTACAACAGTTTCTTCAGAAATGGGTCACAAATATGTGGCAATCTCCTTAGTTAGATATGTTGGGTGTGTGGAAAGAAACGGTTGATCGAATGAAGGATTAATGAAACGTTGTCTTAAAGACTCGTTTCGTTTGTGGAGAACGCCATGTCTGAAGGGCTGTAGGTGAGGAAATACAGCAATAAAAAGAGGTAGTCAGTTTTTCAGTGTCGCTCCCTTACCTACATTAGCTAATCAAGATAATATCGTGAACAACCAATCCAGGTAGGCAGGCTGAGAATGTCCCGTGAAGGATCAGGACAAAATACGAAACAAGGTCGAAGTTTAACGTCTTCAGTGTTGCGTTTAGGCCTACAGAGTCCCAGACCTTTGATTGCGTTTTACGTAAAACTTAAAATAATTTCCATTATTTCAGAAAGTACAGAAGTTACAGAACTGAAAATTTGTGTGTGTGTTTTGGAATGAATCAGATTTCTGGAACTAAAAATATTAATGATTTACTTTTCATCCTACTCAGAAAAAAATGGAATTAGTTGGAAAATTAGTTATCAAAATTGAATAATATTTTTAACATTGTTAAATCCCTTGCATAACTTTTACAATAGATCAGTAACCTCATTACAATGTAAATAATGTATAGTAAAATTTTGAAGTGTTTACCTACAACAGTTTCTTCAGAAATGGGTCACAAATATGTGGCAATCTCCTTAGTTAGATATGTTCGGTGTGTGGAAAGAAACGGTTGATCGAATGAAGGATTAATGAAACGTTGTCTTGAAGGCTCGTCTCGTTAGTGGAGAACGCCATGTCTGAAGGGCTGTAGGTGAGGAAATACAGCAATAAAAAGAGGCAGTCAGTTTTTCAGAGTCGCTCCCTTACCTACATTAGCTAATCAAGATAATATCGTGAACAATCCATCCAGGCAGGCAGCTGAGGACGTCCCGCGAAGGGTCGGGACAATGTGCGGAACAAGGTCGAAGCTTAACTTCTTCCAGCGTAGCGTCTCCGCTTCCTCCCACTAAAGACATGTACAGCTATATCTTGCTATCTCGCTCGCCTCGGGCTCCAAACAAACAGGAACAAATGTAAATTACCCGACAGCATTAGCTCCGTGATTAACTCGGGGAGAAGAGAGAGTCTCGCGCTAGTCCGGGCGTACCGTACGGCGCCTCCCGCCTACTGGAGCCGCTCTGCGCCGAGGCAGCGCCGCTCCACCCCCCGCCTGCCACTGTGATTTTCGTTTTTCATATCGCTGCTTGGGAACTTTTGCAATTAAAACAAGCCTGTTTAATCGGGGGAAACCTCCACAAAATATTAATGATCGCTGTGATTTACAAATTAAACGTATTCACTGACGAACCGGGGAGCTTGGAGTCGGAATAAGTAAATAATGGTATATAAAAAGAGCCTTACAGGCGCACACAATCCGAGAGGAAAAGTTCGAGGATTTGGAAATGCCGACGAGAACAACATGAAACGGAGAATTTGGGATTTGTTCACGTCGGGACCCCACAAAGGAAGTAAGGGTGAAGGAGGGGGGAGAGAAATAAAAAAAGCTCAGAGAGCGGGAGATTAACATGGCGTCTACGAGATAATTGTGAAAAAGAAGTGTCATGGAGTGAGTGAAGACGCCTGCTGCCGTCTGTCCAGTACAAAAGATTCGCAACCCCGGTACGAGTCTTAATTACAATCTGCGGCCGTAATTATGCCAGAGTGCTACATGTGTTTGGAGAAGCTCTGTCTCACCACTTTCCACGCAGTCTAGATGGATTTTTTCCTAAACCGAGCGAAAAAGAGAGGGAGGAGGCATTTGACAAGCCCTAGTGTTTCCTGACCCTTACCTATGCTTTTAATTATTACGACGGGGGGACAATCCACCGTGCAATCATGGTGGGGACGACGACTTAAATGTAAACCCGAAGGAAAACTGTCTTTACGCGGACGTAAAGCCTCCCAACTGGAATTTATTCCATGCATTGTGGATCCTTGTAAACATGGGTCCTAGCAGAATAGTTAGTGCTTTATAATTAACACTCGAAATAATTTGGAAACAGTCTACAATTATTAGCTTCAACTTTATGCTCGATCACACACATGCTCAGGCCCACCACTGTGCAGTAATTGTTAGTATGTGAAACGATCGGACCCAGGTTAAAACCCTCGTTAGGACATGATACCTGGTAATTTTATCCGAGACTTTCCCTTAAGGGGAGAGGATGGTATTTTTTGGTGAAAAATGAGTAAATTTTCAAAAAAAATCTTTAAAATACCCTTGATATGTGTGGAATGCATAGCATAACATTTTGTGGGTATTTGTGCCCTTATCGGATGTTGAATCGACATTTTTAAACTTCCTGCTTTATGGATTTTTAAATTACTCGCCCACTTTTATTGTTGTTTCCGGTAAATTAAATTTTCATTTTTTTTCCTTTAAAATACCCTTTCATATGTTTGGAATGCATTGCATAACATTTTGTGGGTATTTATGCCCTTATCGGATGTTGAGACGTCATTTTTAAACTTCCTGCGCTATGGATTTTTAAATTACACGCTTTTATCGGTTTCCAGTAACTTCATTTTTTATTGCTACATTGCCAGACAAAAATGGATATAATTTCTGAACTATTAAAGATACATGCATGAAATTTACACCACACATTCTTTAGACTATTAGGAAACTTTTCTCTGTAACAGAATTTTGTTAATGGATTTCATTTAAAAAATACGTCCGTTTGTTTGCAAGAAAGGAAATTAGAAAATTGTTATTAAATTTTAATAGTTTATTTTACAAACGTAGGGACTAATATCAAAATTCTGTTGCAAACAGTTTGTAGAACATGTTTTTGCAAATACATTGCAAAAAACGTTTGAATCTATAATTAAAAACGGTTTAGATATATCGGTATCCTGCAATGGGTACATTTTTCCAAATTTGGCCCCCAAATATTTTTTAATATTTTTATTTGGTTGAGTTGCCACATCTATGAGCTCTCTACATACAAAAAATTAATATTTTACACCAAATAGGAAAAAAGTTTTAAAAATACCATCCTCTCCCCTTAACCAATTGAAGCAGATTGCTGGGTAACTTTCGACGTTGGACTTCGGACTCATTTCGTCATCATAATATATTGCTCCCTCTCTTTCAACATTATTTCGGTTTATTTCTCATATTTCGGGATTACTCGGATATAAAGTCGGCTGCGGGCCGCCACTGAACTGCACCCCGTGGTATGTGGTCATTAGTTGCTTATGGTAGTGTTATGTACTGTGTGCTCTTCTCTATCGCTGATACTGCTCGTAGAACCTGGGGTTGAGGGACCACGGTGACGCTTACGCGGTAAAGGAATTCTGTCGAGAGGTGGTTTAGGGGAGAATCTGTAGCGCGAGTGTCATTCCATTCCGAGTAATACAATGGGCCCATCCAAGCGACCTACGTGCCTAGACAGTACCTAGACCGAGCCTCTTCCCAAGAGGGACTAAAAATACTGGGTGAACAGTATAGAGCAGAACAGGTTACACGGCTCTTAGCCGGCCCCGCGCGGCCTTGAGTCCCCCACCTCCGCGCGCATAGCCGACCGGCCCGTTAAGAGCCGTGAAGCCTGTTCTGCTCTATACTGTTCACCCAGTAGAACTGCAACATTTTCTAGCGTGGATGGTATTGGTGACACTATATTGACAATGAGGCCGAGAATTCGTCTTGGAATTCCCTGACGTTCACCTCACCAATTTGGGGAAAACTTCGAAAAAAATCCAACCGGTTTTTAAACCCAAATGAGAATCGAACCCATTTCTGGGTTCAGCTTCGGATCAGTAGGTAAACGAGCTACCGCCCTAGCCACGTGGTTACTTCGTTGAAAATTGTTACATACAAAAGATTTGATGTGTTGTTATTGTACCCAACTGCAGTTCAGTCAACTAACTAACGGTTTCTTACCAGAGGTTGGGTTTCCATAGTTGATAAGTTTTTTAGAAATTATCTGGACCAAACAACGTTTAGGGGAAAATTTTTCTTTGAATTCTCGTCTTCTCTTTGCATTCTTATTCAGCTACTGGGAGACTATAGCTTTGTGAAATCTACAGATTATCTGCAGTGCGAAAGATTCGCAAAATAAATTATAATCAGGTGTCGAATTTCGAAGGTATTTTGTACATATTACGAAATAGACAGGTGTCGAATTTCGAAGGTATTTTGTACATATTATCAAAAACGTTTTCAAGCATATCTTCTGAAATTGAATGTATGGTTTCTTGAATGAAATTATTTAATTCTTCTATTGTTGTAGCAATACACAACTGTTTCACAGTAATCCCAAAGAAATAATGTAAAGCACTCAAATCAGGTGACATGGGGGAGCCATAATTCTGCGCCTGTTGAAGTAATTCTGTACCTACTCTATAACAGTATACGTTACGTACTGGTAATTCAGTCTTCACTTCTGCCCGATCCGCATAGATGAATTTACTCAGATATGCTATCTAATGTCCGTCCAACTGGTTATGTAGGTCCAACTGGTTATGTAGGAGGGTCTTTTTATTTTTTTTTTTATTTTATTGGGTTATTTTACGACGCTGTATCAACATCTAGGTTATTTAGCGTCTGAATGAAATGAAGGTGATAATGCCGGTGAAATGAATCCGGGATCCAGCACCGAAAGTTACCCAGCATTTGCTCGTATTGGGCTGAGGGAAAACCCCGGAAAAAACCTCAACCAGGTAACTTGCCCCGACCGGGATTCGAACCCGGGCCACCTGGTTTCGCGGCCAGACGCGCTGACCGTTACTTCACAGGTGTGGACTAGGAGGGTCTTAGAAAGGAGGAAATTACGTGACAATTACTTACTTAACTAGACCCTTTTATTTAAATTATTTTAAATAGTTGTATAATATTACGTAGACGTCCAATTCCTAACAGCAAATGTTTTCAGAAAAGAGCTAAGACAGCCCAGCCACTAACCTTTACAGAGGAGCCAGAGAAACGGGTGGGGGAAACCGGAATGCGACGTAACTAAACGGATGCACAATACCTGTGCGAAATTATGAGTCAATAGTGAATGAATGCTCTTTCTTCACTGAAAAATGCGATCATTTTTCTTGAACATACTATACTCACTCACTTTGTGCTGTTTACTATGGCCATAAGTCGACTTTGACTGCATTTGCGGCTTTAGTTGTGTGTGGAAGTTGCTACTAGAAGGGGAGGGAGTGAAGTACATTAAAAAACTCAGGTACGATAAAAATTGAAGTAAAAATAAAATGATATTCCTCTAGAAAATGATACAGTATATCGTCGTCAAATAGCATATCGTCTGTGAAATACGGAGACCCTTATGTTTATTTCGCTATAATTTTTACTCCCTGCTTAATAAAATTAATTTGACTCCGCTTTGAGCGCCGCTTTACGAAATCTGTTGTTTGGGAAGAATTGCGAGCTTGCGAAATAGGGTAAAAGTATTAATCTGGAGAACCTGCAGCGACTGTTAATAAAGGTTGTGGACGTCTGGCTTATACCACGTGTTTCTAACATGTTAGTTTTATATGGCCCTAATATTCACACGAAAGGATAAACCTAACTTTACCGCAACCGAACGCCCCTACATTTACCAGACCACCTGACTCCCAAAAACTTGAAAAGCTACGACCTTTATTCGCGGACTTAATAACTGCAAGCGAGGGATTCGCCATTACTATAGCATTACGGACTCTCGATGTGTCTAGTTTGGAGCCAAGGGTTCACGGATCACACCTCTGTAATCAAGAGTTCCCCTACCAGCTTTCTGTTGGACTGTCTCTCTTATGAACACAGATACAATTGAGGGGTGCTCTGTCTGCAATAACAAGGTATGTGTAGGAAGTGGGTTTTTGGCAGTAAGTAAAAGTAACATTGTTTTCATTAAAAAAGAAAGAAAGGCCTTTTCAAATCTGCGTTTTTGAATTAATATTATTGATACCGTAGAGATGGGTAAAGTCGATCAGTGGGTGTATAATCGATCATTTGCGATTTTTATTGAAAATTATATATTATCTCAGGTACTTGTTAAAATTTTGTTATGCTGACTTCATTGCAAATGTAAGCGAGAGGGACAACAAAAAGCTTGCGAATGCCAACAATGGGAACACTGTGTAATTACCGTTGAAGTGAAAATTGTTATTCTCAACTTTTTCTCTTAAACGAAAACAAAGTCTTACAAACTCTAAATTATCGTCAGCAGTGAAAGGAGACAAGAAGTATACGTAAGTACTTTTGGTTGAGATTGTATCCTGAAATAATAGTTTTGCAGTTCGTAAATGTTAGTATTGAAACTTATTATTTTAAAAAAACTTGTACCTTTGTAGGGTTAAGTCGATCATGCCATCGACCTACTCGAAGCAGACAGGACCAGCAGGAGTAATACATTTTTTCACCGAAATACCTCCAACTAACACTTATAAACAGAAAAGTGTCATAGTATAGTTTATATTGATGGGATAGTGGGGAAAGAGGAAGACGAATTTATGGTGAATTTCTTGCGTAAGAGAAGCACTGCCAAAGGAATGTATTTTGTATACCCCTCTGTACCTGACGATGGGAACAACGTAGTTTCTAAAGTGACATGAGGGGGGGAAGATTTCAAATAACACCTGACATAAACCTAAGCAATGTTGAATAGCATTTTAGATTATAATTAAAGTGTGGTATTTCAATGTAAATTTTGAATTCTTAAATCTTTATTTATTTATTTATTTATTTATTTATTTATTTATTTATTTATTTATTTATTTATTTATTTATTTATTTATTTATTTATTCATTCATTCATTCATTTATTTATTTAACCTGTTTGATATGTGAAGTATTAATTTTTTATGTTTTATATATTGGCAATCATAGTCACGTTTGTACAGTGGAGACCTATAGGCCTAATTGTATCGAATTGTATGATTACAGTAACGAAATATACACTATATAATCTTATAGACTTATATATTAGATTATTATCGTTTTCTACATCCCTTATAACAAATAAAATACATGTAATACACTTAATTTGTTTTTAAAAACATAAACAGTGATCGACTTTACTTCGAAATATTTTAAAATCGATCTTAAACTGAAAATTCAATGGTGATCGACTTACCCTATTTAAACAGATAACTTCAATCACAAGTAAAATAAAAAATCAGACTTTGGTCAATTGTAATTCACTTCTTGTAATGTGATTTCTTAAGTGAAGGATATGACGACAAAATACTATTTTCTGAGAAACTTCGCTCCATTGCATAACCTCAATATCATTAAAAATTGCAAAATTTTGATCGACTTTATCCTCTTCTACGGTAATTTATATGTATAAGTTTCATATATTATTCGTCAAAATCTCGTTATTGAATTTGTTATTTTTATACATTAACAGTAATGTACTCCGACTTACCTTGTTATTGCAGTCGTACGATACAACTTTCCTTGTTATTTCATATCCATGACAACATTGTGGATTCTTTCTAAGGTAGCTAAATGTATTATGGATTAAAATGTAATACACGAACATAAAATAGTTTAAGATGTGAACTTTATTTTCATAATACACGTTAAGTATACATTACATTATATAAGAAAATATAACTTGTGTATTTTTTTGTGTATCCCAGTACTTTTAGGTGTTGGGTACAAAAATGTGACTTCTAAAAATCAAAATATATCCAAGAAATTGAATCACCTCATGAGTATTATTACAGTATTGCTTCCAAAACGTTTTCTTCACATTGATTTTATCACTTTATGAAGGAATATCAGTCAGTATTCCAGCTCGCATTCATCACATTCAGAATCTAGTGCTTCTGACCGAAGTGAACGCATTACACAGAGCGCATCATTAACAACTATTATTCACCCGAAAAAGTCAACTTATGAGCAATGAGGGTTACAACTAGAGATGAACAACAATGGAGAAAGCAAGACTAACAGCGCCCGCAAAGTCGAAAACCCTCATGACAATGTTGTATACGTCCCGTCGTTGATGTTAAGACTGCTTGTGAGTGTTTCGAGACGTCGAGATTGATCACTCCCGAAGTCCCAAATGTCAAGCAGCCTTGAATCGCCACAGTTGTTTATACCTGACTGAATTTTTACCTACTTTGGCAACTGTTATATATGTATAAACAAACAAGTAGCCTATTTGAAACATCATCTCTACCTTTCAGTGTATAATAATCCGTTCTCCAGTCTTTATTTCATTACTAGGCCCTTATTAAAAGGCTAGGATTTTTTTCATGTTTTTTAGATCAAGTGTGCAAGATATTAACGTTATGTTTTATGTTTCTTATAAATGCAAATTTATTTCAGAATTGTTGTGTGTGTGTATATATATATATATATATATATATATATATATATATATATATATATAAGGTAATATCATATAATAGAACCAGAACATTTTGATAACTAAGATACTGTTCTGTTATTTTCTTTTTGTCTCATTTAAACGCTTATTATGTTATTTATTTCAATGATGTATGTTATTGAAAGTTACGAAATCTTTCCACGCCGACCAAATGCTATTTCGAGAATGATGAGCGAGACTCGAAACGCGCGAGAATGACGAGACGAGACTCGAAAAACAAATGCAATGAACACAGCGAGCGAGAGCGGCAGTTAGTTTTGTTCATCTCTAGTTACAACCTTGTTCTGAAAGGCTATTCAATTCTTTATATGTTTTAACATCCAAATCTTATCATGTTTGCTTAACGCTTCGTAGGCCACTAACCGCTAATAACTTCGAGGGCAAGATACGAATAGAAAAACAAAAATGAGAGTACAGTAATATAAAATGAATGTATGATGAAATACTATATCGTCGTTGTTCCTGCAATAACTCCTATGTGCAAAATGTAAAATCTTTCAGGAGGAAGGAAAAACACATTTATTCATCCTATGATAGTCGTACATAGGAGACTGTGAATTCTTACATTTTCGAAACAAAGATATATAATTGAATCAGTCGGAGCTAAAAGCAACTAAGTCACTTTTCACAATCTTTCAGGAGAAGCAAAAAACATTCCACTAATAACACAAATACTACATTTTTATGTTATAGAAGACAAAAGAATATTTAAAAGTCTTAGTTCCTTCTTCCACCGTTCGATGCGCATGACATACATTGTTCAAATTGTTGCATAACCCAAAACTACATATTTTAACTTAGTTCCTTTTAGCTCCGACTGATTAAATTACATACAGGATATTTTATTATTTGCTGTATCACTATTTAAATTATTTAATAGAGCAAAAATCTGAAAATCGATAAATATGTCACATAGGAGTTATTGCAGGAACAACGATGATATGCTATTAGTTTTTAGCACCATGCTTTTAACTATCAGTGTAGTACTATTCTCATTGGTCAGCTGAGTGTCAATAAGCTTGTTCATTGGTTGAGAAACTTTTGCGTCACGCATACACATTGATAAGTGTTAAGAGGAGACGGCTATATTTGAGGACGGACATGTGGAATTCTTAACAACTCTGTTTTGAATATAATTAAGAAACGGCAATTAAATAAAAGTTGAGCATCGCGAGGCGAATCCACAGCCACTACACCTCACTTCTGAGCCAGGCCTTGCCTTGGCGGGGGGCTGGAATGGGGAAGTTCTGTATTTATTTGCAAATGAGGAAAGCGAATGCTTGGGATGCTAAATCTTCATGGGTCAGCGACTGTCGCTAGGGTGAGGGTGCCCGTCTTGGAAGAAGTCGTCACTCTTAGATAAAAACCCGCAGAGTTAGTTTTTATAGTTGACGGAAAGTCTTCCCCTTGCGAGAAGCGCCGTAGAAGGAAGAAACGACTAGCACTTGTTCTGCCTTTACTATTGAAATGGCAAGTCATCCCTAAACAACGAACTGGCGAATTTTTATTTTAATTGAGCCGCTTTCTGTTCTGTGTTTAAATAAAGCGAATCCCAAAGTTATTGGTTGGGTTTTGGACCGAGGAGGAGAGAAGAGAGACGAAGAAGTGGAGGCAGCAGCAGGATAAGACAAGAAGAGACTAATTCTCTATGAACGGCAGGCGTTTGGCGTATGTTATTCTGCCTTACCCCCTTCCTCCCCCTTCGCGTTATCAGCAATGGACCATAGATGGCGCTGGCAGAACGAAGGAAGGTTTGCAGTTGCTAACAATAAGAAGTGTCGGCGTCCGCCACCCTCCCGAGGATTACTGGAGTAGCCCGCTAGCGGCCCGCATCAACACTCCGGGACGAAATGGAATGGATTTCCACAGGAATGCGTCCCCCTCCCTCGCGCGACACGAAAGAAGGGATTCCTAGCCGTTTATTGAGATGAGTCTCATTTAGAAGCAAATTTCGAATTTCGGAGCTTATTTCATCTGGGCTAAGAAATGAACATCATAGAGATCCAACCTGGAGTACCACAACTTAATACCGTAGCGTCTTATAAAAAAAGCTATTCCAAACTGAAATCGAATCTGGGAGAGTTACTCAGACTTATTGATAAGGCGCAGAGAAGGGCGGACCCTGCGCCCCCTCACGATCTGCCACTTATTTACGTTTTAGAGCAGGAATATTTGTGTAACATCCTGACTTCTCCCTTTACTGCACCGAGATCTGCAATGCCATCATTTTCGCTTCTCCGGTTCTTTCTATTCACCAATTATTTGTCCAAGGCAGGCCTGTTACTTTTCTTCTAACTTACATATTTTTTCAAATATTAAACAATATTATTTATACGTCTTGATTACACAACTTTGAACACTATATCACTTCGGAATATGCATTATACTGGGTGTTCAGTAAGTGTGTCATGGCTCGCTATATGCCGTCATGTGGCTAACCGATGAGCCTAGAGAATTCAATCTTCCTACACTTCCGCAGAGGTGCATTACTTATGTGCCAGAGAAGTTGCCTAGTAAGTACGGCGTTCATTCAGAAGAGTACTTACCGATACGTACGGTAACGCCGGTAGTGGCAGGAATGTGAACTGTTTCGAAATATGTACTGAGGTGAGTTTTTTCTTACTGTCGGGATATGTGGAGAGGGTTAAGATGATTACTTACGTATTTGTTGACATTAACTTCGACGGTCAACATGGACACGGAGCATCTGATTTGTATTGTGGAATGTTGCCGTACGCAACCGATGTACGACTTGCCCGCGCAAAACACAGTTCGAAAGAGGTTATGGTAGCACACACACCGTACAGACCGCCATCTGTTGCTACGACGTTCAAGTTATAGGGTAAAGTTACCTAATGCCGTGATACACCTAATTCCGTGATATATTTTTCCACTGAATATCACGGGATTGGGTATCTTGCTAGGAAGTTCACCGATGTCTCAAAAGTAGGTGAAATATCCACTCTTATGAGAAAGATGTCTGGCGCTATGATCGAACAGCAAAGCATTTACTGATATTCAGTTGAAAAAAGTATCACGGAATTAGGTGTATCACGACATTAGGTAGCTTTACCCTACCGTACATGTTCTCAAGTTCAGATTGAACGCCTTGATTAATAGGCAACTTCTCTGACAAAAGCTGAAACTTGCTTCAAATCGCTGACTCATCAACAGTGACATCATGACACACTTTTAAATTAACACCCAGTATGTCTTTCTTGTGTTAAATTATATCGTACCTGGTTAACAAGTTTCGGCCTGTTATGGGCCTTCTTCAGAACTAGCTTTTGCTGGTCTTGGCGCCTTTTGTTTTGTTTCCTGTGGGGGTGTGTTTGTGTAGTGTAATGTGGAGTCAAAGAGTGTGTGTGTTCTGAAATTGAGTTGTGTGTTGAGAATTTCACTTGGATGTGTTTTTGTGTGTCTGTATATTTCGTATTGTTCTAGTATGTTTGGTTGGGTGTGTAGAATTTTCATGTCTGTGTTGATGTCTCTGTAGGTGTGGTTAGCATTTGAAGAGTCCACTGCAAGAATGATGGATGTCATTTGGAGTACATTTTTCAGGACAAGCAATTGAAAGTTTGAAATGCTTAGCGCTCAAAGCTTAACTGTGATTTTTCGATCATTACTGGACAATGACTATCAGTGTTAATGTCATATAACTCTCTATGTACATTCTATATGTCTTAAGCTATGCATTGACAGTCTTGGTTCATTTTCGACAAGAAAGTGACATCCATCATTCTTGCAGTGGACTCTTCACTTGTGATGTGTTCTGCATATGTGGATGTGTTTTGTAATTGTGTTATGGCTCTGATGTGTGATCATTTCAAACAAGTTACAAAGAACACATCACAGCCATTACAAAACACATTCACACACGCAGAACACGTCACAAATGCTAACGACACTTACAGAGACATCAACGCAGACATGGGAATTCTACACATCCAACCAGAAAGCCAGAAACTAAACAGACTAGAACAATACGAAATATAGACACACAAAAACACATTCAAATGAAATTCTCAACACGCAACTCAATTTCAGAACACACACGCTTTGACTCCACATTACACTACACAAACACACCCCCACAAGAAACAAAACAAAAGGCGCCAAGACCAGCAACAACCAGTTCTGAAGAAGGCCCATAACAGGCAGAAACATGTTAACACAAGAAATACATATAATACATATTCCGAAATATTATTTAGATAGCACACATAAATACAAAAAAAAAAAGAAATACAGACACTGATGAAAATAATACAAATTAAATTAAGGGTATATGTACGTGAACGACCACAAATATTATCAGAAAATGCAGGCTCTAAATTTCTAAAATTTTATAAGAAACTGAACTCACAATTGAACAAAAAATTACAAGGTACCACAACAAGAATTATTAGAACTTAAATATCTGATAAACACTAGATAGAAAGTTTAAAGTTGATAGGAACAAAATCTTTACACTTGGTAATGATTAATCTTATATTAAGTGGTTATTAATGGAGAAGAATTCGCTCCGGCATCGGGGATCGAACCCGGGACCCCCAGTTCTACGCACTGGGAGCTCTAACCACTGAGTCACGCCGAGACTTATCTCCAGCATCGTATCGAATCTCTGTCTCCTTTGGTATTTTTCCTAGTGGCCTTACTCCATGTTCGATTCCCGGCGCCGAAGCGAATTTTTCTTCATTAATAACCAATTGTAGGCCTAACCATAACAATAAAATTATCTGTATGTAGGATCAAAATTAGTCTTTACGTAGATTAGCCTATATTAAGTGGTTATATCTGCAATGCTTGGGAAAAATGGCATAAGTCAGTTTCCATAAACATTAATTGTTATTAATTTATTTACAAGTTACGGAACATCTGCTCGCTTGGGAAAAGAGACATAAATGTTTCTCCCATTACAATAATTCATACAGAAGAAAATCAAATCGACATAAACCAGGGTGAAGACAGTTTTTTTCCTTCTCCTGTAAAATTAAAATTTTTGATTTGTGCCATTTTTCCCGAGCACTACAGATGAATTAATAACATTGAAGATTCTGTAACGTGAAATATTTAGGAGCTGTCTATGCAATAACAGCTTTGAGAGACTAAATGCAAAATGCAAAAATATTACGTACTTAGTTACTTACTTACTTACTTACTTAGTTACTTACTTACTTACTGGCTTTTAAGGAACCCGGAGGTTCATTGCCGCCCTCACATAAGCCCGCCATTGGTCCCTATCCTGAGCAAGATTAATCCAGTCTCTACCATCAAATCCCACCTCCCCAAATCCATTTTGATATTATCTTCCCATCTACGTCTCGGCCTCCCCAAAGGCCTTTTTCCCTCCGGCCTCCCAACTAACACTCTATATGCATTTCTGGATTCGCCCATACGTGCTACATGACCTGCCCATCTCAAACATCTGGATTTAATGTTCCTATTTATGTCAGGTGAAGAATACAATGCGTGTAGCTCTGCGTTGTGTAACTTACTCCTTTCTCCTGTAACCTCATCCCTCTTAGCCCCAAATATTTTCCTAAGAACCTTATTCTCAAACACCCTTAACCTCTGTTCCTCTTTCAAAGTGAGAGTCAAAGTTTCACAGCCTTACAGAACAACCGGCAATATAACTGTTTTAAAAATTCTAACTTTCAGATTTTTTTGACAGCAGACTAGATGACAAAATCTTCTCAACCGAATAATAACAGGCATTTCCCATATTTGTTCTGCGTTTAATTTCCTCCCGAGTGTCATTTATATTTGTTACTGTTGCTCCAAGATATTTGAATTTTTCCACCTCTTCGAAGGATAAATATCCAATTTTTATATTTCCATTTCGTACAATATTCTGGTCACGAGACATAACTTAATCATATACTTTGTCTTTTTGGGATTTACTTCCAACCCTATCGCTTTACTTGCTTCAAGTAGAATTTCCGCGTTTTCCCTAATCGTCTGTCGATTTTCTCCTAACATATTCACGTCATTCGTATAGAGAAGAAGCTGATGTAACCCGTTCAATTCCAAACCCTGTCTATTATCCTGTATTTTCCTAATGGCATATTGTGAGCGAAGTTAAAAAGTAAAGGTGATAGTGCATCTTCCTGCTTTAGCCCGCAGTGAATTGGAAAGGCATCAGATAGAAACTGGCCTATACGGACCCTGCTGTAACTTTCACTAAGAAACATTTTAATTAATAGAACTAGTGTCTTGGGGATACCAAATTCAATAACATTAACAAATTCAAATTTGCATACTATTATACAATGATTAAGAACTATATTAATATTAATAATCTCAATAACTAAACGAGAAAGGGCAACTAAAAATGCAAACAAGAGATATAATTACAAACGATTATAGAAAGGCCGTAATCGACACATCTAGTAATCAATTAATAATAAATTTAATTAGACAAGAAATGCATGTCTAACTTAATAGCGTCGGGTAGTCCCTGATCTCACTAGGCAGAGAGTTTGAATAGCGGCGTCAGTGAATGCATGATTCTTCGTTCCTTCAGACGAATCCACGATAGAAGCTCCAGGGATGGTGTTGCAAGATCAAATTTGCGCGTATTGCAGATGAATCAACAATAGACATTCACAAGGAGCGGAAATCCCCTCCCTCTGATCATATGGTCATGGCGCAAGGGCATTGCTCAAGACAACATAGGGTAACATAAGACAGGGAAACACTCACATCCCGTGAATTAAATCCGAGTCGACAAGACTTAGAGCTAGGAACTCTACCACTTACACTGGAGTTACAGCGGAGTAATAATAATAATAATAATAATAATAATAATAATAATAATAATAATAATAATAATAATTGCTGTTACTTATGCCGGAGTGGGGAAGGTCTAAGTGTCTGTGTGTTTGATTTCCAAGACGCGCGCGAAGTGATGGCCGCCACCAACCTTCGCAGTACAGCTGTCTCCCACTTTCGTTTTAATTCTAAAACTGGCTTTAATTTCTGCCAACTTTCCCTTTTGGTCTTCCCCTTAGTGCGTGCGATGAAAAGAAGTCAAGAATTATAATGCGCTCCATGCCCACTTCTTTTCGAAGCCGAATCGGGTTAAATGAGTGAGAGTCAGGGAGAAATATTAAGTTCGCCTTTTAAAGAAAAGCCTTAGGTACACTTTCGTTTTGTATAGACACAAAAGGGAAAGTTTTTCTATAATTTTTCATCAAGCATGGAAATTGTATTAATATTCAAGAACCATACATATGCATTACATTTTTACCCCCGTAAGCTGTTACAGAATACGGTAACCAATATCGGAGGGGAGGTGAGGGGAGGGTCGGTATTATATGAATATCAATGCCTTAAAATGCAGCCCATTTTATTCGTCACGTCTTCCTACGGTCTCTGGAACAACAATTAAGAAATGTGCCTCGATTTTCTAAACCGGTCAGGCGCCTCAACTGCGAATACAAGTCTATATTGTGGGCTCTGTTCTGGCATTGGGAAAGACTTCATGCAGACAAAGCGTGAAGCTCATTGTGAACCTTCAACTCCGCTGCGAATGTGACGATTTCACCCTCCCAAATAGCATGTTGCGTATAAGTTTTAGGGCCAGTTGTATACTGTAAATAATTAGAGACAACACAATAAAATCGATCTTCGGTTAACCTCAACTTAAGATTCAACCTCTTGTCCTACTTGTTTCCTTTTAATTTCTATATTCCCCTTGTCCTCCTCTTTTCTCCTTTTTCTCCCATGGTTCTCCTTGTGTATGCCTATTATCTTTGTCTTTCCCTTGTTCTACTCTTATTCTCATTCGTCTCTTTGTATTCCCTTTCTTCTCATTATATTTCCCTTCTTATCGTTGTCCTCCACTTGTTTTCCTTATATTTTCTTCTCTCTTCTTATGTTATCATTGTTCTCCATCTATTCCCCTTGTTCTCCTTATAATACTCTTGTTCTTCTTGCATTCCCCTTATTCTCTTTGCATTCACATTGCTTTCCTGGTGTTAACCTCGTTCTACTTCTTCCGATTCTCCTTGTTTTCTCCTTGTTATCCTTTGTCTTCCGATTCTTCCTGCATTCGTCTTGGTTCTCTATATGTTCCCCTTATTTTCTTTGTGTTCCCTTTTTCTCTTTGTTTGACTCTTATTCTCCTTCCGTTAGAATTGTTCTCCTTGTGTTACACTTATCCTCCTTCCGTTATTATTGTTCTCCTTCTGTTACCCTTATTCTACTTCCGTTACTGTTGTTTACATGTGTTAACCTTATTCTACTTCCGTTACTGTTGTTCTCCATGTGTTACTCTTATCCTACTTCCGTTACTGTTGTTCTCATGTGTTACCCTTATTCTCCTTCCGTTACTATTGTTCTCCATGTGTTACCGTTATTCTACTTCCGTTACTGTTGTTCTCCTTGTGTTACACTTATTCTACTTCCGTTACTGTTCTCCATGTGTTACCTTTATTCTACTTCCGTTACTGTTCTCCATGTGTTACCTTTATTCTACTTCCGTTACTATTGGTCTCCATGTGTTACCCTTATTCTACTTCCGTTACTGTTGTTCTCATTGTGTTACCTTTATTCTCCTTCCGTTACTATTGTTCTCCATGTGTTACCCTTATTCTGCTTCCGTTACTGTTGTTCTCCTTGTGTTACCTTTATTCTACTTCCGTTACTATTGTTCTCCTTGTGTTACACTTATTCTACTTCCGTTACTGTTGTTCTCCATGTGTTACTCTTATTCTACTTCCGTTGCTATTGTTCTCCATGAGTTACCTTTATTCTACTTCCGTTACTATTGGTCTCCATGTGTTACCCTTATTCTACTTCCGTTACTGTTGTTCTCCTTGTGTTACCTTTATTCTCCTTCCGTTACTATTGTTCTCCTTGTGTTACACTTATTCTACTTCCGTTACTGTTGTTCTCCATGTGTTACTCTTATTCTACTTCCGTTGCTATTGTTCTCCATGTGTTACCCTTATTCTCCTTCCGTTGCTATTGTTCTCCTTGTGTTACACTTATTCTACTCCCATTACTGTTGTTCTCCTTGTGTTACACTTATTCTACTTGCGTTACTGTTGTTCTCCACGTGTTACTCTTATTCTCCTTCCGTTGCTATTGTTCTCGTGTTACCCATATTCTACTTCCATTCCTGTTCTCCTTGTGTTACTCTTATTCTCCTTCCGTTACTACTGTTCTCCTTGTGTTACTCTTATTCTCCTTCCGTTACTATTGTTCTCCTTGTGTTACTCTTATTCTACTTCCGTTACTACTGTTCTCCTTGTTTTACCATTATTCTCCTTCCGTTACTATTGCTTTGCTTGTGTTACCCTTTCTCTCCTTGTCTTCGTCTTTTCTCCTTGTCTTTATTTGTTTTATTTATTTTCCCCTCGTTCTTCTTGAATTTTCCTCTTTCAACTTGTCTTCCCCTTATTCTCCTTGGTTTTTCCTTGCTCTCCTTGCCTTTCCTGCGATCTGCTTATATTTCCCTTCTTCTCCTTGGCCTATTGCCATTTTATTCTCCTTGTTCTCCTTGTATTCTCCTTGTTTTATTTCACTGACCACCCACGCGTAAATCAACGTGAAAGTATGCAGCATGGTAAAGCTGTACACTTGTCGAGAAGTGATTTCGCCAACACGTAGTTCTATCTAAAAATTTGTAGCATAGTAAAACTGTGCAATTAATACACGTAGTTCTATGAAAGGAATTCAGTGTATTGAAGAGCTATGTACCTGTGGACAAGTGATCGCACATACTCGTAGTTCTACGTAAAGTTATGCAGCATAGTGAAGCTATGCACTTGTCGATTTTTTTCTCTCATACGTAGTAGAATTTCAAAGTAAAAATCGTTGTGTTCTCGCTGTTGCCGTGTGCAGTGTTGCAGCTCAAAAATCGAGTCCATTTGATTTCAAATATCGAAGAAACCAAATATTGGAGACTTCGAGGGGTTGCCTACAGCTTCGACGCTTAAAAATGTATGTTTTATAAATCTTATTCCTCCACATTCTTAAGCCCCATTGAATGATTGTAGCATATTCACTTAATTTCTGCCAGTAATTGCTCTTTGATCTAAAGGAAGAAATATTTGCCTGCATAAAATTTGACTGCAATTCTGATTTTCAAATTTCCATTTTGGGCTTTATGCCAAACTGCTATTTAAGAAATTATTCTAAACATTGTTTATACTTTTAAGAATTCTATAAATTTATATTTTGCTTTCAAGATAACATTCATATTACCAAGCTCTAGCCCAGTCATTAGTAGAAATATTTTTTGTTTATATATTTACGTTTAAAGAAATTTTTCATCGATTTTTTTTTCATTTATGTTAAAGACCGGATTACAGTTTGTTGACCTTATCAAAAAAAAAAAGAGCCGAGCAGAATTTCATGCAATTATCTAAAAAGTCTGTAGAAGATATGATATAAAAAGTAAAAAAAAATGCAGTTTAGAGAAAATGCATAATTTGCTCAGTTTTATAGACATTTTAAAATTTCTTTGACATATATAAAACTTAAATTTTATATCTAATTACTGCAAGAAAAATTAAAATTGTTTGGACCCGAAGCTGTATGTTTGAGAACATTAGTGATACAGATTGCTGGCTGGTATTGTGTTTGCACGGAAGGACATTTTTGTGCATAACTTAGTCAATTTCATAGATGAATTAAATTTTCTTTCACAGATATAAAGCTAAGACTTCATATTAAATTAATATGAAAATGAAAAATCAATTTTTTACCCTCGCAGATGTATGTAAGCCCTTAAAAAATCTTGAAATGTTCTAGTATACGTATGGAAAATTATGATGCCACTTGAGCCGGAGAGAAGGGACCGACTTGTGTTTGAAAATTCATTGTAAGTCCCCCAACCCCGTCGCACCCTTGTTGAATGATGCACATGTTTTTGTGACTCCGCGTGAGACACTTCATCTGTTTCTAATGAATGCAAGCTTGAGCCCCACGCCTTGGCTTCTAAGTATCGATTTGTTTGAAGAAAAGGGAGTGTTGTTAGAAGTGTTAGAAACTTGGCACGACTGTGTTGTCGCACACGTATGTGTAATTGTGTTGGACTAAATTTAAATTATTGCTAACAAACATGCAACTCTCATGCTACTAAACATTAACATGATAATGGTAATTACAGAACTGCAGCAATCTTAAATCTGCACTCGTTTCCAGTTGCTGAGTTCATGTTGTGATGATGTACCAACCACGTGGCACATTGAACTGCGGTCCTCTCTGTTTTAGCGGAAATGAAAAGTATCCTAAGTCCTCTTGCAATTCGAGCGAGACACGTGTTAACATTTTTAATCCTATTTTTATGGAAATTTTTATTTTAATTAAATCTGTGACTCCAAAGCAAAATGTCATGTCGTTCCTTGAAGTTTTTCAGGAGCGAACCTTTTAAATTTTGAACGACCGTATTAGGCCTAAAATCATATCGTCTTTGTTCCGGCAATAACTCCTGTGTTACATATTTATCGGGCGAAGGGCACATATGTCAATTTGAGATCAGGAACCCTGGTCCGGAAATGACCGAGTCGAAAGTTACAAGCAAAAATAGATGTGTGGAAATAAAATAATTTTATTCCTCTGTACACCCTATTTATATGTATTTATCTGTATATCTTACACATACTGTATTCATCTGACGTTGTTTACGTTGTCTACGTACAGTATTCCATTCAGTGCGCTCTCTGAGGAGTGGGGACAGGAAACTACACTAAAGCAATGCAGATAGCGTAATGTGTAACGGACATGGTCGGTCCTGATATGCACGCCTGTAGGCAGCAGTGTATGTGTTCAAGTTGCAGTGTCCAGTCGATCAGTCCTAGTGAAATGGTGGAATACACGAGAGCTGAATAAGCAGACCTGATTTTCGAATACGGATGAGCCAATGGGAACAGTAGACAAGCTCACAGATTGTATCGGGGACAAGTACCCTCGTAGGAGACATCCGGCCCATACCATTTTTCCACGACTGTTCCAAAAGTTAAGGGAAGGAGGACACGTGTTGCCAAATTACAATTCCATTTCCACACAACTATTTTTGCTTATAACTTTCGACTCAGTCATTTCCGGACCATGATTCCTGATCTCAAATTGATACACGTGCCCTTCCCCATCATCCCTGAAAGTTTGTAACACCACCCCAGAAACACCCTGTATATTTCTTTCTTTCGAAAATGTAAGAACTCACAATCCCCTATGCACTACTGCCATAGAGGAATAAATGTGATTTTTCTTCTACTGAAAAATTTGGGAAACTGTAAATTCGTCCGTTGAAAGTAATTATCTATAATCTGACATGTATACTCGTACGTATTTCTACTAAATATCAGTATCATGGAAGTGTAAACTCGTCCGCATACCCACTTAATGTCAGATTCGTGGAAATGTAAACTCGTCCGAATGCTAAAGAGAACATTTTCCTTCCCATTTTATCCAGGCTTAGGACTGCCAAATGGCATGGTTAAAATGTTTATCATAAAAAGAAGTACTTTTGATATAATTTACCATGGACAAATACTAAAAAAATCCTCGAGCACAGAGGCCGGGTTTCTTAACCATCTTCGCCACCCAGGGCGACTGGAAAAGCTTATCTTTGAATTAAAATAATAAGACGTACTTTTAATAACATTTACCATGGACAAATATTTAAAAAAAACCTCTGGCACAGAGGCCAGATGTCTTAACCATCTTCGCCACCTAGGCCGACTGGACAAACTTATCTTGGATTAAAATGATAAGAAGTAATTTCAATAATATCTACCATGTACAAATTCCTTTCTAGGGTTTGCATATACGCAGTTGCTTATTCCTGGTAGCTCGTTTAATTATTCTCTGTGTATTTATAATTTGTAGCTTGATGTACGTTTCTGTCTGAAATTCTTTTTAAACGTTGATAAAATCTTAAATGTTTGGATGAGCAGTATTAAAATTCTTGCATGAAAATATTCACATGCGTTGGAAAATTAAATAAGAAGTATTGTTTCATTTTCATCCAAATGACTGTAATTTCCAGTCTTAATATATAGAGTGTTTAAAAAATACGGGGCATAATTTCAGGTAAGTATTTCCCACATGTAGACAATCAAAATAGTTCATTACAACATGTGTCCGGAAATGCTTTATTTCCGAGTTATGGCCTTCACAACATTGAAATTCACCGGAACGTTTTTCTTTCCGCAGGTCGTTACCGTCAAAGGAGACATTAAGAGGGCACTCTCACAGTTCATTTCGAGGCGAAGGTTACATTCAGTGTTGTGTAGGCGTTAGACTGTGCGACATGTATTCAAATCAAGAGCTGGCAGAGATACACTTCATGTACGGTAAGGCGGACGGCAATGCTGCGCTGGCTCGTCGTTTGTACCAGGAGAGGTACCCACAGCGACAATGTCCAGATCGGAAGACATTTGTACGTCTCCATTACCGTCTGTGCGAGTATGGAAAATTTAACTCTCCTGGTTTGGGAAGGGGACGACCAAGATATACAACTCCAGAAGTACAGGAGGAGATTCTGGAGGCTGTGAACATGACTCCGTCTATCAGCACACGAAGGGTAGTGTTGCAAGTCAATGTTCCTCATACGACTGTCTGGAGACAGGTAAAAGAGTATCAACTGTATCTTTACCACTTGCAACGTGTACAGGCCCTGTCACCAGCAGATTACCCTGCACGAGTTAGGTTCTGTCAGTGGTTCTTGCAGCAGTGTGGTGTAAATCCGAACTTTCCTGCCTTAGTATTATTGACAGATGAAGCACAGTTCACACGAGATGGCATAACAAATTTCCACAATCAGCATGTATGGGCGTATGAAAACCCACGTGCAACTGTTCCATCTCATCACCAGGTGCGGTTCTCCCTTAACATGTGGGCCGGTATCATTGGTGATCGATTTGTTGGACCCCATGTACTTGTAAACAGACTTACGGGGCAGGCGTACACAAACTTCCTGGAAAACACCATACCTAATGTTTTAGAAGACACGCCACTGATCAATCGTCAACACATTCACTTCTTGCATGATGGCGCTCCTGCACATTTCAGTCGTGCGGCTCGCCGGTACTTAGATCTAAGGTTTCCTGATCGATGTCTAGGTAGAGGTGGCCCAATTGCTTGGCCTCCACGCTCACCTGATCTGAACCCTCTCGATTTCTACTTGTGGGGCCATTTAAAATCAGTTTATTCGTCTCCGGAGCCTGATTTGGAATCCCTTCGGAATCGAATTGTGGCATTTTCTGAGGACATACGCAATACTCCTGGAGTTTGGGATCGTGTTCGCAGGTCAATGAGACATCGATGTGAGGTCTGTATTCAAGCAGGAGGTGGACATTTTGAACATCTTCTGTAATGACAACGACCTGCGGCAAGAAAAACGTTGCGGTGAATTTCAATGTTGTGAAGGCCATAACTCGGAAATGAAGCATTTCCGGACACATGTTGTACTGAACTATTTTGATTGTCTACATGTGGGAAATACATACCTGAAATTATGCCCCGTATTTTTAAACACCCTGTATAAGCGCTTGGCGAACGAGTTTACATGTTAACAATGTAAAGAAATAAACGCTAGAAGGACGAGTTTACATGTTCGATTAAAATTTCACACTTTCGAAAAGCGATATATTTGTCAGTTTCGGACGTATTTACGTTTCCCCAAAAATTTCATATTTTTCACATAGGAGTTATTGCAGGAACAACGACCATATAAATAATATATATAACAAACCGATTAGGCAGAAAAATAATAGAGATATGCATGTCATGTTTTATCACAATTGTTACCACCAGGATGCATAACATATTGAAAAATCTCATTTTTGCCAAAAATGTACATATCACCTTTTGCCTTTTAACCACTGAGATATAAAATGTTATTTTTACCATTTTGGCCAAAATTCAATCCAAGTGTCCCTTAACGGAAACGGAAAAAGTAATTTCAAAGAACTATTTATCCATCATAATCAAATTCATGTGGCATGTTCAAGACACATGTACAGAATTTTGGAAAATTAGTTCTGTATCGTGACAACGCATTATAGTTCTTTTAAGTATTCTGGTTATTGTATTGTGTTTCTGTTTCGCGAAGGATTTTAGATAAGGGCGAAAATAACCTAGTAGCTGACGCGCCCTTTTTAAACCCCACTACTACTTCCGTATGCATTGAATAGCTTCCAAAAATGTTATGGTTATGTATGTATTTATGTACACTGCAAGTGGGCAAACACCCGGTGACAATAGTGACTTAATTACACACAATAAAAATTACTACATAATACAATTGAGGGGGTCAAAAGCAAAGAGGTACAAGTGACATTTATAAGAACATCAGTAAAGTGCATCCAGGGCAAGCTAAAACAACTAAAATTTTAGTGGCAAAAGGTACATCTTTTATCCACATCACACACTAAAATTTAAATAAAAAAATTCACAGAATTTACGAAATCTTAAGTACTTTTAACCACATTTACTCACAAATAACTGAAGTGCACTTATACCCCTTTGCTTCTGGCCCCCTCAATCAATACACACAACAATTACAAATCACAATAATTACAATTAATAATAATACACAAAATAAACTAATTTTCCATTACAATCTACAAATGTATAGGCCCTACATAAGTTTCGCATTGGTACTGATAATAATCCTTCACTTCACTCTCATCTCACTCGCTGCACTGGCACTATGACACATTTCACTGACACTGTATAACACATTTCATTGACACTATAAATTATCACTGATGGAAACTATTCACTGCCACTGTAAACCATAACTTCACTGACTCACCACGCTTCACTGATACAAAAGTTCAAATAAGTCAAACAATTACACTCTTATTTTTCCGTGGAATCATACGTATAAACAGAACTACATTAAACTAAACATTTCTAGTCTAAGACCCTTTTACAAGGTATTTTAAACTAATTTACAATTCAAACCAAGGGAATAACTCGTCAGGCTAAGTAAAACATGTCACCTTAAGTAATTTGACGTATCTTTTTTTTTTTAATTTATACTTTATACACAATATTTTAAGTTATATTTTAATCTCCTTAAGAAAGGACAGTCCTCAAAGGCCGCTGCAGGTAGGTCATTGCAATCATTTATAGTTCGATTTAAAAATGAGAATTTACCTGCATCCGTTTTCTGTTTCCTACATTTGATTTTAAAATCATGATCGTTCCTACCATAGTACGTTGGCTTCTCTAACCGAGCCGCTATGTCTACCCATGCTTTCTGACCTAGATGTGCTCTATACAATGATGTTATTCTAGTGTTTCTACTTCTGTTTTTCAATGTTTTTCATTTAAGTTCTTTTATCGTATCATTAGTCAACAGTACGAAGACTAGTTTGAACCTCATAAGTAACACCATGAGGCAACTAAGCCAGGAGGAAATGAGGTATAGTTGCCAGTTCCTTCCCCTTACCATTGCATACTACATCGGTGACTAGTGATATAATTATTCACTAATCAGATCTGAGATATACTCCAATAAAAAAGTTTAAATGACTATTATACTTCTACTATGTCATACTACTTTTGACCAATTAAACGGTACGAAAGAACGTCTTTCAACCAATCATGGCTGCTTATCACACAATTTTATCGCGTCCCGCATTTGTTTAATTTTATCGCGCCCCTAGCATTTGTTTATTTTTATCATTATCAACGAGTTCCAGTTCTTTTAAGCACACGTCCAATATAACATCAACTAAACCACCAACCACTAAAACATTCAAATTTGAAAATTGTACTTTCAATAATATTGTTCCTTTTAAAATTATTCATGTTTATGTTTTATTTCATCATCCTTAATATGAAAACTTTTCTTATTTCATCATTCCTAATTATAACTTTTCAAACACTTGTTTATTACATTTAGGTTATGTTATAGCTTCTGCTGTGTGATATTATGGATAGTCACGTACCTTTCAGAGATTGTTTAATACTAAGATTTATTGAAAATCATCTGTCAAGTGACGTTGATTACTGGGAACCGGATAATTGAAGTTGAATGCAACTGTTTTAATAAAAATGAAACTGAATCAACAAAGCCTTCTGGACTAGTAACCTCCACAGAGTTCAATGAAGATTCTACAGTTGGTACAACTGATAACAAGAAAACAGCTAATCATAATACACTATTGTCACCTAGCGGAATACAGTGGTACAATAATACATTTGAAGACAGTTCAGTATTTTCGTAAGTCAATATTTTATTGTATTACAGTACTTCGTTACTTCTAATCTTTATATACTTTCTCCTAATCGTGTAATAGCCAATTAAATCCCACTCGAGTTTTGTTTTTTTCTAGATAAATCAAAACCTCTAGTGAGATTAGTGTTGATAATCTGTCTGTTTTAGTCATTACAGTCTTCAGTGTCCCCTTAATGGTGGTGTCTAGACGAGGGTAAAGGCTCTTTCACAATGAAAATTAAACATAACGTAAGCGTTAACTTAAGAATATAAACGTTACGGTAAAATCAAGAAGTCATACCATCATTCACGATGGGAACATAAACATAACCGCAAACATACTTGGAAACCATGGAAACATGACAACGACGCCATTTCCTCATATTCTGTCGTATACTTCAGCGCTCCACGATTGTGTTCTGTTTGCAAATCACGTAAGCATAAGCATGAAAGTTTGGAGTTTGCAAACTTTCATGTTAACGTCTTACGGTAATGTTTATGTCAATGCTTATGTGAATCTTTGTGAATGATCCCATTTGGTAGCCTGGGCGCAAACTTCTGTGTATATGTTACGGTTATGTTTAATTTTCATTGTGAATGGGCCTTAAAAGCTCAGATCTTTACTCACATCGCTGTCGAGTATATGTAAAAAAAACCGCTCAAGTTTTGATAGGGCATCGTGTTCACTTAAATGCAGACCCGAAACTCGTGTGACTGTTAAAACATAGGAAAAAATAATATCGGAAGAACCGAACGTAATAAGAGAGGGAGGTGGGGGAGAAGGTTGTTATTGGACCAATATGGCAACTTACCCCCCGGTAAGATCGTTGTAACGGTAAAAAAGCAAACCACTCTCACCACTGGCTACAATGATACTCTGCAATATAAAATAAAAGCTAAATCATTCTGAACGAGCAGTAAAAATTCTTGATACAGCAACATGTGGCGCAGATGGACACCTCGTCAGCATTTCCTATCTCCGTACCCTGTAGGCTGCAGACCACCCCAACATAAACATGCGACGTCCAACCCGGACGACGGCCGTCACATCGCTCGATTGATTGGATCTTAGGTTATTTGACATCGCTGTGTTAACTGTAGCAAAACGGCGAACAGCAGACTGGGGAGTCGGGATCAAACCCCGTTGACTATATGCATGTACTACCTGACCTTTCTCTTTGTGGAAAGGCAGCTTCTTGTACTAATACACGGCGCTTAAATATTACGTCACCTATGCAGTATAGTCTGTCTCATTCTAGTGTGACTATATCCCTTTTCATGTGACTTAGTTCATGGAGATCTCAGCTTTTTAACCGCTCAGAACGACACAATCCATTCGCGCTTAAGCAACGTTGTAATGTTAAGACTCAGTCTCTGTTAGTTATGGTTAGGCTTAAGATCCGGGACACTTAAGCGGTTAGGTACAGCTTACAGCAGTAATTTTTTTTAGTTGGTTATTTAACGACGCTGTATCAATTACTAGGTTATTTAGCGTCGATGACATTGGTGACAGCGAGATGGTATTTGGCGATTTGAGGCCGACGATTCGCCATAGATTATCTGGCATTCACTTTACGATTGGGGAAAACCTCGGAAAAAACCTAACCAGGTAATCAGCCCAAATGGGGATCGAACCCGCGCCCGAGTGCAACTTCAGACCGGCAGGGAAGCGCCTTAACCGACTGAGCCACGCCGGTGGCTACAGCAGTAAATGTTTTGGAACTATTCAACATTTTTTTCCTCCATTACTGTATATTGTACAATAATGAAAATTGGTATGTGTAAAACACTATCCTTCTGCTATATGAAAAAAATATTTTTACGATTAAAAAAAATTATATATTTTACAAATTCGAAATGGTTGCAGTTCACTATGCAGTGATGAAGCGTTTCCCTCATAATTCATAAACTTGTTAAATTTTTCATGTTCTCTCTCTTTTATTTTATTACTGAAACTCATGTTTACAATATCATACTCTTTCAACTACATTCCTTAATAAATAATGCATTTCTGGATTCGCGCATACCTGCTACATGCCCTGCCCATCTCAAACGTCTGTATTTAATGTTCCTAATTATGTCAGGTGAAGAATACAATGCGTGCAGTTCTGCGTTGTGTAACTTTCTCCATTCTCCTGTAACTTCATCCCTCTTAGAACCTTATTCTCAAACACCCTTAATCTCTGTTCCTCTCTCAAAGTGAGAGTTCAAGTTTCACAACCATACAGAACAACCGGTAATATAACTGCTTTATAAATTCTATCAGATTTTTTGACAACAGACTAGATGACAGATATTTCTCAACAGAATAATAGCAGGCATTTCCTATATTTAATCTCCGTTTAATTTCCTACCGAGTGTAATTTATGTTTGTTATTGTTGCTCCAAGATATTTTAATTTTTCCACCTCTTCGAAGAATAAATCTTCAATTTTTATATTTCCATTTCCATACATACATGCATACATACATACATACCTTTATTTATTTTATTAAGTTATTTTACGACGCTGTATCAACATCTCGGTTATTTAGCGTGTAGATGAAATGAAGTGATAATGCCGGTGACATGAGTCCGGGGTCCAGCACCGAAAGTTACCCAACATTTGCTCGTATTGGGTTGAGGGAAAACCCCGGAAAAAACCTCAACCAGGTAACTTGCGCCGACCGAGATTCGAACCCGGGCCACCTGGTTTCGCGGCTAGACGCGCTGACCGTTACTCCATAGGTGTGGACTGCATACACACACATACGTACATACATACATACATACATACATACATACATACATACATACATACATTCATTTTAATATAAAATACATTTCCATGGAGGGGTCCACACTTGTGGAGTAACGGTGAACGCGTCTGGCCGCGAAACCAGGTGGCCCGGGTTCGAATCCCGGTCGGGGCAAGTTACCTGGTTGAGGTTTTTTCCGGCGTTTTCCCTCAACCCAATATGAGCAAATGCTGGGTAACTTTTGGTGCTGGACCCCGGACTCATTTCACCGGCATTATCACCTTCATGTCATTCAGACGCTAAACAACCTAGATGTTGATACAGCGTCGTAAAATAACCCAATAAAATAAAAAAAATCCATGGAGGGAAACTTGTGATGTGACGTCATGCGCCAAGTTCGAATTTTTGTTGCAGAAAGTTTATAAATATTTTCTGGCGGCCGAGGAATTTTAGTAATATCTCTTTTTGAATTTGTAAGCCTTTTTAATTTGGCCTAGTTGTTTAGAGGGATATTTCTGGCTTTTCCAGTCTCCTTACATAATTTGCAAAAGGGTTTGGTCAGTCTTTTGTGTGGCGCAGTGAAATAAATTCGGCTTCGGAAACACGCGGGCGGGAGCAAGAAGACTCGCTGCGAACCCTCCGGAACTGCCGTAAATCAGGACCACCTCTGGCTGTCTGCATCATCACCGGCGAGGAAGTCTCATTCATTAGCAGTGTCTGGGAATGTGATTTTTACACACCTGAATGCTATTGGAATATTAGTCTTTGCTTCCTCCCTCAAGAATATTGTGCATACTGTTAAAAGTTTCTTACGAATAACTGTTGTCAAAATTCAATGCATTTGTCTTTCATATGGGTAGTATTATTTTAGACATAGTACCCAAAAAACTAATATTGTGCATTTACATTTCATTAACTTCACAGTGAATATAACAATTTTGTAATATATTTGTGTGGACAATCAATTATAAATTTTAACTTTCCTCTAGAACAGCGGTGACCAAAACTCGAGTTGCATTGATTACATGCAACAGACAACCTATGAAGTAAGGAGACGGAGGAAAGTTACTACAGGCAGTGGTGGTTCCTGTACTAACATCTTGATCAATCCCGTGGATAAAAATCTCAAGCTTTGCTGTATCAGTAATGTCACTGCTGTCATCAAGAGCCAGTGAATAATATACGATTTTTCTTGCTTCTTTTTTTAACCTTCCTCCTGAATATAATCAGGAATTTTCTCAATTCTTCTTTCGATACTTGGTTGAGAAATTCGTAGTTTCTTTTAAATAAAAACTTCTTATGGACAAGTTATTTAAGCTATTTTAATCATTGCTCTTTTGAGAAATTCTGTTCTTTTAAAAGCCTTTAGAATACGAGAGACTATATTTCAAAACCCATTAGGTACCTGATTTCCTTACATTTATTTATCTCATCTTTCTCTTCCTGGCTATGATTTAAGACATGTCAGTCCCTGAAACATTTTTTCTACAATATTATTACTAAATTAATAACTAGTAAATAGTTAACCTCATCTAAAGATTAACAATATTAAAATTGAAATAAAACCTAATAATTTTATCCTTCTAGGGAGAAGATCTAAAAATATCAGTATTCATGCACGTACAGAAGAATTATAGAAACACATACTTAGTGGTCAATAATAATAATAATAATAATAATAATAATAATAATAATAATAATAATAATACATTATTCAGCGTGGCAATTAATATTTCTGTATACTCCTAATTGAAGCGTTGAGAAAAGTGAACATATTACATTTTGTCTGATAGAACAACAAAAAAGTTCTACTCATTCTTTACGAAACCACCTCTTACTGCTTGTAGAGACAGAGTTTTTAGAGCGACATGATACCGTCATTGCTTGCCTTCAGTACGTGAATGAATCACACAGCAATATACAGGAAACTCCTCGTACCTATCTGAATGTCTGTGATTACACGATGTAATCATGACACCCGCTTTGGTCACCGCTGCTCTAGAATATTGCATTATAAAAGTCCAGGATAAAAGAGAAGGTTTGGAATTGAAGGGTTACATCAGCTGCTTGTTTATGAAGATGTCGTGAATATGTTAGGAGAAAATCCACAAACTATTAGGGAAAACACGGGAATTTTACTTGAAACAAGTCTTGTACAGTAAATTTTTATTTAACGATATTTTCTGTCTGTAACTTAACAACAGTGAAAAGCTTATTCTACAATATTATTTTTGGATGAACGTTTTTGTTCTCTCTATTTGGCATCATCATTGGTAAGTTACACAGACTCAAACGATCATATATATATATATATATATATATATATATATATATATATATATATATATATATATGATTCAAGTAACAATTATTCCACAAAACTGATTTATTACACACTGTTTGCAACAATTAATACAGTAGCGTGCAAATTAATCCGAACAACGTCATTACTTATGCAAAAACACTCAAACGGATAAAAAAAGGATCTAAGACATACCTCAGTAATATATGTGGCCTCCCTTGTTCCTAATAATAGCTCTGAGACGATTTGGCATGGATTCCATGAATTTCCCACAAATATTCTTCATTTCTTCATCGCGAAACCATACACCAATGAGGGCAGAAATCATCTTCTCCTTTGTAGAACAATCCATTTTTTGCATTCTTCTTTTGCAAATTGACCACAAGTTCTCAATGGGGTTGATGTCGGGTGAGTTGCCTGGCCAGGGGAGTACCTGAATATTCTTCTTGTTGAAGAATTCTGTAGTTTTTCGAGACGTATGGCATGGTGCCAGGTCTTGTTGGAACACACCTCTGCCATCCGGAAATGATTTTTGCAGCTGGGGTACGATTCTGGTTTCCAATAAGTGAATATATTTGTCAGAATTCATCATTCCCTTGATAGGTATTAATGCTCCAGGCCCTTCATGTGTAAAACAACCCCAAAACATTACTTTAGGGGGGTATTTGGGTTCTTGTTGGAGATGAGCTGCTGTTACTTTTTCGGATCCTTTCTGTACGTAAGAAACATGGTGGCCGTGGGCCTCGAAATGAGACTCATCGGAAAAAAGTACTACATTCTCCCAGTCATTCACTGTCCAGTGTTGATGTAATTTTGCCCACATTAAGCGTTTTTTGCACATAACAGGGGTTAGCAGTTGCTTCTTAATAGGCTTACGAGCCCTTCGTCCAGCTTCCAAAAGCCTACGCCGCACTGTTGTGACGTGAATATTCGCCCCAGTGGTAGCCATTAACTTGCGGGTTAAGTCGACAGCAATTAGTTTAGGATTTAATTTATTTTCCCTGACAATTAAACGATCATCTGCAGGTGAAGTCTTCCTTTTCCGGTCACAGTTTCCTTTTTTCTGGGGTGTGATGGATCCAGTCTCCCTGTATCGTTTTATGATCGAATTAACAGTAGCCAAACCGATGTGACATTCTGCAGCAATTTGCCTCTGTGTCATAGAAGAATGCTCTGCTAATGTTATAATTTTAGACTGTTTTCGTGGAGTTGTATCCATTTGTGAAGACGACAGAATGTACACAGGATTGCAGTGTTAAGTCATAACACAACTCAAATGCTTATAAGTACAAACGACAGGCAAAATGTCACATATTATAAAAAAATAATGACAGACCTTCAACAATGGAATTACACGTACTACAGATGTCAATTAAAGCGGTATGAGCAGCTGTGAAGCCAATAATGACAGAAAATGTAAAAATATGTCTGTTGGGATTAATTTGAACGCTAATCTATTTATTATAAAACCCTTTGCTCTTTATCATTATTTTTATGCGGTTTGGCATGCTGTTCGTGAGATTGTTTGGCATGCTGTTCGAGAGATTTTCACATTGTTTCTTGAGGCCTTCATCCCTGTGCCATATTTGGATAAGTGCTTCTATGAGGTCCACCTTGGTGGTAATCGTCGTTTTTTAAGTTTTCTCTTTACGATAGACCAAAGATTTTGAATTGTGTTTGCGTCTGGGCTGTTACCTGGCCAGGGAAGGACGTCTACATTATTTTCAGCCAGAAAATTAGTTACTGATCTGACTTTGTGACAGGGTGCTCCATCCTGCATGAAGACACATTCACCATCAGGGAACCATTCCCTCATTTGTGGAAAAATTCGAGTTTTTAGAACTTTTTGTACTGATCCTGTCGCATACACTCCTACGGAATTATTTTGTGGCCAGTAATTCATGATAATTATGAAAATGTAAAAAATGTGGTGCTGAGTGTAATAATTTGCACATGTCTGTAGACGGAACACATCATTAAATAATAAAGTAGTTAATTCATCACAACCATAATGTGAATAAAGCTATTTATACAGTACAGTTTTTGCTGTAGGATTCGAAATATAAACCTCTGGGTTGTTTTCTCTTGAATTAACAGTGTTAAATGAAGTGTAACTGACATTTGAGATTGTTATGTACGGAAGGTCGCCACTTTAAGGCACAACGCCTCACTAGTGTGTTCACACGACGAGCAAGGAAGTGTCTAATGTTTGTCAAATGGCGTCTCGGTTTCCAAGTTTATGCTCGATCGCCAGCGAACTCCAGCACTTTGCGGTAAACCAAAACACATACAACTACCGTACTGTCTAATCTGTCATGGGTGAGTGTATACAGCTTAAGTACTGCCATTCTCATCTACTCTGATTTTGCGCATAAACCTTCAATACTGTCGTCCTAATTTATCGTGGCTTTTGCGCTTACAGCTGTAGTATTGTCGCTCAATTAACCTTGACTCTGCGCATGAAGCTATAGCTCTGTCGCTCGAAACTGTCATGGCCATGCCCAAATAGCTAGGCCTACACTACTCTCGCTTTAATTTCCTGTGACTATGTTTATAAGATTACAATATGGTCTTTTAATATTATAGGGTTATCAGAAGAAATTTATAGGAATTTCTGTAGGACATCTCGCAGCTAACACCCTTCAAAATAACCTTCCAAGGTTTTCTACACATCTTTGCCAACGATGTTGCAGGCTTTGAATGCCGTCGGCTGTGTGCAATTCGTCTATGTGTATCACCTCTCGTCGAAACGCTGGTAAGAGTACTTTCTGTTTGCAAACCGCTTTCCCAGCAGCGGCTTCTTCAATTGCGGAATGAGATCAAAGTCGCATGGACTGAGATCAGGCGAGTAGGAAGAGTGTTCCAATATCTCCCATCCCTCACCGCTGCAATGCTTCTCGTAGCTCAGAATGATACTGACGGCATTTATGTCACGAAGAACTGCAGTTTTCACGTATCAACGCTGTTCAACTTTACTTACATTCTTCTTGCAGCATAGACTCCAGCATACTAACTTTTGCATGTTCTGTCAACTAGCTACCAATGCACATAGACACAATCTGGCGGTGGTATCCCGTACAGTATGTATATAATACGGTATAAAACTGATATTTTTTTCAACTTACAACATTCTCCATATGCAATATTGAAATATTTTAACAGCTAAAAGTTCTGTAAGGACCATGACATTGATATAGGATTATAATTAATTGAGCTGTGGTAGTAAAATGAAATCAATATTCAATTCATAATATATTTTTCTGACATGCCTATCATTTCAATCACATCTCCATCATTTTGAAAACATTTATGAAAATCATAGGAGCCAACAGTTAATATTTTGAAAGTCATGTTCCACAAATAATAAATTCCTAATAGAATCAATTGAAAGGTTTTTTTTCTGGCCAGTGGCTCAGTATTAAAGAAAACGTTTTTTTTTTCAGTATTCGCATTGTGGCTGCAATTCGCATGGAAGAACTGAACCAGTTAAAGTAGTTGTGAGAAACTTAACTATTCACAAAATTGTTAGAGTACCTTGACCAAATATGATGAGGAAGTGTGTCCTTTGTATCTTTATTATTTTTAATTCTCAGTACACTTTTTCAGATTTCAAAATTCATCAACTGACTTCACACCATTAATCTTAATACCCAAAGAGTAAAATCAGTAAACTAACACGAACTTGCATTCTGCCCTGCGTCACTCAGCAAGATATATCTATATATCGTATAGGCCTACAATATACTTTGAGATTCGACACCACTGGTCGTTGTATACCTCGCTGCATTTCATTGACACCAATTTCTCCATCCGTAGAGATTATTATATTTATCTTTCTATCGATTAAAATATTTTATTACTTTCGGATGTGTATGAATGAACCTTTAAAATGCATAACCCTATTTAAAACTATACTCCGGCTATTTAGTAAAATTCCCCCGGTCGTATTCCAAAGCAAGAGAAAATATGGCATATCCGGGAAAATTCGACGTCTTTACTTCGTTCAATAATGTTTGACAGGCAAAGCAAATATTGCTATCAGAGGAAGGAAGACAGATAATTGCTACTCAACCAATGGCAGAGATCACATTCCAGACTTATTTTGAAGTTGGACGGACGTAGAACGCTTCAGACCTCCCAACTTAAAGATAAGCGTGGGCTGTGACCTCTGCCACTGGTTGACTAGCAATTATCTTTCTCCCTTCCTCTGCCGGCAATGTTTAACTTTGTCTGTCAATTATTATGGAACGCAGTATAGTAACCCAAAGATACTATGGAATGAAATAGAACGCAATATGAAATAAAATAAATTATGAAAATACTGTATGAACCTAAATCTTGTATCCTCATCCTTATAAATGCCCAGAAAATGTAAACAGACCACTTGCTCTCCAAGCTTATTATTTGAGACAGAACACGACTGTGGTTATGCTCGTAAGTAAACACGTCAGTCCCAGTGGCTGACAGTAGGAAAGGATTTAGTCTCTGAAGAGCTAATACGCTAAGACTAGCTCCTTTCCTACTGTCCGCCACTGGGTCTGCCGCGTTTACTTATCAATAGGGCCATGACATCGGCATATTTGTATTAGTTTGAGGTCGATTGAAGGCGAACACACGATGCCGGACGTGTTTCAAATACAGACAGCGGAAGCGAATTTGACACACGCCTAAGCAAGCACTTTCCGTGTTTTGTATACGATTATTGCGTAGCCTATTATAAAATCAAGACAATACAGTCATTGTATATAAGGGTAAAAGGAGTCCTACAGAATTAAATTATGTTCGACGGAAACGATGCAGCTTCCATAAGTAATGCCCAAACTCTTCTTGGTGACCCAAATATTAAATTTATCCTCTCTACAATCGCACCACACCTGTGGAGTAACGGTCAGCGCGTCTGGCTGCGAAACCAGTCGGGGCAAGTTACCTGGTTGAGGTTCTTTCCGGGGTTTTCCCTCAACCCAATACGAGCAAATGCTGGGTAACTTTCGGTGCTGGACCCCGGACTCATTTCACCGGCATTATCACCTTCATATCATTCAGACGCTAAATAACCTAGATGTTGATACAGCGTCGTAAAATAACCCAATAAAAAATCTACAATCGAATGTCTCAAAAAGACTGCTGTGAAATTGGTGGAGCAAATTTCGATATTAAATAATGTCATCTCAAAAGTGAATGATTTGCAAGATGATATAAGCAAAAAGGTGTGTGCGAAAATGAACACAGTAATATAAAAAAAAGTTGGTTTCATTTCATTATGCAAAATTGCAAGAGTTTTGTCAGATGACAAGTGCTATTGTTATCAACTTGATGTAGAAATGGATGATATTAAATATATATATATACGCCCTTGGTTTCAGCCGATGTTGAACGTAGCTTTTCCGCATACGATGTTATACTATCCGACACTCGGCGGTCATTTTCATTTGAAACTTTGAAAATGAATGTTGTTGTTCATTGCAACAACAACCGAAACCAGGCAAACAACATGCAAGAAAAGTTAAGGCACGGAATAGATGTGATAAATAAATTAATGTAACAGTTAAATATACGGAAAGCAAAATTGTACGCTATATAAGTTTTCGGCATTCTAAACTGTAATGCAAACTCGAAAAAAAAATATTTTCAGAATTATATTTTATCATATTTATGGCAATTTAAGTATGATTTCCACCAATTCTACTCAACCTCACCAGCATTTTAGAGCTTTCCGATATTAACCCTTATATACTCGTACAATGATTGTATTGTCTTGATTTTACAAAACGCAATAATCGTAAGGCGTGTGTCAAATTCGCTTCCGCTGCCTGCACTTGAAACACGTCGACTACATTTTGTCCGGTGTTGTGTGTTCACCTTCGATAGACCTAAAACTAATACAAATATAGCGATGTCACGGCCCTGCTTATCAGCATAAAAGCGAGTGTGTTGTGTGTCAAACAGTAGACCTGGAGCGCAAGTGATCTGTTTACAGTTTCCGGCCATTTCTGAGCATGAGGGCACAACTACTGTACTAAACGGTTTCGTTTCAGAGTACGTGCCGGTTTGAAATTCATTGATATCTGTAAGACTGCAATGAAAACATTCCACAAGTTGGACAGCTTCATGGCATTGGGTTCATTCAAAATCATATGCTATAAGATATGTGGTGGATGAGACATTTGAGCGTGTTTTCCTTGAGTACTTCGATGATTTGTGTTGTTATTTTTCACTACAACTTTTGCCTCAATTGCTTCGCTAGCTTGAAAGGGTCGTTAAATAATGAATTACCTGAACGCATATATGGATTTAAAGGCAGTGCGTGTTAAAGCTGAATAAAGTCGCATGGCATCTTAGTGTTGCTCGGCTCTGAGTACGAATTTGCATTCATCGTGGAAGCGTCACCTCGCGGAGTTGCACTGAAATGACAGTTCTGCAGTGTGCTATGTAAAGTAGCAAAGAACGCAAGAAAGAAAAATAGGCAGTGTTAGAAGATTTTCCCTCTTTTAGTAAACTCTGCATGGAAAGTGCGGTTTGGAGCGGAATATAAAAATGTCTTGTCGCGCGGTGTCTGTGATTCGGGAGTCTTCAAACTGCTTCCTGTGCTTGCGCGGGGTCCCGGCCCGGATGTTGTCACCCACCACAGCGGAGCGTAAGAAAACAAAAGAGACGACAAATGCGTACCGAAGAAAAGCGCGGATTCGGAAATAAATTTCATTCAAAGGCTTGGATTTATGCAACCTCCGGTGCATTCCTCGAGGAAGCGAAAAAGAGGAATGTATTATAACTTTATTTCCTTGAGAAAACATTCTGGCTTGAAAGAAAAGCTTCTAAGTTGGCTTTTGTCGGCCCCTCCCCCACTATACACCCAGTAAATGGTGATACTCCTATTTTACAAGTGGGTAGCTCAAAAAACTCCAGTTTACTCAGGTTAAGCGCTTCAAATAGAAGGGCTGGTGTATAGAAAGTTTTAAAATGTTTGTATCTTATCGGATTGCTCCTGTGTCGGGGAAGGAAAAGGATCGGAGGAAAATAGGGTTTTTCGGATTTCCGAAGGAACGACAAACGCTGAATGGAGTTAGTTCTCTAGTGCACAATACGGGGCAGAATCAAACGATCGTTGCAATGTGGACTCGCAACTTTCTGGATTGCCCTTCCCCGCAAGAAGCCGTTAGGGCGAAAGTGTCGCAACTCTTAATACAGGGAGAAGCTGGGGTAAATGCTAATCAATGCATGGAGATGTTTCGATTAGAATATATGTAGAGTTGAGATTTTTTAGCATTTCTTTAAAAGTTTCCTTTCTTCGTTCATTTGATGCAACCAGTGAAAAACGTGAGGAGTGTTTGCAAAACAGAAGTCTTGCTTCGTCGTCTTGCAGATCAGCCGTGTTGTGTGTAGCGATAATTTCATCCAATGTCATACTTCTGTCTACTTTTAATGATTTTGTATCGACAGATGTTGAGTAAAGGAAGTCTTCGGAGGTTTATGTCTCTCAAATATTCTCATACCTGCAGTGTTAATGGGATATAAAATGGTCGCTCCTTCGTTGTGTTCTTTTTATATTGTTTGTGTGACTGCTGGGCCAATGAAACGTGCTCGACTCCAGGCGACGAAAGTGGTGATTTTTCTCCTCGGATTCGTGTGTATTTTTTACTCCTTTTTGTTCTGTGCTGTCTCAAGAAGAGATGTATATTGTACTAGCATTTCTAATCTTAACCTGGCTATACCTTTTGATCAATGGTTGAGAAACTGGAAACACCGGTTGCTACCCCCTTCCACGACTGGAGTTCGATGATACTGGCGTAATATACAAACAAATCACTTTACTAGGTATAGGAAGGAAGAAAAGTAGTTCATCCATTTACGTAAACTAGGAAATATCGTGATTTTGAGTTTGATAATTTTCATTAGGTTTTTGTTTAATCAAAATACAGTACAGTATTAAAAATAAGTGTTTTTACTCACGAACTGAGTTATCCATGCGGACGAATTCATTATGCAGTGTATATTATATTGTGTACAGCACATTACTGTACACTATAGAGACTGAAATTAAATTCAAAAATAATAATAATATGGATATTTAAACACTTTTTGAAAATGATGGCCGTTAATTTCGATACAGGCTTCAGTTCTACTGTGCATATTATCGCACTATAGACTATTGTATCTAATTCCAATTACCAGTTTCGTCCTTCGTACTACTAACTCATGTTGAAATAATTCTGTACCTACTCTATAAAAGAGTACCTTACGTACTGTAAATTCAATCTTCACTTCTGCCCGCTCCGAAAAGATAAAATTACTCAGTCATGCTATGTACTGTCCGTCCAAGTGGTTATGTCACAGGGTCATAGAAAATGGGGAAATCACGTGAGAATTTAATTATTTAACGAGGCTCTTTTATTTAAGTTATTTTAAACAGTTGCATAATATTACGTAGACGTCCAATTCCTAACAGAAATTAATCTTCTCAGAAAAGAGCTAAGACAGCCCAGCCTCTAGTCTTTACAGAGAGGCGAATATAAGCTGGTGGGGGAAACCGGGATGCGACGTAGGCAAACGGACGACAGTACCTGTGCGAAAATGTTCAATATTGAAAGCTTTTTCGTCACTGGAAAACGTGAACATATTTCTCGAACGTACTGTTCGCTATGACCGTAAGGCTACTATGACTGTATATGCGGGCTTGGATCTGTGTGGAGGACGATTGAACTTCATTAGTAAAAGGGGTGGGAGTGAAGTACATTAAAAACTCAGATACAATAAAAATTGAAGTAAAAATAAAATGATGTCCCTGTACTATCTATAGAATGCAGGATTTAACAAATAGTTAGATCGATTTGGGGGTGGATGATGTTAGAGGCCCTGGCGTATTTAGGCCAATTTGTGGGGCGCTATGTATTTCAGCCAGAATTTGGTTTCCTCGTGATCAGCTAACTGATAATTAAAGTTTTGAGAGTGGTTTGGTTACTTCTGTTTCACTTCACAACTAATTAGTTTTGTTTTTGGACAATGTTTGGTTTGTTAGTGCCGTTATTACCAAGTGCAAATTATTTCATACATTATTGCAGACTTTCTCCAATCCTTATACTTTTTGGCCAATTGTGATCGTTTCTGTTTCATTGCTTCAGGCAACTTTACTTTCTTTAGAGATCGACAGTATTATACCACAGTCAAATATATACAGTCACGAAGTTCAATACGTAGTAAATATGCATCCGTAGATAGTTGCTGACCACTAGGATCGCTAATATCGCCTCATTACAGACAATGCGAAATAGCACCGACACAGTCTTTTGTTCCTAGCACCCTCACAACTCAAGCTTCGTGACTGTATATACTATACTGTGATTACACCCCATTTCTTTAAATCTTCTCCGTAGAGTTCGGATAGGAACTGCTTTTCCATTATTCTCTAGAATCTTCTTGATTACACTTTTTGGTTTACTTTCCGTTTTTCAAAAGTGATTTCTTCGAATTTCCGTATCTTTTCTTGGAGTTATTCCTTTTGGGCCTCATTTCTCTTTCCTGTCTTGATTGTAACTCTTCATGTTTTTATTTTATTATTTGTATTTCTTACTGAAGATTGTTACACACCTTCCATCACAGCAATTTATCGTTCGGTGTATTCATAGTGCTGCAAAGTATGGAAATCCCCTCCCCTTAGAGTGAAGTCAAGATCTTTCCTCATTCCTACAATGAGGACAGTTTACAATTGAAAGGTCACACAGATTTTAAGCATTACATTTTTTGCATTAATGTATTTCTTTATAAACAAACTGATGCTTACATCTATGAGTTGATAACAGAATATTAACAACAACGAAATGCTCACAGTGAATCGCAGGACAGGAATGTGGTTCTACGAATGTTGAAATAAATAGTATATCAACAATTCCTCGTATTTCATTATTGCAAAATAAAAATAATAACACTCCATACTCTTGGCAGACTACAACAATGTAGCCTACTAGATAAAAACATATTTCATTAAAATATGATCATAACTGCAAATAGAAAAGAGAAATCATACATATTTTATGCTAAGCATAATATGACAACTTGGCACCCCACTGTAACATGATTTACTGAATTACACTGCCAGTCCGCAGTCTGGATGTAATAAGTGGGACGGGAAGTTGTGTTATTTAACTTCATTGCCAACGTAACAAAATAAAATGTTTCTACAAGCGTCTTCTACACCTACCTGTTATGAAATGGCTAAAGTCCAAAACTGAATTGAGGATAAGTGGCTTAAAAGCATTATGCTATCCAGGTATATGGCTGAGATCCGTTGCCCGAATTTGTGGGCCCGTTACGCTGTCTCCAAAAGTTAACGTGGACAGCAAAATGGTCGTCAAATTTTTCCTGAAGAGTTCTATGAGGTAAAGGTTTCTTTTACCTGCTGTAAGTTTAGGACATGGGTCTCCAAGGTTTACTTCTCTTCCATTGGAAGCAACGCCAAAATTCTATCGCCTTGTATGTGGTATGAACACTAACTTCCGAATTCGACAGCTAACATGGCGATTGATAGACCATTTGGACGACCTAGAGTACAGGGATATGAGTAAAGACTGTTTGCTTAGTCCAACAACATTGGAATGAGTATAAGTGTGCACGGGATATACATTACGTCACGTGTACTTCAGAAGATATCCTGCTCACAAACACAAGTAACGTGCACTACAGGGTCACTCTAAACAACTTCCTTACTCCTAAACAAGTACAGTATAGAAAGACAGTATATCTATGTAAGTTGCGACATAATTGTGTGACAAAAACTGTTCTAAAAGATGGTATTTACAGCAGCACTGTAATTGAAAATATATATATATATATATATATATATATATATATATATATATATAAACCATTTGAAATTGATAGGAAGGAGTGAGTCCGACGATCTGCCTTCAACTAATAATTCAGTAGGGTTGCCAGCGGACGAATTTAGCAGAGATCTGTATGAAATGATGGTGCAGACCAACATTCCTTTCCTTGAGGACAACTACTGTAAAACTTTTTTTGGAAAGTACATTAGTACACGAGGGAGTACCTGTGTTATAGTAGTACTGGTATTTTATGTTAAATTTTACAGCAAAGATTATTGTAATATAGGCTTATATTATCGTAATGTGGGCTTAAACATTGCAATAAGAGCGGTACCAATGAAACAGCAACATTTTACGTTAAAATTTTATATTAAAGATTGTTGTAATATAGGCTAAAACATGTTAAGAGTAGTGCCTCTGATACAGTAATATTTTAAGTTAAAATTTTACGTCAAAGATTGTTGTAATATAGGCTTAAACATTTTAAGAGTAGTGCCTCTGATACAGTAACATTTTAAGTTAAAATTTTACAGCAAAGATTCTTGCGGTATAGGCTTAAACATGTTAAGATTAGTGCCTCTGATACAGTAACATTTTAAGTTAAAATTTTACATAAAAATTCTTGTAATATTGGCTTAAATATTTCATTAAGGATACTGCCTGTGAAACAGTAACATTTTAAGTTAAAAGTTTAGAGCAGACTATGTTTATTCTTTTCTAATACACAACACAACCCTACTCTTGAAATACTTTTTTGTGTGTGTATTATGGTTGTTGACCTTGATGCGAGAGTAGTCTCTTTTGAATCGTACGGAATCACGTACTACTACCATTCGTCAAGCCAATTGACTCATTGCACAATCTCCGTATACACTTAACTTCAAAGAGTAGTGGCTAAGACTCCAGTCTCTAGATATGAGATTTCAAGTGACATGATCATTTCAGACCAAGGGATCGTTTCAGTTGTTGGAACGTGTTTAAATAGGCCTAATAGATGCCGTTAATTACAGGATTGACGTCATGTGCACTTCTCAGCCGAGTCTTCGTACTGCCGAGGCGATTAGCGAATTGCTTGTTTGTGGGAAGTAAAAGTGCGATAAGTTTCTATTTTCCACACCCCTCCTTTCTTTTAATTACTGCGGCTCGGTGCCAACTTCGCATTGTGCGTTAGACATCGTTTGCTGAGAAATGGAGAAGTATTAATTATGTTCATTTGACATACAAACACACAGAATGCCCAAGTTCGTTATAGAAATGAAGAATAGTAAAGCTATCGTTTTGTGGGATAGAGCGTTTTAGACCTATCATAGTTCAATCTGAATATTTCTTTCAATATTAGGCCTACTGGAGCAGAAAGTATTAATAAACTCACTTTATCACCAGCCATTCTCATCAGTATTGGTAATAGAAGTATTGTTTTAATTCAAGAAATTAATATTAAGCAGTCATTTTATGGGATAGAGTCTTCTGTAACAGTTCAATATGGACGTTTCTTTTAGTACGTACTACTAGAAAATAAAGTGTGAATAATTTCAATTTCTTACCAGCCATTTTCATGAGCATTAATATCAGTAATACATTCTTTCATTGTCCCGCGCCGTGGTGTCGTGGTCTAAGGCATCCTGCCTAGGACTCACATTACGGAATGCGCGCTGGTTCGAGACCTCATGGGGGAAGAAATTTTCTCATGAAATTTCGGCCAGTTTATGGGACCGGTGCCCACCCAGCATCGAGACGCACTTGGGGAGCTACGATAGGTAACGAAAATCCGGTTTCGCAAACCAGCTAAAACGGCTGAGGGGGCATCATCGTGCTAACCACACGATACGTCCATTCTGGTTGGATGATCGTCCACATCTGCTTCGGCATGTGAACGTGAGGCCAGCAGCCGGCTGGTCGGTCTTGGCCCTGCAAAGGGCTGTAGCGCCATGGATTTTACATTCATTCATTCATTCATTCGTTCGTTCATTCATTCATTCATTCATTCATTCATTCATTCATTCATTCATTCATTCATTCAGTCGACGTGGTTGGCAAGTTGGTATAGCGCTGGTCTTCTATGCCCAAGGTTGCGGGTTCGATCCTGGGCCAGGTCGATGGAATTTAAGTGTGCTTAAATGCGACAGGCTCATGTCAGTAGATTTACTGGCATGTAAAAGAACTCCTGCGGTTCAAAATTACGGCACATCCGGCGACGCTGATATAACCTCTGCAGTTGCGAGCGTCGTTAAATAAACCATAACATTTAACATTTCATTCATTCATTCATTCATAGTGTTCAGCCCAAGGTGAAGTCTTTCACTGAAAACCCAGCATTTTCCAGTCTTTCCTATTTTTTGCCTTCCTCTTTGTCTCCGCATATGTCGTCTATCATCTGATATCTTCTTCTGCCACGAACTTTTCTCCCGTTCACCATTCCTTACAGTGCATCTTTCAGAAGGCAGTTTCTTCTCAACCAGTGAGCCAGCCTTTTACTCTTCCTGATCAGTTTCAGCATCATCCTTTCTTCGTCCATTCTTTCCAACACAGCTTCGTTGCTTACTCTGTCTGTCCATTTCACACTCTCCATCCTTCTCCATATCCACATTTTAAATGCTTCTATTACTTTCTCCGTTTTTAATAAATGGCGCTTGGCCCACTATGGCTCTGAACCCTTCATATATTTGTTGGGAAGGCTAGATCTTTATTCCGGGGAGATCTTCAATTTGCCATGCATTATTTGTACCAGATAGAGATGTCCTTTCCTTCATAGACTAACTACAGCTGTTGAAATATTAGATTTTATTACCTGAAAAACCATTCCCTGGTAATTACAGTAGTGTTGATTAAATACGCAAGTGTTTCAAATAAAATGAAGTCTCAGTTTTCGATTGTCATAATTTTTTTCGTTAGAATGTGAAAGATACGACTTTTTGACGAAAAAAAAAAACACTCGAAGGACATAAAATAAGCGATCCTGCTTTAAGTACTGAGAAATAGTTGAGGTAATTGTGAAAACGTTTCATTTCTGCAAATATTTATGAAAACGACGCGTTTAGAAGGTTGTTATTGGGAGAAGTGTTTTCTGTTGATATTTTAAAAGAATTCTGCTTCCGACTAATAAATCTTACCTTGAATTTAATTTTACGATAATACAGACACTTTCTTGGATTTCAATCAGTGTGGCTCCAAATCGGAATGTCTTTGGAGGAGTGCAGGTGTGTACTTGTTTGTACAGTTTCCTATAAATCGATGGATCATAGCAGAGCCAACACAAATTGTAGTTATCGGGAAGTTGGACGTGTTATTTCTAGTTCTTGATTTATCACTGATATAGCATTGATTTATTACGAAAACGCAGCGATTCGTGAAGCTTTAGCAGTTGATCTTCTAAGGATCTGCAGTCCTTTGTATTTATTGCATTAGAAGTGTAAGAGTACCGGAGCTTTGGCCATCGTCGTCCAGTAGGCCTATTGCAAGCAAGGATTTCTCATTAAATGTTGCTGATTATATGACCAAACTTTATTATGAGGGCATAGACATGCTGGTTAAGTTTGCTACTTTCATCGTTGCAGAGAGTAACTTACCTTGCATTACGTTTCCTGGTTTTACAGCTATTGAGTTGAAGTACCTATTAACAGAAACATATTTTTATGTAACTGATAAAAATTATATTTATAATTAAATCTTTCCTTAATTTGTGTGTTGCTGCTATTCTTACAAATCTACGATACTCTCTTTCATATCATTTTCAAGTTAAATTGCTAAACTTAGAGGCTACTTGAGTTTTAGTTTAGGTCTAATAGTACATTATGCAACGAGCCTATAATGATAGTAATTAAGACGCGAGCATGTTTGTTTATAAAACGAGCGCAAGCGAGTTTCATAATTTCCATACGAGCGTCTTAATTACCATTATAAGTAAGTTTCATACGGCTTTTTATGCTCGACCATATTTCTAACTTTAAATTATTCAGAAGTATTCATTTTATTCGTATCTGACCCAAGAGCGGAAGTCACCTTGTGTATAGCTCGTAAATTGTGAGATGTGCGCAGACGCGAAAGTATTGATTTTTTCCGACGAACAATAATCTCATTGACCTTGATATAACCTAGAGAATAACATGACCTAATTTTGATATAACCTGGAAATTGATTTAGAATTGAAAAACGAGATGAAAAATTGAATTTATTTGAATATTATTTACAATTAACGCTAATTATTATAGTAACAGAACATAACCTTCTGCGACACTATTGGATTTCCAGCCTCCGTGACGTTTCCCTCGTCTTTCGATTGCATATCCGAGAATAATCGAAAACTTGAACTTTAATGAATAGGTGCACTTTAATGACATGCATTAAAGGACTGCTACCAGGTGTATAATTACTACATTTCGGCATGGGAGAACATAAACTTCCTAATGAATTACTTTCCAATTCTCAAAATGTTACACTTCAAGATCCCACCTTGCTTTCTCGTGATTCTATCTGACGGACTTGCAACATTTACTACACAGTTTATGTATTTATTTTGGTATACAGATTTGTTTCCGATCTCTAATAACGAATTTGAATGACATCATGTGCGTCAGGAGTCACACGACAGCTGAACTGTGGTGCGCGGTGACAAACCAGTAGTGAGTGATCTCATAGAGTGCACGGCGACTCACAGCAGAAATTTCCAAGAAAATCGAGCCTTTTTGGGAGGGGTACATTACGACTCTTTCCAATGCCAGTACAGTTAAGTGAAAATAAAGAAAGCCTGCAATAAAGGAGATTTCGTTATTTCCAAGATTAGTAAAGCTCGAATGGAATTTGTATCATCTCGTGGGGTGCGGCGACTTGTGACGGGGGTTGGATTTGCTTTATTTTTCCACTCCGGAATTAATCAAATCCGAGCTTTGCCAGTCTTATTAGGTACACACAAGGTGCCTTTCTTGGAAATAACGAAACCACGTTTTTTGCAGGCTCCTAGATTTTCTTGGGCATTGCTACTGTGATACACCGTGCACTCTGATTATGAAATCACTCACTATTGGTCTGTCACCTCTCGCCACAATTCAGCTGCGGTGTGATTCCTGACGCACATGGTGTCATTCAAATTCGTTATCAGAGATCGGAAACAACCCTATATTTTCTGTTTTTTAACTTAAAAATGAGTTTACATTCTTTCACATCTTTTGACAAACTTTTTCGCTCACGATAGCAGCATCATCAGGCCTTCAATTTTGGTGTCTTTTATATTATAAGAACGTATTAGAACGTTTTAAAAATATAAAAATTATATAACATTATAGGAAAAATGTAAAATACATATAAAGTCTAAAAATATTAAAATCAATAACACGGTATTACACAACTGCATATTATGTTTAAATTCATTCAAGATATATGACTACATAAAAGTTGTGTTACCCAATATGGTTGCACAGTGCATTTTATAAGCGGCCAGCTGACGGCTACGTCGCAGTTGGGGACCTCCATTGTATCGCAGCGTTTATACCATGTAGGCTACGTAACAGTGATTATTTTATCTGTAAAAATAACTCCTTTTCAAAAATGATATAGGAAAAAACTTTATATTGATGAAGGCCCGTATTATTATTATTATTATTTTATTATTAATATTATTATTATTATTATTATTATTATTATTATTATTATTATTATTATGTATAAGTTATTCCTGTTCTATAAAGGTCCACCATAACTATGATTTTAAAATTGGCTGACAAATAAATATCAACAAATAAAATATTCCTGTTCGTTACTACTGTTAGGCTTGATTAAAATATAAATATCTGTTGCTTGGCCATGAACGCACATATTATTATTATTATTATTATTATTATTATTATTATTTTATTATTAATATTATTATTATTATTATTATTATGTACAAGTTATTCCTGTTTTATAAAGGTCCACCATAACTATGATTTTAAAATTGGCTGACAAATAAATATCAACAAATAAAATATTCCTGTTCGTTACTACTGTTAGGCTTGATTAAAATATAAATATCTGTTGCTTGGCCATTAACGCACATATTATTATTATTGTTATTATTATTATTATTATTATTATCATTATCATTTAATCATTTATTACAATTTGTTTTTCGTGGATCTTCAATGCAAATCGTCATTGAACTAATTACTTAATATGAATGGTTAAATTAAAGGGAAAATGGGAGAAGAAACATTAAAACGGTACGCGATAACGCATCCTCGCAAGTTAATTTGGCACTGGGAGAAAATGTCTATGTGAGCTCCAAGCCCATTGGCCACTTGTCTCACTATCATTTTCGCTGTACCATTTAAAGAGAACGAAGAACATGCAGACCACTGTACGTGGATTGTGGCGTGGACGGTTGTTGTGGTTTGTTTAAATGTCAAGACAGCAAACACACAACACACGACGTGTACGGGCGTCAGTCGTCTTTCGTTTTGTTTAAGTTAATGCACAAGATGAATGGGGTACCACAACAAACGCCACATTCTGATGGCATTCATTTTGAAGTCTACACCTGTGGAGTAACGATTAGCGCGTCTGGCTGCGAAACCAGGTGGCCCGGGTTCGATTCCCGGTCGGGGAAAGTTACCTGGTTGAGGTTTTTCCGGGGTTTTCCCTCAACCCAATACGAGCAAATGCTCGGTAACTTTCGGTGCTGGACCCCGGACTCATTTCACCGGCATTATCACCTTCATCTCATTCAGACGCTAAATAACCTAAGCTGTTGGTAAAGCGTCGTAAAATAACCTACTAAAATAAAAAAACTCATTTTGAATTTTTTGTTGTTGTTATTGATTGGGAAGGTGACATTGTGATACATTTTTGAACTCGCCTTAATGTGTGTAATCAATGCAACATGATTAAAATATGTAGTGATATTTGAAAAGTTGATGACGTCACGTGTATATTGCACCATAATGTAGTTACATGCACCAAATCTCTACACTCATGTTAGCCCCTCGTTCTCATATAACTCTCAAAAGCAAAAACTCCAATACCTATCGAAACAAAGAAGTTATAATATGTGCACAAGATAAATGGGACACTCTGTGTATATAATTAAGGTAACCGTGGGTAATAAGACCCATCTAAGGGATAAAACGTTCTTTGTTTGGAATGGAGACGTTTAGCAATTTTTTAAATAATGGAATAGCATACTTTTATAGTTATCCTATAATATTTTATTTCAAATAAATATTCAGACACATAAATGCTGTGAGCAATGAAAATTAGCATCATGTCACTGGGCCTTATGTCCTGCTGTGACAGGTAATAAGGCCCACAATAAAGAATATAAGTATTGAACGCAACTTGGGCATACAAAGTCTTCAGTTTTTTCCCCAGTGAGACCTACACATTCATCGTGTACCTAACATTCAGAAGAGACACACACACGCATATCTACGACAATTGTCTTCGCAGACAGAACACATCCGCGTCCCCTGGATGTTTACAAATCCTGAAGTTGTTGGTTCATCCAATGCTCTTTCTGCGTTAGGAATTATTAGTCTTTCGTTTGTTTCATTTCTTGCAAAAAAGATTGTGCTTCAGAGATTGAATTTTATAGTTCAGGGACTTCAATGAACTTGTGGGCGTTTCCACGTATTTATTTCATGGGCCTTATTTCCTGCTCTGTTACTTCGCGCCAATTTTAATTTATGGAGTGTTCATATGTTCATTAGCGAAAGTTTCATTATAGCCCCAAAGTTCTTAATGTTTACACAATAACGTGCATTTAATATTATGTTAATAACACACAGTAAAACGATTAAATGTCAACTTAAATTTTGAAAAAATTTATGAAGACAGCAGAAATAATTACACGAAACTTGTTGCCACCAGTCAGGTACAAACAAGAACGAGAATCTAATTTCCTTTTACCTCACTCGAATGCAAGAAGAAATAGGTCTTAAGAGCTGTTGCTCTCTTTTGTAAAATTGTATAACTAATTGTAAAACTTGAGATTAAATAGTAAAAAGAAAGATCAAGTTATAATAAATAATAATAACATTGATAATGTTCAAGAATTTAAATATTTGGGTAGTATAATTGACAAGGATGGTGGAGCCTTTGAGGATGTAAAGCACCGAATAGAAAAAGCAAATAGTGCATTTGTCCATTTGTACCCAATACGGAAATCTTATATTATATCTAGATCTATAAAAATTAAAATCTTTAACAGTAATGTGAAATCAGTCTTATTATATGGCTGTGACACACGGAAAACAAGTAAAATTATACAAAATAAACTGCAAACATTTGTTAATAGATGTTTACGAAGAATTTTAAAAATTAGATGGCCAGATATAATCAAAAATTCAGAACTATGGAAGATAACAAATCAGAAAGAAATCACAATAGAAATCAAAGGACGAAAGTGGAATTGGATAGAGCACACAATCAGGAAAGTAGATGGAGCAGTAGAAAGAATGGCTTTGGATTGGAACCCCCAGGGTAGTAGAACAAGAGGAAGGCCAAAAAATACATGGAAGAGAACAGTTTTGGAGGAAACTAATAGGGAGGGGAAAACATGGAGCGAAGTGAAGAAGTTGGCTACAAATAGGGTCCGATGGAGGCACTTTGTGAATGCCCTATGCTCGTCATGAGGAGATACAGGAGTTTGATTGATTGAATTGTAAAACTAGGTAGTGGACCTTATAATATGCTGGGCCTTAATACTCCCAGGTACAGTACCTTAGTATTTATTGCAACATACAATACAAAATAAATACTTATTATAAATGTATATACCGGTACGTAGCGCACATTCTTTTCAGCAAACTCGTATTCGGAGGCAATTCCTATAAATAACTAGTTTGCTGGAACAATATGCTAGAGAAAATTTCTGTGCATGTGTTTTCGGAAAACAGTTCAGCTTCCCCCAGTACTCTCATTTCACCGGGACTTCATTCTCTTTAGATCATTTTCTGATCGACTGTGACTAACCTTTGTAGTCTAAAAGAGTCTTTAAATAAAGAACTAGAATAAGGGTGTTAGAGAGCAGTGTTAGAGATGCTGCACTCAGCTCACATGTATCCACATTTCAGCAATTGCTATAATAAATTCAACACCATTAGGAAGAACAAAAGACAAGCAGCAGGGCCCGAGAGCCCAGCGAATGAGGGTGGCGGGGAGGTAATGGGATAAGATTTTTTTAAAGAAATTGTGTGATAGCTGAAAGAAAGTGGAATGATTTGGTGCTGCCAGTGCTCGGCGATAGATTGAAAGAAGGCTAGAGAGACGCCGAGATTCATCTTTTGTCTTTCACAGAAGCCTGTTCTCCCCCGGCACCAATTGTTTCATTTGTTGTTGGAGTTTGCAGTCGTGTGTGGAAACATGGGCTTCCACGCCGATGCCATCAACTTCCGACCGCATTGTTCTTCTGGAGGTATTTAAAACCTTAAGTAAGGAAGGCGGTGAATATGCTCTATTCCATGCGATTCACTACTGATACAGCTTCCAGCCTCTGGTGTAATACATACCATCGAAGCAAACACATAGATGTTCCATGTTCCTTAAATTCGGCAGTAAAAATATGTGCCTATCACTAGGGGGCGGATGATGATGATGACGACCTAAAAATCCACTTACAATGATCATTAAAATGCCCTTAAACTAATAGAAAAATGACACGAAATTAAAAGAAAATGACATTTAAATATTATTCACCATACTCGCACCACAACTTCTTAAAAATTAGTCACCTTGTTTCAGTGAGAGGAGACAACTTCCTGGAAATTGGGCTAACTTAAAAAAAAGAACATACAACAAAATGAAGGTTTCAAGGGAAAACTATAGATTTTAATGAGGGTTTACAATGTGTTTCAATCAGGGGTGGTCCATGTCAGTGTCTTTATTCTCTGTCTCCTCCTCCTTCCGCGCTTCACTTCTGTTCTTCCAGATGAGAGAGTGTGAATGACAAAACAAATTGTGGGCGCAGGGTGCATTCTTGCAATTTTTGTGTTAAAAATACTGTCTACTACAGTAGACATCCCTTCCGAACCATGTTGAGGACACAACATACTGTCCAGGACTCAGTGAAATTTCCCCCCCTTCCAAACATAAATTCTAAAGTCACCCTCATACCGACAAAAGAACATTAGCGGTCAAAATTCTCACTTAAACTAAGCTGTTGTCAAGCATTTTATATTACTTCCGTTGTGTGAAGTGAAACCTTCAGTGGAATGAGGGATGGACTTTAGAGTCTGTTCCAAACTATAAAACTCAAACTTCATTCTTATTCACTAGGTAATTACTACTGACCTATTTGGTTAGAAAATTATTTAACAGACCTATCGGTAAAGAAGAAAGTAAAATGCATTCCAAACAATCTAAAAGTTCTTCAAAGTATTAAAAATGACCAAAAAATGTTTTGATGCATACTATCACCTCCAAAAATATTGGATACTTATTTAATATCCTGTATAGATAAACGAGGTACTACATTATGGAGTACAAAATTTGAATGGATCATAGTTGTGTTCCAGAACCATAGTAATGGGAAATGACGGTACTCCATTACTATGTCGACATTCTATCACTTCTTCTAACCCCGTTATCATTCTTATCAGTTTGTCACCGTTTCACGTGGTAGCGGAGCATATGTTCATATGTTGCGTACAACAAAATAACGAAATCCATAAAACTGGGCAACCTGAATATCAATAAAATGAAGAATAAAACGATGAAATAGGAAAACAGGTACTGTTCTAAGTGAAGCAAAAGAATGAAAGAAATGTCGGACGAAAGAGAAGAGAGAGAGAATTTAGGCGTGGGAAAGAAAGAGGATGAAATAAGAAGATGTCAAATGGAGATGGACGATAAGAATAAAGTAATTGGAAGACGACAAAAATAAGAGGAAGTGAAATACAACATGAAGATGGTAGAAAGAGTAGAAGCAGAAGTGTTAATTTTTAGTGGGTTATTTTTACGACGCTTTATTAACATCTTAGGTTATTTAGGTTGCTATTCATAGACATTTCGCTATCCGGCGCTACGAACGTGATAAACTAGCCTCGGCTATCGACTGGTTACTTGTACAGGATTCATATCTTATCTTATCTTATCATATCATATCATATCATAGGGCCTATATCACATCACATCACATCACATCACATCACATCATATCATATCATATCATATCATATCATATCATATCATATCATATCGCTAACACTGGTTTATGAATACGAAAAACGTTAGTTCGCTGATCATTCACGGGAAGTCCGCGCTAAGAATGTCTATGAATACGGTCCTAAGCGTCTGAATGAGATGAAGGTGATAATGCCGGTGAAATGAGTCCGGGTTCCAGCACCGATAGTTACCCAGCATTTGTTCATATTGGGTTGGGGGAAAACCCCGGACAAAACCTCAACCAGGTAACTTTCCCCGACCGAGAATCGAACCCGGGCCACCTGGTTTTGCGGCCAGACGCGTTAGCCGTTACTCCACAGGTGTGGACCAGAAGTGGTAGATATGAGGAGTTTGAGGACAATAAAAAGAAAAAAAAATAAAACTGGAATATTATAAATAGGAGGAAATGGCACAACTATGATGGGGGAGAATACGTGAATAAAAAATTAATGGAAGAAAACAAGAAAGGCATGGGAGTGTCACACGGAGTTGTGGGGAAAGAGATGAAAGGGGATGTAGAAAAGAAGGTAGGAATGAAGAACGAGATGGGAGGAGATACAGAACAGAAGGATGTAGGAGGTGGGGTAGTAAAGCACGAGGAGAAGGAATTGGAGATCGTGGAGTAGAGGTAAACGACTAGGATGAGGATGTGAAGCACGAGGAAAAGAAAGAATAAGAGGAATAGGTGAACTGGAAGGTAAGGAAAAGGAAGTGGTGAACTAGGAGAACGAGGAAGCAGTCGAGTACACGGAAAAAAGTGGAGAATCAGGAGAAGCTGGTGTAGAATGAGGAGAAGGAAGTAGAAGTGGAGGATGAAGAGGCAGAAGTAGCGAACGAGGAAGGGGAACTACAGGACAAGCAGGACAGAGAGAGAAAATCCAAGGGGGTCAGATCGGGTGACCTGGTTGGCCAGGCAATGGGTCTTCGTCTTCCGATCCAGCTATTCATATACGACGAACACGGCGTTGTACTCGCTTGACAGATTTTTCTTCTACTAGCCATAACACACACTGAACTTTCTGTTGTGGTGTCCATATGTTTACCATGGCGTGTTCTACAAAATGACGCCAGGCTTGTTTTAGCAACAAACAAACGAAAGTTACGCATGCAGCTGTTTTCAAACTTTGTTGCGTAAACTTGGACAGTTTTTCTATCTTGTCAGATGTAAATCTCAACGATATCTTTATCTGGATAAGTGGTGAGAATTTATTTCTCGATCCCTCTAAGCGGGACACTGTGTATAATTGTATTATAATTTAGCATTCTTCCCCTCAAAATCTCATAGTCCTTTGGAAATAGAAATTGACGTTATTATTATACACTATCTGTACACTGCAAAGCAATTTTAATGTTTCTCGAAAACATAATAATTATTTAGTGTGAAAATTTGGGTATTATTTTACTCGAACTGGAAACGTTTACACCATAATTACAAAAATATTTGAATTTTTATGTAATTCTTGTTTTGAGCAACTTTGATAATATTTTTGCAATACACAGTAAAACATCCATTTCTATTTTTTAATATTTTTTTCATACTAAATTTTCCTTAAAGAATTTGGTCTATATTATTTTCAGATAAATTAGACATTCTACATTAAAGATTGTGGAGTATGTTGTTCACATGAGAGACTCATACATGTAAGAAAAGTTTCATAAAAAAATATATTACGTATTTTTTCAGTTATCGTGTAAAAACTGGTCGACTGAAAAGAATACTGCACAAATTTTCACAATTAAAAATAAAAATAACTATTAGGATTTCAAAAACATTAATATTGCTTAGTGATGTGCAGATCGAGTATATTAAGTATGGCAATTCTTATTTCCAAAGAAGCTATAGATTCTAAGGAAATAAATGTTTAAATATAGTAAAATTAAACTACCGAAAGGTGTATCTCCAGAAAAATGTTTAACATTACCTTCATGTTTTCTTTGTGAATGACTACGTTTATGGCAGTAGAACTGAAAGCCGCCCTCATTGGGAGGGATGTTATCGTGTGGGAATGCGGTGTCATGTCTGTGCGTGGGAGAAAAGTCGTAGGACGCTGATCGATGGCGATTACATAAACCTGCGGTTTACATAATTTCTGTCTTCATTAAATATTCTTCTGTTCTCTTTTGTCACCTCTCTATATTATGTCTACATTTAGCCATAGTTCATTCTCACCATATTGACGCATTGACTTAATAAACGTCAACTGAAGGGCTCCCCGCAAAAAGGGGTGGCTCCACTTTTCGGTCAAATTAATATTTTGCTTGTTTCATACGTTAAAGAAATATGTCCGATCTTTTCGTGCTAGAACGGTATGACTCAGAGCATTTTGTACTAAGTTACAGTGGAATTGAAGCTGAGCTCTCTATCGTTTCGTTCCAAAAAGGATGCAGCTCCTGGGACTATATACAGACTGAAACGTAAGTTTGATTTCAGGGGGTTATTCTTTGAGATATTTCATACAAAAAATTTCAATGAAATTTTGCTCCTTTTTACTTCCTTTCGAGATAAGAATTGTTATATATGAAATATTGTATAGCGCGTTCTGGTAAAGTCATTGATTTAATTCCGAATATCCTTAGTCAGTTTCAGAAAACAGAGTATTACTGAGACGTATGATTAAATGAATTTTAGTTTTGTCCTTTAAATGTTCAAAAATTTGAGCCGAACAAATGTTACTTTGTGCGAGATCGTGCGTATTTGCTTGTTTTCCGCACAGAACCAATACGCGGTAAGTGTGAAATACCACATTCAGTATTCCCAACACATAACAATTTCCCTCTTCTTACCGCTTAAGCGCGACATTCATTTTACTGCTTTAGGCTTTTAACATATTATTTTTATAGACGTTTAACATAGTACTAATCATAAATTGGAAACTTACCACTGCAATTTCACCTAAATTGCAATGTTAATTATTGTTTTTAAATATTTGCAAAAATTAAGTAAAGTCTACCACTCCACGAAACTTATTGCATTCCTGATACAAGTAACATTAAGGAAGCCGTGAAAAAAAAAACAAGATTCCAGATGCCGATGTTATTACTGCAATTTGTTATATAAATAATATTGTTAAAATATTAAAATGAAAAATAAATCATTACATAACCTTACCGTTTGTTCTAAGTTCGCATTTATAGACTGGGGGGAAAAAAAAGACAGACGTATATCACGGCCTGCTGGAGTATAGTAAACACAGAAAACATTTTATAGCAACAATGTTGAAGAAAGATATTTTGGTTTTCCGAAGTTGCCGACATTAAACAGAAACCAACATGGAGATTTCATTGCAACTAATTAGAAATTCGTCTTTCAGGTATGTAATAAACGACCTTCGCACAAAATAATGTACGATACACGAGCGGTATGTTTGTTTTCATGTTCTCGGAAATTAAAAAAGCTCAACTACGTTTCGTTTTTCCAATCTTTTCCTCGAACATGAAAACGTCAACATACCGCTCTTGTAACGTATATTACTATTTCCTTCTACAAAAGAATTTTACAATGTTACATTTCTTGGCATCAAATTTCTTCACAATTAAAGGACAAAACTGAAATTCTTTCAATCATCTATTATCATAATACACTGCTCTCCTAAATGGACTGAGGTCGGCTTGGGTGGTGCAGTCGGTAGAGTGCTGGCCTTTTGTGGGTTCGATCCCTGCCCAGGTCGATTGCTCATGTCAGTAGATTTCTTTCTTGTTAGGAGGGAGGGAACATCCCACGAACTACGACCTGAAGTCTATTGTACGACCCCGATATGGGATGAGTTGCGTGCCCACTGATCCTCTACGCGCACCGACCTAACCACTTGACCCCCCTTAACGACCGGTCCCTATAGCCAACAGAGTCCGTGTACCACTCCTGCTTCGGCAACCCTCCCAAGGCTCCCTTAACAGTACGAGGCGGACGTCCTTCCCCGAGAAGGTCTGCCCCGAGTTCCATTGCAGAAGCTATCCATCATCACTTGAATACAATCCACGGAGGCCTGTCGAGAGAGCAAGCTGCTTCAGAGGGCCGCCTGTAGAGCGATCTGAAAAACAGAACAAGTAACGGGATGATGACTGAAAGAATGATAGGGAAGAAAGGAAGTGGCGAAGATGAGTGAGGTTCCAATCGCCTCATCCATAGGAGTGAGGGGAAAGCCCCCGAAAAAACCTCACCCAGACAACTCGTCCCGACCGTGGATCGAACCCGGACTCGCTGGGTTCGGAGTTAGACTCGCTAACCCCTGAGCCACAACGGTGGACATGTCAGTAGATTTACTGGCATGCAAAAGAAATCCTGCTCGACAAAATTCCGGCAAACCGGCGACGCTGACCTCGAGAGTTGCGAACGTCGTTAAATAAAACATAACTTAAATTTTAAATTGACAGAGTATATTCGGAATTAATTCAATGGCTTTTCCAAAACACACTGTGTAATGTTTCATATAAAACATTTTTTTTTCTTTAACTGGAAGCAAAAACGAGCAAAATTATAATAAACTTTTAAGTTTGAAGTATCTCAAAGAGTAACACCCTAAAATTAATGACATTAGTTACGGTTCACGGTTCACTCTGTGTGTGTTATAAGTTATATACAGAGTGTGCCGTAAGTAATGTCACTAATTCTGGTGGGTGATTCCTTGAGAAAAATGCAACAAAAAAGTCAAATATTATTTTACTATATTTTGAATAGTTTTCCAGAAAAACGTGATTTTAAAATAGGGCCTACATGAATTATGAGAACTTGCAACGCTGCGCCCTACAACAAGCTGAGAGTTGTGTTGCTCTGAACAAACACCTCCACCTAGGCTGTTGAAGGTCAATGCCATCACGCCATGTACTCGTAAGAAAAGATACAGATGATATTCCGTTCAATTTTTGTGTTTAAACTGTTAGATAACATAGAATGAACACTGCTCGTTTCAATTTAAACAAAATCTTGGGAAATTTAAAATAAACTCTATAACCTAATATTATTTAAATGTTGAGAGAAAACAGATAAGACACGCTTTTTTCAAACTAATTAAGAAATATTTCTTCATTCTCATTTCAATTGAATATTCTAGAAATCGTTAAAGAAACAAATATAAAACATTAACAGTATAACCCTCAGTGCTCAGATCACTTCGGGGTTTACCAGCGAAAGAAAGTGGATGAGGGAAGTATTAAAAGCAAGTCTCCAGGTCCCGTTACTGTTCTCACTTACACGCACAAGTCACGCGTACTTTTAAGTCTATAATCCCTTCTCACATCCCTCTTTTTGAGACAATACACAGTCGGTTTTTCCCGATCTCTGAAAGGAAGTAGAGACAGCCCTTCCGAAGTTTGCTCCAATCACTTCAGTAGAACTAGAATGATCTTTTTCCACCATGAAAAGCTTTCTCTCTGATAGGCGGCCCACTATGACAATTGACAACTTAAAAAAGCATCTTGTTGTGACATGCAACCAAGGAAAGTGAGTACCGTATGGGGTAGTTTATTAAGTATTTGTCTATTTTTTGTCTGTTTCCATGAATAATAAATGCCTATTTCACTGCCTATTTTTACTATTTTAGTGCCTATATGCCTGGCTATTTTAACCAAAACAAATGCCTAAACATCCGGGCTCTAAATAATGCTACTTCTTCTATTAACTCAAAGAAACGCCATTTATGTAGGCAACTTTGCATTACGATCCTCTCAACTGATGTCACACGAAATGAAGTATGTGCTCTTCCTCCAAAAACGGCACACCGTCTGAAACGGGATGCGACTTAGGCAAACGGACGACACTGTGCGAAAATATGATTCAATATTGAAAGATCTTTCGTCACTGGAAAACGCGAACATATTTCTGGAACTAACTCAGTACTGGTTACTATATGCGGCCTTGGTTCTGTGTGGAGGACAGTTGGAACTTCATTGGTAGAAGGGGTGGGAGTGAAGTATATTAAAATAGTCCGGTACAATAAAAATTGAAGTAAAAATAAAATTATGTCCCTGTATAACGGCTTATATAGGGACATCATTTTATTTTTACTAACATTTTTAATATTAACCTGACTATACCTTTGGATTAATTATTGAGACCCGGAAACACCGTTTTCTACCTCCTTCCACGACTGGAGTTCGATGATACTGGCGTAAAATACAAACAAATCACTTTACTAGGTACAGGGGGGAAGAAAAGTAGTTCATCCATTTACGGAAAGTATGAAATATCGCGATTTTGAATGTGATAATTTTCATTAGGTTTTGTTTAATCAAAATACAATACAGTATTAACAATGAGTGTTTTTACTCACGAACTGAGTTATCCATGCGAACGTATTCATTATGCAGTGTATATTATGCTGTGTACAGCACATTAGCGTACGATATAGAGAAAGAAGTTAAAATGAAAAATAATCATAATATGAATATTTAAAACACATTTTTGAAAATGGTGGCCGTTCATTTCGATACAGTCTTCAATTCTTTTGTGCATATATCGCACTACAGACTATTGCATCTAATTACAATTACCATTTTCGTTCTTCATTCTTAGTAACTCATGTTGAAATAATTCTGTACCTACTCTATAAAAGAGTACCTTACGTACTGTAAATTCAGTCTTCACTTCTGTCTGACCCGCACAGATAAAATTACTCAGACATGCTATCTACTGTCCGTCCAAGTGGTTATGTTGCAGGATCGTAGAATGGGGGGAATCACGGGATAGTTAATTACTTTAAACAGTAGTATAATATTACGTAGACGTCCAATTAATTCCTAAGAGAAATTAATGTTTTCAGAAAAGAGCTAAGAAAGCCCAGCCACTAGTCTTTACAGTGGAGCGAACAGAAGCAGGTGGGGGAAATCGGGATGCAACGTAGGCAAACGGACGACAGTACCTTTGTGAAAATATGATTCAATATTGGAAGTTTTCGTCACTGGAAAACGCGAACATATTTCTGAAACGTATTATATTCACTAACTCAGTACTGCGGCCTTGGTTCTGTGTGGAGGAACTTCGTTAGTAGAAGGGGTGGGAGTGAAGTACATTCAAAAACTCAGGTACAATAAAAGTTGAAGTAAAAATAAAATGATGTCCCTGTACATGTATTCCTCAGGCCTGTGCATCACCATAGATTTTCGGCACTAGTAGAAACTTAATATATGACCAGAGGCTGAAGCTAAAAACGGATTGATAGAGACAGAGATTGGCTATTGAAAATTTCCTGTAGATTTGCGTAATATTGTGTACAGCCGTAGCATCAGTTCTTGACCTGTGTCGGATCCCCTCTGCCCGTGCGTCGCGACTGATAAGACATGTTGTATTTCTTTCCGCGGTAATCGGCTTCTCGGCATGGACACTAATCCCGGCTTGTAGCGCGCATCTCGTATGATTATAAATGGAGCGAGCAGGCGGGCGGTTGATCGCCGTCGTCCGTCGGCCGGCGGGGGGAGCGGTCAGCGATCGTGGACGGCCCCCAAGGAGTATTTCCAGCGATTTGCCGTTATTGGTTGCAAAGCTCGACAGAATTGAGCTCTGAGACTTCGCCACTTTAGCAGGGTGAATAAACCAATTTGCAGTGATTTGTGCTCATTCAGTGACGGCAGGGGTTGCGGGGGGATCGATAGGTTGGCGACCGAACGGGCCGGCCACTTGGGACCGCGGGAGACAATGATGCTTCCCCAGGCTTTACTGCACAAGTTCGCGGCGCGGCTCACAGATGGCGCCGACATCAGAACCCAGGAAGTTTAACTTTCCTCGGTTTCTGCCTCACTTTTCTCCTTTCCCCTCGCCCCCCCAGACCATTTCTTTTCCTCACTTTTTTTGGCTGCTTTTGTAAGCAATATTGAGCACGCAACACAGAGTTGAGTTCGGATCAAGTCAATAGAAAGTTTCACTGTTTCACATTAAACGGAATCCACAAACACAAACAGACATGTGAATACTTGTGCCGTTCCGGACCCATATAACCTTGGATTTGTTTATACTGGGGTTTGGGTCGGGAACACCCACCCTTCCTGAACCCCTAAAAACCTTCCAGCCTCGGATGAAAGTTGGAGCCATCGCGAAAGAGTAAATGTCTCATAAACCCTTCTTCTGTCTCCCCCGATCCCTGCCACTAGTAATGGTTGTCATAACACAAGCAGTAACACTGTTCTGTTTGATGCCGCTGCTTTCAATCAAATCAAGTTAATATTTGTCCCAGTATTGGCGCTACTCTTGTATTGCAGAATCTCATCAGGTGCGCAGAACTTCTTCGTAGTGCGCCGCATGCCTTCAACAGCCTTGCTTCTCTTATTGTACTCTGCAAAATCATGTTTCCTCTACAGAAGCTTTATATTAGTAATATTATGTGAGGTCATCAGTCTTTTGCGCAATCCTCGAACTAAATAAGAAAAGCATGGTCTTCCTTTACAAAGATTACCTTATAAAAATCTGACTTTCAGGTAGAAGCTCCCTGTGAAGCAGGCTTGAATAATTCCAAGGGAAAAATTGTTCCGGGACCGGGTATCGATCCCGGGACCCTTTGCTTAGCGCACGAATGCTCTACCGACTGAGCTACCCCAGGAACTATACGTTAACAGAATGCCACAATTTAAGTCACACAGAGTTGTGTGCAATCAAATTTGGGTTTCTGGCGTCTTGTCAGCTCATTTGAATTGTGTGGATATAAAGGGAAGAATTGTGACGGTGTCGTATACAGTTTCTGGGGTAGCTCAGTCGGTAGAGCATTCGTGCGCTAAGCGAAAGGTCCCGGGATCGATACCCGACTTCGAAATTATTTTTCCCTTGGAATTATTAAAGGTTACCTTCTTTACCATTGAGTACCGGGTCTTTCCCAGGGGGAAAAGGCGGTCAGAGCGTGGTGCCGACCACACCACCTCATTCTAGTGCCGAGGTCATGGAAAGCATGGGGCTCTACCTCCATGCCCCCCAAGTGCCTTCATGGCATGTTACGGGGATACCTTTAACTTTACCTTTACCTTCTTTACCACTATCTTGATCTATTCTTCCGGATTTATTTCCCAGTTGTTTTCACTTAAGGTTCATCTTAGCATCATTCCGTTCATCTTTTCAGCCAGCAAGCTTTCCTCCGGATTATCTATTGCTATTCTATTAATCCACGTTTATGGAAGGAGCATGGTTGGGAACTGCCTTCGCACGTAGGACGCTTGAGTGGGTTAATTTTACTACCAGGAATAGACTGGTGTGCGTGCCCTAAGACCTCCACACTACAGATTCCCCTGCGGGTCGCCCCCGAAATGCCCTACAGCCTTCAGAATCCTCTTATTTTTTCCACGTACGCATCATCGCAGTTTCTCAACCCATGTTACACGAGCTACCATGGTCCCAGTGAAGAGCCTATGTTACATAGCACTACCACGAGCAACAAAGACCACATATCACCGAGTCTTAGTTCGGTGTTAGCTCTCAGCCGACACTACATCAGAGCAAGCCCGAAATATTAGAAAGAAACGGAAATGATGGAGGATTTGAACCCGAGCCCGCTTGTTTCATGGTCAAGCAGGCTAACCGTTACCCCACAATGGTGAACCCTCCGCATTATGGTTAGTTTGTAATGCCTCGTCTAGCAGTAAAGTCATTAGTGATCTAGCTTTCAAATATTTGCATATCATGTTTTCTTCTGCTGTGAGGGCTCTACAAGACACAAGATGCCGATCATCCATGATATCTTCTTCTTAATATAACTGGTACTTTGGACATTTCATAACAATATGTAGTCGATGTAAATGCTTCGCAAGAAAATTGTTCCTATCAGCAGTTTGAAAATGGTCACTGCAGATTTCCTTCGATGTTCTGGTATAAGTTTTCTGTTGTTAAGTAACGTCCATTTTTGTTGTTGTTTTGTGCTTGTAAATATTTGGTTAAAATAAAATTGTGTTCGCCTTTTTGTAGGCCTAATATTTACTTGAGTGTGGGCGTTAACGATATAATATATTAAAACTTTTATTTTTGCAACAGTTTCCATCCCTGGAATACCACAGTGAGAAGGAATCTGGATGACAAAACTTATTTACATTACTTTCATTAATGTCTCTTGAATGTGCACTTTTGGCGAGGTCTGAAATGATGTCTTGGAATCACAAAAAGCAACTGATTTTTGAAACGTTTTAGTTCTAAAGAGAAGATTTTACATATCATGGGGCTATTTATCCCCATCACCAGCGACAACCTGTTGATCCTGCAAAATGTATTATCGTTGTTAATTTACATGGCGATGTTCTGAAAAGTTTCCATTTCCTCAGCAATCGAATGACGAAAGTCCCTTGAATATTCTGAGTTTCATTCGCACGCCATCTCGAGGAAAGAACTTGAGTGTCTCTCAACAATCAGGTTAAGAAATAGTTGGTAATACTTTTAGCCGAGATGACGGAAGAATGAGTTCTACGTCTAAGTGAAGAAAGCCTTAACTGTATTTTGGTACTTAGGTATGGAAACAAGAAACATGTTGGGAAATCCACAGCTTCTCGAGACAGGTCTATTTTCCCCCAATGGATTTTGTTTATCATAAAATTTTATGACATTAGGTCCTACTACGATGTAAAATAGTAATCGATAACCAGATTATTCAACAGGTTGCTTGGCTTTAAGTATTTGGGATTTCGCATATCATGGAGATGTGGATAACAAAACTGCACAAATTTGGAAGAATGTGTAAACTGTTAAGAAAAATTTAAGACGAGAAACATTGTGATCCACACCATTAAAATTTTATACCACACCTATTTTGAAATACGGATGCGAAAACTGGACCTAAACAGAGGAGACAAACCAAATAGAAACAACATAAATAAAGTTCCTGAGAGCACTGGAAGGTGTTTCCCTTCTTGACCATAGACGGAACGAGGATATTTAAAAATATTACAGATATTTAAGATGCTGAACTAATAGAGAAATAGAAACAAATTGAACACATTCTAATAAAAGACAGCGAAAGCCTTCCCAAAGTAGTTATGGGTTACAGACCAAGATGACGCAATGATATGGGTAGACCTAGTACAAGGTGTCAAGATGTAAACCTACTGTATTTTTCTGATGAGTCGGAATATGCCACCATGCCTAGCACGGATAGCTGATGATGATGTTGAAAATATTCACTACACAATAATTCCACTTAATTTATATTTCACTCGAAATACGCAGCACATTGCAAAATAATCGGAAAGTAATAGGGTAAAGTTTCCTAATTCCGTGATACTCCTAATTCCGTGATAGTTTTTTCCACTGAATGTCACGGGGTTGGGTATCCTGCTAGGAAGTTCACCGATGTCTCAAGAGTAGGCGAAAGATGTAATCTTTCGAGAAAGATATCTGGCGTTATGGTCGAACAGCACAGGTTTGACTGACATTCAATTTTTAAAAATTATCACGGAAATAGACAACTTTACTCTACTACTTACATTTTTTGCTCCAAGAGGCATATGTTAACAACTCAACTACTGTAACATTTCATAATTTGGAAGATAGTTAACTGTAACTTTACAAATTTGAGCTTTGAGTTAAAGGTTATTGAAAAATTGAGTAGCTGCCGCTCTCGAATTGCATAGGCCTAGATAGTGCTGAATAACCTGGCAAATTGTCTTGAGTGCACTGCCTTATCTGGAATGCCACGTGACAGCATAGACATTCACGCAGGATTAATAGTTGACTATTCTCTCCAATTATGATTCTGTGTTTCTTAAGGGGGATGTCTTTAAAATGTAATGTCGCATATGAAAATTCACTGCTATGACTGTTTTCTAAATAACAATAAAATTCGTCAAGTTGATTCTTTAATATCTTACGCAAGCAAAGAAAATTTGAGCTATAACTACGTATATGAAATATATTTTTTATATATTTTTTAATTTACTGGCCTGTAGTATGAAATACATTTGCTAAAAAACCTTGCAAGTTAATACTTAACACCATTTTGGGATTAAATAGTGTCTTTCAAGACATGAATCAGGGAAGTGACTTAAATATGAAAGTTTAATATAATTGTGATCTTTTGTGAACGGTTGAGATATCCATACAAATAACAGCAAACACATGACAATATTGCAACATATGATCAGGTAACAGTAGCGGTTAAATCGCAAAATTGTGTATACAAGTGCACGAAAACTTACTTAACGTGGCACAGAGGGACGTTGGTAGCTTTGCATTTTCTCCTTCCCGTTCTGCTCTTGCTTTCGACTTGCTCTACCGTCACTGAATGCGCGGTTACCAAGTCTTTCTCCCACACAAATTTTTAGCGATCTTTATTAAAATTACGAACAAACAGCCAACGTTACATAACAGAACAATAAATAACAAAATTGTTAGTAATTGCTTTACAAAATTCCCAACATCGCCTCTCCAACGTTTTCCGTTTTCCTGGAATACACATTACAAAATTGAACTAAAAATGCTCCTTTTCTCAAAACCCGTTCACAAAAGACCACAACGTTATTCGTGTTAGACTTTTTTAACTCACTGCCCTGATTTAAGAGAGCTCTCAAAGAAACCCCTACATTATTCTCTCCCACGCTGTGTATATCAGTAACAAGCGAAGAATGGTTATATCGAGCTGAAATTTTTATGCATATGAGCATTTTAATTTTTCATAAAAAGATTAAAAATTTCCATTTCCGTCTATAAAATGAGTAAAACTTGCAGTATCACTATAATTCCTCTTTCAATTATTCAACGTAGACAGTAACATTTTCTGACAATTTCATCTCTCAGACAATTCAGAGTAATGTGTACCTTGATATTGAAAAATGAATAGAGGAAAGTGCAATTAAAATTCACTATTCTCATACTGTTCAAATTGATATGTCCTAATGTTCCTTAAAACCACAAGTCTGATTTTCTTCCTCGGGTTTTTTTTCTTGATCTCTTCTGTTTTCTGCTCCTTCCTCCCTAAAGAATACTAGTACTTCTGCCTTGTCGAATCTCTTTTGATCCAATATTTGTTACATAAACAGAGAATGTTGCATTTTGTACAGTAGTGAATGTTCATATATTTTTACCAATTTCTAGAGCAGTTACAAGCCTGAAATGTATAGACTACAATATATGTACTGAAAAGTAAAGATATTAAATATTTCTTAAGATAAAAAAAATAAAAAATGTGGCCCCCATTAATATAATGCTCCAAGTAACTTATCACACCTTTATAGTTAGTACGGGCAGCTAACTTTGTATATTTTTCCTATCTGCACTGGAAAGCTATGTCTGCAGTTTGAGGGGAGGTTTCGACATGAGTTCTCTAATGGTATACTAGCAAATATTTTTTGGCTTCGTCTTATTTCCTTTAATATGTATATAGATAAATTATACTTTTTGTGTATTTGGTTATTGAAACTGGAAAAATGTTCACGTATTCAACTTTTCATTATTAGGATTTTTAAGTTCCTAATTTTTGTTCCGACGATCACAAAGCTGGCCTGATGCGTCAACCTCTAATCAGGAGGACCAGGGGTTTGATTTCATGGTCTCCTTCTTCTAGAGATGCTTAAATACGGAATAAAGTAGATATTATTTTCTACAGAAATGGTGGCATTCCGCAAGAATTTCTGGAAGAGACAGAGTAAGGAACAGCGTGATTATAGAAAGAAGAATGTTCAAAGGTCAATAATAGACTTCATAACAAACAGTAAAAGCTGCATGAACACGTGAAAAAAGGATGGCAGAAGTCAGAATGCCAAAGAAAATACTGGAATTGGTTACACCTGGTAGGAAACTAGGACGACCATATATTATAAGAAAGGATGGAATTTTCAGAAGCATGTGGGAGAATGGACCGGAAGATGGGGATTGCAGTGACAGGAACCGTAGAAGAAAGTGACAAAACATTAATTGGGCGAAGGAATTATTATTATTATTATTATTATCATTATTATTATTATTATTATTATTATTATTATTATTATTAACCCAGATTTTCCCACCGTCCTTTTTAAGGACAGTTGCAGTGCCTTCGGATATTATGTCATTGTTGGTGTTAGGGACATTTTATAAGTTGTGCGATAATGTTGGTAGTATTTGTTAGCTTTAGAAAATATACGTTCCTTGTTTCAGTTTATTTCAACATCATTTAACCGATTTTTGAGAGTAACTAATGTGCTGCTGTATTTTTATCACAAAAAAATTTTGGGCTTATCTGGGTTAAACTAAAACAGCAATCTTCTTGTTTAAATTGTTTATGAGATCATGAAATAACTTAAACTATAAGCCTCCTGAAGATTATTGCATTGCCGAGTTCGTCAGTTCCTACTTCATTTATGACTATTGCACTTTTACTACGTCAAACAACTTTTGACCAATAAAACGGTACGAAAGGACGTGTTTCAACCAATCATGGCTGTTTATCGCTGCAATTTTATCACTTCCCTAGCATTTGTTTATTTTTTCCCAACATTTCAAAATGCAAATTCTTTACGATACTGTAAAACATGCTTTGCGATCGTCATTTATTTCCCGCATAGATAGTCAACTGAAAATGGCGGCTCCGTTCAAACGTTTTGGAGAAACTAACATTAGTGAAATAGAATTTTAGTAAGTCAATTAATAGGCCTCCCTACTTTATTATATTAGAGTACTTTATTTCTTCTAATCTTTATATACTTTCTTCGGCTTTACCACCTCCTTACCCTTTGTTTCTTTGTCTGCCAACATTTCAAACAGCAAATTCTTTACGGTACTACATGTAAAACATGCTTTGCGATCGTCATTTGTTCAGTGCATAGATAGTCAACCGAAAATGGCGGCTCCGTTCAAACGTTTTGTTGAGCTAACATTAGTGAAATATAATTTTTGCAAGCCAATATTTTATTGTGTTAGAATACTTTATTTCTTCTAATGTTTATATAGCCCTACTTTCTTCTGTTCGTGAAAGAGTCAATTAAATCCCACTTGAGTTTTGATTTTCTCTAGATAAATCAAAACCTCTAGTGAAATTACTGTTGACTACCATACTTTTACTACGTCATATTACTTTTGAACAATAAAACGGTACGAAACGACGTCTTTCAACCAATCATGGCTGCTTACTGCACAATTTTATCGCGTCCCTAGCATTTGCTTCTCTTTATCACTACCATAGCATTTGTTTCTTTGTTTGCCAACATTTCAAAATGCACTGGTCTGGATGTCAAAAAAAAAAAAAAAAATTACAAACCACTCCAGTCGATGCATAGCAGTTTCAAATATGACTTGCACTGGCATTCAAGAACAAGAATTAATAAATATCACCGGTCATAGCTATGCATCTTCTCTGAAACCCTATTTACAAATAAATGAAGAGCGCCAATCGGAAATCCTGAATAAGTTGAGGAATACACCATGTATATCAACGATTTCCTTTTCTTTTACGCACACGTCCAATATAACATCAAATGAACCACCAACCACTAAAACATTCAAATTTGAAAATTGTACTTTAAATAATTGTTACTTTTAAAATTATTCATGTTTATTTTTTATTTCATCAAAATTAATTAAAACTTTCCTGGTTTATTTTATCATCCCTAATTAAAACTGTTCTAACAGTTGTTTATATTATTTAGGTTATGTTGTAGCTTCTGTTATATTATATTATGGATAGTCACGTATGAGATATTTTTTTATATTAAGGTTTATTGAAAATCATCTGTCAAGTGACGTTGATTACTAAGATCCGGATAATTAAAGTGGAATGCAACTGTTTTAATAAAAATGAAACTGAATCAACAAAGCCTTCTTGACCAGTCACCGTCCATATAGTTCAATGAATATTCTATAGTTGGCACAACTGATGACAAGAAAACAGTTAAGCATAACACACTGTTGCCATCTAGCATAATATTTGTAATTTTCAGATGGTACAATAATACATTTGAAGACAGTTGTATTTTAGTAAGTCAATTAATATTTTATTGTATTTGTAAGCTTGTACTTGCTATTTGGGAAAAGGAAATTGTACCAGAACAATGGAAGGAGTTCATAATCGTACCTACCTTTAAGAAGGGTAACAAGACTAACTGTAGTAACTTTCGAGGAATATCACTTTTGTTGGTGTACAAAATTTTGTCCAATATTCTTTTGAGAAGATTAACTCCATATGCAGTTGAAATTATTGGGGATCATCAGTGTGGTTTTAAGCGTAATAGATCAACCAGATATTTTGTATTCGACAGATAATGGAGAAAAAATGGGAGCTTCAGTTAGTCATAAATATCAAAAAGGCATATGACTTGGTTAAGAGAGAAGTTTTATATGATATACTTATTGAATTTGGTATTCCCAAGAAACTAGTTCGACTAATTAAAATGTGTCTCAGTGAAAAGTACAGCAGAGTTCATATATGTAAGTTTCTGTCAGATACGTTTCCAATTCACTGCGGGCTAAACCAAGGAGATGCACTATCATCTTTACTTTTTAACTTTGTTCTAGAGTATGCCATTAGGAAAGTCCAGGATAACAGAGAGGGTTAGGAATTGAACGGGTTACATCAGATGCTTGTCTATGCGGATGACGTGAATATGTTAGGAGAAAGTCCACAAACGATTAGGGAAAACACGGGAATTTTACTGGAAGCAAGTAAAGAGATAGGTTTGGAAGTAAATCCCGAAAAGACAAAGTATATGATTATGTCTCGTGACGAGAATATTGTACGAAATGGAAATATAAAAATTGGAAATTTATCTTTTGAAGAGGTGCAGAAGTTCAAATATCTTGGAGCAACAGTAACAAATATAAATGATACTCGGGACGAAATTAAACATAGAATAAATATGGGAAATGCCTGTTATTATTCGTTGAGAAGTTTTTATCATCCAGTCTGCTGTCAAAAAACCTTTAAGTTAGAATTTATAAAACAGTTATATTACCGGTTGTTCTTTATGGTTGTGAAACTTGGACTCTCACTTTGAGAGAGGAACATAGGTTAAGGGTGTTTGAGATAAGTTGCTTAGGAAAATATTTGGGGCTAAGAGGGATGAAGTTACAGGAGAATGGTACACAGAACTGCACGCATTGTATTCTTCACCTGACATAATTAGGAACATTAAATCCAGACGTTTTAGATGGACATGTAGCACGTATGAGCGCATCCAGAAATGCATATAGAATGTTAGTTGTGAGGCCGGAGGGAAAAAGACCTTTAGAGAGGCCGAGACGTAGATGGGAAGATAATATTAAAATGGATTTGAGGGAGGTGGGATATGATGATAGAGAATAGATTAATGTTGCTCAGGATAGGGACCAATGGCGGGGTTATGTGAGGGCGGCAATGAACCTCCGGGTTCCTTAAAAGCCAGTAAGTAATATTAGAGTACTTCGTTACTTCTAATTTTCATATACTTCCTTCTAATCGTGTAATAGTCAATTCAATCTCACTCGAATTTTGATTTTCTCTAGATAAATCCAAACCTCTAGTGAGATTACTGTTGATAAAACACGTCGAAACCATTTTAAAAATAAGGGAACATGTGATGAAAACGTTGCGTATGAGATACCACATTTCTGCAGCTGGATTCCTGCTTTAGAAATGTGCCCGCGGTGGCTTACCGGAACTTGTAGTCTCCCGACAACGTATTCCTATAAGCAATAAATTTCTGGTATTTCGCCGTCTTGGTATCACGTAAACAAAGTTGTCAATAACACCGCGCATCAACAGCGAATGGAGCCTCGAGCGAACGTATGTTGGATCCGAGGGAGAAGAGACAGTACAAAATACGCGTGTTAATTTTTGTTTCTCCTGTTTGTGCTGCTATTGTTAGTGCTTGGTGATGTTTCAGCGTCTTTGCTATGCGCGCTCATAACGCAGAGATTCTCATGTGTCACCTGCAGAAAACAAATTCTCAACGGATGTTTATAGAGTTGTCAGTCTAATCAACTAATAGCAGCGGGGAAACAATTAATTCCCCCATTTCAATTCACCGATCAAATATAGTTAATTCACAATCGAATCGACGAGACTTCGAAAGCAGTTTCAATATTTCTTACCAGAAAAGTTTTGAATATGTGTTTGTGCGAGATCGTGCGTATTTGCTTGGTTTCCGCACAAAACCAACCCGCGGTAAATCTAAAATTCCACATTCAGTATTCCCAACCGGACACACATAACAATTTCCCTCTTCTTACCGCTTAAGTGACATATTCATTTTACTGCTTTAGGCTTTTAACATATTATTTTTAGAGACGTTCAATATAGTAATAATTATAAATTGGAAACTTGCCACTGCAATTTCACCTAAATTGCACTGTTAATTATTGTTTTTAAATATTTGCAAAAATTAAGTAAACTCTACAACTCCACTAAAGTTACTGCATTTCGTGATGCATGTAACATTAAGGAAGCCGTTTGTTTTAAGTTCGCATTTATAGACTGGGGGAAAAAAAGACAGACGCATATCACGACCTGCTGGAGTATAGTAAACACAGAAAATATTTTAAAGGAACAATGTTGAAGATAGATATTTTTGTTTTCCAAAATTGCCGTCATTGAACAGAAACCAAGATGGAGATTTCATTGCAACTAATTAGAAATTCCTCTTTCAGGTATGTAATAAACGATCTTCGCACGAAATAATGTACGATACACGAGCGGTATGTTTTCTTTCAATTCTCGGAAATTAAAAAAGCTCAACTACGTTTCGCTTTTTCAAACTTTTCCTCGAACATGAAAATTTCAACATACCGCTCTTGTAACGCATATTACTATTAGTTTAGTAAGCTATTTTACGACGTTTTATCAACATCTTAGGTTATTTAGCGTCTGAATAAGATGAAGGTGATAATGCCGGTGAAATGAGTCCGGGGTCCAGCACCGAAAGGTACCCAGTATTTGCCCATATTGGATTGAGAAAAAACCTCAACCATGTAACTTGCCCCGACCGGGAATCGAACCCGGGCCAACTGGATTCGCGGCCAGACGCGCTAAGCCTTACTCCACTGGTGTGGACTGTATGTATGTATGTATGTATGTATGTATGTATGTATGTATGTATGTATGTATGTATGTATGTAAGCCTTACTCCACAGGTGTGGACTGTATGTATGTATGTATGTATGTATGTATGTATGTATGTATGTATGTATGTACTCTTGGTTTCACCAGTAAAGAACCTTCGTTGCAGGGTTGGGTTCAGGAAGCCATAAATCTGACTGACACGCTCCCCCAATTAGTGAAACTGTGGACAAAGATACCGCCAGGAGACCGCCAAGAATGCTGTGTTGTGAATTTTCCATTTTTAAAAGAATCCAACCAGTTGCAAAAGAAAATACATTTAAAGAGTCCAGCCAAGAGCAAACGTGGCAACAGCTTCCCCTAACTGGCCTGTCAATCACTGTCATCTGTGCAGAAGTGGTGTGAGGCCAGGGTTCTTTACTTGTGGAGCCGAGAGTATGTATGTATAATAACAATATAACTGAAATTAACTCTTTGAATAAAAGTGAATATTTCTTACCTACTTATGGCTTTTAGAGAATCCGGAGGTTCATTGCCGCCCTCACATAAGCCCGCCATCGGTCCCTATCCTGAGCAAGATTAATCCAGTCTCTACTATCATATCCCACCTCCCTCAAATCCCATCTGCGTCTCGGCCTCCCCAAAGATCTATTTTCCCTCCGGCCTCCCGACTAGCACTATAGTCCACACCTGTGGAGTAACGGTTAGCGCGTCTAGCCGTGAAACCAGGTGGCCCGCGTTCGATTCCCGGTCGGGGCTGAGGTTTTTTCCGGAGTTTTCCCTCAACCCAATATGAGCGAATGCTGGGTAACTTTCGGTGCTGGACCCCGGACTCATTTTACCTGTATTATCATCTTCATCTCATTGAGACGCTAAATAACCTAAGATGTTGATAAAGCGTCGTAAAATAACCTACTACAACAAACTAACACTATATACATTTCTGAATTTGCTAATACGTGCTACAGGCCCTGCCCATTTCAAACGTCTAGATTTAATGTTCCCAATTATGTCAGATGAAGAATATAATGCGTGCAGTTCTGTGTTGTGTAACTTTCTCCATTCTCCTGTAACTTCATCCCTCTTAGCCCAAAATATTTTCCTAAGCACCTCATTCTCAAATAACCTTAACTTCTCTTCCTCTCTCAAAGTGAGAGTTCAAGTTTTACAACTGTACAGAATAATCGGTAATATAACTGTTTTAAAAATTCTAATTTGCAGCTTAATATTGAATATTTTATTACTAAAATTGGGGAACAGTAAATCCGAACACTTTTGAATAAGAGTGTTGTACTTCTGAAATTTCCAAATGTCTGCTGCTTGTGAAAAAATGTGCAGAAGTGATAGCACTGTACTTTATGTCGATCTTCCTCCCATCTTATATTCGTAGAGAGCCACAATCGTGTATGTCTTTCGCTTGGGACATTCTCTTTTACCTCCCTAGATCCTTGGCTCCGGAAACAGTGTATAAAAACTAGATTAAGTAGTTCGTTTAGTGGCCCTCTCTTTGTAATAAAAGCACTGTAAATAGGATTCGGAATTATTTACCGTCATCTTGGTCGGATTCGAATAAACAGTTTGAACCTGACTCAGCAGATCCACTTGATCAACACGAGAAGTTAGTTGCTCACATCTGCCCGCTCCGGGAGATTCTCCCCTTCGCTGGGGGGATAAGGCCGGTATTGCAGTTCTCTTCTTACATCCGTAATCTTTCATCTCGAAACAGCAGCACTTATGATTTTGCCTTTGAAACAGTCAATTGCAGTTTATAGAACAGAGAAATGTGACGCAGATGAACTGTTGAATTTGATCATCAATATGAATATGATATCATCCTTGCAGAACGAGCTGTTGTCCAGTTTCCCACTTTGTCACTGTACGAAATCCTAGATCATATATATAACAGATAGGTCATCGCTATGTTAAAATCGTTTGCACTTTGAAGAGAGCAACCGCCAGGATCGCCACCCGTCCGCCGTAAACGAAAACGAGGTGGCAGTACAGTCGCTAATGCAATTCAAATGGGAATTAGGACGTGACTTCTTATGTAACAGCTAGATGGCAGCGTAGTAAACCTGAAAAAAAGTTGTTAACTTCAAAACGTATAAGGCCGACCTATCTATCTATATATGATCTAGGACGAAATGTAAGAGGTAGTACAAGATGTTCCATTCAAAACTCCCTGATTTAAATTAATCAATGCTAAAAAGTTATGCGGATTTATGAAATGAGACTGGTACTAAATGAAAGAGAAACTCAAAGAATTTATATTTTATTTGTTTGAAGTTGATTGTTTTGCCACTACGTTGCGCAACAATCTCAATATTCGCAAAAGCAAAAATGGCAACTCCACAGCAATGCGGGCAAACGGTGGTGTGGTATCCGCAGACGAAATCCGTGATTTCAACGCAACGAAATTACAGAGTTGTCGGAGGTACATTGAATTGCCTGACGAATGGATTTACTCGGGCTTCTCTGAAATCCCGCTCTAATTTCTTCCACCTTTTCTTCTGTCACGGAACGTCGAGCTCCACCAGATTGTTTTAGGACACTGCCGGTCGTAAGCAACTTATTGAACCAGAGCCTAATTGATTTTGCATCAGGTGCAACTTCTCCGTACACTCGTCTGCAATTTCGTTGCGTTGAAATCACGGATTTCGTCTCAGCATACCACACCACCGTTTGCCCGCATTGCTGTGGAGTCGCCATTTTTTGCTTTTGCGATTGTTATACAATGTAGTGACAAAACAGTAAACTTCAAACAAATGAAATATAAATTATTTGAGTTTCTTTTTCTTTTAGTATCAGCCTTATTCCATAAATCCGCATACCTCGTTAGCAATGATTAATTGAAATCAGGGAGGTTTGAATGCAACACCTTGTATTATATTGCTGAAAGAATTACTTCAAATTATTTACGGAAATACACTCATTTTGCGCCACGAAAGTATCTTTAGACAGCGATTCCTAAAAGTAAATGTTTCAAAGCTAGACAAACGTGTAAAAAATTTAATATTATACGGTAGCGTGAGAAAAGAATTTCAACACTGACTTTCATCTCTTTGCACCGACTGTCAATTGTCACACGGCAGCAATCGCAACCGATCCATAAAACAGTTCAAAGAATTGCAGGCCTACATTAAAAATAGCTGCCTTCGGTTAGGAAATGTACACAAATTAAATTAAATTTTTGAATGGCCATTTTATTGATAAATATAACATGAATAAATTAAGAAAATTAATTATAAAAGATGCAGGGTCATTACCCGAGTTTGAACTGGCCACCTCACGATCTGCAGTAGAATGATCTTTCATTGAACTACAACAGTGCTTGTAGCAGTGTGATAAATTTTCATTATTACAGTGAGGGGAAATACAGCAGCGGAAAAGACATGGGAATTGTCTATGTAGACTACTGACACTTTACCTGTGCGCTCGGCCGACGTTACAGTAGTGGAGAATTGCCTCGCTACAACTCACTACACACATGTTCCTTATTCAGAGAGAAAAACTGATGTTTTCTAGATACGCGGTAACGTGGGGGAATGTTGTTCTACGCATGCGCTGTGTCTTTCTTCTGTGATTTTCAGCATCCTTTCTTCTCACACATTAAACGGTACGAGAACGCACAGGTAATAATATCAATAATCCACCAGCATCGATGAACGGATGTTTAAAACATAATGTACGACACACATGTTAAAATGATTTTACTTTGCTATTAGGGTTGCTTCACTCTGGCGGTGGTCTCGTTACGAAAATATTCCGGTCACAAAATAAAATTTTATTTTCAACACTTATATCGTAAATAACTATTTTAGCATGTCGTCTGTATTTTTATGTGCAGCGATTTCTTAAGAACTATTGAAACATTTTATTTATATTCAGTCTCTCAGTTAGTTCATTTCGGGGATGAGCACAAGATCAGTAGGAGACTAGCCTGCTTTTAAATTTTATTTCTTTTCTGTGTTATTCTATGTCCAAAATTGTCATAGGAGTCATAAATAATACCGCGATTGCTGTTTATTTGACGATAAATTCACGAGCAATACATGAGCAGTAGGAGTGGTATTTATTAAAACTATTTCACAAATATAATAACATACAATAACATTAATAAGCTAGGTATATAAATAAAAATAAAGTTTAGAAACGATAAATTAAGTCTAATAACATACCCACTAACTTTTTTTACATCAATTTTGTTTTCAATGCAACTCGTTCATCTCCGAATTAACAGTTTCGGATTTATTCGTGTTCCTGTGACGTCATGAACTTTCAGATTTAAATGAATATAACAACATAGGTTACTATTTTGTCGTTCAGGTCTAAATATTTATGAACAGTGGAATTTGAGGCAGTTGTCCATATCAATGCCAAAATATGATGCAATGGAAGAATAGAAAGCGTTGCTTTCGTGGCCTATATTTTAAGGAACAATCAGGGAGTTTGCCTGATGTGACTGAGGGAAAAATCTTCCGTCAGGAATCCCTGTCTCGGGTAGTCGAACTCCGGACCTTCAGAACACACTGTCCCTAAGGTTATCACGCTTGGTATATCTTTATACATATATTAATCGGATTTACATTATAATCTTTATATGCACACATATATTTAACATAGATGATCATTCGTCACACTCATTTTACTGTCACCTAACGCACTGCACTGAAAACTGTGACACTTCAAAAACTTTTCACAGCAAGTATAACACTATAGCTTCACTGTTGCAACACTTTTCGCTGTAACAATAGTTCTGATCACTATCCGTATTTATGTAGGATAGGTGGAGTGGAACTCTCTCCGGCACCGGGACTTGAACCCAGGCTTTCAGCTCTACGTGCTGACGCTTTATCCACTAAGCCAAACCGGATTCCAGTTCCGATGCCGGATTGAATCCTCTCAGTTTAAGTTCCATCTCTCAGTTTTCCTTTAGTGGCCAACCCTCATGCAGATGTCTGACGGTGACACAATGTCCAACAGATTATGTACAGAGGTGCACTCCGTTCTATCCATCCTTCAGCATATGATAATACAGAATTCCTGCTCGGAAATATATGTACTTTGGTATATCACAATAATATTATATGCGTAAATAATCACTTAGTGATTTAAGACGACGCTCATTCCATCGGATCCCTGCCACTTAGAGAACTCATGAGTGCACCTCTACACATAATGTGTTGGACATTGTACTACTGTCACACATCTGTGACACAGTACATGGGGATTGGCCACTAAAGAGAAACTAAGAGGTGGAACTTATACTGAGAGGATTCAATCCGGCATCGGAACTGGAATCCGGCGTGTCTTAGTGGATAAAGCGTCAGAACGTAGAGGTGAAAATCCGGGTTCAAGTCCCGGTACCGGAGATAATTTTTCTCCGTTCTATCCATCCATCATATGATAATGCAGAATTCCTGCATGAAAATATCATATGTACTTCGGTACATCACAATAATCCGTATTTATGTTATTTCTTAACAAATGTAGAACTTACACTACAGTCTATTAGTAATACTTTTAAGTGTGTTTTCAAATACCTTGACGTTTCTTGGAAAAGCTTCTATTACTTCTCCAGGTAAAACATTACAGTTCCTGATATTTCGGTCTGGAAAGGAACCTTTTCCAATATGATGATTGCTATTATGATGGTAATAATACTGATATTTCTATCTCTAAATGAACATTTTCCAATATGATAATTACTATTCTCATGGTGATAATAATAATAATAATAATAATAATAATAATAATAATAATAATAATAATAATAATAATTGAAGAGTTTCAGAAGAGATTTTTCATTAGTGAGTAAAGAAGAAATCTATCAGGCCTATTACAACCAGAACAATAGTCTACGTAAGCGAAATCTAGTAGAATAACTTTCTAACATTAATTGTGTAATCTTATTGAATATGGCCACTGTAAAATTTGTCATAAAATAACTCAATTCCGTATAACGTTCGAAGGTTTGATACCCCGTGGTTCTGGTTTATTAATGATGAAATAAAAAGGCAATTTCTAAACTGGAACTGCATGCAAGAAGTGAATGTATCTGGAACTTAGTGAAAATACCACTTTTCATACTCTTCCTTCTTCAGCCTACCGTTTTCCCTTCTTTTATACGTTTTAGTTTTCCTCTCTATCTCTCTTTGTTCCTTTTTTAATTTCTATCTTGTTTTGTTTTCTATAATTGGTTCTCTTTTTCTGTTCTCTTCCGCTTCCTGTATTTCTTCAATTCTTTGTTGCCTTCACTGTTACTCCACATTCTTCCTCTCTTCCATCTTTCTTAATATCTACATTTTTAATTAGCTGAGTCGAGAGAATTGTATAAAGTAGCTGGATTGTACAACAGCAAATAGACCCAAGTTTTCCGGTTTCCCTGTGACATTCCAACCGTTCTCGATTATCATCAAGATCACCATTCATTCATTCATTAATTAATTCATTCATTACGAGTGCAATGTACTGTACTCCAACCAGAAGAAAGTCTCAGGGGAATGAGACACAGCGGGATAATACTGTGAATGAATGCTGATCTCATAAGATGTCATAAGGTCACACACGTGGGTACACGCATTTCCATTGGCCAACTCTCAAAGCACAAACGATAACACTGATACACACATATTTATACTACCCTAGTTACAAAATTAGATCACGCTTAATCTCTTGGGGTGCTATGCATAGACATTTCGCTAGCCCGCGCTACGAGCGTGCTAAACTAGCCCCGGCTATCATATCTCTAACACTGGTTTATGAATACGAAAATCGTTAGTTCGCTGATCATCCACCGGAAGTCCGCGCTAAAAATGTCTATGAATACAGCCCCTGGTCTTTTAATCCCTCTATACAGGAAATAACATATGCAGGAGAGCGCATGTTTTTGAACTGACGTTATAACGGTAATATTATCTATCTACTTCGCTCCAATAGAGACGTAATATTAAGCACATTCCTTTCACGGTTAATCTCCTACTTGGAGAACAGTAGACTCACAGCCTAAACTGCACTCTGGATAATTTCTGACGAACTAAGTGGCCTAGACACTTATGACATCTATGAGCCACGCTCATAGAGTCGGGGCGAATGTAGCAAGTTAAGTGCTCTGCCATTGCTGTATATATATGTATATATATATATATGTATATATATATATATATATATATATATATATATATAGAAAACTATAATATCTAATTAATGGAAAGTTTATAGTTTTTTGTTTCAGAAAAAAAAATGTTTTCTTTAATATTCAACAAATTATTATTCCGTAATTATTGCGAGTAGGATCGTGATTTTTGTCCATATCGTTAGGAAATCTAATAAAGAATGATTTATCCCTCTGACGTATTTCAATATCGTGGACGGTTTTCGTGTAAATTTAATTTTAACAACCCCTAAATTCAAGCCATTGCACGAAGCGAGCGAGTGGCAACGTCTTGGTAGATAGCATCTTACGTACGGAGATTCACCGAGTTCGTTCACCTCTTACATCTGTATCACGAGTGAGTGTATTAGCGACGATGTTGCCGGACTACTCAAACTTCAAACTTAATTTTCTAATTAACCGTGCATTTAATCACAAAACGTAATATAGGTTTTCTATTCATTTACGTGTACCCTATCGTTCTTTTCAATCTGCAAGGTTATTTCACCTCCACCCTGTATATTGTATAATTTTCGTGTAGAAGTGCAACTAGTATCTATGAATATATACTTATATTCGTATATGAGGCCTCGCCATCCTCATTCAATAATCAAGGACTATTAGTAGTCATACTGTAGATACCTGTTATCGGAGAAAAATTCGTCCCGGCACCGGGAATCGAACCCAGGACCTTTCAGCTCTGCGCGCCGAGCTTCTTAACTACTGATTTCAAAGTTTTAGGTACATATAGGCCTATATATTTCTCTGGATATGCAAGAGAAGTCCTAAAGCCTTAACTTCACCAAAATAAAGAAAGGAATACATAAGTAAATAAATAATTACATAGATATACATTTTATCATCGAGAATGCCACTGCAACCCCAGATCACGTTTGTCGAGCACAGGATTTAAACCGGGGACGTAACGAACACGTGTCCATTGTCTAAACACTGGGTCACTTCGGTCGGCATTAGTAATGTTATTTATTATCAATAAGACAATAATACAGTAGTAATAATAATAATAACACTTACTTACAAATGACCTTTAAGGAACCCGGAGGTTCATTGCCGCCTTCACATACGCCCACCATCGGTCCCTATTCTGTGCAAGATTAATCTAGTCTCTAGCATCATATCTCACCTCCCTGAAATCCATTTTAATATTATCCTCTCATCTACGTCTCGGCCTCCCCAAAGGTCTTTTTCCCTCCGGCCTCCCAACTAGCACTCTATATGCTTTTCTAGAAATGTTATGCTTTATTTAACGACGCTCGTAACTGCAGAGGTTATATCAGCGTCGCCGGATGTGCCGGAATTTTGTCCCGCAGGAGTTCTTTTACATGCCAGTAAATCTACTGACATGAGGCTGTCGCATTTAAGCACACTTAAATGCCATCGACCTGGCCCGGGATCGAACCCGCAACCTTAGGCATAGAAGGCCAGCGCTATACCAACTCGCCAACCAGGTCGACGCTTTTCTAGATAATAATAATAATAATAATAATAATAATAATAATAATAATAATAATAATAATAATAATATCTCTGATTGAAGTTTTGGCTGATATGTACATTTATTATCAGGCAGTACATCTCACTTGACGATATATATCAGAGGAAGAACAATTTTTTTGTATGCATCTGAAGTCTGTCTGATATAATATGTAGCTAATCGACGATATATGCAATGGAGGGGGACAGGAACTGGCTACCCTACTCCATTATCTCCTGACTAGTTGCCTCATAAGTGGTGCCATTTTGGTATCACTTGTGAGGTTCAGATCTGTCTTCTAACACTTGACTAAACAACAACAATAGTAATAAAGAGGAAATGTCAGGTTTGTTGACGAAATAAGTCTCAAGGATTATTTATGATATCTAGCTTCTGGCTTCTTTTTTCAAATTGATATTTAGAAGAATATTAATTCAAGAAAAAATATAGGAGCGATTAAACTAAAGTAGGAAAAGAAATTAATCTAAGTTGCCTCCACGTTGGTAGAATTGCAGGATGGATTAGATTGAGTAAAATAATCGCGCTCCACAGTTTGAGAGACTGGCGGTAATGGAGTTGGACCGACGTGTCCAGCGCGAGTCAATCTTCGTCCTCTTCCTGGCGCGATGCATCCGTCTCCTCGATGGTCAGTGAGCTGGAAGCTTGACGGAATTACTTCACGACGCACGGACAAGCAATCACCACCTTTCTACGGCGTCTGGCAGGTGACTGAAAAGTTGCCTCATACTCGAAGTGCTAATGTTTCGTCAAGTGAATATTTTAAAAAATTGTTTTAGGAAGTGAGTGAATTTTTGCTGATATATTTTTTTATTTCACTGCGTGTCTTTGTATCCAGGAAAATTTTATTTGTCTTTCCAAGCCCGCTGATGTTTCAGTATTACCACAGTCTAGTATATACAGGGACACCATTTTATTTTTACTTCAATTTTTATTGTACCTGCGTTTCTGAATGTACTTGACTCCCACCCCTTTCACTAATGGCCTTGCTAACGTCAGTCACGCAAACTTACGGCCGCTGTTGCTAGCAGTGAAATAAACAGTACAGTGTACAGTGTGTTTCAGAAATATGTTGCGTTTTCTATAGAAGAAAGAGCTTATATTATTGAAGTTTATTTTCACACAGGTATCGTGTGTAGCATAACTGAATTTATCTGTGTGGACTGAGCACAAGTGAAGATTAGATTTACCGAAAGTACGGTACCCTATAATATGGTACGGTACTTAACAGCATTATTTAAACAAGAGTTTTGTTTTACTGTTTGTAGGTATGAAGGACGAAAATGGAAACTGGAATTACAATATAACCGAATGTGAACAACAGTTTTGTTTTTCACAATTTCCTGATTATATCATTACGGAATATTTTCGTAGAGATGTCATTAATCTGGTATATAAATTTAGAGCAACAGAGTGTACAGAAAGGAAGAAAAGTGTAAGATGGCCAGCAAAGGTGACAGAAGATGCTGTAGAAGATGCTAGAGAAAGGATGCAGCGAGGTCCTAATAAGTCGGTCAAGAAGTTAGCTGTAGAAATTGGGGTATCTTACGGAAGTGCTCACAAAATTCTCAGGAATAAATTAGGTTAGTAATATGCTGAATAAAGTAGACATTACATAATGAATATAACCGCCTGAAGAGTTGAGTTTGTGGAAAAAAAATTGTTACAATTCTACTGTTTTTTGATAAAATACTGTAAAAGTAATGATCAAACTGAAAATCGTAATACTGTATTTCCCTGTAACATAAATGGATACACTACTTTTCTCTCCTCCTATAGCTAGTAAAATGATTTGTTTACATATTGCACTAGTAACACCAAACTCCTGTAATGGAAGGGGGATAACAGTGTTTCCGAGTATAGCCAGGTTAATGTTAAAAATGTTGGTAAAATTAAAGTGATGTCCCTTTACAATCACGAAGCTTAATACGTAGTAAATATGCATCCATACATAGTTGCTAACCACTAGGATCGCTAATATCGCCTCATTATAGACAATGCGAAATAGTACCGGCACAGTCTATAGTTCCTAGCACCCTCACAAGTCAAGATTCGTGACTATATACTAGACTGTGGTGTTACCTTGTGTCGGTTCAGATGTGTAGCCTACACGCCATTGAGGCAGACATGGATATGGATGTAGAAGCTTATACTTTGGTATCATCAATAGACGATCAGCAACAAGCTTCGGAAGCTTTTTATCCCAAAAATCATGATCGAACTTCGGGATCATTTTGTAAAAAACGACATGGAGAATCTACCGTCTCCTGGACTTTAATCCGGCTTTTTTTTTAGCCTGTATTCTACCGTTTTACCGATGACAATACTATTCTGTGTCTCAAGAAAGTGTTTACCTCAGACGTGTGTACCTATATTTCGTTCTATAATATCTGACAGGAGATGTAAATATTGCTGGCAGAGGAGGAGAGAAATATAATTCCTATAGAGCCAATGACAGAGGTCTCTGTCCACGCTTGACTTCAAGTTGGGCAGACTGAAGCGTTCTATATCCGCCCAATTTCAAGACGAGCGTGGAATGAGACTTCAGACATTGGTTCAGTAGCAATTATACTTCTCTCCTCCTCTGCCGGCTATGTTTACTTCTCTTGTCAGAAATTATGGAAAGAAATATAGTAGTAAAAATCCTACGTACAGATCAACATACGGAATATCAGATATGTTAAACCGTCACCTTAAATTTACATTGATTTCGTCGGTTGTTTTCATTATACAGTATGTTCGACTTGAATGTGTGTTTGAAGTTTTGTCATATATACATATATTCACCCTTCCGTGAGAAGTATTAGTGAAGTTTTTTCCAGTGAATATTAAGTTTAGACACATACATTTGGAAGTACCGTGAAAGTTTATATAATGTTGTATGTTGGAGACGTGATTTGTTGCAAATGCACTGTATTCAGCAGTATCATTAGCATTCTTGCTTTGAAATATTTCAAAATTTTTGTTTTCCAGTAACACATATTTGGAGATGTGCTTCGTGATTGAGGACTTCTCTGTTTTACAGGAAAAAGGTAGCTCTTCAGTGCTCTCTTTTCTACAACTTCTGTCCTTCGAAGAAGACCTCCTTTTCCTTTCAAAATATTATTCCCGAAGGTAACTTACAGTCGTCGTTCACAATGACTGGCACACACAGATCTCCTGATAATCAGGGGTGTTATGAAAAAGAACAAACCTGATTTCACATGGTTGGCATTTTCTTGCAAATTTGACTAGTGGTTGACAATTAAAATTTATTTATTAGCCAACAGGAGCTTTCAAGAATCTAGAATAACTACAAGCCCTGCGGTCCCTATTTCGATTGTGGACTGAGAAGTATAAATACGTTTTTCTACATAGGGAGGTGGGTGTGTTACGATTTTCTTCTGTGATAGCCTCATTGTCTTAAGTGATCGCCTTGCCCAAAGCTGAACAAGTTACTCGGGACTCTTGCTGTTTTAATAAGTGTAATTCTGTTGCAAAATATTCACCAAATATCAAGTTTGGAGGCAAGTACATTCTTTGCAAACGTACTCTATGGTGATGTTGGTGATGCATTTATTATTTGAGAATTTCGTATCGACTGTGGAATGAAAATATCAAGCAAAATTAATTAGTCTAGATTTCTTCCTCTCATCTCGTTTGTCTAATACAACACACCGAGGCACCAACAGATATCAAACACTGTTCCTTTCGGAGAGAAGCTGTCAGCAAGTGAGCTGTAACGGTGCCACATGAACATGTTATAAACTCAACGCGTAACGCGAATAAATAGCACTTTGAAGCAGTGAAAGTGGTCTCAAGTTCCACCCCTTGTGAGGTTGATAAGATTGTGTCACAGACCAGATTGGCTTCACCGTTAATATATTTGAACAGAATTGGGTGATACGCCTTATCTAAACTTGCTGCGAGATGCTATCTCCGGCAGATCGAATTAAGCATTCCGCGCCCTTCGTTCACATGCTCGCTTTGCAAAGGTGTTAGCTATGCTTACGCCATTTTCGTGTTAGATACCGAAGTATTTCGAAACTTGATTGAATTTTTGCTGTACAATCGTCATCAAAACATGGTTACTGATCTAGGAGAGAAGTTGTCTTTCAACTTGAAAGTACTGTAGCTGTCTCACATTACACCTGAATAATTCTGTAAGAAGAAATTTTCAAATTGTAACTTACAGAACAAGTTAAAAATAGACGTGCAATTTTTCTTTCAGTTCATAAAAATGAAAAATAAAAATATAAATATAAAAATTAGAATTTCTAAAAATCATCAAACAGAATTCATTAGAAGTCTTTAAGCTTTCATTTAAGACAACATTTGTGATTCTGTGATATTCTTAGAAGCAGATATATCATTTTCTTTATAATACTGCATTTGTTTTGCATTTTTAATATCTGTGACTGTACCATAAAGACAAAACTGAAAATGTATTTAAAAGGCTTCACAGATTGATATGGAACTATGTTAGGGAAATAGAATCTCTGCTTAAAATAATATGAGAAAAGGGATTTCCTGTAGGTCCTTCCCCTTAAAGTGGAAAACGACCCAACTTAAACAGTAGGGAGAAGCACGTATTGTCGTCGCAGCAATTTCATATCCTCATGAGTAATTATTGGTTTAGGTCTCACATAATTTTTATATTTCTTGGAAATTAAACTTATTTTTATCGCAGGAAAATTTGAAATTATATAATAAATGGAGAAAAACAAGATAAGATAATATACGCGTTTTAATAATAATAATAATTATTATTATTATAATAATAAATATAATAATAATCATACTTTATTGCGAGAATAAGATACATATTGATTTTTTTTATAAGAACTCTCTAGCACCCCCAGAAAGAGTAAGTTACATACTCGTGCTCACGGGGCATTCCACATAAGTTAATATTAAGACATTTTATTGAATAACAGAGTAAAAAGTAATAAAAGAAAAGAAGAAGAAGAAAAAACACATATCACAATAATTGAACTTTAAATTTTCTCTGTTAACAGCAAATTTAATAGATTTTTTGAAATAAGGAGCATTAGCAAATTGTATGTTTAGGAATTTATCTATTATCATGTTATAAAGCCTTGAACCGTAGTTGCAACTGTGATTATATGCTACATTTGCAGTACATTTAGAAACTGCCAAGCATATCTTGTCTGATCTTTTGGTTTTATATTTATGTGAATATAAATTAAATATGTTTCGGTTTTTATGTACGAAATTCTGTAATACATTGTTATAAATTTGATGGAAGTCAAATACTTTAAATTCTGAATACAGCAGATTTGAAGGATAATCAAGAGGTTTATTAAGGCATATTTTTCTTTTTCTTTTCTGTAGCAGTTATTGGCATGAAGGAGGTGCTATAAGCACTACCCCATCCTATAATGCCGTATTGTAATACAGCTTGTACTAATACAGTCGTAATGTATGGATAGTCAAGTAATTTCGTAGGATAACAAAATAGTGAATCATTTTTCTTAATTAATTGCACATAAAAAGAACATGTTTTTCCCAACGTAAATATCGGTCGAGATAGTTAACTTGAGGAGATTCATTTAGAATAGGACAGTTACAACTATTAGGAGAACAATTGGATGTATGCAAATCAAGCTTTCAGGTATAACTCCCTGTAAAGTTGATTTGAATAATTTTGAGGGAAAAATTATTCAAATCAACTTTACAGGGAGTTATACCTGAAAGCTTGATTTGCATAATACACGTCACTGTTCGTTAACAGAAAACCACAATTTGAGTCACACAGAGTTAGTGTGCACTCAATGTTGGTTGCTTGACGGTTGTCAACCCACTTAGAGGGAAAAGTTGGCTCGGTGTCGGTTAGAGTTCCCGGGTAGCTCAGTTGGTAGAACCTTGGTACGTTTAACCAAAGGTCCCGGGTTCGATGCCCGGCCCCGGAACAATTTTTCCCTCAAAATTATTCAATTGGGTGTATGAATTTTTAAACACACGAGCGAATCACAAGATTTCATACCAACAGTTGTTAACGAAAATGGTACAACCGTAGTTTTAGAATGATTTAAGACAAGTATGTTGGAATGAAACAAATTTTTAATCAATGTGATGCCATTGTTTGCATTAAAGTAGGTAATAATAATAGACTAATAATAATAATAATAATAATAATAATAATAATAATAATAATCCGTGGCGCTACAGCCCACTAAGGGCCAAGACCGACCAGCCGGCTGCTGGCCTCACGGCCACATGCCGAAGCAGAGGTGGACGATCATCCAACCAGAATGGAGGTATCGTGTGGTTAGCACAATGATCCTCCCAGCCGTTATAGCTGGTTTGCGTAAGCGGATTTCGCTACCTATCGTAGCTCCCCAAGTGCATCACGATGCTGGGTGGGCACCGGTCCCATACACTGGCCGACATTTCATGAGAAAATTTCTTCCCTCATGAGGACTCGAACCAGCCCGCATTGCGTAACGCGAGTCCTAGGTAGGATGCATTAGACCACGACGCCACGGCGCGGGACATTAAAGTAGGTATATATATATATATATATATATATACATATATATATATATATATATGCATATTTAAAAAGGAAGAGCCACCGGCGTGGATCAGTCAGACCACCGGCTTGCCTGCCGGTCTGAAGTTGCGTTCGGGCGCGGGTTCGATCCCCGCTTGGGCTGATTACCTGTTTGGGTTTTTTGCGAGGTTTTCCCCAACCGTAATGTGAATGCAAGATAATCTATGGCGAATCCTCGGCCTCATCTCGCCAAATATCATCTCGCTATCACCAATGTCATCGACGCTAAATAACCTAGTAGTTGATACAGCGTCGTTAAATAACAAACTAAAATAATGATAAAAAAAGGAAAACACCCAAAATATGCATTTATGCAAAATAGAGTTGCCTTTATTCGAACGTAAAAACAATGATCGACAAAGAATCACTTTTACTTATGCAATATGCAAAGTCAATAAAAACATGAAGTCCCATCATCAGATAATTATTATCTACATTTATGATTTTTTTAAATTATGGTTTATTTAACAACGCTCGCAACTGTCGAGGTTATATCAGCGTGTCGACCTGGTTGGCGAGTTGGTATAGCGCTGGCCTTCTATGCCCAAGGTTGCGGGTTCGATCCCGGGCCAGGTCGATGGCATTTAAGTGTGCTTAAATACGACAGGCTCATGTCAGTAGATTTACTGGCATGGAAAAGAACTCCTGCGGGACAAAATTCCGGCACATCCGGCGACGCTGATATAACCTCTGCAGTTGCGAGCGTCGTTAAATAAAACATAACATTTATATCAGCGTCGTCGGTGTGCGGGAATTTTGTCCCGCAGGATTTTTTTTACATGCCTGGGCCGGGATCGAACCCGCAATCTCGAGCACAGAAGGCCAGCACTATACCGACCACGCTACCCAGGCCGACTACATTTACGAATGATTGTCTAAATATAACTTGTGATATGTATGTATGGTAGGAGCCCTTGGAGTTCTAGTCGGAATAATGGTGTAAAAGTTTTGAAATGTGCAGCCTCCGTGTTCTCTCAAGTCCCTGGGACGTTGCCTCGTTGATCAGAGATGTATCGAATCAGTAACTAACAGCCGTGTTCACATACCGAAGTGAAGCACAATAAAGTAGGCACAATCACGCAGTCGTGGAGGCACGGAGCGTATGTCGCCCGATTTCATCACTCGGTGACGAATGCGACGATGACAGAAGGGCCTCCCCCTCCCCCCGTGACAAACTGGCTCGATTCTGCTGTTATTTTGCTTGACTCTTGCCTGCGCTGTAATAGTGCTGAACTGTTAATTTCTGGGGTAGATCTTCTCCAAGTCTTGGCGCACAGCAACAGTTTATGGGAGCGTTTAACTACTCGCGCCTCTTGCTGGGATCCCAATCTGCCACGTTCGTTTTAATGCGACTAATATTTTGTATTTGTGTCTCAACGAGCCCGCTCGCTTCTTGTGTCTCCCTTGTTTCCTCTAATAATGAGAGTTTGCTACTTTGTTTCCTCGGCCATCTTTCTGTAGCTTTATCACATTCCCTTTCTTCTCATTACGCCTCACACTTTCTCATTATCCCCTGTTGCCATCTCGCTCGCGTCTCCCTGTTCACCCCGCCACGGTGTGCGCATTGTGGGCGACTCTTTGCGTTACGTTGTCTTTTGCGCTCGCACGGTGTACGAGAGAGAGAGAGGGAGACCCGGCCCCGGGGGGGGGGGGCGGGCATGATGCTTACACTGTTAACATCCCCGCTTAATGAGATCGTCAATCCTGCCTTGTGTTGTTTACGAGTGGAGCCTGTGCGAGTGTCAACCCGCGAACAGTTTTGTTTACCTGCAATGATAACGATATTTAGACTAGACACAGCACACCACCTGGCTCTCGCCCCGCTTCTCCCCTCCCAGCGCCGCTCCGCTGTGTGTACTCACTTTTTCTGCTCGTCTATGTAAATGCTTGTAATTAGGTGTGTTGACAAGCGTCAAGAATGCGCTGCCGCGGACCAACTTTTATTGTAAGCATCGGCTGTTCGATCCCAGGAAAGAGAAGATTTTACTCTGGGCGCCATATCCCAACAAGCACACGCATACCGACATTTCAAATTCTCATTTGTTCAGTTCTGCAAGACTCCATGAAGAAACTACAGTGAATGTAAAAAGTATTCGCACGATGATTTTTTACAACAAACTGAGACCTAAATGAAGTACTATTAACTCTTGGTATGAAATAAACTGTTCACGTATAATAATAATGCATCACATAGCAAATACACACAATACATTTTCATAATTTTGCGTGTAGATTCTGTCATAGTTCAATAAATTTAATGCCTAACAAAATTACAGCGTAAAAAGTATTCGCACATTCAACTCTGTTGACGAATAAAAACATTCCTGGGGAACGCAGTAGGCACATGGTACTAAGAAAACGCTCGTAATTCATGTTCGAAGTCAGTTTGATTCTAGAATCACAAGTAGTATATAGACATCACGTCAAATGGGACTAAGAGGGAAAGAAATTCTAAGAAAGGAAGGGCTACTATCATTTGTCTGCATAATCAATGTTAAACACTGAGTGAAATATCAACGATTGTGAATAGAGGTAAGTCAATCATCAAGGGAATCATAGACAGATACGGGGAAAGAAATTCGAACGGAAATTTAAGGAGAAGTGGCCGGCAGAGAAAAATAAACGAATACAATGGCAGAGCAATCATACGAAAAATTAAAAAGAATCCTCATATTAGTGCGGCAGAGCTTCAATATGATCTCGGTATAAGTATATGTGACAGTACAATCCGAAATTACCTAAGGAGCAGCGAATGCCATGGTAGAATCGCCATAGGAAATACTACACAAGTAAAGTTAATAAGAGTAAAAGATTAGACTTTGCTGAAACAAATCCTAACCGGCCCCAAGAATTTTGGAACAGAATTCTTTTCACTGATTAAAGTAAGTTCAATATATTTCAGTCTGATGGGAGAAGTTCTGTGTGGAGAAAAAATGCTGAACTGGAAAAGAAGAACACGGTGTAGTTTGAGTACTAGTATGGGGTGCATGAGTTCACCAGGAGTGGAGTCGTTGGCTTTTATTGACGACAATATCGATCACCAACGTTACATTGATATTCTGAAGGGTTATGTAGTGCCTAGTGCCCAAAAATTGGGCGTCAGGGGCAATTTCATATTCATGCAAGACAACGACCACAAACATATGACCCACAATACTCGACTGTGGATTCTCTATAGCATCCCTTCATATCTTCAGACACCTCCCCAGTCATCAGACATCAACCCAAACTAGACCTTTAGGATTATTTAGAAATAAGACCTAAAACTAGGCATATTACCAGCAAAGAGTCTCTAAAGACTGCAATCATAGAAGAGTGGAACATTCCAGCAAGTATTACTTCAAATTTAGTTACTTCTATCCCCAGAAGGTTAGAGGCTAATGTACAATGCATGGCCTACCTTACAAAGTACTGAAACTGAAAAGGAACTGACTAAAGTGTGACCAGTGTGCGAATACTTTTTGTTGGTATTTTCGTTTGGTATCGTTGTCTTTTAATCAAACATAGTTGTTTATTTTGAGAGTTGTGCAATTAATTTTGTGTTTATATGTAAACAAATAACAGAGAATGTGTATACTTGTACGTAACTTGTGTTCATGTCTAAAAAGTTGAGAGTATAGGATTTGAAGCACATTTATTATTGCTATATATTTTTATTACCCACCGTGCGAATACTTTTTACACTCACTGTATATGAATAAGGTGAAAGAGTAATGGAACGGAGATAAATTCTCTCCGGCGCCGGGATTTGAACCCGGGTTTTCAGCTCTACGTGCTGACGCTTTATCCACTAAGCCACACCGGATTCCACCCCGGCGTCGGAAGAATCGTCTCAGTTTTAAGTTCCAACTCTTGGGTTCCCTCAAGTGACCGCCCTCTGTACTACGTCATAGATATCTATGAACCTAGGACCGAAGTCCACACATGTGCTGAGGTGCACTCGTAATGAGTGACTAGTTGGCCGGGATCCGACGGAATAAGCGCCGTCTTGAATCACGAAGTGATTTACGCATATCATATATATTATTTTAATGTACCGAAGTACATATGATATTTCCATGCAGATATTCTGCGTCACCATCTTTCATCGTATGATGACGCAGAATATCTGCATGGAAATATAATATGTACTTCGGTACATTAAAATAAAATAATATATACATGAATTAGGTTACTGCACGTCTGCTGATTGAAAGCTTTTATGAAGTCAATACTCAAGTAGGCAACTTTGCACCACCACCAGCCCCAACAACCCTGTCATCACTAACAATACCAAAATTACAGATGTTACAACTACTACCATTAATGTCAGCATTATAACAAACCACAACCATCAGCATAACTGTCACACCACTACAACTAAAACCATGGCAACTGCCACTACTGTACTACCAATACAACCATAACCATGGTGACAATTATATCACTTCCATTAATACAACCAGAACCATGACCACTATTAAAACCACAAACATGACCAATATCATAACTACAACTAACACCAATATAACCATAAACATGAACATTTAAAAAAATTGAAACTACATTATTTATTAACACTATCACTAACTTACTTACTTACTGGCTTTTAAGGAACCCGGAGGTCCATTGCCGCCCTCACATAAGCCCGCTATCGGTCCCTATCCTGTGTAAGATTAATCCAATCTCTATCATCATGTCCCACCTTCCTCAAATCCATTTTAATATTATCCTCCCATCTACGTCTCGGTCTCCCCAAAAGTCTTTTACCTTCCGGTCTCCCAACTAACAATCTGTATGCATTTCTGGATTCGCTCATACGTGCTACATTCCCTGCCCAGCTCAAACGTCTGGATTTAATGTTTCTAATTATGTCAGGTGAAGAATACAATGCGTGCAGTTCTGCGTTGTGTAACTTTCTCCATTCTCCTGTAACTTCATCCCTCTTAGCCCCAAATATCTAAGAACCTTATTCTCAAACACCCTTAATCTCTGTTCCTCTCTCAAAGTGAGAGTCCAAGTTTCACAACCATACAGAACAACCGGCAATATAACTGTTTTATAAATTCTTTCAGATTTTTTGACAGCAGACTAGATGACAAAAGCTTCTCAACCGAATAATAACAGGCATTTCCCATATTTATTCTGTGTTTAATTTCCTCCCGTCTGTCATTTATATTTGTTACTGTTGCTCCAAGGTTTTTTTTTTTAATTTTTCCACCTCTTCGAAGGATAAATCTCAATTTTTTATGAATTTCATTTTTGTTTTATTAACCGATAAGCTAATGATATAAATGTATAATAAGTTTTTAATTGGCCACCTATGCTTATCTTTTATATAATTGTGATTCTAATTACATGAATTAGTCTATCGCATTAACGTTTTCGATACCTTCTTTGTATCATTATCAGATGCATGTGCATGTAATAATTAAGATTAAAATTAAAAACCTAGCCAGATGGTGTATATGTTGTGAACTTCCATGATATGTTTGTGTGCTAGGTTCACAACATATACACCATCTGGCTAGGTTTTTAATTTTAATCTTAATTATTACATGAACATGCATCTAATGATGATACAAAATAAGGTATCGAAGACGTTAATGCGATAGACTAATTCATGTAATTTGAATCACAATTGTATAAAAGATAAGCATAGGTGGCCAATTAAAAACTTATTATAGGTACATTCAAATTTTTGTTTCCATTTCGTACAATAATCTGGTCACGAGACATAATCATATAACAGATGTCACAACTACTATCATTAATGTCAGTATCATAACAAGCCACAATCAACACCGTTACCAGTACTACCAGCATAACTGTCACAAAACCATGACCACTGCCACTACTGTACCACAAATACAACCATAACCATGATGGCAATTATATCACTACCACCAATACAACCAGAACCATGACCACTATTAAAACCACAAACATGACCAATATCATAACTACAACTAACACCAATATAACCATAAACCTGAACATTAAAAAAAAATTAAAACCAAATTATTTATTAACACTATCACTAACACAATTGCTATTTATTTAGGGCCAAATTAAAGAAGTACCTAATTTCTCACGCCTTCTATTCTGTAGGTGAATTCATGACATTCAAGAACGCTTCATGGAATTGATACTAAAACTTTGTGTTGTACTAGTAGACTATATTGTAAACCTCTTCTGTATGTATTTCAACTAGACTGTGCTTATAAATTAAGACTTCGTAATAGTATTAAGTTTTTAGACTTGTTCCTTATTCTAGCTGTGAAGCAATGTACGAATACCATAGAATTTTAATAAATACAATACAATACAATACAATACAATATAAAACGTGACCATAACTACTGTCACTATCACCACTATCATAAATACAACCATAATAATTACCATCGTCATTACAATCACTATCAACAATTCAACTGCAATCATCACAACTGTAACTATCACCACTATCACCACTGCAACCATAACCATGATCACTAATATATCACTACCACCAATACAACCAGAACCATGACCACTATTAAAACCACAAACTTAACCAATATCATAACTAAAACTACCACTAAACATGAACACTACCACCACTAAAAAAACCACAACCACATTTATTAACACTATCACTAACACAACTGCTAACATAATCATGACTACTGTCACTACCGCCACTATCACAAATACAACCATAACCATTACCATTGTCATTATAACCACTATTTTTATTTTAGTAGGCTATTTTACGACGCTTCATCAACATCTTAGGTTATTTAGAGTCTGAATGAGATGAAGGTGATAATGCCGGCGAAATGAGTCCGGGGTCCAGCACCGAAAGTTACCCAGCATTTGCTCATATTGGGTTGAGGGGAAAACCCCGGAAAAACCTCAACCAGGTAACTTGCCGCGACCGGGAATCGAACCCGGGCCACCTGGTTTCGCGACCAGACGCGCTAACCGTTACTCCACATGTGTGGACTATAACCACTATCAACAATGCAACTACAATAATCACAACTGTAACTACCACCACTGCCACCATAACCATGATCACTGTCGCTACCACGACTAACACAACTGGAACCACAAACATGAATACTGTCACTAACACAACTAGAACTGCAACCATTGCTACTGTCACTACCAGCACTATCACAACTATAACCACAACCATGACCACTGTCACTAAATCACTAGCACCAATGACAATTCTGTCACTACCATCACTATCACATCAACCAAGACCACTACCATAACCACTACTACAACTACAACCATAACCACTGTAATCACCATCATTGTCACCACTACAAGTCCGCCTGTTACCACTGTCACTACCACCACTACAACCAAACCATAACCACTGGCATTACGACCGCTACAATCAAACAATAACCACTGTCACTACCAACACTATCACAACTACAACCACAACTATGACCACTGTTATAAACCACTAGCACCACTATCACATTAAACAAGACCACTATCATAACCACTACTACAACTACAACCATAACCACTGTCATCACCATCATTTTCACCAATACAACTCCGCCTGTGATCACTGTCACTGCTACCACTACAACCACAACCATGACCACTGTCATAACCACCACTTCAACCACAATCATAACCACTGTCACTACCACCACTATCACAACTACAACCACAACCATGACCACTGTCAGTAAACCACTATCACTACTATCACATCAACCAAAAGCACTATCACAACCAATACTACAACTACAACCATAACCAATGCCACCACCATCATTGTCACCACTACAACTCCGCCTGTGATCACTGTCACTACTACCACTATAACCACAACCATGACCACTGTCATAACCACCACTTCAACCACAATCATATCCACTGTCACTACCATCATTATCACAACTGCAACCACAACCATGACCACTGTGAGCAAACCACTATCAATACTGTCACATCAACCAAGACCACTATCACAACCACTACTACAACTACAATCATAACCACTGTCACCACTACAAATCTGCCTGTGATCACTGTTACTACTACCACTACAACCATAACCATGACCACTGTCATATCCACCACTTCAACCACGATCATAACCACTGTCACTACCACCACTACAACCAAACCATAACCACTATCACTACCACCATCTCAACAACGACCACTGTCACGATCACCACTATCACCACTACAAACATAACTATTATTATTGTCATGGTCACCATCACTGCTGTCATCACCAACACTCTAAATAAGATCACAACTTTCACAAAAACCACCACTATAACCAACATCTTCTGTAACACCACTGACATCACTATCAGCAACTTGAAAATATGACAAGGATGAAACGGCAGAGAAGAAAGAGGTGAGAATTTAAAGGATTTGTAAAAATAATATTTTGAAAATGATGGGCAAATAGACGAGTTAACCGAAGCAAGTAAAGCAATAAGGAAAGGATTATACACTGAATACACGTGACAGAAAAATTAGAACTGAAGGAAATGGTATGATAAATTAAGTAGAAATGAAAACAAACGAGAAGTGCTGTAAAGGTAAGAGAAGAGCATATACGAGCAAGGAATCAGAGAAGTAGGTAAGAGAGATAGAAAGAGAGGAGAAATAATATGAAAAGAGGCGAGAGAAAGAGAAGAGAAGAATGCACGGACGGTATTAGCACAGTTTAGTATATACAGTCACGAAGCTTGAGTTGTGGAGGTGCTAGGAACAATAGACTGTGCTGGTACTATTTCGCATTGTCTGTAATGAGGCGATATTAGCGATCCTAGTGGTTAGCAACTATCTATGGATGCATATTTACTACGTATTGAGCTTCGTGACTGTATATCCTAGACTGTGGTATTAGAGCCGATGCGCTGGCCCCACTGTGTGAAGTTCCTCGAATCCAAGAATGTCTAAATTTAATTATATCAATATCCCTACTGATTTCGTGCAAGGTAGATACACATTTTTGTTTCTTGTAGTTTTCCATTGAGTATGACCTCGAATGCAGTATTCTTTTTATTTTGTTTATTTTCTCCAAGCTCTGTTTTCGCTGAAGGGGAAGAGAGTAGCGGAGTTGTGTGACGAGACTTTATCGATTGCTGTATTTGGTCATGAATAATTACACGGTATTCAACTCAGACCTGAAATTTTAAAACGATCTCTCCTAAGTTACTTGAAACAAATTAAAATGATTATTGCCTCTATTATCGTTCCTCGCCGTAGTGTCGTGGTCTAAGGCGTCATGCCTTCGACTAGCGTTCGAGCTTTAAGGAGGGAAAATATTTTCGGTCAGTGTATGGAACCGATGCCCACACAACATCGTCATGAATTTGGGAATCTACATTAGGTAGCGAAATAGACTTCCGCAAACCAGTTATAACGGCAGGGGGGTTCATCGTGCTAACCACATGTAACCCGTTTACTGGTTGGATAATTGTTCACCTCTACTGATGTATGTGAATGTAAGGCGAGAAGTCTGTTATACTCAGTGCATTTCGAACTGGCGGATCAAGGTCACGTACAAACGTACAAACCACGCACAAGTCACTGAACTGAAAACTGTGAACTTAAGCACTAGTAATCCCGGCTGTCCCAGTTGACTTTAGTTGAGGAGAATGGTCCAGGAGTGGGGTTTGCACGCGTGGCAAATGCAGTCAATTCCTTGACCTTGATTCGGCAGTTCGAAATGCACTGAAAATAACAGGCCTTGGCGCACAGCATTGTAATATATTACTGTTATTACTGTCACCATTTCTAATACATGGTCGGGCAGATCAACAGATAGAGAAAATGGCTACAAATTCCAAGATCCAAGCTTCAATCTCAGGTGGGAGCGGGATTTCTCTCATTGCCAGAAATTTCACAGCGGCTCTGGGTCCACTTAACCTCTGTCGTGTCTGAGGCTAATCTCTGGTGTCATACTCTTCCACCAAGGTGTTCGATCCTCGGCTAGATCGTGATAGAATTATTTGCTCTACCGCAAATAGTTAAAAATAGACTGGGATGAAGTGTTGAGGGTAGTATAGCTTTCCGTTGCTGATATAGAAAGTGTTTGGGATAAGCGTCTGTGGTTCAAGTGCTAACGCGCTGTTCTTCCACCCAGACGGCCCGGGTTCGACCCCGGCCAGGTCGTGATCGAAACAGACGATGCAGAGAGCTTTTCTCCTTGTAGTCCCGTTTCCCTCTATCATTCCACCAATACTTTCCACTTCATCTACACTTCTCTTCTTTCATCATCATCATCATCGTCATCATCATCTTCATCATCATCATCATCATCGTCATCTCCCTTTCTTCCCCATTTCGGGCTTGCTACCGATGCAGAGACCGCTGCGGCCTGACACCGAATTTGGACCCTTGGTAAGTGTTATTAGTTGCTGGTGGTAGTGCTATGTACCGTGTGCTCTCCCCTGGGCTCATGGTACCGCGTGGAACCGGGGGTGAGGGACCGCGGTGATGCGTACGTGGAAAGGTAAAGGGATTCTGCTGGATCTAGGGGAGTTTGGGGGCGGTCCATGGGGAAAACTGTAGAGTGGGAGGGCCTTGGGGCATGGATATCATTTCATCTGGGATAGCACATAGCGCCAATCCAAGACAGTTCCATCCCATGCCCCTTACCCTTATCCCTTCAAATATATTGTAGCCTATATTATACTGTACGTCTTATTTTTATTTTCTTGCAGTGGCTTGGATACTTTTAAAAATTTTGAAAAATTCAATTTATTTGAAATGGAGAGTATTATTTTTGCTACATTTCTATAACAGAATTGAAAAGAAAATGTAAAATTTGGGGCTCAGAGATCAAAATTGTCCCCAAATTTTTATTTTCTGTGAAGACTTGATTGGGATTTTTTTACCCCCAGAATGTCTCGGGTCTGATACTCTCGATAAACCGTTAATAGTCACTAGGTATAATATTGCAAGAATTATTATGATGATAATGATGAAATTAATTAAAATTAAACCCGACTCTGATAGGATTTCCATTTATATACTTTGTGCGTAATAATAAAACTTGTTTTTGTGTAATCGGGCAATGAACACAGGAAATAACTGAACAATGCAGTGTGGGAAAAGCCCAACTTGAAGAAAAAGAAACTCAGGAGGTTTTCCTTTATTTTACTCTAGTTCCCTTGATCGAAATAAGATGACTGATACTGTCTGAAGTAAATCTGTGGCGCTATCTCTGAATACAAAATGTTACTAGTATTACGTTGGACATGTTTGTAACAGACATGTTAAAACCTAGTCTTAATTCGACAGTGTTTTCATTCAATTGATTCAAATATGAAACATACAAAGACAATATAATCATTACAGTATTAAAACACACATTGAAAATCATGTTTGAACAATAATGTTTCAGGACATGTTAGTAAGTTTTACAAACAAAATGATGGTTTACCTGTGGGTTCTCTCCTTTCGGGCATCATGACAGACATTTTCCTAAACAACTTAGAAACAAACATCATATCTGTAAATGGATAAGATGTGTGGATGACACTTTGATCATATACCATGATAGTACTTCAGATAATCTTTCAAAGAATATCAACAACATCAATTCCAAAATCTTTTTCACGAAAGAAGATGAAAATAATAACAAATTAAATTTCGTAGACACCACAGTGAAACAAATTTAATAAGTGTTTCAATTTCAAAATTTTTAGAAAGCCAACACAAACAACACATTTAATTCCCTCGGATTCGAACCACTCATTTCAACATAAAATATCTGGCCTTAATAGCCTAGTAAATAGACTTGTAAACATTCCCATGAAATAACAGGATTACAATAATGAATTAGGAATTATTTACATACACAATTGCTTCCGAAAATGGATACAAAATCAATAGATAATTTAATAAAACGTACAAAACAAAAGAAACTCATTAAAGACAAAAGCACATTATCTCAAACAAAAGGAAGCAAAAAATTTTTTACATTCACTTATTGCAAGAGTTTTGCTTATATGATTGCAAATACGTCTAAGAAATTTAAATATATTATAGCGTACAGAACAGATAATACACTGCAAAAAAGAGTATATAGTATTTTGGATCAGAACTTTAATAAATTCAACACTTCCGGCGTTTATAAATTAATATGTCAATTTCCTGATTGCGAAGCCACATATATAGGTCAAACTGGCAGAACATTTATTACAAGATATAAAGAACATAAACAAATTTCACACAGTAATAGCACAGTCTAGTATATGCAGTCACGAAGCTTGAGTTGTGAGGATGCTAGGAACAATAGACTGTGCCAGTACTATTTCGCATTGTCTGTAATGAGGCGATATTAGCGATCCTAGTGGTTAGCAACTATCTATGGATGTATATTTACTACGTATTGAGCTTCGTGACTGTATATAAGGGGCTCACAACCAGAATGGACCAAGTACACCATTGATCAGTTTGTGGATTAATACAATCTCGGATGAAGAAAACTTAGATCTATTCATTGCCATAACAAACAAAGTCCATAACTCATTTGTTACTCCACAGAGGGCAGCATTTCCTATGGAAGGTGAAGGTAGCTAAACGTGAGCCAGGAACTTTAAGACTTAATATCTCAGAACAATCCCAGATGGACTTGGTCCACTCTGGTTGTGAACCCCTCATATACTAGACTGTGGTAATAGGGTTCAATCAGCGTTCAACGAACACATTTATAACAACCAACATTTCTTTACTAATATAAATTCAGATATGACTATCCTGCATGTACAAAGTAAAGGTCAAACCACAGTCTACTATATACAGTCGCGAAGCTTGAGGTGTTTTTTTTTACAAATCTCGTGATAAAGCGCTCCAAGCGGTTAGCAACTAGAAACAATAGACTATCCATGGTCGACTTTGGACTGTGTCGTATTTCTATCGAGTGCTAGCTCGTTGCGTATTTCACATTGATGCTTGTGAAATGTTCGTTATTGGTAATAATGAAAATGTTAATGGCTAAAATATAATAATTGGAATAATAATATGGGACAAGGAGGAGACGTTTGTAGTGCTATAAATTGTAGCAACAGTAAGAGAAAGAGGCCAGAGTTATCCTTTTTCCGATTTCCGAAAGATTCAGAAAGGTTCCTGTGTTTCCACAAGAATGCTGTGCAGAAACAAAACTCTTAATTTTGAAGTTCTTTGTGACTATTAGAATACATTATATCCTTAAATTTCACAATGAAATGTTTCAGTCTAACCGAAGGACATTAGATACGGTTAAAGTTCTGTCTCTTAGGCTGCTAAATTTCCAGAGAAATAAAGGTTAGGTCTATTTTTTTTTTTCAGAGGATATATTTTTAATTGTAGCTATTAATTTTGTTATTATTTTTATGTGTTATTTTACTAAAGACGTAGAAAAATTAAGTTTGTTTTAATGAAATTTATTGATCATGTTTTATTTTCAATTCTGGTGGGATTATTATTGCTTAGGCCTACTTTTTTCTTAAAAGGATATGTCTTTAATTATAGCTGTTAATTTTGTTGTTATTTTTATTTGCTGCTTTACTAGAGACGTAGAAAAAGTCTGTTACAATAAAATTTATTGATCACGTTTTATTTCCAATTCTGGTGTGATTATTATTGCTTAACCTCGTAAACTATGTAAGCCTACACTACAAGTACCGGTACACGTAAGTTACTCCATTAATTCATATTTCCGTTATTATTGTTGTAAAGAGAAATGCAAATTAATATTTATTGGTTTCATAGTTAATTATCGCTATAATCTTGAATGAGTGAAGCTGTTATAGTAAATTTCAGTTCGTTTTGCACAAACAAAAATTATATTAACTTATTTCTTGCAGGTATCTTCGAGTTTATGGTGGAATTTAATATACTTCATTAAAATAATAAATTAACTTTATGCATTTAATATTTCAATAATGGAAGGAAGATGTTAATTTTTCCAAAAGAACACAACAACGAAAGTGTAACATATTTTATCGGAGAGAGATCTGCGATGATGAGGCGATAGTAGCGATCCTAGTAGTGGGCAACTACCCATGTTTGCATTTTTACTACATATTGAGCTTCGCGACTGTATATAGTAGACTGTGGTCAAACTTTAAACATCCTAGAATCCATAGAGGTTACAAATAAAAATAATTTAAACGATAAAGTTCCAATTGAGAACATTCCCATTGATCTGTGTATTGCTTTTCAATTTGATCAACCCAGCCATAACACACGCCGCATTCAGTTACCTACCCACACCGGCGTAGCATCTCAGCGAACACCAGCTGATTAGTTGTAAGTATCCATTCTATACTATGGCCGTTTTCAATTTTAAACACATTGTTAAACTTTAATTTCAACATTGTAATTTTTGAGTAACATTATATCAAGAGATTATTCTCCTTACAGATGACCACTGAAAATAAGACCGCACGTCCTTGAAACATGTATGATTCAAACATGATTTTCAATGTGAGTTTTATTACTGATATAACATTTAATCGCGATTTTCATGTGTGGATTTGCGTTATTTTTACAAAATGCATTTCAGATGAATTTGGAGCTTTTTAAGTTATTTGGAATATGTGTTATTAGGTGTATAACATCATGGAGTGTGACAGGCAAAATAACGAAAACGGAAAATATGTGAATTTAGAAATAGGTGACCCTCATTGTGGACTATAATATACAACAACAGAAATGTAAATCGAAAAAAAAAAATGAATGTGGATTTGGGTCGTTTCCATATAGTAGACTATGATTCAATTCTATTTGGTTTTCGATTTCGATTACTTCAGCTGTATAACTTTAGGTACCACGACCTCACTCACACCACTTCTTAAAACCAGTTCTGATAACTCAATGCCGATGATTTATGATGCGTCACTTGCTTATTTGTAATGCTGCGTTGTCACGTCCTACTAAGCGAATAATAGGGTAATTGAATTATTTAAAAATAATATTTATGAAGTTTAATACACGTAAAGAAACTGCAGAGAGAAGAAATTCTGCATATTTAACAGAGGGTTTTCACTAGAAGTAGGATATATACATACAGAATAAAGTACATAAAACAAGGAAACAAATCATTGCAACTGACCATTTACTCATTGTCAATAGGTGTTGTGTCCAAGTATACAATATTATCACAGTCTAGTATATACAGTCACGAAGCTTAATATGTAGGAAATATCCATCCATAGATAGTTGCTAACCAATAGGATCGCTACTATCGCCTCATTACAGACAATGCGAAATGGTACCTGCACAGTCTATTGTTCCTAGTACCCTCATCAACTCAAGCTTCGTGTCTGTATATACTAGACTGCGATATTATACTCTTCAAGTCTAAATGTCCTTATCTGTGATAGTAGTGGTATCGCCATGCAGTAATTTCTTGTGGCTCCAATCTAGTATTCATGACCTGTCTCTCTTGTTTTGTGACGCATGTCTTGAATAAGTTTCTCGTTCTTGGGCACCTCTCCTTTTTAGTAAAATTCAAACAATGTTCTTCGCAGCAAATATATTGAAAAATCGCATATTTTATCGAATATTTGTTTCGATTTTTTCTTATGTTTCTATTTTGGCGTTTCATGTTTTTCAGTGTCTTTAATGTTAGAAATTTTATTCACAGTCGTTAATCCAACTCCTGTCGCAATTGAAGCGAGTTTATTTATATTTCTTGTTGGTAAAACCGCATTCCCACTTAATAAGTGAGTAAGAGACAATATTACATTTTGTACTATGTCTACTATCTGTTTTCGCATCTTTGATCCTCTCCCTAACAACGGTTTTGTTCTTTTCTTTGGCGGAGTTTTTAAATGAGAGATACTTCACATTCATCCTTCACTGCATCACTCGGGCACTTACTATCTAACCAAGGCCTAAACATATTATATATTTTATTTTACTTCACTTCACTGATAACATCACTGAAAGAAGTTAATTCTGTGTGAGTTAATATAAGACTGAGACAACTAGAGTTCTACCACAGTCTAGTATATACAGTCACTAAGCTTGAGTTTATGAGGGTACTAGGAACAATAGAATGTGCAGGTACTATTTCGCATTGTCTGTAATGAGGCGATAGTAGCGATCCTAGTGGTTAGCAACTATCTATGGATGCATATTTACTAGGTATTGATCTTCGTGACTATATATAGAGAGAGACATCATTTTATTTTTACTAACATTTCTAATATTAACCTGGCTATACCTTTGGATCAACGATTAAGAAACGGAAACTTCGTTTGCTCCCCCCTTCCACGACTGATACTGGCGTAATATACAAACATATAACTTTACTAGGTATAGGAGGGAAGGAAAGTAGTTCATCCACTTACGTAACTAGGAAATATCGCGATTTTGAGTTTGATCATTTTCATTAGGATTTTGTTTAATCAAAATACAGTACAGTATTAACAATAAGTGTTTTTACTCACGAACTGAGCTTTCCATGCGGACGTATTCATTATGCAGTGTATATTATACTGTCTACAGCACATTAGTGTACACTACAGAATGAAGTTAAATAAAAATAATCATAATATGGATATTTAAACATATTTTTGAAAATGGTGGCCGTTCATTTCGATACAGGCTCAGTTCTAATGTGCATATTATCGCACTATAGACTATTGTACGTAATTGCAATTACTAGGTTCGTACTTCATATCAGTAACTCATGTTGAAATAATTCTGTACCTACTCTATAAAAGAGACCTTACGTACTGTAAATTCAATCTTCACTTCTGCCCGATCCGAAAAGATAAAATTACTCAGACATGCTGTCTACTGTCCATCCAAGTGATTACGTCGCAGCGTCGTAGAAAGGGACGAAATCACGTAACAGTTAATTACTTAACGAGGCCCTTTTATTTAAGTTATTTTAAACAATTGTATGAGTATAATATTACGTAGACGTCCAATTCCTAACAGAAATTAATATTCTCAGAAAAGAGCTAAGACAGCCCAGCCACTAACATTTACAGAGAGGTGAATAGAAGCAGGTGGGGGAAACCGGGATGCGACAAAGGCAAATGGAAAATGATGCAATATTGAAAGCTCTTTCGTCAATGGAAAACGCGAACATATTTTTGGAACGTACTGTTTACTATGACCGTAAGGCTACTATGATTGTACAGGGACATCATTTTATTTTTACTAACATTTTTAATATTAACTTGCCTATACATCTGGATCAACGCCGTTTGCTGCCCCCTTCCACGACTGAAGTTCGATGATACTGGTGTAATGTACAAACAAATCACTTTACTAGGTATAGGAGGGAAGAAAAGTAGTTCATCCATTTACGTAAACTAGGAAATATTGCGCTTTTGAGTTTAATAATTTTCATTAAGTTTTTGTTTAATCAAAAGACAGTACAGTATTAACAATGAGTGTTTTTGCTCATGAACTGAGCTGTCCATGTGGACTTATTCATTATGCAGTGTATATTATACTGTCTACAGCACATTAGCGTACAATATAGAGAATGACGTTAAATTGAAAAATAATCATAATATGAATATTTAAACACATTTTTTTAATGGTGGCCGTTCATTTCGATACAGGCTTCAGTTCTAATGTGAATATTATCGCACTATAGACTTTTGTACTTAATTCCAATTACCAGTTTCGTCCTTCGTAACTAGTAACTCATGTTGAAATAATTCTGTACTTACTCTATAAAAGAGTACCTTACGTATTGTAAATACAATCATCACTCCGATCCGAAAAGATACAATTACTCAGACATGCTATCTACTGTCCGTCCAAGTGGTTATGTCGTAGGGTCGTAGAAAGGAGGGAAATCACGTGGCAGTTAATTACTTAACGAAGCCCTTTTATTTAAGTTATTTTAAACAGTTGTATAATATTACGTAGATGTCCAATTCCTAACAGAAATTAATGTTCTCAGAAAAGAGCTAAGACATCCCAGCCACTAACATTTACAGAGAGGCTAATAGAAGCAGGTGGGGGAAACCGGGATGCGACAGAGACAAATGGAAAATGATGCAATATTGAAAGCTCTTTCGTCACTGGAAAACGCGAACATATTTTTGGAACGTACTGTTTACTATGACCGTAAGGCTACTATGACTGTATATGCGGTCTTGGATCTGTGTGGAGGACGGTTGAACTTCATTAGTAGAAGGGGTGGGAGTGAAGTACATTAAAAAACTCAGGTACAATAAAATTGAAGTAAAAATAAAATGATATCCCTGTACTGGACTGTGGTTCTACGATCCACTTGCTACTACAAATATACACTAGTTATGGCAACGCTGTTATAAAGCAATTCATTGGTCGGACGCGGCCAACTGCATAACATATACGTACGTACATCGAAAGCACGTTGATGTGACTTCTTTCCTCTGAGATGGGGGGGGTTTGGTGAGTACAGTAAAGAAACACACAGGCCTAAAGCTTCTAAATATTTTAGTGAACACAAGACAGCAATAACTTAAGAACTTGTGAGAAGAGAGTCAAGATCATGTATGCCTACAGACTATAAATGAGTGGAAAGGTACAGTACGTAGTGCGGTGAAATACTGACATCGCAATGTTTCAGTCCCAAAGATGGTGGATAGACTCTACTATCTCTGTGTCACCCCACGAACTTTGCTCGTTTCTTATAAATTAGTTTCTGAACGATTCCGACTGTTTAATCCCCTTGAATTCCTCCCCCTCGGAACTTTTAAACAAATAAGCTGATCTTCATGCAAATTGGAATGCAGCCCAGTGTGACGCTACCGTAGAGGAGTTGTCCTTGCATCACCATATGTTGAACCCTCCTGCAAGGTTTCTCCGCATACCAGTGCTTCGAACCCTGCTAGACTCACCAGGGTTGATTTCTGTGAGTTTTATTTCGGGGCGGGAAGAACGATGAAAGATTCTACCGTTGCTCCATTATCTCCATCGACTCGGGATTACATGTCATAGGTTAACAGGAAATTCCGTGACCGTTATGACCATTTACCCGATTTCCGCTCTTTCTTCTTAAAATAATACAGGGACATCATTTTATTTTTACTTCAATTTTTATTTTACCTGAGCTTTGAATGTACTTCACTCTCACCCCCTCTACTAGTAAACTTCCAATCGTCCTCCACACAGAACCAAGGCCCCGTATACAGTCAAAGTCGCCTTACGGTCACAGTAAACAGTACTGAGTTAGAGAGCATAGTACGTTCCAGAAATATTTTCGCATCTTCCAGTGACGAAAAGCTTTCAATATTGAATCATATTTTCACACAGGTGCTGTCTCCGTTTGCCTACGTCGCATCCCGATTTCCCCCACCCGCTTCTGCTTGCCCCTCTGTAAAGGCTAGTGGCTGGACTGCCTTAGCTCGTTTCTGAAAATATTAATTTCTGTTAGTAATTGGACGTCTACGTATTATTATACAACTATTTAAAATAACGTAAAAAAGGGATCTCGTTAAGTAATTAACTGTAACGTGATTTCCCCCCTTTCTACGACCCTGCGAGAAAACCACTTGGACGGACAGTAGATAGCATGTCTGAGTAATTTGAATGGGGATATTTATGAAAGGCCCTAAGTCTTGAATACTAAATTGTTAGCAATTTAAGAAAAACTGCTTACAGGCCGAAATTTTTAAATTAAGGCTGAAATAAAAATTGTATTATAAATTCTACTAAGCATTAGAGTGCGAGACTTAGTCCTCTTCATATCTAAATCGATGTATCTACATTCATAGAGCGGTTATTACATTACAACCTCAATTTCACGAAATAATGACTTAGGCCCTTTCATAAATAACCCATTCATTTTATCTTTTCGGATCGGGCAGAAGTTAAGATTGAAGTTACAGTACGTAAGGTACTCTTTTATAGAGTAGGTACAGAATTATTTCAACATGAGTTACTAGTACGAAGGACGAAAATGCTAATTGGGATTAGGTACAATAGTTTAAAGTGCGTTAATATGTACAAAAGAACCGAAGCCTGTATCGAAATGAACGGCCGCCATTTTCAGAAAATTTGTTTAAATATCCATATTATGATTATTTTTCAATTTAATTTCATTCTCTAAATTGTACGCAAATGTGCAGTAGACAGTATAATATACACTACATAATGAATACGTTCTCGTTATATTAATTAATATTAAATATCAATCTTGCATTCATTGCTTTAAAGTTGAAAGAAAAGTTTAACCGTGTAGTTGCATCTTAATGTATTCATGATCATCAATTTACGGGGAAAAAGTTGCTGACAACGATTAAACAAAAGAACGACCTTGCGATAAATTGATAGCGATAAATCTAGCTGCAAAAATTATTGCAAAGTGTGACTGTGATAGGTTGGAATTCAAAATTTCATTACACTTCATTGGTCGAAAATGGAATGACGTCATATAAACGAAATAGTCTGATATATTCTATAGGCATCCCAAAGCGTCGTAAAATAACCTGCTAAAATTAAAAAAGTCACAGCAATTGTAGCTTACGTTTCCCAAAGCTATAACTTTAACACAGGCTTTCCAAATGAGAATGGTCTAAGCTGTAGAATTGAACTCTTAAGTTGAATTTCAGTTCCGTATGTTTCTTATTAAATGAACTAATGACAGGGTCGTTGTGAGTCAGGCTGAAACAGGCATTGTGATTAGTTAGGGTTGCGATCAGGTTTTGCAACTTGATTAGATCCAAGGCGTGGCTTGATAAAGAAGCGTCTGCTGCGAGTCACAGCGTCATGAGATTGCTCCTTATCTGCTTTGTTTAAATACTTCCTCCGTCAACATCAACATCGCTGCCTGCAGACGTAAATTGTTGTATTTTGTGCACTAACTCGTGTGAAGAGATGTAGCTACAGAAATCCGTAACTGTGAAAGGGGGAAACACTTCTTTCCTAATGTATCTCAAGTCTACAGCATCTCCTCCTTCGTGCAGGTTCCCTTAGAATATTTTGTCGTCGTTCCTGCAATAACTCCTATGTGCAAAATATAACGTTTTTCATTAGGAAGAGAAAACACATTTATTCATCCTATGGCAGCCATACTGTTCTCCAACCAGGAGATAAACCGTGAAAGGAATGTGCTTACTATTGCGTCATCTATTGGAGCAAAGTAGATAGATAATATTATCGTTATAACGTCAGTTTAAAAATCATGCACTCTCCTGTATATGTTATTTCCTGTATGGAGGGATTAAAAGAGCAGGAGATTAACCGTGATCTAATTTTGTAACTAGGGTAGTATAAAAATGTGTATATCAGTGTTATTGTTTGTGCTGTGAGTTAGCCAATATAGATGCGAGTACCCACGTGTGTGACCTTATGGCATCTTATGACATCAACATTCATTCACAGCACCACCCCGCTTCCTCTCATTTCCTGAAGACTTTCTCGTGGTTGGAGTAGAGAGGAGACTGTGAATTGTTACATTTTCGAAACAAAGAAATATATTTACAGATAGTTAAAATAAATGTATTTAAATGTGAGCATTCACAATAGTTAATTGTGAATGGTCGCATTTAAATATATTAATTTTAACAATATTTCCGTTCTCGTTCTCGTTTCCGTTCCCGGTTTATTGTGAACCAGCCTTTAGCCTTAAGAACTGTTAGGTTCTGTTAGAAGAGTTACCAGTAGAATGGGGATAAAAACTCTGATATTTTCGTAGTTCGGAAAACAGGAGACTTCATTCTCGACGGATCGAAGATCCGGTTCGACGGTAATCAGAGGAATGCTAGTAATGCATTTCAAGAAACAGTGTGTGAATGGGCATTATCGGAGTCTCTTTGTTCCCCTGCACTGGGGATCAAGGCATGATTAAATTCCAGTTTCTTTCACCCGGTTTTTGGGGGGAGGAGGTCGGCGATACATTTTACGCCCGTGTGCCGTGATTATGCGGGTATTCCGAATAATTCGTGCAGGAATCTGTGCAGTTGTTTAAGATATTCGCCTCTTTGTTATTTATTTAGATGATTGGACAATGCATGAGGCGTACATGGATTTGAAGCAGTCTAGTCCGTAAGAGAATAAAATATATTTATTTTAGTGCTAGTGTAATGTAAATGTCAGATATTTTAAATAATTTCTCTTTTGTGAATATTATTAATGATTTATTATTTTGGCAGATAAGTGCAATGGATCCATTATATATACAGGGTGATTCACGAGGATTTACCATCCTTTACGGAGCTTATTTCCGAAGACATTCTGAGCAAAAAATGTCATATAAACATGGGTCCTATTCTCAATATTTACATAGTTACGTTTCGTTATTGGAACGCATTGCTGTGAATGCGTGATCTTGGTCAGCGTGCAGTCAGCAGCCAGAGCGAGCACTACGGAAATCAAAGATAGCCGTATGCAGTTACGTAGCGCGACGAGTGCCGTTCACAGGCGAGCGGCCAAATGTACTCAAGCGGACGGCTCTCCAAGACTGTAAATTAGGATGCAAAATTGAACTGCAAATAATTAAGTCGGTGGAAGTGGTGTGATTTGTAATAATTGTTGTAATAAGTGCGTAAGAATAATGTAATTTTCTAGTTAAAAATAGAAAAATATCTCCGTACGAAGTAACTAAGGAGTTCGGAGCACATTTTTAGCTTCATAATACTTGCCAATTAAAGAAATGATACTTCTGAATGGTTCATTCTCTATTCGTATTATTCTTTTACTTTCAAACTAAAGAAAAAACTTATTTTACAAACAACTTTAAATTAGCGTAACTCTGAAAATATTGAGAAGAGGAACTATGTTTATATATGACTTTTTGCTCAAAATGTTTGCGGAAATAAGGTCCGTAAAGGATAGTAAATCCTCATGAATCACCTGTATACACGAGGTCGGTAAATAAACAGATGAGACTGGTCAAAAAAAAACTTTTACTTACATTTTTAACCAACTACAATGTGATCATCTTCAAAATAGTTCCCTTGAGACTGCAGACACTTATACCAACGTTTCTACCACTGCTGGTAACAGCTATGAAACTCATCTTTTGAGACACTGTTTAATGCCTCGGTTACGGTCTTCTGGAGGTCTTCTGTTGTTTGAGAATGGCCCCCCTTCGCAATAATAAATAAGAAGTCACATGGAGTAAAGGCCGAGTGAATATGGAGGCTGCGGAACTGTTGAGACAGGTGAGCAGTCACATTTTTCCTTTCATCTCGCTGTTGCCCGGTGAGATTTTTTGGAACGATTTTTGCACAAATTCTTCTCATGTCCAGGCCTTCAGTTAGAATGAGGCGAACAGTTTCCTGAGCCATGTTCAATTCTTGTGCTATCATTCTGGCTGTTAATCGCCTATCAGTTCGTACAACGAAGCTTGAGTTTATGAGGGTAGGCGTACTAGGAGCAATAGACTGTACAGGTACTATTTCACAATTATTTATTTATTTTTGTTTATTTATTTATTTATTTATTTATTTATTTATTTATTTATTCTTATGTAGTTAAGGATATCAGGCCTTCTCTTCCACACCGCCGGAAATACAAATACAATAACAGAAATAAAAAGGAAAAAAAAACACTATAAACAAAGTAAAGCCACAAAGAAATATACATAGGTTGCAGTCACACAAACTTTAAATAAGTGATTAATTATAATTAGTTGTATCCTAACTAATGAACTAACATAAACAAGAAACCTGCGATTTTAATCTAGAGTAAAAAACACAAATCAACACTTCTATGAATACTTAAAAAGCATTAAATAAGACAAAATTTTCCAATTTAATTTTGAATTGTGATAAAGTCCGGCAGTCCCTGACGTCATTAGGTAACGAATTCCAGATGCGCGGTATTTCTACAGTGTAGGAGGATTAGTATAATGACATTCTATGATGAGGGATAGAAGTGCTTGATGCCGGTTTCGAAGAGTTGTAAGAAATTGAAAGCGCGATAAGAGATAATTCGGAGTAGAAGTATGCATGATTCTAAATAGAAGAGACAGTGAATGTACTGTTCTTCGTTTCTTCAGACGCACCCATGAAAGTAACTGGAGGGAAGGTGTTATATGGTCAAATTTACGATTATTGCAGATGAATCGTATGCACACATTATGAACACGTTGTAGTCTCTCAGCTAAGAGTGAACTTACATTAGTTAGCAAGGAATCGCAATAATCAAAATGGGGCATTACAAGCGTCTGAATAAGATTCTTTTTTAGACTAAGTGGTAGAAATTCTTTCATATGAAACAATGAGTGAAGTTTAGAAAATATTTTTTGCAAGTGTCTGTAATGAGGCGATAGTAGCGATCCTAGTGGTTAGCAACTGTCTATGGATGCATATTTACTACGTATTGAGCTTCGTGACTGTATATAGTAGATTGTGGTACTACGTTATAGTGAACAAAATTTGAATGGTTGTATCGTGGAACATTGTTGCGTCCCAGGATCATAGTTGTGGAAAATTACGGTACGTATGATGTTTATGCCCAATGTCTTGTGTTGTACTGCGTTTTTGCAAGAAATTACATAGTCGGACATGGTTTTCTCATACTTGGTGCTCTGTCTTCTGTCTTGTGGGAGAATTTCCTTACCAGTCGCAGCTGATAAATCGCGGCGCACAGATGCCCCCAGTCCAGTCTCCTGTGTGCTCGCACTTCGTCATTATAATATCGTCTCATGAATTTTAATAGCGTCGCAGCTGATGGGTGGGTCCCCAAAATAAACAAACAAAAGCAAACAGCTCCAGTCTCCGTATCGAAAATCAGACCCGTGTCGTGGGGCGTGGAGGCGGCAGCTTCTAGTGACGTCGAGCCTTATTCATTTCAACGAGCAATGAATGTTCTGGCCGGCTCGAACCTGCACCCTGCAGGCAAAACTTAGAACGTATTCAACACCTGTTGAAGGTACTACTATAACTGAGTCACATGCCCGAAATCTTCTTATCGACAACCTCAGCTACAGAAAATCCCTAAATAATCGAAAATAGCAGTGGAAATCATATTGAGATTATAGCAATGGATTTTGAATGGGAATATGAGCCGAAGGAATAACGTGTGAGCACCAGTCTCGTTTGCGTTATTGTGATTTCCCGTCACCGTTTTCGACGTGTGAAATAAGTAATGGGAAAGTTGAAGTGCGTGTGTTTTACCTTTGCCGCAGTCAGTTTTACAACTCTGTTTGACAAATGGCTGATGTGTCGTGTATAGGAAGTGGTACCATTCTCAGCTACGCTAGCATCATGCTCACAAACTGGGCACTATACTCTAGGACACACGCCAAAAACGCTGGCGCCAGCTTGTACTGTACACCACACGCTGGGGCAGGTTCGCGAAAACCTTACCAAAACCAGAAATAATTGGTAAATTATGTTTATTGAGTTACAAAGCATTCATTCATAGCTTACTGCCCAAAGGAAGGTCCTTCACTGCAAAATCTACAGTATATAATTCATTAAAAATTGATTGATCTGTATTATTTTGACCAAAATTCACAAAGCAAGGATTACTCGAAATTGGATACAGCAGTGTATGTATATTAAGGTAACGTGATTAGAAGAATAGTAAGTCTCATAGAAAATTAAATTTCCATTCAAAATTGTACGATCAATTGAAAAGTTCTTCATGCATAATCGTTATGCCTTAAGCCGACTTGAACAGGAAGGCTTGGAGAATGTGATAAATCTACTAATATTTGAACCTCTGACGCACAGAATGCTGTGGCCAAAATTTAAAATACTTTTTGCAGTGTTATAATGGATCGTTGAGGAATATTTTAAGATATAACACATAACTCTTAGGTCAATAGATTTTTCTTTAGTCAATATTATATTATAGTATGTGAAAAAAAATTGCATGTATGAATATGAGAGTTTACATCTACTGTACAAATAAATAATGTTAGAAGTCTGTAATATTGTGTAGACTTTTGTAACTTAATTACGTTGGAAATGGACTTATTTACTTACCTTATTTATTTATTTGTTTTGTTTTGTTTATTTATTATTTATTCATTTACTTATTTATTTCCTTATTTAAACTTTACGACCAAGAGGACCACCTTGCAATAATTATAGGTGGCTTACTTAAGACTAGTCGGCGGAACCAGCTGCGAAGTCTCTCTCCTTCACCGCACTGAAGGTCGCGTCAGGCATCAGTGTGAGTTGCACTCTTGCAATATAAGCACGTGTTCTTTAGGCGACGTAATACAGTGTATGCAATACAGTGGTAAAATAAGTTAATATGACTCGATTCAGGTATTCTATTCTCAAAAGAGTATTCATGTATGATTCATACGTGCGTACAGAATCTACTCCTGCTGTAAGGAGATTATTTCAAGAGAGATTCCCTGGTGTCCAAGTTCCAAATCAAAGTTAGATTCAAAGTGAATTAATGTTTATTAGTAAAATCTTACGCGACAAACTGTAGGCAGATTTACTATGGACTTCCTGGCACCCGTTCACCGCGGTTATCGGTTTAACTCGCCCTAGACCCGCAAGATGTGGAAGCGGGCGCGCGGAGGATTGTTCACCCAGTATATATAGAAATGAGAGTGAAAAACAAACAAGTAAAAAGAATAAAAAATATAATAATACATTCTAACTTTTATTGCAGTTAATATTAGTGGCAATTGATAAAAATAATATAGAATTATTTTTAATAAGACAAAAAAGAATTATAATATACTTACTCATAATTTAATTGGCTTAGGAATTACAGTTGATTACAAATAATGACACTTTTTAATTAATAAACAAATCTAATTGAGAATCACAGCTTAAAGTTACAGATTTATAAGAATATTGTACATATGAAACAATGGATAATTATTGAAGAAAACAGTTATATTAAAATGTAATATTTTGTAACAGAAGTTATTAATTTTGTAGTGGTTGTTGTTCTTTAAACAAATATTATTTTTTAACATGAATAGTTACAGAAACACTACTACAATCCGTGATTTTAAGGAATATTTTATTAAGAACTACCAGTAAAAGAATCAAACTCCTTACATATTTCGATTTTGGAATATACCTATGCATCTTTATTCATATATGTACATTTAAATATATTTTCCCCACAGTATGTGGTAATGAGTAAAGAAAAATCTATGTACCCACAAGTTGTATCCCACATCTTGAAATGTTCCTAAATTCAATATAACGCTGTAAAAATTACATAAAAATTGTGGCTGCATATGCAGTTTAAATAGGCCTATTGACAAATTTATAACGATTTTACGTTCGTTCACGTAGCCTACATATCTCCTTAAATATATATCTACTTCACAACAAAATGTGAGCTTAGCTCTTACGTAGTTAAATAGAATAGGGTAAAGTTATCTAATTCCGCGATACTCCTAATTCCGTGATATGTTTTTTTTTTCACTGAATGTCACGGGATTGGATATCTTGCTATGAAGTTCACCGATGTCTCAAAGATGCACTCTTTCGAGAAAGATGTCTGGCGCTATGGTCGAACGGCAGAGCTTTGACTGACATTCAATTCTAAAAATGTATCACGGGATTAGGGGTATCACGAAAATAGGCAACTTTACCCTACATTTTTCTACAACAATTTTACTTTTCTTTGGATGAATTTCCAAAATAATTTAGAAGGCGGGTAAGCCCATGTCAGAAACTTAATTTAATCCTAAAGCAATTCTTAGGCCCAATTGTATAAAACTCCCTGACTAAAGATCAAATTTGATCGAAGATCGAAAAGTAAACCGAGTTCAGACACTTCTTCTATTGCATAAAACTTTTCTGCGATCAAATTACCTTGGTTCAAATGCAATCTAAGTTCACGTGAAAAGGATTGGGCAACATCGCATAAACAGGTGAAATACGTGATGCGCGGACCATGTTATACAGGTTTGTTCAGTGTTGCCAATCTAGCGATTTTAACTCTTTTTCAACAACAATTTCTTTTAACTTTTATATTGCTTAAATAGGGATTTAGTGACCTTTTTAGCACCCCATAGTGACAAAATTTAATCTTTCTTTGTTGATAATGAGAAATCTAGCGACTTTACAACTACTTTTTGGCGACTTTCCGTATTACACTCTGTTGGAGACACTGTTTTTTTTTTCAATGTAAATAATGGCGGACAATAAGAAGAAGGTTGACTGTTCTCCAAGTTGTTATGTTATGGTGTTTGATACTGCTAAACATAATAAAGCTTTATAAAACGACAATTTTCGTTTAGTAATACAGTTAATTGAACATTTATGAATGTACCTATCATATCCATTAATAATTAATGGTTGTTATAAACATAATATAATTATAGGTTATGTTATTTGATACTGCTGAACACGATAGAGCCTTATAAAATATAAGAATGTTTGTGTATTAAGGCAAGAAATTGAAAGAAATATATATAAATGTACCTAACATATCTATTAATATTAATAATAATGGATATTTTATTTGCACAATCTGTCACTCGTATACATCAAACAGAAAAGAAATAACTGAACTTGGATCATCTAACTTAATCGGAGAAATTTCTTCAGTCAAAGTTGACTTTAGTTTGAGACAAATTAATCTCAGATTAGACTTTATACAACACAAAATTCCAAGTTCAGCTGAAACAAGAATCAATTTAACCTCTGATCTAAGATTAAATGGTTTATACAATCGGGCCTTAAAGGCACAAATAACTATAGAAAGCCCCCAATTTGACGTCTAAAATTGAACGTTATCTCTAATGTAGCCGGTCTTTATAACGTAGTCGGTATAGCGCTGGCCTTCTGTGCTCGCGGTTGCGGGTTGGATCCCGGCCCAGGTCGACGGCATTTAAATATGATTAAATGCGACAGGCTCATGTCAGTAGATTTACTGGCATGTAAAAGAACTCCTGCTGAACAAAATTCCGGCACACCGGCGATGCTGATATAACCTCTGCAGTTGCGAGCGTCGTTAAATAAACCATAATTTTTACCTCTAATGTAAAACATTCGCGAAAACTAATATTTGGTCTTCCGGGAGATATTCCTAAGTGTGCGGCAAGAAAGTTTTCCGAACTTTTTAACATCAAACTAATAGGAACTGTAGTTGCATGCTGTAATAGAGAAGACGTAATTTCTTTGAATTTCCACGTTTACATCTGTAACCATAAAGCGTGCAATTCCAGGCGTTGTGTTTGACATGCATAATTTTAAAGCAGAATGTCGCAATTCATACGTGTGTATAACTGTAAACAATCACACAGCGTGAATCAAAGGATCTGGAGATGGTCGGGAGTTGGCGTCAGTACAATAGGTACTGAGCCATAAATTTGGTAAACGCTGTGCTTTGACACTAAAACAGTCTAACAAAGAATGAAGACGAATAAACTTCACGTGTTTTATACGGAGGACATTTCTCTTTCAGCTCAATTCATTGTTACTAAATTCGAAACAATATTGTTATATAATAATAATATAATAATATTACTATTATTATTATTATTATTATTATTATTATTATTATTATTATTATTATTATTAATGGTTTATTTAACCTGCCAGAGTTAAAGCCATACGGCCTTCTCTAACACTCAACGAGGAGTAAAACTGCGTTACAAAAAAACTACAAATTTACAAAGTACACTACAATTTTACACACAAAACTGAATAAGATAATAATAATGTAATGTAAACAACAAGTAAGTAGAAATCAGGTATAATGTGTAACATACAGAAAGAAAAGAAAATGCATAATAAAATCTGAACAGCAGGTCAAAATAAATGAGAAAAACAAGGTATAAAAAATAGGACAATTAGTGATAGTAATAATAATAATAATAATAATAATAATAATAGTAATAGTAATAATAAAATAGTGAAGTACAAAGCATACAATGATTACAACATTTTTAGGTGCACACAGTAAGGAAAATTATGATTACATATAGCTCAAGCTATGACATTATAGATATACCATTATCGGGAAATATGAAAAAAAAAGACAAAATAAGTTAAATATCACTAGAACATAAAGAAAAATGTGAATATGTGGAAACATGCAATACAACACTTGTCATAATAGTAAATTAGTTTGGCAACTCGTCATAAGATAATTTTCTAACTTGGATTTGAAAGATTTCAATGTTCGGCAGCCCTTGTTCGGCAGAGAGTTCCAGTGACGAGAGGTAGCAACAATGAAAGATGAGGAAAACAAAGATAATGTGTGAAGTGGACTTCCTAGCGTGTTATCACGTTGTGATCGAGTATTAATATTATGAATGCGAGAGAGCTAAATCTATATCACATATAGAAAATTACGAACAGTTACTTACTGTCATAGCCATTTCTGTTACCAGAAATTAGGATATAGGCCTACCTTTTCCACCAGATGGATTAACTTCTACTGATGAAATTTAAAGTTGTAAGGATCTAAATAACTCGTTTGATAACTCAGAAAACCGTAGGCGATGGAAAATTTGGTAAACAGATTTGAAATTAGCAGAGAAAAGCTAACAGCAAGATTAACTGGATAAATTTTATTTTTGTAGTTATATTTTAATTAAATATCATTAACTAACGATTATCAAAAAATATTGCGTTTGAAAAATTTGGTACACACATTTGAAATAAAGACGAAAAATTTTATAAGAATCAACAATAATTTATCTTTTGATAAACGGATATTTCGTCTAATACACCTGACTTCTAATTATATTTTTAGAAGGCACTGTTATTGAAAGAATTTTGACGATGAAAGATTTTTTGAACAGATATGATATAAGCACGAATTGAAGCTGATATAAAATTATGTGTTAAATTGAGAAGTAAACACAATTTGGTGTTATATATTTTTCATTTCAGTTACAGTAAATTGACTTCTCGCTCTTATGCAAGTCTGGCTTTCAGGTAGTAGCTCCTTGTAAAGCAGGTTTGAATAATTTCAAGGAAAAATTGTTCCGGGGCCGGGTATCGATCCCGGGACCCTTCGCTTAGCGCACGAATGCTCTGCCGACTGAGCTAACCCAAGAACCATACACGACACCGTCACAATTGTGAACAATTTTTCCTTGAAATTATTCTGACTTCTCGCTCTGTTACTTTAAGCTGGATTTATTATTAGGCTATTATTATTATTATTATTATTATTATTATTATTATTATTATTATTATTATTATCGGTAGAAATGGAGAAAAGTAACTTTATTTTGAAACCTTGTAAGTTCTCTCAGTACGTATTAACCATTTTCGCGTCTCTATTATTATGCCCCCAGTAATATCACACTCTAGTGTATATAGTCACGAAGCGCAATACGTAAGGAATATGCATCCAATGACAGTTGAACTTTAGTTGCTAGCCATTAGGATCGCTACTATTGCCTCATCACAGACAATGGGAAATAATACCGGCACAGTCTATTGTTACTAGTACTCTCAGTTGCTAACCAGCCCCCGGCGTGGCTCAGTCGGTTAATGCGCTTGTTTGCCGGTGTGAAGTTGCGCTCGGGCGCGGTTTCGATCCCCGCTTGGGCTGATTATCTGATTGGGTTTCTTCCGAGGTTTTTCCCAACCGTAAGGTGAATGTCAGGTAATCTGTGGCGAATCCTGGCTTCATTTCGCCAAATACCGTCTCGCTATCACCAATCTCATCGACTCTAAGTAACCTAGTAATTGATACAGCGTCGTTAAATAACCAACTTAAAAAGTTAAAAAGTTGCTAACCGCTTGGAGCACTTTATCGCGAGAAATGACAGAAATCACTTCAATTTTCGTGGCTGTATGATATTAGACTGTGGTTATATTATTGTTTGCACTTAATGTACATTTCTGAAGAAGTTGCCTTTTGTTTTTACTTTTTGGACATGCATTTCACATTCTTTCATTGTTAATAAAGAGATGTCGATAGGAATGAGTATCATTAGGGGAGTTTAACCTTTATTATAAGTTATTTATTTACTTATTTACTTACTTACACTCTTAATTACACTCTTGTTTATTTATTTATTTATTTATTTATTTATTTATTTATTTATTTATTTATTTATTTATTTATTCTGGTAGAGTTAAGGCCATGAGGCCTTCTCTTCCACACTACCAGAAGTAAAATACGTAATAAAACACAGTTTCACTTCACTTCACAGTTCACTTTACAGTTTTTTAAGATAGACATTGGATATTTTTCTTGAAGCTGGTACAGGGGTGTGAATAAATAATCAGCTGTTAAATGGGGCGTTAGGTTCGGAAAGGTTGGGAGCACTGACCAGAGCATCAGGAATCACTGCTCAGCGAGGCGTGAAGCGTAGTGGTGCGGGATGAAGGCTCGTTTGGTGCCAAGGTTGGCACCCATGTCGTTATTCGCCTGTCTATAGCGGCTCGCTATCAGTTGGAAGTTATTTGAATCATAGTGTGTCTCAATGAAAATGTGTACAAATTTATTAACAAACATGCAAGTTTCCGCAGAGACCTTGTGACAACTGCCTCATACCCTATCCGAGAGAATTTCGACTCGCAGATATAATAAGTGTAGTGAAATATTTAAAACTATGAAATAGTCATAGAAATGATTACGAGTTGAAAGGTGTTCGCTGATAGTAACTTCACTGAATAAATGATCTAGACAAAAGGAACAGAAGTTTCTTTTTGCCATTTTGTGTTAATTCTTTTTATTTAGCTGGAGATCTATTTTGTTCCTAGAAAAACTGGAACATCGCAGCCGCTTTCGCGGTCAGACGCGCTAACCGTTACTCCACAGGCGTGGACTTGTCTCTTTAGATAGGGACTTTGTGAAAATTCTCTAAGTTCCACAATTATTTAATTAGAGAGTTTATTTATTTTTTTGCACATATGCTCCTCTTGTTATTTGCATACATGATAAACATTTTCATTTCCTGTAACTTAAGTTATTTTGAGTTATGCAAATTTTTAGTGGGACAGATTTTCTAAGTCTTATCTTCTCACACAAATTTTAAGTATACGATCTAGAAATATGTGTATAATACCAATAATAAATTTAGAAAATCTCTTAGTATCCTTATTTTAAAAAATTCTTCTGAGAAGAAAAAAGGAAAAAATTATATGTTCAAGACGTAACTTTCAAAGATTTTTAGTGCCTATTGTGTAAATGTTACATTTTTATTTAAGAAAGTCAATTAATCATTTTTTATGTTGGGCCTTTTAAAATTAAAATTGTAGAACACTTTAGAATTTGAATACCGGTATGTAAGAACGTGCTAAAAATGAAGGTGTAGAAAATTAACTTTTGAACTATACAACAAAGAATTTAAATAGCGTAGCCATTTAAATATAACGTAATTGCTGACAGTTCTAAGTGTGGTAGATCCTGAAGTTGTGGGTGACATATAGATTAGAGTCTGTAAGTTTATTTTTGTAGTAAAACGGAAAAACAATGTTTGATGAGAAATGGTTGAAATTTCACCCATATCCTCCCTTAACCTCATATTCTTTGTACATACAGAGTGGAATTAATGGGCCTGTAACTGTGCAGATTGAAATATGCATTGAAATACATTAAAATAAATAAAAAACCTATTATGCGTTTTGTAATTAAGTGCATGGTTAATTAGAAAATTTGGCTGAAAATGGCAACAACGCATTGCTGGCTCATCTTCGAATACAAACACGCACTCAGTTTCTTAGTCACAGCAGCAGGGTTGTCAGAATTCCTAATAAAAGGAAACAACGATACATGTTAAGGATTTAATTTTCATGTAAACCGTTCACTTTATTTAAAAACTGCAAACGGATAGATAAACCATTATCAGATTCTCTGATCCTAAGAATAAAATCTATAATCGTACGGATAGTATTTATCGAGTAACACAGTATTAACATTGAGGAAAAAATTTACTTTTTTCATCATCATTCTTCATGGATTAAGCAACTAACTGTGCCTGCAGCATTCTGTATTACCACAGTCTAGCATATACGGTCACGAAGCTTGAGTTGTGAGGGTGCTAGGAACAATAGACTGTGCCGGTACTATTTCGCATTGTCTGTAATGAGGCGATATTAGCGATCCTAGTGGCTAGCAACTACATCTATGGATGCATATTTACTACGTATTGATCTTCGTAACTGTATATACTAGACTGTGGTATTACTATTCTATCCACCGTTACTTTGGATGTCCAATGTCTGTTCTACCAATTGGTATGTAATTCGAAAACCGATGTGGTAGCCCATTCAGTTGCATTTTTTGTATGTGGGATAACCAATTGTTTATATATTGCTTTATTCTCATTTATGTCAAATATTTCTAATTCTTCTTGGATATGTTTTCCTTTTATGACCTGTTCTTATTTTATGACCTGTTCTTCTGTAGGCCTACCATGTAGTACTTCTTAGAATCCTCATTTCACTTGACTCAAATCTAGTTTTGTCATTTCCGTTTAAAATCCAAGTTTCGCTACTATACAGTAACTTTGAACAGACATTACAATTTTCCGAGAAAAACTTCTATCTAGGACTAGTATGCTATTAGGACATTTCGTTGCACTCTATCCACGGAATAATTTGTTAACATATGAATTTATATTATTTGCACCCTGTATAATTATGAAATGGAATCGTAATGAATCCATTGAAGATGATGATGACTACGATGGTAAGAAAAATAAGCCGAATATGTACCAAAATTTGTAAAATCATGAAAATATTTAATATCAATATCTGCGCTGGTTTGTATTAAACCTAGAGATTTGTAGTCCGGTACAGTTTTTAATTTTCTGTTCTTCATGACGATTTCTACTGTTTCTGGTGCTCTTCCGCCGTTTTTGAGTATCATCATTTCTATCTTGTCCACATTTACACCAAATTTGTTTTCATTGCACCATTTTACCATGATATGTATTGTTTCTTTTAACTTTGTATGGTCTTTAGACCTTAGTACTATGTCGTCCGCTTATGCGTATGAGATTATTCTCTTCTTGATTTTTACAATACAGAGTAGTTGTATGAGAAAGGTTGCCTTTTGTTCATTCATATTTATAGTGGGCGGTAAGGGGTGAGTGCCTCTTTTACTTCCTGGAAATTAGATGTTATGTTTCGTCCCGAAATATATCCTTTCTCGGGTAGGTAAAAAGGCTTGTTTCAAATTGTAAACTTCCCCAGCACCAGTTTTCTTTTTTTTTTTTAAGAAGTAAAAATGAATAAAACCCCTAAATATGTAGATTTATGTAAAACCAAGCCATAATATGTAATGTGGGGTAAATATGTAAAAATATGTAGTATCAAATTTTAATATATCAATGGTAATTACAAGATTCGCAAAGATTTGTTATTTATATACTGTTAGGTTCAAAGGAATATAATATGTAAATACTTAAAAATCTGGTCTCTAGTGATGATGGTTATGATGATGTTCAAAATATGGCAGTTGGAACCTTGTCCTGAGGAAGGGAACGTAGGAAGCGAGCCACCAAAATCTGACATAGTATGTCGTCGTTGTTTCTGCAATAACTCCTATGTAACATATTTATCGATTTTCATATTTTTGCTCTATTACATAACTTAAATAGTGATGCAGCAAATAATAAAATCTCCTATAGAGCTATTCCATCTCAAATCGACCGAAATATAGGGAAAATTGACCTTACAATTTCTTAATGCAATGAAACATTTTTTTTTTTCGTAGAGAACTGTGATACAATGCTTTGTGCAAAGTATGAGGCATCAGAACTTCATAGTGTTTAAATAAAAATATTTAAAGTTTATATTGACATACAAACAGATTTTCTTACTTTTTATGGAAATGGAGAAATTTAGATTTTTCCTCATTAAGACGCCTTTGCCTAGGAAAAAAATAATAAAAATATATAGTTAGATTCCGCATTGAAAGTACAAATAAACACACATTTTTTACTGATGGTACGTTGATAAGAAAGTATTGAAAATATCATATAAAGAAAATAAATAGTACGCGCGTGAACTAACCAGCTGACTGTGAGACGGGAGCTAGCCGAGACAAGCAAGGCCAGGAGACAAACACGTGATGTTTCGTCTAGTAGCGCATAGCTGGGCTAGCTTTATCGCAAGTTTTCATAAACACAGGAGTAAAATGACGCCCAACGCTCGCTTATCTTCAGCCCTCGGCCAGTGCGTGCGGTACTGCGCCGTTCAAGTCCAGGCGTGTGAAAATAATCTATTTAATACCCTCGAAACTTATTGTCATACCACTAAGCAAACAATGCCTAATCCCTCTTAATAATGCAAGGTTTTTTCTCAGTATTTTTTTACATTTTTACACATTGTCAAAAAGCCTAAAAGTAAGTAAAATCAGATTATCTGTCTCTCTGTGTACAATAAAAATAAGGATTACTTCTTACCATAACCTACCAAATGTCAGGTTCAAAATGAGCTCCCGTTCAATGTTCTGCAGTAAATGTTTCCAGAGTTCTGAGCGCTGAAAGAGGCTTATTTTTATAAAATACGCTAAATTTGTCACTCAACAATACGAAAACCGTTTGACTTTCGATAGTATATTTTTGAAAATGCACTCTCCTCAACACCTTGTATAAATAGGGAAAAAATTAAGAGTATAAAAAATGCGAGCTTTTTTACTGATCGATTTGATATGGAATAGCCCTAATGTAATTATATTTTTTTCGAAAATATAATAATTCACAATCCCATTTGCACGGCTGCCATAGGATGAATAAATGTGTTTTTCCTCCTACTGAAAAATTGTATATTTTGCACATAGCAGTTATTGCAGGAACAACGACGATACATGAAGTTTCCTGCGACCTCTCTTTGAAAGTCACAGCGCCCTCCCTGGCCGTTTGAATTTCTTGACACAAGCAGGTAGAGCCACACCGTTTTACCGTTGCTACTGAACATATTCCGAATCTCACCGGTGAGCAATCCGATCGTATCATGGTGTTCCGAATTCCACCGATGACGTCATTGATGCTCCACCGGTGTAGCACCGGTGCCATCAGCTTGCAGAGGTGGTGGCAGTCTCCATCAGCCGCCATCAGTGAATCTGATTGGTTCTTGTAAACGGCGGGAATTAGCAGACGAATGACATCGTGCACTGTTGTGTCATAGCGGTGTGTTCTGCTTTGGTTCTGCTGTATTGTTTGTAATGAGCACAACGTAAAAACAATATGTTAGTGGCTTATGAGCGAACATGTCAACGGACCAGTTATTACTATCGGTTCAAGAAATAAATTGTTTATGCTCTCTTTTCTTTGAACGAGATTGCAGTACGGAAATTTCGCAAAATTTTGCACAGACGACAACTTATACAGTCGCCATGACAGCCATCAATCCTTCCAGTAGTTTTGTTCCTAATTTGCTGCAGCGTGACGTCAGTGTTGTCCACCGGTCCGGTGAGATTCGGAATACGCTGACTGCCGCGATTTACTTCAATCATATTCCCACCGCTCTGTCGAAAGAAATGATCCTTCGAACTCTTCAATAGAACTTTCTAAGGAAGCGCTCTACCGATCGAGCTGCTGCGGCCGGTTCTTCGCCGTGACGGAGGAGTCACTAATGAGGGTCCGACGTCCTGCCAAAGGGGCCTCGTGGGGGGCCGCGTGCATTTACAGGACCGTTAATGTAACTGCCTTCCTTACCTGCATGAAATCAGGTGCTTTTTTGCGAGGTCCGTCCTCGCGGGGGCTTATGATCAGGTGGACGCTTGTTTGCGTACGCGATGTCTGCCCCAAGGTGCGTGTTAACCGCATTTGGAATCACCAGTTTGTCCTGGATCATTATGCCATATCCTGTACTTGATTTCCCTCGGGCACACTCTACGGACTAAGGGGAGAACTATATATGGCTCGTTTTTTCCCTATGGTCCCTTGACCAACTTCAACATCACTCTCTCTGGATCCCTCACGCCCGGTTCTCCCTCCTCCCTCCCTACTCGCCCCACCGTCTCTTCGCCTCCCCCTACGGCCCGCGACTCGGAATTTTGGAGCCTGTTTATAGGCTATAAATATAGTACAGACGTCATTGCAGCCTGGTGTTAAATCCCTTACATAATCCATTACCCCAGAACAAGGGAAGGCTTTGAGAATTGATTATTCCACGCAAGTTGTTTATCAGATGTAGCGTTGCTAGGCGACGGTGCTTGCTGCTGCAGTGCTGCTGTGGACCATTTGGTCTTTGTTTACTCTCGGTTGACAGATGGTGAACTGGAGAGACTAAGTGATGCAAAATGGGATGAATAAAAATTAAAATGAACACAATAGCGTTGTTTATCAATGGATCATCCCTCGAGCCTCCCACCCCCTTCCAAGGGAGAAAAAGCGTGGAGCAGTCTGACTTCGCAAACAGGAAACGAGGGCCCTCTCATTAACACAGGGATAGGCCTATGTCCTGCGAACCACGCCTAGCGCGCCTTCGCCCAACCGCCCTCTCGTCGACGTGTAAACACTTCTTGTGTTTCTCGGAACGGAAAAGAATTGCCAGAAGACACTTTTTAAGTTCGCTATTGATAGGACAATATTTGTATCCAGAATGTGGAAGTTGGAATGTCGTGTGAGTTTCCTCATTAGCAGGACACAGCAGGATATGAACTCTCGGCAGATTTTGACCGGGATATTCTCTGCGTCTATACAATGGACGCTTTGCGATAACGAATATCACATTGATCTAAAATATAGGCTACTCAGTGCTTCTCACAAAATATTCTACTGAAGCGATTTTATTTCTACCATTCAAACACTCATATTTATCACATAAAAAGATAAATTTATTCCCATTATTATTCATGGGGCTCACATGGAGGGGGATGTTAAGGCCTCCACCTGTACATAGAGTGGGCTTTAATGCTAGTAGGGATCAGTAGTCCTATAGACTACCAAATTTTCCAATTTCCTTCCAAGCTTGTCGAAATTCCCCCTTTTCTCTTAAATCAAAACCGAATTTTCCTCCCCTTTCCCTCATATTTTTTTTTTTTTATTTTATGCCATTGACGCTTTTTTTCAGTTGATAATGGTTTCATAATAATGGACATAAATTAAAGTAGGGAAAATAATAATGGTTAAAAAAATCTTGTTTTATTGTAAATAACATTATTACAAACAGCATTTTTTCTTTCATCAATAAAGCCATTCATTACAAGAAATTTTCAAAAATTGTTTGGGAATTTTTTTCAGTAAAGGCATATATGAGAAAATTATAAGCTATATGCTTACATCGCGTTAAATTTATAATTTTATTATAATCGGAGAGAAATTTCTCCCTTTTATATTTATAATATATTTTTTTTGAACTTCGGAATTTCTGCTTCTCACAAAATATTCTACTGAAGCGATTTTATTTCTACCATTCAAACACTCATATTTATCACATAAAAAGATAGTCATTCCTATTATTATTCATGGGGCTCACAGGGAGGGGGAAGTTAAGGCCTTTAATGCTAGTAGGGATCATTAGTCCTATACCAAATTTTCCAATTTTCTTCCTAGCGTGTCGAAATTCCCTCCTTTTCCCTTAAACAAAACCGAACTTTCCTCCCCTTTCCCTCATATTTTTTATTTTGTGCCATTGACGATTTTTTCAGTTGATAATGGTTTCATAATAATGGACATAAATGAAAGTAGGGAAGGAAATAATCATTAAAAATCTTGTTCTATTGTAAATACCATTATTACAAACAACATGTTTTCCTTCATCAATAAAGCCATTGACTACAAGAAATTTATAAACTTATAGTCTTCATAATAAATTTTCAAAAATTTTTTGGGAAATTTTTTTCAGTAAAGGCATATATGAGAAAATTATAAGCTATATGCTCACATCGCGTTAAATTTATAATTTTATTATAGTCGGAGGGAAATTTCTCCCTTTTATATTTATAATATATTCTTTTGAGCCTCGGAAATTCTGCTTCTCACAAAATATTCTACTGAAGCGATTTAATTTCTACCATTCAAACACTCATATTTATCACATAAAAAGATAAAGTTATTCCCATTATTATTCATGGGGCTCACAGGGAGGGGGAGGTTAAGGCCTCCACCTGTACATAGAATGGGGTTTAATGCTAGTAGGGATCAGTAGTTCTATACCAAATTTTCCGATTTTCTTCCAAGCTTGTCGAAATTCCCTCCTTTTCCCTTAAGCCAAAACCGAATTTTCCTCCCCTTTACCACATATTTTTTTTTATTTTGTGCCATTGACGATTTTCTCAGTTGATAATGGTTTCATAATAATGGACATAGATTAAAGTAGGGAAGGAAATAATCATTAATAAATCTTGTTTTATTGTCAATAACATTATTACAAACAGCATTTTTTTCTTTCATCAATAAAACCATTAACTACAAGAAATTTATAAACTTATAGTCTTCATAATAAATTTTCAAACTTTTTTGGGAATTTTTTTTCAGTAAAGGCATATATGAGAAAATTATAAGCCTTATGCTTACATCGCGTTAAATTTATAATTTTATTATAATCGGAGGGAAATTTCTCCCTTTTATATTTGTAATATATTCTTTTGAGCCTCTGAATTTCTCTAAAAAGGGAAATTATTCCGTAAATTGGAAACACTGGTAGGGATGTCGGTCCTTATGTTGTCGCTGTCTTTATCATTAAGGAAAGCATTCCTCAGTCTGTTTCACTGAAGTGCAGACGTGTTCATTATAATGTTTTATCACATTTTATCAACAGTAATCTCACTAGAGGTTTCGATTTGTCTAGAGAAAATCAAAATTCGAGTGGGATTTAATTGACTATTACATGAAAGTATATAAAGATTAGAAGAAATAAAGTACTCTAATACAATAAAATATTAATTAACTTAATAAAATACTAAACTGTCTTGGAAATGTATTATTGTACTATCTATCTCATCACTACAAATATTCCGCTAGATCGCAGTAGTGTCTTATGATGAGATGTTCTCTTGTTTCCAGTCGTACCAACTATACAATTTTCATTGAACTCTATAGACGATTACTAGTCAAGAAGATTTTGTTGATTCAGTTTCACTTTTATTAAAACAGTTGTATTTCACTTTAATTATTAATAGGGGAAACTCGGCTATTCCGCAGTACGGGTAATTCCGCAGTAGTGCATATATGATTTTACTGCGGCTTTACAATATCGTGAACGTAAGTTTTGAGAGGCTGTCAAAATGAGGCATGTCCTCTGCAGTGTTATTGAAAAAAAAAATCAAGGATATTGGTCGACATCTCTGTCGGCACTACAGTGAAACATCGAAAGCTGGCTGTTTTTCGTGTTTTGCTACACAGCTGTGAAGTAAGTGAGCATTGTTACATATATATTGTTCCTTTTATGTTACTTTCATAATGTAGGCCTATTTTATAATTATTTACTACTGCGGAATTAGCCAAGCCCTATTGCGGATTTATTCGCACTATTGCGGAATTACCCGAGTTCTTTTTCAACTGTAATGTGTGTACAACTAAATATATTTGCATTTTAATAGGTCTCTATCTCATTTGGTAATGAAAGGTTTCGTCCATGTCTACATACCTTGATAATATTTTTAAATGAACATTTTGATAAAAATATGATAGATTTACTTCTTAATATTGCGGAATTAGCCGAGTCTCCCCTATATATTAAACAATTTTTGATACGTGACTATCCATAATCTCATAGAGCAGAAGCTGTAACACAACCTAAATAATATTAACAAGATGAATGATAGAAAAATTTAAATTAAGCATGATGAAATAAACATAAATCATTTTAAAATGTACAATTATTCAAAGTACAATGTTGACAAACAAATAATCAAATGTTAGGAAGGTGATAAAAACAAACACATGCTAGGGAGTCGGTAAAAATTGTAGGCTAAGCAGCCATGATTGGTTGAAACACGTCGTCCCTACAGTTTTATTGGTCAAGAGTAATGTTACGTAGTAAACGTGTATTAGTCATGTTAGTCACCCACGGGTATGGTACTTCTGTACTACTTGTAAAACCTACTAGTAAATAACTACATACTTAAGTACAATATATTATTACATATTAATGCACGTCAGTAGATCTGTTCAATGAAGGACATTCTAAAGCAAAACATAACCAACACTAATACCGTTAAGAAGAACAGCATTATTATAGCCTACTCACTTTTGTTAGAGACTGAGTAAACAACAGGGATGCGGCCGGAGGGATTAGATCAATGGAGAAAATCCATGACTCCAACGCGAAACGAACCCACGACCTTCCCTTCCCACGCAACGCTACCGTATGTCCGCAACGCATCACTTAGACTACGTGAAATGTCTCATTTTTGAGGACCTGTTTTGTGGACGACAAAAAAACTTACGTTAAAAAGTAGAAACATCAGAAATTAAATTTCAGGGAGCAGTGAATGTTACTACTTATTATGAAGAAAATAAAATTAGAAATATGCGAAAATAATTTCGATTGAACGCTTGAACATATTTAAGTAATACAGGATAGCAGGCCATCAAAGTTCGCGATGAAGCAGAATCAGAAATGTGGAAGCCTGCGTGCGAGGACATTCCCAGTCCGTGCCCTCCTCTAAAAGGGGAATAATAAATAGGAGACCCCAAAATGAAATACAGATGAACATACCAACTTTATAGTCTACATGACTAACATTCGAAACTGATTCAGAAGCAAGAAATGTACTGTAGCAACGACAGCGCTAGTGTCTCAGTTGATTCGACGATGATCGTATGAATTGTATTTGCTCTGTTCTGAACAACGATTCCCTTATTCGCAGAACTAGCAACAGAAAGCTATTTAGTAGTCCAGGTCTCTTTTGTTGCACAAAACAAACAAAACCACTGTCTGATTGAAAATGCCGTACTTTGAATGGTTAAGCATGCATTTGAATTATTGAAATACGACGCAAGGTGCTGGAATGAAACTGGAACATGAGGTTAGATATCGTTGTACTATAATCGACAATTGGCAATTCTATATTTAATGTTCCTTTTTACCCAGATGTGCTATTCAGAAACTGTGAGAGGACGGTGTGGCGATAAGGAAGCCAGACTGGAATCACAATAGCACTGAAAGCCAAAGCACTTGGATGAAATTCATCCTGCTGCCACCTTGTTCACCAGAAATCTCACACTATTTGTTCAGGATCGAAAACCTGTGCTTTAAGAAGTTGTCAGATGGTAAACTATTGCAGAGACGTGGTTTTATGTGGTTTAATTTTATTCTTGTTCTTTTTATAAAGTGTAACGAAAAACCTTTTCATGCCGAAGAATTGGATTTCAAGATTTTCGGGCATGTCATCCACTTCATTGTATTCTACGGATATTTTCTTTGTATTTGGTATGTCCTATACAATTAAAATCATGCGGGAGGTGATGTGTATATTTCTTCTACAACATGAAAGAACATATATGCCTCCAAGGAGATTGCTTGAAGAAAATTAAAGGTCACAGTATCTCCTAAATCCGTCATGAAGGCACTTGGCGGCATGGAGTTAGAGACAGGCCTACATCCTTTAATGATCTCGGCATTAAAATGAAGTGGCATGGTCGGCATCACGCTCCGACCACCTTTTACCCCGGGGAAACACCCAGTACTAACTTTTATAGAGGCTGAGCGAACTCGAGTCCATTCTGGAGGGTTTAACGAGAATAATCTCGTCCCCAACCCGGGGCAGAACCCAGAACTTTCCAATCTGTAGCTAGTGACTCCATCAACTGAGCTACACTGTGGCTTATGTCCCTTATGAATGTTGAGACCATATGTACAGAAGAATGCCAACAAGACGTAAGACGATGGTCATAGGAAGAAAAGTGAAGAAGGTATGCAGTAGAATATGTGGACAGCTACAAATACTTGGGTCTACTATAAGCAATAACATGAGCTGCTGCCAAGAAGTGAAATGGAGAATAGCAGTGGCAAAGGAATCTTTTAGTAGAAAAAGGAGCATCTTCCGCGAACTTCTTGAGAAAGAACTAAGGAAGAGGCTAGTGAAGTGCATTGTGTGGAGTGTAGTATTGTATTGAACAGAAACATGGACATTACGATGAAGTGAAGAGAAGCAATTAGAAGCATTTAAAATGTGGATATGGAGAAGGATGGAGCGTACGAAGTAGACGAACAGAATGAGAAACGAACCCCTTCAGACGTGGTGTACATTATACTGTACATTTTTTCTTTTTTGGAATATCTTCGATACTTTTAAATATTTTGAAAAATACAGTGTGATAGAAATGGGGAGTATTGTTTTTGAAACATTTCTATACCTGAATTAAAAATAAAATTTAAAATTGTGGGGCCCCCAGGAGTCAAAATTTCCCCCAAATTTTGATTTGCTTTGAAGACTTGATTTGAAATTTTTGGATCCCCAGAATGATTATGTGACCATATATATATATATATATATATATATATATATATATATATATATCATTTTTTTTAAATATAAATTCGAGACTGAAGTGGTTAAAGGAACGTTTAATTATATTTATTTGAGAGCGCCAGAGTGTCCTAAAGTTCGTGTATGTTGTTTCTCAAATACGTGAAATATTTGCAGTAAAAATTATAGTTTGTATTAATTTTGTACATACGTTAATGAAAACAGAAGATATATAAGTATAAATTTAGTACAACAATATTCTGGGACATTTGAAAGCGAAAACACTGATATGAGAATATATGTCGTCATCATGAGAGCACTGTCTTGAAGACCTTTAGTGGGAAGTCGTAGTCGATAGTCATCAAGAATGAACTTCTTTCGGAATTTTGTCGTCGTTTTCACAATAAACAAAATATCTGGTGTGGTGCTGAACACACAGATATTTACTTTCGCTATCACTGCAGTTCTTCCTTGTTTACTGAGAAGTAATTCATTGACCTATGTTAGTAAAGAGAGCTCTCTTAGCATCGTTGTTTATTTTGGAAACGCACAGACGGTGCCTTCACTCTCTTTCCAGCCGACATTGTAGGCATCCAGTAGGCGCTTCAGATGTCACTACCTGAAAGAGAGTGATAGTAGAAGGAACACATGACGATGAATTTTCTACGACCGCCATATTCGAATATGCCGGCCTAGAACAGACACTTGCATTTCATATAGTCTATTGGATGAAGAGAACACTGAAAAATTTCAGTGCATGAATACAGTTATTTTTCTCTTGAACAAAGCTGCAGAAAAGTGTGCTAACCACTAATTCTCTGTTAGTAACCAGATCTCTTCCTCTGTAGACTCACGGAAGCACTAATTTCTCAACCTAGATTTACCGGATTTACTCGCTTATTAGACCCCTCTTATATAAGACCTCCCTATATTTTAAGAGCATATTGAAAAAGAACAGAACAGGCTTACTCAATATGTAGTTAACAGCTCCGTATATGTGACTGAGGTGTTGACAACATCCTGATCGACTACTTAAGGGTTAAGAATGCAATTTTATTCAAAGAAGAATTAATTTAGCTAACAGAACATATTTTGCACTTTTACATATAATCAGGAACAAAATTATTTCAAAAAATATCAAGGAGAAAATTTATGACTTTAATTAGGCCAATAGTAAAATACGGTGCAGAGACATAAGGATATAATGCACACAGATTGCCACTTTCTGAAAGGAAGATCCTTAGAAAAATATATGGGTCTATTAGGATGTGGAGGAGCAGATATAACGATGAAATTATGGAATTGTCCAAGCATGAAGCTATAGTAACATATATTAGATTTTTTAGACTAATGTGTAAACAGAATGTGTGAGAATAGAAGAGTGAAACAATTTTTTTCTACGCATCCGGAAAGATCCAGACCAAGCTGTAGGCCTAAGAATGGGAATATATGGTGGGATTGTGTTCAGCAGGATTTGGAAAGATTTGGATTACGGGAATGGAAGGAGCTGTTGGTGGATAGAGATGAATGGAGGAGAGCCATAGAGGAAACAAAGACCCGTCATGGTCTGTAGTGCCATGCAAGAAGAAGAAATAGTATTAGCTTTATGTTTTTTTTTATTTAAAATTTGAGTGAATTTAAAAATGTTAAAATTAAATATTAAATATCTATAAAACAACTTGGTACATAAAAGTATTAATACCTGGAATTGTTGACTTGACTTTACACCATACTCAAAACGCATAAATTTCATTATATATCTTGATTACAAAACTTTTAACATTATATCACTTCGGAAAACGTATAATGTGTCTTTCACGTGTTAAATTTTATTACCTGTTGACATGTTTCGTCCTGCTATTGGCCATCTTCAGAACTGGCTGTTGCTGGTCTGGTCACCTTTGGTTTTGTTTCCTGTCTGGGCGTGTTTGTGTAGTGTAATGTGGAGTCAAAATGTGTGTTCTGAAATTGAGTTGTGTGTTGAGAATTTCATTTGGATGTGTTTTTATGTCTGTATATTTCGTATTGTTGTAGTGTGTTTAGTTTCTGGATTTTTGGGTGGATGTATAGAATTTCCATGTCTGTGTTAATGTCTCTATAGGTGTGGTTAGCATTTGTGATGTGTTCTGCTTATGTGGAAGTGTTTTGTAATTTTGCTATGACTTTGTAACGTGTTTGAAATGATTTGTCTGTCTGTCTGTCTGTCCTATGTAGAGCACGTGAAAGACACATTATACGTTTTCCGAAGCATAAATTTCAGTTAATGGTTTCTTGAGTAATTTGAGGGTCGGATTTAAACTTCAAAATTCCAAAAAAAATTCTTCAAAATTTTTATAATAATTCAAAATACGTCACTGTTACTTTCCAGTCAGTAGGTCTATATTTTAACATGCTCTGAAATTCTTATGAAAATTGGTCAAACAGGAAAAAAAGTTTTTATAAATTCCATAGTGTTCCGTTATTCGTGTCTGTGACAAGAAGAGGTAAGCCTAGTGCACATTGTTCCTTGTTGACGATACCTGTCTCGTATTTCCTCGTCGGAGTTAATTTTTCTTTCATTCAAAAATCGACGTCCAGTGGCTATATGACGCTGGCTGATGGGGCGGCGACGGCTTCCCAGGTTTACCTCTGTCTCACGTCCCACATCCTCCCAGCACAGCGTCCGACCAAAATAATTTGTTTTGATTGCGAGGCGGTTGGGCGGAGGGGGGTGGCGGGCAGTGGGCATCTCTCGGTTCTGTTTAACCTCCCGTTCCTGGACCACTCCGCTCCGCACCGTCCGGTTCGTATCGCGTTCACGCTCCATTAGGTGTCCAATGATGATTTGGCGCTGGAACAATACACAAACAGAAACTGGGAGGGAAGGGACGGACCAGGCGAGAACGACGGTCTGACTCGGGAGGGTGGCGATGGGCCACCATCAACTGACCACACCAGCGGCAACCAGAGCGGTTAATAATGGCGTGGAAATGACGTATTGTGAAGCTCATCCCGAGTGAAGAAAGACGCGGTTTGCATTGCCTTTCCATCTCCTAGTTTCTTTTGCTACAAACGTTACGGCAGACATCAAAGACCAAAAGTGAGTGCAGTGTAAATCAGGGTCTTTTCTCACTTTACGTTTACGCGGTAACATTTAAACATTTTTTTAGAAAATATTTGGGAGGCATCCTGTAGTCATCCAAGAGAGAATAGTTGTCGAACCGAGTCTCTGGAGTTCCTCACTTTACCGCTGTTGAAAGGAGCCAGAGTGGATGGCACCCTGGTGATAGAGCAATGATGGAATGATAATGGAATATACAATAAGAGACTGAAAGTAAATTATACGTACCGTCCGCATTTCACGAGAAGTTCCGAGCGAAGAATGCGAGTTTTTCCCCCACTCTTACAACCTATGCCCGACACGGAACCGGCCGGCCATTGACTGAGCCTTGTCTGTACCAGCCGACCAATGACATCACTCCCATCCACCTGCTCCTTCAAGAATGCTGAGTTACTGGCTTACTCTCTCCTCTTACCCCGCAAGGATCATGCTCCCCTCGCAGAGTTCCTCTCGTGAAATTTGGACAGTACAACATTGTGTCCGAGATTTGATTTCTTACCTAAAAGTTCCATCCTGATGTTGAATCGTTTAAGAACAAGAAAGATTGCCTACTATATTGAATCCATTATTTTGGATAGGCGAACATAACGGACACAACAAAGTGGAGGAATTTCGCAGATTTTGAGGGTTATGTATGTGAAAGTGGAAATCTTAAGTTTTTTCGGAATGTAGGAAAGTTGAAATTTAAGCACAAAATCTTCTTGAAAATACAGTAACCGTGAAAGTTCGAGCTACAGACAGAAATCTCAAAAGATACTGGCTGGAATTCGGTTTAATTTACTGTGAAATCGTCAGATGATAAGAGCGGATAAGGAATACGAGTAAGTGTATAAATGGAGTTTATACAGGGTGTTAAAATTATTCTAATTATTCAACATTTTCACGTATTGTGAAGCTCATGCCGAGTGAAGAAAGACGCGGTTTGCAGTGCCTTTACATATCCTAGTTCCTTTTGCTGCAAACGTTAGAGCAGACATCACAGACCAAAAGTGAGTGCAAAGTAAATTACAGTTCTCACTTCACGTTTACGCGGTAACATTTAAACATTTTTATATAACAATTTGGGCGGCATCAAGAGAGAAGAGTTGTCGAACCGGGTCGCTGGAGTTCCTCACTCTACCGCTGTTGAAAGGAGCCAGAGTGGATGGCAGCCTGATGATAGAGCAATGATGGAATGATAATGAAGTATACAACAAGAGAATGAAAATATATATACCTACAATATTGTGTCCAAGATTTGATTTCTTGCCTTTAAGTTCTATCCTGATGTTGATTCGTTTAAGAATAAGAAATATTTCCTTCAATAATGGGTCCATTATTTTGGTCTAGCTATTTTGGATAGTCGAACATAACGGACACAACATATTGGATAAACTTTGCAGATATTGAAGGTTATGTATGTAAAAATGGAAATCTTAAGTTTTTTTCCGGAATGTAGAAAATCTCAAATCCAAACAAAATCTTCTTGATAATACAGTAGCCGTGAGAGTTCGAACTACGGACACAAATCTCGAAGGATACTGGCTTGAATTAGGTCCCATTTACTGTGAAATTGTCAGATGATAAGAGCAGACAAGAAATACAGGAAAGTGTATTCAATTAAGTTTTTCAAGGTGTTAAAAAATTATTCAATATTTTTACAGGTACGTAATAGTATTCATCAAAACGAGAAGATGAGGTCTAATAAACATCAGTCATTAAATTTAAATCTTCTGAGATATGAGTAAACCTACTTGTTCATCAACATCACAATGTGGTTTCCATTCGTCGTAACGCATCCTTCTGCCCTGTTACATTTCGTTTACTAGATTTCCAGTACTATACTACAGGCATACCCAATGAGAAACAAGTAAGAGCTCACATTAGAGGATATCGATGGTGCTGAACAGCAACCTCATATCACAGTCTAGTATATACAGTCGCGAAGCTCAATACGTAGTAAATATGCAAACATTACATAGTTGCTCACCACTAGGATCGCTAATATCGCCTCATTACAGGCAATGCAAAATAGTACCGTCACAGTCTATTGTTTCTAGCACCCTCAAAACTCAAGCTTCGTGACTGTATATAGTAGACTGTGCTCATATGTGAAAAAAGTCAATTTCACAGGAGAGCGAAGAAACATTTTAATATTTTGAAAATTAACAAATATCTGACATAAGAGGATATTTAAATCTCTTCTTGTGAAGTTTGTGTCCATACTTTGACTTAAGATATGAAGAGTCCACTGCAAGAATGATGGATGTCACTTTCTTGTCGAAAATGAACCAAGACTGTCAATGCATAGCTTAAGACATATAGAAAGTACGTAGAGAGTTATATGGCATTAACACTGATAGTCATTGTCCAGTAATGATCCGAAAATTACAGTTAATCTTTGAGCGCTAAGCATTTCAAACTTTCAATTGCTTCTCCTGCAAAATGTATTCCAAATGACATCCATCATTCTTGCAGTGGACTCTTCATATGTTTGTGGAATATTCGGAGAAAGTTCTTTAATGGGAATTAAGTGAAATCTTATTTTGTTATTTTTTTACATACAAGGTTGCTGTTCAACACCATCGATATGCTGTTTTTCAATATCAATTTCAAAGCTCTTGTTTCGTACAAAATTTAATTTTAGGAATCATGTTTTTAGACAATTTTCTTGTTTTCATCAATTATACCACCTCTCAGAATACTGAATGCTTTTTTTTTTTTAATGGAAATCACATTAATCATTTCCTATAATGTTGATGAACAAGTACTCATATGTGGGAAGATATCAATTTTAGGACCCATATTTATTAGACTTTATTTCTTGTTTGGTGGGTACTGTCGCCTCTCTAAATAGCGAATGATTTTTTTCTAACACCCTATAATTCCATGATACCAAGTGGGCAGATGGTTGTCGATGAGATAATATGAATCTGTGTGAGCATGTATAGCTACTATAGCCTATTTTTACAACGAATAAGTAAGAAACGAAACCTCGAGTCTACGATGACTATTTCAGAAAAGTTAGTTGGCTTCCTTTCAGAACTGTAACAGTTTCAAACCAGCAGTTCTGGGAATGTCTTTGTCAATCATATTTGCTGCTCTTTGCAAGCATTGAGCAACCAGCAAACGTTTTCATTTCATTAGCTAAGAGTTTAATTTTAAACTCAAAATATTATATTTATGTTCTAATACCCTTCAACGTAAGTCTTTCTTTCTGAGTTCACACATTAGTTTCATTTGTCTTTTCATTGACCCAAGCAATTTTCGAACTCTTTTCTAAAAATCACTAGCAAGTTTTCGTCGCATTGATCTTGATTGTCTAATACTTTCAAATCTCGAAACATTTAGTTACATATTTAGTCTGGCGAAGAGCCAGAATTCGTAGGAAGACATATCTGAAAGTTAGGAGGCTTTGTCGGACTTGTATGTTTCAGTTTTTCGCCAAAGCGTTCTGAATAAGTTGTTCTGAGTGTGCAGAGCTGCCGATTATATAATTATAATCCATACAATATTCGGTCTCTTGCGTCGAACAATATTTCGCAAACGATGGAAAACGTGTAAATCGTAATATTTATGTTTGTCTAACCGTTAGTAGCTTGACGAATCAAACCCTGATGGTCCAGAAAACATTGCCTGAATATTCATAACTATCAATTGACGTTCGTTCATCTTTTGAGGCAAAGATGCAATTCCTTAATTTGCGTTTCCACCATAGCAATATCACTCTAAAACCTTCAAATTCTTCTCACAAGTCTCTGATTGCAAGTCGCGAAGGTCTAAGGACATTTACGAAGTCTAGTCCTCATGTTGAAAATAGTTTCGGAGTAATTAATTCGAGATTTTCATCAGATTTGTATATTCCTCTTATCAAAACGTTACCTAAATCACGTTAAAAATTATTGAAAATACTGAAAGAAGTAGAAAGTAACTTATCTCCTTGAATATACACCACATTAAATTAAAAATGGTGAGATATTTACTCAAGATAAGTTCTACTGAAAAAAAATATGTTTTTTCTCCTGTACTGTTACAAGAGGTGTCTAAGGCTTGTTGACAACATGAGTTTGAAGTTTGCCACTTGTGAAGGTTTATTGCCGATTGAAAACTATCGCCAAGTTGCAGATGAAATGGTCAAAGGGTTCCAACACGTAATGTTTAATGATGCTAATAATAATATTAATAATAATCATAATAATAACAATAACTTTAGTAATGGCGATTTTGTAGGCACAGAACTTAGAAGCACGATGAAACATGCTCCAGGATGTGCGTTTTCGTGTCATCCAACTTGCCATGTAGGAGCATTCTAATACTGATAGTTCAGCTGCAGGAAACGTCTGAAGGGCTGTATCAGCGAATTAGTGAAGCTAAGCGACTTGATTGTTCCGTGTGCGTAATTCGGTCGAAGGTTATGACGCGAAGGTCAGTTCATTTGTTGGCTGTACGCAGAACCGTCAGTCCCATTTAGATTGGCACCAACAACTTTAACGAAGCATGGGAAGGTATGTACAGACCGTTGACAATCTTACTCCCTTGTAAAGATAAAGAGTTAAGTTAACCCGCTCGCATTAGTTGAATCTGTGTTGGGGCAGTAATGTAAATTTTTCTCTATAAAGTTAAGAATCGTTTAAACTGTGTTTTCGGAGCGATTGAAAGAAGAAGATGTTTCTGCGTGGGACGCTAATGCAATAAAACCAAGTACACTGAAGACAAATTATACAATGATGAATGGTTTCTGAATTATTGGTAGCGAAGTTCTCGATCAAATTAGATTTCTAATCAACCGACCTGATGTATTATATTCTTAGAGTTCAGAAATCTGTGAAGCTTACCTCAGATTTCGACCAATTTATGCTCTTGTTTTTGGCGCACTTGTGCTTTTTCCGGTCCAGTCACCTAGTCATGATAGCTACGACGCTATTAGCATGGAGATTCCCGAGTTCGAGACCTATTCGGCGTGTTTAATTTTCATTCCTTATATTCTGTCACGTTAGTCTACGTTTATGATTACCGCTATATTTTATTTGTGGACGCAATTCTCTTATTTTTAAAGATATAGGCAAAGAAATTACTTATACTTTTCTTAATTTGGTACCGAACAGGAAGACCAGGACATTAAAGTCATGAATATTTTTTCTGCATTCCTGTTGCTAATATTAAATATTAGTTTCTAAAATCTGACATAAATATACAGGGTTATTCTAAAAGATGGACCCAATTTCATTAATTTGCATTTCACTACATACAACTTGGACATGAACAATCTACATAACGAACGAAAGAGGAAGTTTCAAAGTTTTGTTTTCCACCGCTTGGGCGGTGATAGTTGCGTAAACGGCCGCTAGGGTATTCGCGCCAATAGACAGGTATTTCGTGTCAGTTCCAAGTTTCTACCGCGCTGAATTTTTACACTCAGAATAATTCAATTACCCATTTTCCAAACGTTCAGGTGAATTTTTATTATGGATTATTAACATGAATTCTTTTGAAATTGTCCACAATATAAAATCTGTATTTTAAGATCGAAATGATTGAGTGCCAAAGAAGTTTACTCTATAATATAAATCATTTTATGAGATGTCGAAAATAAGAAAATTAGAATAATGTTGAAAATTAAAAATATATTCATTTAAATGTGTTTGTTTGGTGACTATGATCGCAAGATTACACGTTTTCATTAGCATAATATATTTAATTCTCATTGATGAAATTGTGTCTGTCATGGCTTAATATTTTCAGCGATATTTTTTACTTAAATATTTTGTATATTTAGATTCTGAATTTTTTAACCTGCTTTATTAATATTTCGATGGCCCAGAACCAGACTGTACGAAGTCCATTTTACTGTTTTTTTAGGGGAGTTATTTTAAGCTCCTGATATTCAAAGTTTCATTAAACAATTTGGAATAGCTTCATAGCAACCTTATGGAGAGGAATATTTACAATTTTGTTCGATTCAAATATGCAGACAAGAACTGGAACACAATGAAACACAGATTTCTTTCTTATAAAAGTTGGACTTAGAACAGTCTGGTTCTCAGCCATCGATTTGTCGTAGAAACAATTCACTTTGAAACCACTGTTTTCAACAGTGTGAAATCCTTGTAAACAGTACAGGATTCTTCATATTGTTAACGTCTCATGTTATGGACCAGATATTGGCCTCTCCTTCAACCTTAAAATTATTTCCGGATTTATTTGGCTCATAATTATCATTATCTAAATTTGAATTTATTCAGTTTAGTTCTGATGGTTTACTGCAAGTATCTTTCTCACCTATTTTATTGAAGTGGATAGTGAACAAGTTCTTTTTTCAATTTGCACATGTTTCTAATTGTGTTTCTTTTTATTTCAGGTAAGTCGATGCTAAATTCCTGGCTGAATTGTAAGTATATAATTATGAGCTTCCTAAACACTCAGAAGGATTCAATTACCCATTTTCCAGTGTTGAAATTTTATAATTAATATTACCGTCGACGGAAATTACCTGCCATTAGTTTAACTTGAAACATTTTACATGAAGTATTACATCGCTTAGGTTTTTCTGACTCAAAACATGTTACTCCTACGCATTTTGTTTTGCATACTTGCAGTTTCTCTCAGTTTCTGAAAAGTTCAGGTTTTTAGCATGACTAGGAATTTCGATACCTGGGAAATTCATGGTTAAGTCTATCATTAAAATTAGAAAATGGCTCATGAGTTCACAAATGTTGTAAAAGTTCGAATCACTTTCAATCTTTATCATATGCCACTCTCAAAACGCAAGTCTTCGAACAGATCATCATCATTTAGTAGTTCTACAAGATGAATCTAAATTCAACCGACAAACTTCCAATAGATGTAGAGAACACCAAACTAAGCAATTAGATATTGAAAATCAATGGTAAGAAATCAATTGTTTACAAGGTACAGAATGTTAATTATTTTTATTTGAAAACCAATTTATGATTCATCGTCTTACTTTCAACTTTATTTGTAGCACAATCATAATTAGTTTAACAAACTATAATTAGTCTAAAAATCAGATTCATAATGTAGAATTATACATACAAAAAGAAGAAAAATAAAAACATATTACTGCAGATTTTGGTGAAAGTGTGATTCTCCTGATTCGATAAAGTCTCTGCAAGTCTTAATTACTGACCATCTGATCATCGCAAACATTTCAGGACTTTCTCCTAACTCATGGAATGCAGCAACGACCCGTGTCACAAGATCTTCACCTGAAGAAACTGGAGTACGATAAACTTTGGTCTTCGTATGACCCCACACCAAAAAATTTTTAGATCAGGTGACCTAGCAGGTCAGAATACTGGACCATCATGCCTAATCTATCTATGTTAAAGAGCATTGTCAAGGTACATACGTACGTCAGCTCGAAAATGTGCTGCCCTGTCTGGGTAGTAGACTGAGTTGAGAATAATACGGGCGCATACGTTGTACAGCAAGTAATTTTATTATCTGGTTATTCTTCTTCTTCAGTGGACACTTTCGCGTCCTGTTTGTAAGAAACGAAAGATTCCCGGCATGTGGTTTGCGATCTCAAAATACTTCATATAGTGTCGCCTATCAGTGAACATATTTTATCGGTTGAATTTAGATTCACCCTGTGTAAGGTTTAATGTGTAACGTAGTCAGTATCCTCCTTCAATTCCTGTCAGAAATTTCTAGTTTATTAGAAGCAGTCCTATATGATTTCTTGGGCGGTTGGAGGAATGCTAAAATGGTTGAATAACTTATGTCGCACTCTGTATTAGTGATATTTCAGCTTTCGTGTTATGTGTCTAAATCAGTGAACTCTTGTGGGCCATAAATAAATCATGTGTGTAATCGTTTAAACTTAATCCAATTTTGGTGTGTATTTCATTAGCAGCACACGAGCTTTATAGTTTTCATTATTTAATTAAGCATTTATATTCAGAATTACAACATTATTAACAAGTAATTCTTACATTACTTTGCAACAACGCATATTAGCGTGTTTCAGGGATTACATACAACTACCCACAGTTAAAAATGTATTTGTTTTATAAATGTTATTCCTCCATACACTTAAGCATTATTCTGACAGAATCAAAGGGCCTGTACGTTTAATGCTTGGCAATTGTTCTTCTATCTCAAAGAAAAATTATTTTCCAAGAAAACAGTTGTTTTTTTTATTACTGAATTTTCAAAATTCTCATTTTGCGATTTGTACCAGACTCTCTTCAAAAATTACTTTCAAGATTGTAATGTTGTTGGTAATTCTTTTTTTTTTGTCTTAAAAGTAACATTCGTATTATCAAGGCCTACATTAATGGAAGACGAATAAAAAGTTTTCTTTCGTATATTAAAATTTTTAAGAAAATATGTTCGATTTATTTATTTTTTCAATTTTTGTTATTAGGTTAAACATTGAGCTACAGTTGATTTTACTAAGAAAAATAGCCATGCAAAATTTCATACAATTATCAAAAAATATTGTGATCAATATGCTTTAAAAAGTTTAGAAAAATACAGTTTTGAGAAAACGAGCCATAAAAGTGCAGATTTTTGGCTGGTATTGTTTCATGGAAGAAAATTTTAATACATAACATGGTTAATTGTGTAGATATCTTTGAATTTCTTTGACAGATATCAACCTAAAAGTTCATATTACATTACTATAGGAAAATGAAATTTAATTTTTTTTTTACCCTCGAAGGTGTATGTTTGAGCAAAGATTGCTGGATGGTATTGTGTTTGCATGACAGGACATTTTAATCCATACCTTGGTCATTTTTATATATAACTTAATTATTTTGCAGATATAAACCTAAGACTTCACGTGATATTAAAATAAGAGGAATGAAAAATCTCCCCCCCTCGAAGATGTATGTAATCCCTTTATGTAGTTTTCGTATTTCCCTTACATACAGTAGGTCTATTTACTGCAATATCTATATATATATATATATATATATATATATATATATATATATAGAAAACCCTTGACTAGAAATGTAGTAATTATAATTAATTATTCTTTTATATTCCGAAATATTTACTGTAGGCCTATGTGATTCAATAATAAATATTTATAATTTGTCTTCATGAAAGTTATTAGTTACATTTGTACAAATACGAGTATTTAAATACCATAAAAATTGAACAGGATCCCGGGATCTCGGTATTGTAATCAAAACACCCATTGCCTGTGAAGTAAGTTTCACTTAAATAAATTAATAATTTTAAGTCGGCTTGCCTGTCTCTTAAGCAATGGCGGTTGCTGGAGAAAGGCTCTGGGGCGCCAGCTTATCTGTAGGTATAACTTAAAAATTCCACTCATATATCCTTTGCCAGACGAAGTTGATTTCTTAATGAAGCAGCGATATATATGTGCGACACATGATCTGGCATTGTGAAATGCCAAAGCTTTCATTTAAAATCTTTTGCATAAACGATGAAAGAGTAGTGGAACGGAGAAAAATTATCTCCGGCACCGGGATTTGAACCCGGGTTTTCAGCTCTACGTGCTGATGCTCTATCCACTAAGCCACAACGGATTCCCATCCCGGTGTCGGATCGAATCGTCTCAGTTAAAGTTCCACCTCTTGGATTCCCTCTAGTGGCCTGCCCTCTGCACTACGTCATAGAAATTCTATGAACGTAGGACAATGTCCACATATGTGCGAAGGTGCAATCGTATGAGTGACTGGTTGGCCGGGATCCGACGGAATAAGCACCGTCTTAAATCACAAAGTGATTTGCGCATATCATAACGAGTGGATGTTATGTTTTATTTAACGACGCTCGCAACTGCAGAGGTTATATCAGCGTCACCGGATGTGCCGGAATTTTGTCCCGCAGGAGTTCTTTTACATGCCAGTAAATCTACTGACATGAGCCTGTCGCATTTAAGCACACTTAAATGCCATCGACCTGGCCCGGGATCGAGCCCGCAACCTTGGGCATAGAAGGCCAGCGCTATACCAACTCGCCAACCAGGTCGACTAACGAGTGGACCTCTGCACATATGTGAACATTGTCATACGTTCATAGACATCTATGACGTAGTGCAGAGGGCAGACCACTAGAGGGAACCCAAGAGTTGGAACTTAAACTGAGACGATTCGATCCGACACTGGGATGGGAATCCGGTGTGGCTTAGTGGATAAAGCATCAGCACGTAGAGCTGAAAATCCGGGTTCAAGTCCCGGTGCCGGTATTTTACTCTAAATATGTCCGAATCCTTTCTAGTTGAATTGAATGTCTGTAAAACTAGGCAAAGTATTCTATTTTTTGGGGTTAGTGATTAAACAATTTACAGTTTTATTTTGGGAATAGACTAAATAGTATTTTTGATAGATAAATCCATATTATTTCATTTAGGAGGCCTACATATAAAACTCTTACAAATGAAGAGTTCAGAGTCATAGTGGGCCAAGCGCCATTTATTGCAAACGGAGAAAGCAAGGGTTAAAGTTAAGTGAATTCCATAGTTTAATGAAGATTGACATATCATTTAGTTTTAATGTGTATACTTTATATTACTTGCTATATGTTTCCATTGAATTATGGTAGGCCTAATAACTTCATTTTAACCCTCGTTTTCTACGATTTTAATAAATGACGCTTGGCCCACTATGGTTCTGAACCCTTCAAATACGTCTTGGGTATTAAGTTACTAGCATCCAAAGACGAAATTACTTCAGTGTAACGCGAAAATCTGCGCATTTCATCCCAGTGACCTTCGAATAACGTTATTCAACGCTAAGAAACTGAGTCCCTCTGTGACTGAAATTCACGAGACGTGATTGCATTTAAGAACACAGAAAAATGACGTCTCAAGCAGCAGGAAAGTATTGTACCACTTTCTGTATAAATTGTTTAATGAAATCATTTACAGGATTAAAATTTTATGACTGACAAACTGTTTGGAAGGTATTGAATGTTTCACACCACCTCATAGTATGTTCCGTGTTTGTATGCCGCCTTCAAGGTCAGTCACCTCTCCGTCCCCAGTACTCACACAATCAGCATTTAATGACAATATTTGCCGATGTAAATACTGTCAGTATTTCCCGCAGATCAATATTGTGTTGGTATTTGCATCTGTATTACCATCAATATTTCCAGCACTGTTTGCATCCGTGTTGGGCTGTACTCCCACTTGCGAGGGTCGTGATCGAAGACAGGCATCGAAAATGTGAAGGAGGACGTGGACTGCAAACTATGGATAACATACGTCGAAATTATACCGGGTGTTTCGTAAGCAACTGTAAAAAGTTGAGTATCATGAAATTCAAAATAAGAGTAACGTTTGTGATGCATCCTCAGAACACTTAATTTCAGAATTATAGTGAAAATAAACCGTAACAGTAAATCCAAAGTAAAAGTAAAATTTTATAAAAAGTATGAGGAACAAATAATACAGAGTTCATAATAAAGGCTCAAAATCACTTTCCTAATCTCGCACACAGATGGATATTTATTATTTGTATGAACTTTTATTGTCAGTGAATCTACATACCGGATGATGACTTGGAACACGCACCATAGGGATTTCAATGCTAATATTTATGTTTTGCTATATTACCGCCCCTAATTATTGTAGAAAAAAATGTCATTAAAGTTATTTGTAGCGAAAAAAATTCTGCACCCATTTATTTTATTCAATTAATATTTTGATTATGAGTATGCTTGGAATTAATTAAAATTAAAAAGTAATTATAAACTTCTTTAATGAAACCTTAACTACAGTATATCATGGATAACTGATATTTGTGTTTAAAACAAAATAGTTTAGGATTCAACTAGTTAAGATAAAATTTAAAGAGGAATAAATGAATGTGACATCATTGTGAATTCATTTTTTACAGATTAACAATGAAAATACCAATGTTTACATCATTTCATTGTAAATTAGTAGATCACAATAAATGTCCAAATAGGTCTTCAGTTACTGCTAAACAATAACCAAGTCTATTTTCTTTTAATCGCAAATTCCTTGTCTATTATAAAGCTCTCATGACTTAGTGGCGGTCTTAATGGATATTCCTCACTAGGGAGCGGATTTTTATGTGCTAAAAATTTTAATATATTTATTTTATGTGCTGAAAAGTACGAAAATATTTGCTAAAAATAAAAATAATATATATTTTTTTATTATGACAAATATACCTTACTTAGCTTGAACAAAAATGTTACTAGGTACTCACCAACCACACTTGAGTATCAGTTGCTAGTAGTTGGCCGAGAATTGCGGTGAACAACAAAGGTCATCCCCAAATTCTCCATCACAAATGCATGCCGATTATCTCTGAACAAGGACTTATACTGTGAAAACGATCTTTCCACATCACAGGACGTCAGACGTGCATGTTTAAAGAGAAGAATGTCACAAACACATACACCGTCAATTTCACCTACAGGCACATCCTCCAATACTTGAGCAACATTATACATTTTTTTATATCCACTGTTTTTCCCAAACACATTCTGGAATTTGTCCCTTAGTACTTGTACATCGGAACCTGATAGCGAGTCTAGTTTAATTTTCACGGCATGCACCTCCCTGTTTCTGACAACAGGTTTTTGGAAGTTTCGAGTTTTTTATGGTGTCACACAAAAAGCTTAGATTTGCTAACAGGAAAGCCAAATTGTTTTTAAACAACCATCTTTCAGTATATCTTGAAGGATATCGATTGACGAAGCCCAATAACAGGAAATCACAACAAGATATATTGCCTTATATGACATGAGCGAGAGGCGAGAGATTTGTTTAAATTAAATAATGTTCGTACCCGAGCTCCTATCTGTTGTGTTTCACAAACAAAGCGTGGAATGAAATCCTCTTCAGCAACAATAAACATTCCTAATTATGTGTTGCAAGATCTCTCCTCCTTGTCCATGTTAATTTATTCTCTAATAATAACACTGATAAGCTGCCTAACAGTTCTCTGAACTTGAGGCGATACTTTTACAAAAATGGATCATGGATACACCACACAGCGCTTAGAAACACGAAACAACCAAGAATTCTTTAAAAAAAGATAACGTACTTCTGAGTGATATAATTGATTTAGTTTTAAAAAATATTTAAAAGTTCTTGTAAAAAATTATTTAAGTAAAAAAACTCCAAGATTTATGTGTTTATGATAGATTTCCTGAAAATATGTATTTACATAATTTTTTTGTGAAAACATGTGTTTTTATGTGAAATAACATTCGGTGTTTAAACTTGAAACTTTATGTTCGGAATTTTTAACTTTGTTAATTGTGTTTTATCACACGCAAAAAGAATATTTAATTACATAGGAATCCGCTCCTTATTCCTCACTGACGAACTCGAATACTCTACGTGCATTGTTTCCAATATAATACCATTTAACAATTTCTTTCGTGGAATATATTTTCTCAGATTAACAAATGAACCATAAAGAACTATACCTTTGCATTTAATTGTTTTTACTAATCCATGGCCAGCTATGGTTAGCATGTATAAAAAATTAGTGCAAATTCTGTCGCGGCTGTATTGTGTATTATTTTTTAGGTTTTGTATTCCCAGCCAAAAATTGTTTTTAATGGTATGATTAGGTGCAGAATTTTTTCTCTACAAAAAATTTTAATGAAATTTTCTTCTATAATAATTAGGGGAGCCAATATAAGAAAATATAAATTTTAGCATTGAAATCCCTATGGTGCGTGTTCCAAATCACCGCACTGTATAAGGAGGAGCATAGTGAATTTATGGCCAGAATCTGAAAAATTATGAAATTTTGTACTTTTAAAATATAAATATTTGTTAAAGTATATGTGAATTATATTTAGTATATCTTTTATGAACCACCATTTTTGAAGGTCTTGCTATCATTTTAAGTTACTGTGCTCGAAATTTTGAAATCATATCGGCAGTAGAAAAGTGAAATTTTCTCAGAACGGCTTCTTTGCATTTTCAAATTGCTCCAGATTAAATACTTTCAATCGGATTGCTCTGAAATTCTGCATGCATACAGCTAGTTTTATGATGGTCAAAAAAGTATAGTTGCCGTTTCGTGAAAAATTGTAGCATTGTTAAAGGATATTAATATATAAAATTTTAAAAATGAATTAAACATTTTTAAATCAACAGCTACATTCAAGACTAGAAATTCTGCTTTCATAAATTAAAACTGAGGTTTAATCACCCACTAAAAATTTTCAGTGACCAGAGTGAAATTTTGTAATTTTCGGAACACTTTGAATAGGCGCTATGTAACTAAAATACGACCAATTTACTTCAAATGTGGCATAGAACATCACTCTATATTCGTACGCATCCTGTCGGCTTACAAAAATGATTGAGATCGGTTTAAAAATCTAGAAATCACGAAACTCACCAATATCCCCCCAATTCACCCCGAAGATTCTCAATTTTCTACCGTCATTCTGGTCTGTTCGGAGTGTTTATTACCATAAATTAGTATACGTATTTGTTTAATGACTCTGTAACAATTGCGGAACTTTTAAGCGTCGGTGGAATTCATAATAGCAAGATGAATACAGGCTTTGCCATGGATTCCTTTATATTCACCTCAGAGTTAGGGAAAACCTCGAAGAAACCCAAGTAGATAATCAATCTAAGCGGGATTCGAAGCAACACCCTATCGTAACCTCGAATCAGGAGACCATCTTAACTCCTGAACTATGCCAGTAGCTCTTTACCATTAACTAGCGAATTCAGATGGTCTTACAAATTATAACTTCAAAACTTTCAAGTCTGAATTGGCTGAAATAAAGAATACTACTGTTCACAAACCATAAGCGAGAAGAATAATTTGTGTTGTTTGGTGGTGTTTCTTTGTATTGTGATACTGAATTAAATCTTTCTCCGAAAACATGAAAAAGGACATGTCTTAGACCTACTTTTATCTTTACGTTACACTTAAAAACTTCTTGTGCTTACTAATGAAGCACTATAATTAAGATCCCATTTTATGTCATTCTCAGTATAATTTGCGACATATTTTTTTTTCACTTTCACTTCTATACAGAACATAAGTAGATAAAGATTTTATATTTCATTACGGTTGTAGTCAGAACATGAAATTTTAATTCAGGGCCTATTGGAGGAAACGCTCTATTTTCGTGCCATGGACTGTTAAAATTTCAAGTAAAAGTATCAAAGAGTCAGATAGTACGAGTCTCTTATGCTGAACTTATATTATGCCGAGTTAATGTTTGGCAGTAAGGTCACCACGGTCACCTAACTTGACCTCTCTGGATTGCCTTTTCTGGGAACATATCGAAGGTCTCATAAACGAAGAACGAAATCTCGGTGAAAACAAGACAGACTTGGTTTTCTACGACCGGACACGGGATGAATCCATTCATTTACACACTCAATGGCTCATTGTGATTCACATATTTTCGAAGATTGTCACATTCCGACTGCGTGACATTCGTGAATCTGCTACTGACAGGCGGGCCGTTCTGCTTCAGCCCTGACAGAGAAAGATCTCATTTTAAAACGATATCTGATAAACCTCAGGGCACGGAGATTCACGCCTGTATCAGCATAAGAGAACCGTACTACAGTATTTTTAGCAATTACAGATGGCAGATGAAATAAGGAGGAGCTGAAGAATGTTGGTGGAAAGAAAGAAAGAAATGAGTGACCCCGAAAAATCTCTACATCTGATTTCTGCTCCACAATTTCCATCAAAATCAAGCTGGGAATGGAAATCTGGCCGCTTGCATCGAAGAAAAGTGCTCTAGCGCTGTACTGTTCAAGCGGCTACACAGAGGAGGACAGACAGACAGACAGACAGACTGACTGACTTTGTCGAAGGCATATATGCATAGGCCTAGACATTGTCAATAAAATACATTAATACATTAAAATTGAAATAAGTCAGATATAGAATAAATTATTCAGTTCAAAGATCCACACATGCAACCTCTAAACTGTAAGGACACTTCTTTTTATATACTTCCTGAATTTAAGAGTGTTTGTAATTAGATTTAATATCCTCAGGCAAGCGTTTGTAAATTTTAATACCAGAAACCATATAAGATCTGCTAATATTTGTAAGATGGTGTACCGGAATATTTAAACTATTTTTATAACGAGTATCGTAAGTATGAAAGTCACTATTTTGGTGAAAGTCAGAAACATTTGAATAAATTAATTCCAATACATTAAAATATATATATATATATATATATATATATATACCATAAACGGTAAGAATATTATACTGTAAACAATATTCCCCACAGAACGTTCTACCATCAACACCCGCTGTGCACCTGACAATACGCTTCTGAGCCATACAAATGTCATTCAACATGGTTCCAGTTCCCCAAAAACAAATGCCATATGAAAGTCTTGACTCAACTTGTGCAAAATAAAAAGTCATTAATACATCAGGATTAATTATAATCCTCAAAATTCTGATTTGATAACAAATGCTGTTAAGTTTAAAAATTAATGATAATGTCGCTAGCATTTGAGTCTAATGCCAAGTCGAAGAAAATCTGCTGGAGATGTTCGTGTTTATTATAGGAGAATCTTTCGTGTCATTACTAGGGACCGGATTTTTATGTAATTACATATTATATTCCTTTCATCCTAACCTATATAAATAACAAATCTTTGCGAATCTTGTAATTACCATTAAAATATTAAAATTTAATACTACATATTTACCACATTACATATTATGGCTTGGTATTACATAAATCTACATATTTAAGGATTTTATTTATTTTTACTTCCCTAAAAGGAAAAAAAAAAAACTTCTGCTGGGGAAGTTTACAATTTGAAATGCACAGATTTAAAAAGCCTTTTTACCTACCCAAGAAAGGATATATTTCGGGACGAAACATAACGTCCTTAGTTCCAGGAAGTAATAGAGCCACTCACCCCATACCGCACACTGTAAATATGACTCAACAAAAGGCAACCTTTCTCATACAACTACCTTGTATTGTAAAAATCACTCAGAAAGTAGCGTTGCCTTCATGCGGTAAATAGGACGAGGACGACATGATTTGTCTCGAACTATAATTGTTCTGCACACGTCTTAACAAGCCGTTCCCATGCAGTTTGTAACCTTACCCACCCTTTTCCTATTCCTTCCAGGGAAAACCCGTGTCAAGTCTGACATGAGCCGCAATAAAGTAGCCGTCTTTTGAAAAGAAGCTGGAGTAAAGGAACAAACTGGAAAGATGTTGAAAGATTAAAATAAATAGCTTTTCAGGTTATTGATTGACCTCTTTACTATAAATTTAGTAGACCTATATGGAAATGAGATTTTTCGAGCAATTAGAAAGTGTGGTTCTCGCCTGGAATAATCTTACCCTTCTGAATGAGACAGGAATATCACTTTTCAAACAACAGTTTGTAAATGCCTATAGTTTAAGGTTTTAGTAGGTACTTTGTTTCTTACAGGGAGCGGCTAAAATGCATGTGTCCCACATCTCCTCCTATTTTCTCCTAATCCAGTTAAGCGAAACAGTGCTTGCAGTACTGTTGTGTCATTCATTTCACCTAGTTCTCTAGTTTTAGTACTTACAGTATAAAGTACAAGCGACCTTATCTACTGCTTTTAACTAACTAAAATGACTTCTATATCTTCAACCCTGACGAAAAAAAATAAAATCATGGATTGCGATGGACGAAGCTTTCACTACAGATGGAAAAATAATAATGTATAAAGTGTGTGGTAATGAAGTCGGGTGCTCTATGAAATCACAACTGGAGAGTTTTACCTATCCTATACCTGTCAGATATTGATATTAAATATTGTCATGATTTTACATATTTTGGTACATATTCAGCTTATTTTTGTTACATAAATATGTGCATATTTCACACCTTGATATTACATAAAAATCCGGTCCCTAGTCATTAATAATGGCCTCCGCTTTGCGCAGTTGCCCTTATGTAGCACTCCATGGCTCACAAAATGAGGTGTTACCGACCACTATTTTCCATTTAAGTTTTTTTGGTCGTGGGACTCCTGCACCCCCACTATGCTGGAAATATTTAGTAACATCCTGTAGAGTTTCAGGAGTCATTGACAACGAGCTAACGAAATGTGTCGGAATTTTATACTGAAGGATGTTACGAGTCTCTGAACAGTTCTTCTGTGTTGAAGCTCTCAGTTCACGTTACATTACTTGCGTTACCGTGACTGAGAGTGCAGCCGGAGGCTCTTCTGGAGCAGGGAGTGTTCGCCTCCCTTCTAAATATTGTGCTTGGCCCGGTTGCGATCATCCATTGTGCCATACCGGAGTGCTGAGACGTTGGTATCAATTTAGAGGATTTCGTGGTTACGTTGTGTGAGTAGTACATAGTATCAGTACTTTATTTAATGTCACTCTAAACTGTAGAGGTTATTTGACATCGAAATTTAAAATGGAGGAGATATGACCGACACTTCTACTGCAATAATTCACTGAAGAACAAATTTTTACTTTTTGTCTTGCTCCGAAATAAATATATGTAGGTTAATACTAGTAATATGTGTGTCCTAATTCTGAATTCAAAATCCAAAATGCCCCATCACGTACCATTTTCCGGAAAAAATGAATTAAATTTTTTATTAAAAAAACTTTTTTTTTTGTTTAATTTTTCACGGCTACTGATAAAATTACAACACATTAGGGATTCAAAACGCCTCATATTACTTGAAAAATGAGTACTGGATACAAAAATTATGTTACATAGTTTAAAACACAACAACAATATAAATATTTCACGCGTATAGTAAGCAAAATCTCGGAATTTGAACTTGCCATTTAAAAGAATTTTTCGATGACTTCCATTTATAACTAGACCCGGGACTATATTTTACAAGGAACCAACAATAGTTTGCAAGCATGCTGGATGATGGTCTTCCTTTATACCGCGTTTACATTTCAGATACTGTATTTATCGATTAAATCTTTCCCCATGCTCGTCGTTTACCGCTCCAAAGTTAGGAGGAAAAATAAACACTGATTATAAAAATTTGATATAATAATGACAGAAATAATGGGACTACAGTTACTACCGAAACTTTAAGGATACCCCTTCAAAAGTGATGTTTCACTTCTGTCCTTAGACTTATGTGAAACCTCTGATGTTTATATAGGGATCAAATACCTGTGAAAAATGAAGTTTTTTTTTTTTTTTTTTTGCTGAAAACCCAATCTCTCTATCGTCCAAACTATGGATCGTATAACAATTTTTCTCTTACGAAAACTTATTGAAAAATTACATTTGTTTGTAGGAAAAAAAATAATTACTTCCGAATAGGTTTATTTAGACTAGTGAATTTTGGGATAGAGGTGCACATATCTGAAAGGTTTCTTGTGCAATTATTACTATTTGTTTAAAAAATTTGTGACGGCTCGTTCACGCATTATAATCCATATTTTTCTCCTTTTTCCTTTAGCAAAATTTGTCATTTTCTAAATTTCTCTTGATTTTGAAATTCGCGACAAATTGATCCGCGACAGCCACTGCCACTTACATCAAAACATTGGGAGTTTGCAACACTGATTAATCAGCAAATTCCCTCCATTTTTAGTAATCAGCTGTGGAGTTTGCTACAAATGTGGGAAGGTTAGATTTGTTCGTTGAAAAACTGAAAATGGGTCGAAATTCTATGAGTGTGGACGTAAAGTGGCAGATTACTGGGATGTGGAAGAATGACTGGAGATAATATCTAACTCTATCCCAAAATTCATTACTCTAAGTACACCCATTCTGGAGTCATTAAGTTTTTGTACACAAAATAGGATTTTTCAGTAAGTTTTCATAACAGAAAAATTGTTAAATAATCCACAGTTTGAAAGCTAGAGAGATTGAGTTTTCAGTAAAAAAAAAAAAACACTTTTTTTCACAGAAAATTGATCCCTGTATGAACATCAGAGGGTTTCATAAAAGTATAAAGACAGGAGTGAAACATCTTTTTTCAAGGTATATCCTTAAACTTTTGATAGAAGCAGTATCTCGAGCCCTTCATGGTTACATGCCTGACCGTAAGAATCTAATAGAGTTCATCTTGTCGGTAGATGTTATATTATTCAAAAGTTAAAATTGAAATTTTTTATCACTGTCAATTTATTACGGATTTTTAACTTACTACATTATGCAAACCTTTAGTTAGTATAAAATGCATACCAGCAAAATTTATACAAACAATTTTGGGAGTCTGCCAAAATGAAACTTGAGCTTGAAGGAGTCCGTGACACTCGAGCGTTTGGGAACCATAATATTGTACCTTACTTTTGTGGAATAGGGTCAAGGGCTTGAATTTGTTTCTCTGGAATGCAAACTTATTAATAGAACATTAAAAAAAAACATTTTTACTTGCCTGACCGTCAGAATCTAATTGAGTTCATCTTGTTGGTAGATGCTAAAACTGAATTTTAATATCACTGTTAATTTATTAAGGATGTTTAATTTACTACATTATGCAAACGTTTAGTTAGTATGAACTGAATAACAGCAAAATTTATACAAACAATTTTGGGGGTCTGCCAAAATGAAACTTGAGCTTGAAGGAGTCCTTGACACTCGAGCGTTTGGGAACCACTATATTATACCATACTTTTGTGGAATAGGGTCCAGGGCTTGAATTTGTTTCTGTGGAATGCAAACTTATTTAATAGAACATTAAAAATTAACCATTTTTCTTTTTGTTTTGTAATAACAAAGAAATTGTTGTTCCATTCTCTTAATTTTCATGAGAGAAAATAACATTTGGAGTCTTGAGCTATTGTTTGTAAGGTGCTCGCCAACTTCATGAATATTTAGCGCATGATTCTTTTCTTGAGTTATGTAATGGAACGTTCTTGTTGATTTTGGCCACTGGAAATTTCAGAGGTAAAAATCACACGACGTAAAAGAGGTGTGCGAATAAACAAGCAGCGAGTGTCCTGCTATGTAGGCTAATTAGTGTCTGTTGCGAAAGTTTAAGGACAATTTATTTATCGCAGGAATGAAAGTTTGTTCCGTGCGGCTTGTTTCGGCCATTCACGTCCGAGTTCCAATGCCTGCACTCTCTAATTTATTTGCTACGTAATTCATAAAGTGTAATTATTTTATCAAGTGGGACAGCAGGTCTTGCAATTAAAATACGTGTGTCATGTGTGAGTGAGGTCTCAGGCATGACGGCTACGAGCATCTTGTAAGACACTTGATCTCTCTGTAAGTTATTTTGACAGCCCATCCGTTATCAAGCCCTAGACACACTGCCGTGACTTATGTTATTGTACACAGTGTTTTATTTTGTTTTGTTTCGTGCCTTGTGTACCAGAAGCGGTGATTGAAATTCAAGGAACTCCACTTTTTTTTTCTTCAAAACCATTCAGACAGTTAAAAACACGATGTCAACGCTGTTTCCTATAATTTCACTCGCCTAGGTGAAATAAATTTTCTTTTTATAACTTAGTTTTGCAAAATGAGACAGATTCCAACGCCAACTTGCGCTGTGTGACGTCAATTTTTCAGTTCTACCAATGTATGCGGGGATATGTCGTAAAGCGAATACGCATTGTACAACCGTAATGGGTAGTGTATTTTTGGGAAATACTCATCTTTTACGAAAGCATTTTGGTGTTTTCATTTGGTCGGAAATTTCTTTTACGAAAGCATTTCCGCTCTTTCAGTCTTTTAGATGTTGCCACCAATGATATTTGGTTTGCCAGCGAACGTGGTGCAATTTTTTGCAACTCGTGTGAAGAAGACAAGATGGCTCTCTGCAAATTCGATGCAAACTCAATATTTCTGTATAATATTCAATATTTCCTCTATGATTGTAAGTGAAGAAGTTGATGATACTGAAGGAAACTTGCTTCTTTAATGATATAAGAGATTATTATAAGTGATTTGTGTTCTGTATAGGCGTGTATAATGATTTTAGGTCTTGATGCATTCTCATAGCCATTCGATATGGCGTCCCCAAGCTTTACACTTAAACTAGAGACCTGTGCGTTCTCACGAGACTTCGAGCAGAGACATCTGCAGTCTTAATTGAGACGTTGGCCTACAGATACCCGTATCTGTATATCAGGAAAGTTGATAGGAAATGTGTCGTTCACTAATTTTTAGACAATCGCTTCTTCGTGCTGGGTATAAGTCAATTTTCCCGACTTATCAATTGCTGTATTCCCTCTCATTGTGATAGTGAAACTTCATCTGCATTGAGAGCAGACGTTGTTATAGGTCAGTAATAGGGTATTCGACTTCAGATGGAGGTGTCCCCGGTTGAAACCAAGTGTCGTCTTATTCTTTATAATTACATAACTGTAACTTTTAATTATTTCATATAGCTATCAGCAAAATAGTCGTTGAAGCAATTTATTCAATTCTTGTACGTTTCTTATCCAAAAACTTTTATTTTTAAAGTAGGTCTGGCATTGTTTGAAGTATTTTCATTTATTGGTTGCGATTGCTGTCGTCTGATATCTGTTGGGAAACAATTGACAATAATCGCAAATAGTTGAAAGACAATGTTAAAAGTACTTTTCGCACGCTGCCGTATGCCAGATTTTAACACGTTAACCCTCACGCTACCAAAGTTTTTCACAACGTACTACTACCAAGGGAGTAATATAATTACCTCAATCAGTCATACATCAATCTTTCTTTAAGAATTTGGAATAGGGCCTATAAATAATTTATGTATTATTTAGGTATTACAAAAAATGTAAAAATATAAAATAATCGTCCTATTTAAAAAAAAACACAGTGTGGTTCGAAAGTCCCGTTCCATTTTGTTGAAAACGTACACGTAAACATTAGATATGTTACTGGTGGCACTATAAGGTAACATATAGCCTACAGTAAATTTAAATTTACCTCTCTTCCATTTCAATACAAACTTCTTAATGGTACATAATTTTGACATGGTGGAAAACACTTTTACAAGCAATGAATGTCACAGTACTATAATATAAATTGGAAATCATTTCAGTTATTTATTGAAAATTAAATATTATAAAACCATACATACAACCATCAATGAGCACATCAAAAACATTTTCTTTATTATAAAATAAAATAAAAATTAATTTCTAAATATAAATAAATAAAAATATGAAAATAATAAATTGCCACCGGTGTAGCTCAGTCGGCTAAGTCGCTTGCCTGCAGATCCGTAGTTGTTCTCGGGCGTGGATTGGATTCGCGCTTGGACTGATTATCTGGTTGTTTTTTCTGATGTTTTCCCCAACCGTAAAACAAATGTCAGGTAGTCTATGGCGAATCCTCAACCTCATCCCTCCAAATACCATTTCACTATCACCAATCCCATCGACGTTAAATGACCTAGTAGTTGATACAGCGTCGTTAAATAATCAATTAAAAAGACCTAATAAATCTAATTTTAGTTATTTGTTGAAATTCAAATACTATATTCGAACAACACCTCTACTACAACGTTCATATCGAAAAAAGGCTAAACTAATGATTATTTCTAACAAAATCACTTTCAGAAAAACCTTAACACACAGAAGTAAAAAATAAAAAAAATTGCTAACAAAAGATCAAGATAATATAAATAACAATATAAAAATTGTTATAAATAACCCAAAATAAAATAATATGGAGGCAGACAAACATAGAATGGAGAAAATTAAGCTGCAGGTTGAACTTAATATCGTGGAATTTTCATGACACAGACTACCAAGGAAGGTAAGAAGAACATCCCACCAAAATAATGTGAATTACATTTTAAATTAGAGTAATTATTCATGTTATCGTTAATTCAAAATGTTAGTAGACATGGAATTTCAAAAATAAATATGGAGGAAAATAAAAGTAGCTAATATTGAAAAATCGTCAGTGGGAAAATCGCATTACCCACCTTGGTAGCAAGAGGGTTAAAATATCTACTTCTAGGAATGGTTGCCTTAAAACAATTTTAGCTATTTGCTCTGTTCACCCTTCTAAAAACGAATTTAATGCTGAGATGGTTAAGCACTATTTATTCGCAGTACTGAATAAGTAGGCCTAAAATAGGAAAGTATGAAAATCAACTTGATAAAACGTGTATGTCTCATCAAGGTATATCATTTTATATAAAATAGTAGGGACAAATTGAAAATTGGTGGAAATGTGTTGGAAATCAATGGTAAAAATATTTTTCGTACTAGTGTTAAAATAATTTTCGTGCGTTACCTGCGTATAGATAATTATGCAGTATGGCCACTTCGCGTGGGTACCTTTGATGTAGCAGGACTGATTTAAATGACCTTCAAACGAGTTTGAGCGTGAGATTCTGCTTTCTCGCAGAAGTTGGCACTGATATCACACCAGCTAGTAGTCGACACAGCGGAAATATAACACACACAATTAATACATCTAGGTATATTATGTACTCAAATAAGATAAATTGGACCGATGAAATAATAAATCCGTCTTTAACTGTAATATGTAGACTCTAAGTTGCTTTATAATGAGAGTTGAGACGTTAACCCCAACAACAATTAAAATATGTAACGATTTGATAGCGCTGAAAATGGAAAAACAAAACTCCTATTAGAAGTAAAACCATATACCTATATTAAAAAGTTTGATACATAATTTTATAATATAATTTATTATATATAAAATATAAAAAAATATATTATTACAACTAGTTTGTCACTGAGAAATGAAGAAAAGCTGTTAACATGAATTTATTTGAAGCTAAGCGTTACCGGATTATGCAATAAGGTAGGCGATGTTTGGATCCTGTGTCTCAACTCTATTCTCAATTATTATCTTAGCGTGTGCTCGATTACACTAACCTCTAGCGCTTGCAAGTGGAACTAAACGCCGGCGCACAGAGAAACAAAACACAGGAAAATTCGCTCAAAGTCCATTCTTTGTAATCCCTATTCGCTGGCGTTACCGTATAATAGTCCATTTTAACACGCTTACCTAGTGTTAAAAATCAACTTCTAGAAATGGCTGTATAAAACAATTTTAACTATTTTTTCTGTGCACCCTACTGAAAGCAAGGTTCAGTCACAGTCTAGTATATACAGTCACGACGCTTGAGTTGTGAGGGTGCTAGGAACAATAGACTGTGCCGGTATTATTTCGCATTGTCTGTAATGAGGCGATATTAGCGATCCTAGTGGTTAGCAACTATCTATAGATGCATATTTACTACGTATTTTTTTATTTATTTTTTTAATTTGTTATTTATTTTAAATTTAAATATACCGAATACAGAATATAATTACAACTATAGAAATAGAAATAAAACAATGCAATCAATATAAAAAAGGAGATATAGTAATATTAACAAAATTTGAGGACCGAATGAGCAGCGCTCGTGTTCGGTCGCAGTTCAGATATATTATTAATAAGCATATAAGAGAATATACAAAGTAAAATAAAACAGGAACTAAAATTAAAACTACAGCTACAGTGAAATTATATAATATAATAGGCCTATATTAATATAAGAGGAATATAGAAAATGAAATAAAATAAAATAGGAAATAAAAATTGAAATAAAAGCGGCAATAAATTTATGTAATATAATATTAACATAGAGAAGAATAATATCGTAGTGAATAAAATAGCACAATTTATAAAAAAAAAATATGAATTCCAAAATTATAGAATACAAATATAATATAGGCTGATTAATTCATACACATAGGCTAACAAATTATTTAATCAAATTGAAGACATTAACACGTTTCTAATTTTCTTCTTATATTTTATTGGGTTACATGTTAGAAGTTCTGGGTGTAATTTAGCTAAAGAATTATACAAACGAAGGCCAAAATTAATGCTATGCTTTAGAGGAGCAGATGTGAAACATTTAGGTTGTGCTAATGTTAAATTATTTTATGCTCGACCATGCCGAAATGTAGTAATTATACACCTGGTAGCAGTCCTTTAATGCATGTCATTAAAGTACACTTATTCATTAAAGTTCAGGTTTTCGATTATTCTCGGATATGCAATCGAAAGACAACGAGGGAAACGTCTCGGGGGCTGGAAATCCAATACTGTCGCAGAAGGTTATGTTCTGTTGCTATAATAATTAGCGTTAATTGTAAATAATATTCAGATAAATTCAATTTGTCATCTCGTTTTTCAATCCTAAATCAATTTCCAGGTTATATCAAAATTAGTTTATGTTATTCTCTAAATTATATCAAGGTCAATGACATTATTGTTCCTGGGAAAAAATCAATACTTTCGCGTCTGCGCACATCTCACGATTAACGAGCCATGAACAAGGTCACTTCCGATCTTCTGTCAGATCCGAATAAAATGAATACTTCTGAATAATTTCAAGTTAGAAATATGGTCGAGCATTAAAAATTGTATGAAACTTGCCTATAATGGTAATTAAGACGCTCGTATGAAAATTATGAAAGTCGCTTGCGCTCGTTTCATAAACAAACATACTCGCTTCTTAATTACTATCATTAAAGGCTCGTTGCATAATGTACTGATTTCGTCTTGTGTCATTATTATATGCCTGTAATATAAACGTATTACGATTTTTATGATAAAATTTTATCAGAGTATATTTATAAATTTGTTCAATATTAAATACATTAAATTCAGAATAATTTAATTTAGTTGGATAATCAAAACGTTTCTTCAAACAAATTTTAATTATTCGTTTTTGTATTGTATTGTATTCGTATTGAGCTTCGTGGCTGCATGTACTAGACTGTGGTTCAGTGCTAAGATAGTTAACCACTATTTTTCTTCGCTATACTGAATGAGTAATGCAGGAAACTGAGAAGTTCGTCTTGATAAAACATGTGTCTCGTGAAGGTATTGGCCTATCATTTTGTGTAAAAAAGAAAGCCCAAATACAATGCTTCAGACTAAAGCATGCGGGCGAGATGGTTTCTTGTACATCACCTTATTACCGGGGTGGCGATATTGGGAAGGAGGCTGCATCATGGAGTCGACAAGGGCAGGAGGGTATACGGCTATCGGGAATCCATCACGGTGACCACTACGTTGGCATTTCATGTCATTATCCGCGACCACAATGGATAACAGCTATTTTTCATGTCAACAAAACGGGGGAGGGGGGAGAGGGCGTCGAAATGGCAGGTCTGTCAATGATACTTTCAGCGCCGCCATCCCTCCTCGGTCATTTTGCAGCTTCGTATAAGTAATACAACCACTTACGTTGTCACGTAATTCTGCTTGTCGTAAGCAAACTGACCTTGGAGGCTAATTAAAAGTGAGCAATCAAAATTAATCTTTTTCAAGTCACTCTTTTACTAGAAAATGCCTATATCTTGCGTTAAAAGTTTTCTGGGATATAATGTGTCCGTATATATAGTCCCGTCGCTCTAATTTCCGGCAGCCAATCTAGTTTCAGGTCGGCTACATTTAAACGTGTGCGTCTTGTGATTCGCTGATTCATTTCTTAAGGCTCGATAAATAATTAATATAATCGCCCGCCATTTTAGCTCTTCCGTTGGCGTTCGCAGAAAGCACACGAAGACGTTATTTGCCGCTCAATTATTTGCTGAATTACATTGCGTTTGATTTATTATCATAGGAGCTACGACATGATAATGTTTAACGGTGTGGCAAATAGATTCCTCGTATGGTAGCTCGGCAACGTAAGAACAAAAATGGCGAATGATACTACCTACCTAGAATTTATAGAGCCTTCACTTTCTAAAACATAAGCAAAGAGGCGGAGTCACGCCGGAAATAACAGCGTCGGGACTATAGTTAACTAAGCTAACAATCTAGTGAAGAACGATTTCTCTCAGTTATGCATTTTAATTTTATGTTGACCTAATCGTATTTAATTTCAAGCTAGGATCGATTTCCGGCACATACGGGCTCTTATCGAGAGATTGAGCGTTATTTCGTTGCTTTTCTTATAGGGTAGACCAGGGTAATTGTAAACACTTTTCACTGATATCAAATATACAGGGACATCATTTCATTTTTACTTCAATTTTTCAGTTTTTGAATGTACTTCACTCCCACTCCCTCTACTAGTAAACTCCCAACCCTTCTCCACACAGAACCAAGCGTATACAGTCAAAGTCGCCTTACGGTCGTAGTAAACACAAACAGTACTGAAATAGTGAGTATAGTACGTTCCAGAAATATGTTCGCGTTTTCCAGTGACGAAAGAGCTTTCAGTATTGAATCATATTCTCGCATAGGTACTGTTGTCCGTTTGCCTATGTCGCATCCCGGTTTCCCCCACCCGCTTCTGCTGCCCCTCTATAAAGGCTAGTGGCTGGACTAACTTAGTTCTTTTCTGAAAACATAAATTGCAGTTAGAAATTGGTCGTCTACGTAATATTTACAACTGTTTAAAATAACTTAAATAAAAGGGACTCGTTAATTAATTGTCACGTGACTTTTCTTCTTTCTACGACCTTGCGACAAAACTACTTGGACGGACAGTAGATAGCATGTCTGAGTAATTTTATCTTTTCGGATCGGGCAGAAGTGAAGGTTTAATTTACAGTACGTAAGGTAATCTTTTATAGAGTAGATACAGAATTATTTCAAAATGAGATACTAGTCCGAAGGACAAAACTGGTAACCGGAATTAGGTACAGTATTCTATATTGCGATAATATGCAAAAAAAAAAAAGAACTGAAGCCTGTATCGAAATGAACGGCCTTTATTTTAAAATTGTGTTTAAATATCCATATTATGATTATTTTTCAGTGTAACTTAATTCTCTATATTGTATGCTAATGTGCTGTAGACAGTATAATGTACACTGCATAATGAATACGTCCAAATAGATAGCTCAGTTCGCAAGTAAAGGCACTTAGGCCTGTTAATACAATACTGTATTTTGATTAAAGACAAACCTAATGAAAATTATCAAACTCAAAATCGCGATATTTCCTACTTTACGTAAATGGATGAACTACTTTTCTTCCCTCCTGTACCTAGTAAAGTGATTTGATTGTATTTTACGCTAGTATCATCGAACTCCAGTCATAGAAAAGGGTAATAAATGGTGTTTCTGGTTCCAAAGTTATAGCCAGGTTAATATTAGAAATGTTAGTAAAAATAAAATGATGTCCCTGTATTTCAACATTACACAACCTTCAGTATCGGTAAGCATGACAAAGAAACATTGTGTTATTTTTAGATCTTTCTTTTCCCAGAAAATGGGTTTGAAATAATAAGATTGACGTTTTCATCTTTTAAGTGCTAGTTTACATTTACCTCACCTGTTTACATTTTCCCCTTTGAGAGGGGGTAATTGTAAACATCAATTTTCGCACGGGCTATCAGACACTGAAAATTTTTTGTTTTGTTTCAGAAGAAAAAGCTGTACTCCTTCCAACTCCAATTTTGTTCACTGGTACATTTTATCCCTTTAACCTATGATATATGACTATATAGGAACTCAGTCCCTCTCCTGAGCTTCACGATAACAGTAGTTACTATTTTTCACATCTGTGATAACCCTCTCTAAATCCTCTACAGTGTAGTTTGGTTGGGTCTCTTTGATTACTGAAAAGTACGAAATGTAACCATAGTAAAACATGTTTACAATTACCCCCAAGCAATTAAAACTGTGGGGCAAATGTAAACACGTCATAATTTAATGAACTGAGGTTATGGAAGATATCAAAACCATTGCAATAAATGTTACCTATTATATATTACTCATAAAACCAACATATTCTTTAAAAAAATAGCACTGTACGTTTACTTACGATGCCAAAAGTGAAGGTGAAGCAAAATTCTTTCAACTTTTTTTGTAGACTCTTACAAAACATTTGTTCACAACTAAGCAGTTACTCCTATTTGGCGCCAAACTGCTTTGTAAGTTAGCCAACATGTTAATTTAAATATTCCCCCGAATTAAAATTTTTATATTGACAGTTTTGTATTTCTCACAGCATTTGTTTACAATTACCCCCTGTTTACAATTATCATCATCTACCCTACTCAATTACCACCTCAATATTTCACACTTATAATTATCATCATCATCGTCGTAATCCATATTTTACCATTATGTATTGTGGCTTTTGATCCTTTCCATCCCTAACCTTGTAATAATTATGGCCAACATTCAACGTTAAAAAAGGATCACTGTAGAGCTCTCATCGAGCTAATACAAGAAAAAAAGAAAGAAAAACAGGGATAGCAATGATGATAGTTATAACTGATGATGATGATAATAATAATAATAATAATAATAATAATAATAATAATAATAATAATAATAATAAATACATTACCTATTAATTGTCAATTTTACAACATAATAGTTACAATATTTACTATATGTCATGGGTTAAGCCAAAGTTGCGCAACCTGACAGGTGTTCAAAAACCAATTCCTTGAACTAGAATGTGGTTTTTTAATTTAAATTTGAATTTTGATATTGTTCAACAGTCTCTGACATGGTCAGGGAGAGAGTTCCAGAGGCGTGGAATAGATATGCTTAAATATGATGTGTAGAAGGATGTTCTGAGCAGAGGAATAGAGAGAAGGTACATGTTTCGGGTTCGAGTGGTGAAAGGTAAACAAAGCGAGATGTCTTTTTAAAATTTATAATGACTTTTTCAAATATTATTGTGCATTTTTTCACGTTTTTATTGCCTTTTTTTGCCTACCTATTTTAACTGTTGTAAATGCCCAAATATCCGGGTTCTTGTTATTGCATTGACCTTCTCCCCCCCCTAGAATATTTATATACATTTTGAACGGTTTCAACTAACTGTGTCCATCTCCAGTTTGTGCCAGAAATATTTCCAGACAAAGATTCTCAATTGATAACATTTGGTTTACATTGTAACTAATCGTAATATACAAATTACTTTCAACTCGTAATCGAAGAATACTAACTAGCCTCTTCAGGTATCGTGTTGTAACCGCGTTTGCTTTCTTCTAACTGTCGTGTGCCGATACGTTTCACTTGTTCCAAACTGGATAGATAGTACCCTTTCCCTCTGGCTAAAACATCAGTGAACGCAAGATATGTAGACAAATCATAAAGTAGGTATAGTTATAATCTATGACCTATGTAGACAAAGTGTGGTTCTTATAACCTGTTTAGTGAAGCTGTGAATCATACATTGTACTGTATCTAAGTTAGACAAGGAGGGGCTTATGTAACTAATATACACAAGCTTTGGTTATATAACATTTTAACCTATGTAAACAAAATGTGGTTTATGTAATCCAGGTAGACAATGTAGTGAGTTGTGCAGACAAGTCGTGAACTGTATAACCTGTGTAAAAAACATTGGCTTAATAGTCTATGTTGACATTATGTAGACTGTAATCGCGCAGACAAAATAATAATATTACGTAATCATGATAGTTAACAAGGGTATAAGGAGTATACTGAATAACATATAGGGCTACACATAAAGTATAATCACTGTAAGCGTTATGGGCTAACGTTTCCACGTGGTACACACGTGTAAATTTATTTCTTATTCTTCTCTGTGTTTTTTTGTACTTAGCCTCTTTTTAATTCAGTTATTTTAACGACGCTGTATCAACTACTGGCTTACTTAGCGTCGATGGAATTGGTGATAGCGACATGGCATTTGCCGAGATGAGGCCAAGGGTTCGTGGATTACCTGACATTTTTATGGTTGGAGAAAACCTCGGAAAAATCCAAGATAATTATTGCAAGTGGGAATCGAACCCACGCCCGAGTGCATAGTTTCTTATATGTATTTGACATTGTACTATTCTTGATAAATAGAGCCCGGATGTTTGGGCATTTATAACAGTTACAATAGGCAGGCAGAAAAGGCAATGAAACGTAAAAAAGGCACAATAAATTTTGAAAAAGGCATTATAGATTTTAAAAAGCAAAATATATTTTAACAATAAATTTAAAGTATATCAACATAACTCATATTTTTACTTCGTAGTTGACACATGTTGACTTATAAAATAATTTTTCGTGATTAACTCTGCAGTGCTTGGGAAAAGTGGCATAAGTCAGTTTCCACAAACTTTTTTTTATTAATTTATTGACAACTTACGGAACATGTCTTCACTTGGGAAGAGAGACATAAGTATTTCTCCCATTACAATAATTAATACAGAAAAAAATCAAATCGACATAAATCAGTGTGAAGTCAGTTTTTTTTTCCTTCTCCTGTAAATTTAATATGCCACTTTTCCCGAGCACTACAGAACTGTCTTTTCACAAAGCTTACATAACAAAACTGTTTCTTCGGTTGAAAACACATGGACCCCAAATTCACTAATGTAAGCATGAAGTTTACTTTTCAATGGTTTACTGAATTCAGGCTTCTAGCTAACTTTCTGTCACCCAACAATAACTGACTGTTCCTCACTCAAATTTCTTTCTCCTACAATAATAAATACATGTAGCACAAAATTGTAACAGTAAGATTTGAAAATATGAAAGCAAACAATTCGAAATGCTACATGACAACTTCTATGAGAACGAGCTTAATATTTAAAATTATAAAGCTGATTGTTAGTACCGTGAATACATGATAATATTATATTTGTAACTGTGGATTGTCTATTATTATTCATATTACACAAGTAGTATTAAAGCACGATTATTAGCAGATTAAGCACCGAAATAAATTACTTTTATTTACTATTATTAGTAAAGTTAGTCTTTGTATCAAATATTTAAATTTCATACACATTACATTATAATAATAATTTAAAAATTGCAAAGAAACAAGAAATATTGCTTTAAAATGACAAAAGAAAAGCATTTGTTAATAAGAAACACCTTAAAAAGACAAAATAGGCTGCTTTTGTCTCTAGAATATGATCTTTCTTGTAATATATATTTTGTGGAATATGATTTTTATATTTCTAATACAGTATATCATTTTGTCTTTCATTGTGAAATATAATTTCTTTTATACAAATTGTCTCATTTGACATTAAATTGTAATTGTTTAACACTTGGAATTACCTACATGTAACTAAACACAAGTACATTTTGTCTTATTATTATTATTATTATTATTATTATTATTATTATTATTATTATTATTATTATTATTGAATTGTTTCCTGTGTTGCTGTTATTTATATTTGCTATGATTTTATACCGATTGAGTGGAAGAGAAGGCCTTACAGGCTTAATTCTGTCAGTAAATATAAGTTAATTGAACAAATAATTAAAATGGTAGGAAAAACCATCGTACTGTGTCTTTATCACTATAATGCATTGTAAACAGTCTATAAGGTCTAGTTTTGAATCATGAATAGAAAGTCAACGTCAGCACAAACAAGATGCTGTGGCACGCGTAAAATATGACGTCACGTCAATATAGTCTATGAACAGCTAACCTTATCTCCGAACTCCCTGGGACGAAATACTGTCCCTCGTTGTGATGAAAGAAAGTCAGATCTAGCATCTGCTATGAACAAGTTCAAATATCTCGGAAGATATTAATTTCAGAATACATATTTATTAGACATTTTACAGGCTTTGATGTGTTCTACCCACCTGTTTAAATATTTGACGTTTTTGACACCCTATATAATCTATTGTATTGCATTTACATATTTAAATATGTATGCAGATTCAGATTTTATAATTTGAAATAAAAATTCAAAATATGAAATGCGTAAATTAAAAAAAACAGTCTAACATGATACTAAAGGTGTTCAGTTTTTTAATTCTTGAGATGGTAATCCTGTCTGATTCCAGCTGTCAGCAATTCATGCCAGAACTTAAATGTCCGGTTTTTCTGGATTTTGGGGTTGGCAACCCTAAAATGCCTACATCTGGGTCACTGGTTGAGAAGAAACTGCCTAATGAAGGATGCACTGGAAGGAATGGTGAACATGAGAAGAGTTCGATGCAGAAGAAGATAGCAGATGATATACGACATTGAGATATATGGATCATATGCGGAGACTATGAGAAAGGCAGATTATAGGAAAGACTGGAGAATGTTGGGTTTGCAGTGAAAGACCTGCCCTTGAGCAGAACACTATGAATGAATGAACATTAAATTATGGTTTATTTCACGACGCTCGCAACTGCCGAGGTTATATCAGCGTCGCCGTTGTGCCGGAATTTTGTCCCGCAGGAGTTCTTTTACATGCCAGTAAATCTACTGACACGAGCCTGTCGCATTTAAACACATTTATAGTCCAGGCCAGCTTACTTTATATCTTAAGGATGAAACTTAATCATTTTTCCCCCATTAATACATAAACTAGTGGATTATGGTGATTTTCTGGTTTGCAGGATGAATTTTCTTTTGTCAACTTCGTTTCGAATTTCGGTACCGAGAAATACTACAACTGGTAGTGATTTTATAACTTATGTTGGCAGCAGTGACAGAAGTTGTCAGTAGTTAAAATTCTGAAAATTCAAATTGTTCTAGATTTCTGAGCCTATTCTGGAAGCTACTGAAATTTGAACATACTAATAATTAATTAAAATCAATATTAATATTAATACATAATAGTTATTGTAAGTGTTGCTTTGTGTTGTGGTTGCAATTTCAAAAATAGAGTCAGGTGTAAATAAGTGTAACATATTTCGTGTGATACGAGCCCTTGAGTAATCGATAGAAATATCATTTCATATTTTAATTAATTTCTTTCATGTTTAGACTTTTATTACAATAATGGAGTAAATATTCCAAAGCATACATTTCAAAGTGGCATTCGTTTTCGGAATTCATACTAATTATTTCATGTGATCAAACAAAATACATTTTTAGGTTAGGTCTCGTGATTCGTAAACTGTTTAATCAAAGCAATAAATTTCATGTTGTCAGACAAAATACACCTTAATATTAGATCATACACTAATCTACTAACTATTAACATAATGCGCGAGAGGTCCAGAAGAAAAATATACTCTTTTTCACAAATTATTGAACCTTTTTGAAAACACCTTCCCAACATGAAGATGAGATGTGGTAAATAAGCAAGACGTCGTTATTTTTAATACTGTAATATTATTATTATTATTATTATTATTATTATTATTATTATTATTATTATTATTATTATTATAGTACATGGCATTGTTGAGTTTATCCTCTTTTGGTGATATCTAGTACTAGTTGGCAACACTGAAGAGACGGCCAAATTATCCTTTTAGGTGCTATGCATAGACAGTTCGCTAGCCCGCGCTATGAGCGTACTAAACTAGCCCCGGCTTTCGACTGATTATTTGTACAGAATTAATATATCATATCATATCATATCATATCATATCATATCATATCATATCATATCATATCGCTAACACTGGTTTATGAATACGAAAAAGTTAGTTCGCTGATCATCCACCGGAAGCCCGCGCTAAGAATGTCTATGAATATGGCCCTTAGGGATTACTCTTACGTGATCCTCAGTATAAATGCCATCGACCTCGGTCGGGATCGAACCCGCAACCTCGAGCAAGAAGGCCAGCGCTATACCGATCACGCTACCGAGGCCGAATGAATGAATGAATGAATATTATAGTATATTTGGGCATATTGTAACATAAGACGTTTATACAGTATTTCTTTGCTAAAATTTCGTCACAGATTTGTGTATTTTGAGACTTTATCAATGTATACTTTAAAGGGTGGGATATTTCGCTTGTCCCCCCTCCCCCTCTCTAGTCACTCACAAGTCGAGATTCTCATGTGAGTCATGTATGTATTTATCTACACTGCAAGTGGGCAAGCACCCGGTGGCAGTGGTATACACAGTATAAACAATACACAATAAAATGATAAACAATACACAATAAAATCATAAACAATACACAATACAATGCAATAAGAATACACAATACAATTTAACACAATAATTACAATTAATAATAAAACATAAAATACCTAATTTTATAATACAACCTACATATGTATAGGCCCTGCGTAAATTTCAAAAGTCTTTCACTTTACTCTCATCTCACTCACTGTAGTGGCACTATGACGCATTCACTGACACTATAGAACACATTTCATTGACGCTATAAATTATCACTGAACGGAACTATTCAACTATTCACTGCACTGTAAAACCATAACTTCACTGACTCACCTCGCTTCACTGATACAACAGTTCAAATAAGTTAAATAATTACACCCTTATGCATACTTAGGGGAGAGTCGGGTAGTATCGGACAACGGGTAATATCGGACAATGCGTTTTTTTCATCTACCACCATATGGTAGTACCTGAATGACATGGTTACGTTTCTCTATGCGACATCACAGAAACGTAACCATATCAATCAGGTACTATCATCGTGTGGTTGATGAAAGAAACTCACTGTCCGATATTACCCGATGTCCGATACTACCCGACTCTCCCCTATAAACAGAACTACATTTAAGCTAAACATTTCTAGTCTAAGGCCCTCTTACACGCTATTTTTAAATAATTTACAATTCAAACCAAGGAAGTAACTAGTCAGGCTAAATACATGTTGCCTTAACAAATTAAATGTTATATGTTACCTTAATTTTAATTTGCACTTTATACACAACTTTTTAAGTTATTCTTGAATCTCCTTAAGGAAGGACAGCCCTCAAAGACCGCTGCAGGTAGGTCATTCCAATCATTTAAAAATGAGAATTTACCTACATCCGTTTTCTGTTTCCTACATATGATTTAAAAATCATGATCGTTACTACCATAGTACGTTGGCTTTTCTAAACGAGCCGTTATGTCTACCCATGCTTTCTGACCTATACAATGATTTCAAATTCAAATTTCAAATTTCAAATTTATTTACAACTTACATTTGAATTGAATACATATGAATAGATACCCAAATGAGCATAATGCTCGTGCTCGGGTACAGTCTAGTAGTCTACATAAATTTTACAGGGTTCAAATAATAATGCTGATGATATAAATAATAGTAACAATAATAATAATAATAATAATAATAATAATAATAATAATAATATAATCGTGACAGAAATGATACAAAGATTGCAATACAAAACAATTAATAATAATAACAATAATAATAATAATAATAATAACAGTGATAAAACAAAAATATTCACAATAACAAAACAAATACTAAGACGGATAAAATAAAATATAAAACCACCAGCGAGAGCCAACACAACTCAAACAAGCAGATAATAACCGGAAAAAATGCCAAACTCGAAAATCAACAGAAAAGTTCGTTGTATCGAAGACGACAGCAACCGCCGCACTGATATTGTGTTGTGCATTAATGGTAGTAGTGGGGAGCCGAAGTCAACGTAACTGCCGTTCTCTTCGAATGTTCTCGTAAAATCATGGGAAGTTAATGCTGAAAAAACAAAATGTCTACGAGTCAAACTGTTCATTATTACCAGGATAAATATAAATAATACTGAAATATATTAATCGAGTTTCAGTTATAGATCTCTCCTTTTGTGCAAGAGGTATCATATCAAAATATTTTATGAATGGCGGGGAAAATATAAATTTCAATAACTTTCTAGTGACAAGATATAGTGACAAGTACAATCAAGTGTATCTGTGGCGATGCTAAGGAATGATTTATTGGAGATATACACTGTTATTAATTAAGAAAATGATCTATTTATATTTATTACAATGTTTTATCTTATAGGGTACATGTATCAGATAAATACAATAAATATTAGTAACATATAATGCTAGTAACACTTAAAATAATAATGAAATTTATCAAATATCATACAAACATTTTCACTTTATTTTTAAACTTAAGAATGTGTAAATTGCTTAGGTCTGGATTATTTTTCAATACTGAATTGTATAGTCTTGGTCCATAATTCCTACTGTGTCTTAATCCATAATCCATGATGTTATTCTAGTTTTCCTACGTCTGTTTTCCAAACTTTCCCATTTAAGTTCTTTTATCGTATCATTTCCATCTTCTCTTTTACCTTTAACAAATTTAGCTGCCCTATACTGGATTATTTCTAAGGAATTTATCTGATATATTCTATAGGGATCCCAACATGTACAGGGACATCATTTTATTTTTACTTCAATTTTTATTGTACCTGAGTTTTTTAATGTACTTCACTCCCATCCCTTCTACTAAGGAAGTTCCAACTCCACACAGAACCAAGACCGCAGATAGTAAGCAGTACTGAGTTACTGAGTATAGTACGTTCCAGAAATATGTTCGCGTTTTCCAGTGACGAAAGAGCTTTCAATATTGAGTCATATTTTCGCACAGGTACTGTCCGTTTGCCTACGTCGCATTCCGATTTCCCCCACCTGCTTCTGCTCGCCCCTCTGTAAAAGCTGGGCTGTCTTAGCTCTTTTCTGAAAACATTAAATTCTCTTAGGAATTGGACGTTTACGTAATATTATACAGCTGTTTAATTTAACTTAAATAAAAGGGCCTCGTTAAGTAATTAACAGTCACGTGATTTCCTCCCTTTCTACAATCCTGCGGCATAACCACTTGGACGGACAGTAGATAGCATGACTGAGTAATTTTATATTTTCGGGTCGGGCAGAAGTGAAGATTGAATTCACAGTACATAGAGTAGGTACAGAATTATTTCAACATGAGTTACTAGTACGAAGGACGAAACTGGCAATTGGAATTAGATGCAATAGTCTATAGTGCGATAATATGCACAAAAGAACAAGCCTGTATCGAAATGAACGGCCACCATTTTCAAAATTGTGTTTAAATATTCATATTATGATTATTTTTCAATTTAACTTCTTTCTCTATATTGTACGCTAATGTGCTGTAGACAGTATACACTGCATAATGAATACGTTCGCATGGATAACTCACTTCGTGAGTAAAAGCACTTATTCTCAATACAGTACTGTACTTTGATTAAAGAAAAACTTAATGAAAATTATCAAACTCAAAATCGCGATATTTCCTAGTTTACGTAAATGGATGAACTACTTTTCTTCCATCCTATACCTAGTAGAGTGATTTGTGTTTTACGACCAGTATCATCGAACTCCAGTCTTGGAGGGGTGAGCAAGCGGTGTTTCCGGTTCTCTAAAGGTATAGACAGGTTAATATTAAAAATGTTAGTAAAAATAAAATGATGTCCCTGTATTTATTACAATGTTTTATCTTATAAGGTACATGCATCAGATAAATATAATACATATTAGTAATATATAATGCTAGTAACACTTAAAATAATAATGAAATTTATCAAATATCATACAAACATTTTCACTTTATTTTTAAACTTATGAATGTGTAAATTGCTTAGATCTGGATTATTTTTCAATACTGAATTGTATAGTCTTGGTCCATAATTCCTACTGTGTCTTAATCCATAATCCATGATGTTATTCTAGTTTTCCTACGTCTGTTTTCCAAAGTTTCCCATTTAAGTTCTTTTATCATATCGTTTCCATCTTCTCTTTTACCTTTAACAAATTTAGCTGCCCTAAACTGGATTCTTTCTAAGGAATTTATCTGATATATTCTATAGGGATCCCAACATGTAGTTCCGTATTAGTCATGTGGCTAACATGGACAATCGAGGCGCTTGCAACAACACAGGACACCCCTCTCCCGAGAAATTGCCGCTTCCCACCCGGAAATGGAATCCGGATCTGTTGGATTTGCCGCCACATCTTAAACTTAAAAATTCTACTAGCACACGGTACGAAACACTTTCGTAGCAATAACATCGAACCGACGTCCCTGTGACGAGACCCGGTTCTCGACCCCAGGGCCACGCCACGCCATCATCTCCATCTCCGAGACGCCTATTATTCCGTGGACAGAGGGAGCAGCGATTCAGCAGTTCTTCCCGGATGATGCATGGCGACCACCCCTCTCCGCTCCCCTCGCTGGGGTTTACTGGTAAACAACATTATGGAGACGGATATGTGCGACGCTGCCAACTGTGTAGATCGCGAGGCAAAAATCACTCTCACATTCGCTCGGCTGGACGGAGTGGAGATGTGCAAACCGTGGTTCGCGAGATCTTTTCTTGTGTCTCACATCTGCTGGTCTAAAGCATAGCATAAATTTTGGCCCTCGGTTGTACAATGCTTTAACTAAATTACACCCAGAAATTCTAACATGTAACCCACTAACATATAACAAGAAAATTAGAAACGTGTTAATATCTTCAATTTGATTAAATAAATTTATAGCCTATTTGTATGAATTAATCAACCTATATTATATTTGTATTCTATAATTTTGAAATATATATTAGTCCTACTTTTCACGTGCGATATTATTCTTCTCTAGTGTTAATATTATATTATACAATTCCATTGCAGCTGTAATTATATTTTAGTTCCAATTTTATTTTACTTATTTATTTTTATTATTATTATTATTATTATTATTATTATTATTATTATTATTATTATTATTATTATTTATTTTAATATTATATCTGAACTGCGACCGAGCACGAGCGCTGCTCATTCGGTCTCAAATTTTGTTAATACTACTCTATCTTCTTTTTATATTGCTTGTATTATTTTATTTCTATTTCTCTTGTTTGATTTGTAATTATTTATTCTGTATATTTAAATTTAAATAAAAAAAGAAAAGTAACGAAGTGACAGAAAAAAATATTGGTGTCATTGAAGATGACACATGCTTTCCCATTAAGCATTTAAAGGGGGGAGTTACACCATTGGCCTGCACAAATTTAGTGAATTTTTTTATATCTAAGCTGCTATAAAATAGGGTTGGAAGTAAATCCCGATAAGACTAGGTATATGATTATGTCTCGTGACCAGAATATTGTACGAAATGGAACTATAAAAATTGGAGACTTATCCTTCGAAGAGGCGGAAAAATTCATATATTTTGGAGCAACAGTAACAAATGTAAATGACACTCGGGAGGAAATTAAAGGCAGAATAAATATGGGAAATGCCTGTTATTATTCGGCTGAAAAGCTTTTGTCATCTAGTCTGCTGTCAAAAAATCTGACAGAATTTATAAAACAGTTATATTACCGATTCCTCTGTATGGCTATGAAACTTGGACTCTCTCTTTGAGAGAGGAACATAGGTTGAGGGTGTTTGAGAATAAGGTTCTTAGGAAAATATTTGGGGCTGAGAGGGATGAAGTTACAGGAGAATGGAGAAAGTTACACAACACAGAGCTGCACGCATTGTATTCTTCACCTGGCATAATTAGGAACATTAAATCCAGACGTTTGAGATGGGCAGGGCATGTAGCACGTATGGGCGAATCCAGAAATGCATATAGAGTGTTAGTTGGGTGGCCGGAGGGAAAAAGACATTTGGGGAGGCCGAGACGTAGATGGGAAGATAATATTGAAGTGGATTTGAGGGAGGTGGGATATGATGGTAGAGACTGGATTAATCTTGCTCAGGATAAGGACCAATGGCGAGCTTATGTGTGGGTGGCAATGAACCTCCAGGTTCCTTAAAAGCCAGTAATTATGTAAGCAAGCTACTATAAAAATCTAAATAAACAAAACATTTTATGCTTAATATACGTACATTACACTTTATAAAACACTATTCAAAATATTAAAATAGCTAATAATTACCTATAAAAATAACATCGAAGTTGCATTTTTTTTTCCAAACGTAAAGATTTTACATAATAAAATATACAATTAATTAAATATCTGCATGATTCTTGTACTGGAATCTTTTAAAGACCTACATCAACAACATAGTCTAGAATATTTTACCTATTCCTTCAGGAAATATATTTTTCTTAATAAAAAAATTAGAAAATGTAATACTGAAGGTAACGATTAAGAAAAAAAAGTATTTCTTGGTGGAACAGGTAAAAGATCCTTGACTATGTTGTTGCTGTAGGTCTTTAAAACATTCCAGTAAATTAATCATGCAGATGTTTAATTAATTGTATATTATATTATGTAAATACTTTACGATTGTAAAATAAGTATGAAAAATTGATATTATTTTTACAGGTAATTATTAACTATTTTTATATTCTGAATGATGTTTTATAAAGTGTAATGTATGTACATTAAGCATGAAAAGGTTTGTTCATGTAACTTTTATAGTAGAAGAGATATAAAAATGAATTTCACTTAATTTTTGCAGGCCAACGATGTACCTTGTTCCATAAGGGAACACGGAATTGCCTATCTTGACAGTGTTAATTTATGTCTTACGCAAGGAACTTTTTCTCGAAAACTGTTGAACCTAGGCAGTTGGTTCTTTTACAGGTCATGGACACTTAACTTGACTTTGTGCTGAAACAGTAGTTTCTATTTAATTGATTTCCTAGCCTGGGAAATAATTTTTCCCCATTCTTATCCTTTTTTTGTTAGATTTTCTGTACATTACCCCCTGTAACATCTCCAAAATTTAACAAATTTCAAAAATATTGCTTCAGTATATGTAAACCATCCAAATAAACATTTCCTCAAATTTAAGATTTATAGATTAAATAGAAGCTTAGAATAGATTTTTTGTATGGAAAAACTAAGATTACTGACAATGTTAAAATATGACTCCTCAGAAAACCAAAAAAATTAACGTGGATATAATTATAGTATAATCACATGTGATGTACATTTTAAAGAGGAGGAATAAAAATAAACTAATGAATTATAAAAATTATATATATATATATAATATCCCGCCAAAATCGGTAAATGCATGAAGAATAACGTTAAAATTATGTTTTGTACTGTACACCCATTCATAGAAAATATAAAAATTTAAATTCGATATAATTTTATTATAGACCTACTCATATGTTATACACCATTTTAAAGTGTAAAAGCCAAATAATATATTGGAAAAATAGAAAATAAATCAAAACTTCCACTCTGAATCCAATTCCATTTCGCCTTAATATAATTTAAGCTCTTTGATTACATTAGAATACTTTCACGTTATAATTCGTATGACAATATAACAATATGTAATTAATGGAGTAGACCTACATTAAGTTTGGTAAAAGATAAAAGCATAAATCTTAGTATAAGCTTAGATTATAATACAAATAATTGTATTCGAAAGACGTTAGAATATATTACTGAGGGATATATCCTTCTCTACGGTACCCTTCCTCGTTTTCAATTTCCATATTCCTAGTCTCCACCAAGCTTAGCCCATCCTCACTTCCATATTATTTATTCTTACATATTATTCTTGTTTCCATGACGTTTTTATGTCCTTAAAATTAATTAATGTTCTTAATCCCTTTAAATTTTTATATAACTCTTGTCTTGTAATTTCGTTACATCTTTTACGATTTTACAAATTACATTTAAATTCATTACTCCATTTTCATTCCATAACCATTTTAGACCTAATCTACTGACCTTGTTCTTTCAGTCTTCTAGCCAATCGGATTTCAATTTCGTGTAAAAGAAATTCAAACACTATTTTTCAATGGTACTATTCTCTTTCACCATAATATGAAGTAAGTATTTTATTTTCCTTACTACAGTTTCCATAATACATAATACTATCTATCCCCATTTCGATATTAAGGGCAGTAAAGGTATGCTGCGAAAGTTTACCGAATACTGTGTGTTATTGGGTTTCCTCACTAATAGTCCTATATTTCAGACGCGGGGCACATATGAAGGTAACCAATGTATAGTAGCATGTCTTAATAATGTGTAATAAAATTGGACTGAACCTTCTCACACTAGATGTCACGTCAGGCAGGCGGTGATACAAATGTCAGTATCAAAGGTGAAGTCGATCCTAGTTTGTCGCCATTTCCTTGCCGAGACAGGAATGAACTACAAAAAATGTCTGGTCCTTCTGTAGAATCTTTTCAATTTAGTATTACCTTCCTTCATATCTCCAGTTTTACGTGTAACATCATTGTATTGAAGAAACTAGGCATTTGGTAGAAGCCTGTTCTACGTAAAAAAATTCAATTCATCTGACATTAAGATCCGTTTTTTTTCCATTGCCATGTTTAGGAAGCATGCTTCTCATATTGCGGTACAAATAATATTTATTTTAATTAGTATATCCCTCTCTCAACATTTGTAATTAGCCTACAACTCCTGAGTATATATTTTCCTCAACTTTTTAAAAAAATATCTCCGTTTTCTCAAGTTTCTTTCCTGGCCATACATTAGTCAGTGCACTTATTCTCATGAAATCACCAGTTCCGAAGTCAATAAAGAAACTGAGGCACCAGGTTCCGAAATCTGTCTTATCCACTATTTGACTAACGTTGTTAGTAGTTGAATCTAATCCATTTTCTCTACAATTCTATTGGCATGTGATGTTCCCAATTACGTTTTATCCCCTTTATTTTAAATATTAAAAATGCGCGACTGTTCCAAAAGATTTATAATCCACTAGTGTGTTTGTTCCAAAACCCACCATGTTCACGTTGTTTCCACTAACCGTCTCATTCTCGTGCAGCCATATTGGATTTAGATTATAGTGGTTGGATAATGTTCTTCACCCATTTGTATCCTGTTTAGGAACTAATCTTACGTGAGTCTCACTATAGAACAGATTTATAAAAAAAATTGGCTGTTCAGCTGTCTCTTGTCTTCTTTAGAGAGAGAGAGAGAGAGAGAGAGAGAGAGATATGTCCTTAAGGGCCAACGTTTTGATCGAGATTGTAACTATTTGATGGAAAGAATAGGGAAGAAAATAAACAGTACGAATGCGATAAGAATAAGCCAGTAAGTTTCAATGTATTTAGAGCTCGGTAGCTGGAGCACCTTCAAATAATGGTGCAAAATTTGTAAATTCCACAGAAGAAATTTTTCATTTCCATTCACAGATGTAATTGACATTGGCAATCATGTGTGTAGGAAAAACAAGTAAATGCACTCCGCCTTTAAAGTATGACATAATCATCTCCACAATGACGTGCAACAAAGACAATCGACAAACAGTTTAGAGATGTACTTAAATGAACGTTTCATTTCAAACGACTGCAATAACATCTATACAAAAACTGACGAAGCTTAGAAACAACAAGGCGTCATGAAAAAGAGCTCATTGTCGAGAGCGCGCAGAAAATGCGCGCTCCTAGGCGTATCTATAGTATTTAGAGTTAATTTTGTAGCGAATGTCGAAATATCTGTCGTCTGTGACTGATTCATTTGTGCCTTATGATAAATGAATTATTACCACAGTCTAGTACATAGTCACGAAGGTCATTACGTAGGGAATATGCATCCAATGAAAGTTAAACTTCAGTTGCTAGCCACTAGGATCGCTACAATCGCACAGTCTATTGTTCCTAGTGCTCTCAGTTGCTAACCGCTTGGAGCATTGTATTGCGACAAATGCAAAATATCACCTCAAGCTTCGTGACTATATGTACTAGACTGTGCTACTGCTGTCTCTCTCCTATATTATCCTAGAGTCAATAATTATACAAGGTCAGTTCATGCAGGAAATCCTATATACACGCATTTTGTCGACGGTAGTGACTGCAGACTGTGAATACTATGAACTTTAATAACCTAATTATTAGAAAGAGCTTATTGATGGCATAGTGTCTAAATATCAACAAGTGTTGAAAATATTACCATAGCACTGACTGACCTCTGGATACTCACCTTGAGGAGGGAAAACATTCTCTCAAAAACATGAACATTTTCTAAAAAAAAATTATTGGCTATTTCATGTTTTTAGAATATTATATTTTATACCCCAAATGGATTTACTTCAATTCTGATTACAAATAAGTTTATTTTTTTAAAATAAGGCTGTAATTACTCTCTTTTTTCTATTATGTTATTATTTTCATTTTGTTTAGTGTCGATTTTGTTATGCTATAATTTTTTGTAATATATTAGTATTCTGTTCTTTAAGTTTTTGTTTAAATTTCACTGCTTGTATACTTTGTGACTTGGTAGAGTGTAAGAGAAGGCACTATGGCCTTAACTCTGCTAGTATAAATAAATAGAGCTGTCATTTAAAGAGCTGTCGAAATTATTTGTTCATGAAAGATTTCTTTTACAAATTTCTGATTACAAATCTAGTAGCTTTTTGTTCTAATGTTGGTTCCCTGAAGTTACTAGATGAATGTAGCGGGGAAGAATTTGAATAGGTATTGTAAGTTTTACATAAATATTCATTTTATTTTCAAATCCATTTTTCCGTATGTTTATTTCCCTCGATTAAAACCATTTTTCTTATGGCAAATATTAATCAATCTGGATGAATTTTTTTATTGGAAGTATTTATGAGGTAGCTGTAGGTTTATATGCATTTGGTTTGTAAGAAATGCTCCTACGTTATTTTACTAATATTTTTTTTCATGAATTATAAAAAAATAAACATTTTAAAATTTAAAAAAATGAAAGTGAATAAATGATATTTCACAAAATGAATGCATAGAAATGTTTCTCTATGTCTCTTGAATGTAATAAAAAAAGAAAGCTTGAAAATTGAGATCTACTAAATTGTTGGGTTTGAAAATATTTTTTTCTAAAAAAGAATAGGAACAAAAATAAAAAAATCAAAAGCCAAAAACATTAGGGAGTTCAAAATTTGGATTTTGTTAATCCTTTACATACTCTTAAAATTTGGTTGGAAAAAATGATTAGGAAAAAAGTTGTCTTTTTAGTGGAATGTCCCCTTAAGGAACCGTGCCGGAAACTCGGGTTGAAGTGACAGCGGATCCATATGGAATTTGTGGTGTGCAAATGACATTTCGAGATATCTCCTTCCAAAATTCCTCCATTTCTTCAATATTCATCATAATGTAACAACGGAGATCCGTTTTCCTTCGCGGAAAACGTGTATTATGTACAGTTTCGGCAAGTGCAGGGGTCTACGTGAGAATCCATGCAGGGGAATCTTTATTCGATCCCCGCCTGATCTGTAATGGCGGTTGTGGAACACATTTTTCCCTTGTTCTGTTGGTTTCTTCTCTGATTCGCGTTCACCAATGCCATTACGCTTCCTGTCCAAAATAGTTGTTCATGTAGTTCAAGAGGGTTCTGAAATACTTATGCAATACTACCACATTCTTCGTATCGGAATTGGTAAGTGATAACACAGTTGGATTATCCGTTCTTGTGCCACTTTTCACGCTAGACGCTGACTCCAACTGCATTGCCGTTTGCCGCTGAAAAGTTTAAGGCGAGACAGGATTTTTAGCGGCTTATCCATGTATATCAAACATTTATATTTATGACCCTTACTTTATTGAAAGCAGATGATGAAAATTATCTACTTCGCCAAGCACACAGACTTCAAATTATAGCAAAATTCAGTAACAAAATTATCTGCTGTTTTATCTCTAGGAAGAAGCTGAGGTTTTTATATATTTTAACCTAAGCAACTTTATGACATTTCGTATTGACGATTTGCATATTCCAGACTCTTGGGAAAAATGTTTAAGTGATGTTGCTGGTAGGAAAGACTGTTGTACCTTCAATATAGTACCTTCGAACATTTGTTGTTTTTTAATTTTTGCTGCTACCTAGAGGACTCAAACTTAAGTAGGTTGTAGAGAAAGGAGCTAAGTAGCTCTGTTCGTAGTTTCGGTTTGATTTATTGCAATGTGTGAGTTCTGTGGACAAAAAATTTTCTTAGTACAAAAGTAAACATTTCGTTCATTGATATATGTTTCCTAACACAAAACAAAATTGTATTTGTGACTATCAATCAAGTACAGTGTGTTCCCTGTCTTCTGGTGAGTAATAATATATTTTAATTTCCGTGATTTATTCGAATCTATAGTTTTGGGAGCCATGTTTGTTTAAACGTGCACCCTCTTGTATCTTGGAACACAAAACTTCTTGTACCATGGAACATGTTTCAAGATACACGATACTATCTGTTTTTGTTTTATTTGAAGATCATGTCACGAAGTAAGTCTGGAGTTAAGAGGCCCCCAATTGATGCGGATGCCTTGAAGAAAGCTGTTGAAGCAGTTATTGCTCTTCCAGGAAATAAAATTCCATTCAGAGAAGTCTGCTCTGGTTTACTTACTTACTTACTTACTTACTTACTGGCTTTTAAGGAGCCCGGAGGTTTATTGCCGCCCTCACATAAGCCCGCCTTTGGTCCCTATCCTGAGCAGGATTAATCCAGTCTCTATCATCATATCTCACCTCCCTCAAATCCATTTTAATATTATCTTCCCATCTACGTCTCGGCCTCCCCAAAGGTCTTTTCCCCTCTGGCCTCCCAACTAACACTCTATATTCATTTCTGGATTCGCCCATACGTGCTACATGCCCTGCCCATCTCAAACGTCTGGATTTAATGTTCCTAATTATGTCAGGTGAAGGATACAATGCGTGCAGTTCTGCGTTGTGTAACTTTCTCCATTCTCCTGTAACGTCTTCTCTTTTAGCCCCAAATATTTCGTGCCGGAGAATCAGTCCCATTCCGAGGCTTATTGTTAGGTTTCGTAACAAGCTGTTTTTACGGTGATGGGCTGTTAGCCCTTAGCCCAACCCCCAAGCTGGAGGACCACCCCTTATCGGCTGTCCACGACTGCTTATTCAATATATTCGCAGCTACCCTCAACACACACTTTAACACCAAATTACCTTTCGTCTCGTTTCTCTTATCTATACTCTAACTACGACGTAAATACCAGATCACTTATCTGTGGCACGCTAAGTATACCTCTTCATAGAACATCTTGTTATTCATCATCTTTTACAATATCCACCTTTCGTTAATGGAATTCCTTGTCACAAAGTATTAGGGGCTGCAAGAAACAAACACCTTTAAGAACAGATTAAAAGATAACCTTATTAGCATTTCACTCCAATCATACTGATTTAAAATATCACTGACTACATTGTTACTTTTTTCTTTAGACATCATCCTGATTGTGCTGTATTTTAATTGTCTCACAATAATCTCTTTCTATTATCTAATATTATTTGAAATATATTAACATTCTATGTATTTTAGTTTAATTCTGCTACACAGTTTATTTCAGTGTTTAATTAATAGTTCATAGTATTTTGTTGTTTAATTTGTAAATAACTATTGTATATATGTAACTCTCATCTAAATCAAATTGTTGAATTCTTTGTAAGTTCATGCATATGTATATACACTTTTTGCTGGTTGAGTGGAAGAGAAGGCCTTACGGCCTTAACTCTGCCAGCTAAAATAAATTATTATTATTATTATTATTATTATTATTATTATTAATATTATTATTATTATATATCTGGAGGCTGTCTCCTCTATCCGCAACCTGAGGACGCGCCATGCCGTGGTGGTAGGGACCCACAATACATGGTCTGGTTTACGATGGCAAATACGTTTTAAATATGATTATTAGTTTCTACAGCTATATTCCTACCTATATTTCATGTGTTCCATCTTACAAGAGGGTATGTTCCATGGTACATGAACCTGTTGTACCTTCGAACACATTACATATCCCTTCATTTTATTTTTTTCTATCCTTAATAGATCTGTAAAACAGGAAAATACATACAGGAAGTTGTAAAGGAATTTTCAATAATTATTTCAATCGTTTTTTCGTTTAAAATATTTCATTTCCAAAAATAAAAAAAAAATGAAATGTGAAAAGTGTTTCAAGGCACAACAGTCTCCCTTATAAGTTCTAATCATTCACCGTTCTGTTAAAACCCGTCGTTTCACGTTTCTCTTCTACTAATATTATCATAAGGAAATTCATCTCGAAACAGTCTTCTTGTCCTACAAACTGACACAGTTTTAACTAATTTTTCATACAGAAAGTTGTCAGTATTTCGTACGCTGCATTTCGATGTCATCGTGAGAAATACCTTAGGCATATACAGTACTGAATTCTTTACATTATAAGGAAACATTACTTACACTATTATTTATACCTCATAAGGACAGAAACACTGAAGTAATGCAAATGTCAGCTTAATAACACGGTGTAGAACTGACTGAATACTGCTGAACAGGTAATACATTCGAATGGACGTAGCTTGACCTTGCCGGCTGGCTACAAGTTCACCCCGATAACAAACAGCGAGAAAACTGACTCAGGAACGAACAAGCGCAATGCATAGTTCGGATCAGCTTGCTTAACACCCGAAGGGTGAAATCTAACCATATGGAGTAACGGTCAGCGCGTCTGGCCGCGAAACCAGGTGGCCCGGGTTCGATTCCCGGTCGGGGCAAGTTACCTGGTTGAGGTTTTTTCCGGGGTTTTCCCTCAACCCAATATGAGCAAATGCTGGGTAACTTTCGGTGCTGGACCCCGGACTCATTTCACCGGCATTATCACCTTCATCTCATTCAGACGCTAAATAACCAAAGATATTGATAAAGCGTCGTAAAAAATAACCTAACCATATTTCCTCCATTACTACATATGCTAGTGGATTATGGCGATTTTCTAGTTTGAAGGTTGAATTTTCTTTTGCCAACTTCGTTTCGAATTTCGATACTGAGAAATACTACAGGGACATTATTTTATTTTTACTAATATTTTTAATATTAACCTGGCTATACCTCTGGATCAACGCCGTTTGCTACTCCCTTCCACGACTGGAGTTCGATGATACTGGCGTAATATACAAACAAATCACTTTACTAGGTATAGAAGGGAACAAAAGTAGTCATCCATTTACGTAAACTAGGAAATATCGCGATTTTGAGTTTGATCATTTTCATTAGGATTTGTTTAATCAAAATACAGTATAGTATTAACAATGAGTGTTTTTATTCATGAACTGAGCTGTCCATTTGGACGTATTCATTATGCAGTGTATATTACTGTATACTGTCTAAAGCACATTAGCGTACAATATAGAGAATGAAGTTAAATTGAAAAATAATCATAATGTGTATATTTAAACACATTTTTTTAAATGGTGGACGTTCATTTCGATACAGACTTCAGTTGTAATGTGCATATTATCGCACTATAGACTATTGTACCTAATTCCAATTACCAGTTTAATCCTTCGTAACTAGTAACTCATGTTGAAATAATTCTGTACCTTCTCTATAAAAGAGTACCTTACGTACTGTAAATTCAATCTTCACTTCTGCCCGACCCGAAAAGATCAAATTACTCAGACATACTATCTACTGTCCGTCCAAGTGCTTATGTCATAGTGTCGTAGAAAGGGAGGAAATCACGTGACAGGTAATTACTTAACGACGCCCTTTTATTTAAGTTATTTTATACAATTGCATGGGCATAATATTACGTATACTTCCAATTCCTAACAGAAATTAATGTTCTCAGAAAAGAGCTAAGACAGCCCGGTCACTAGCTTTTACAGAAAGGCGAATAGAAGCGGGTGGGGGAAACCGGGATGCGACGTAGGCAAATGGACGACAGTACCTGTGAGAAAATGATTCAATATTGAAAGCTCTTTCGTCACTGGAAAACGCGAACATATTTTTGGAACGTATTGTTTACGCTGAACATAAAGCTACTATGACAGTATATGCGGTCTTGGATCTGTATGGAGGACGGTTGAACTTCATTAGTAGAAGGGGTGGGAGTGAAGTATATTAAAAACTCAGGTACAATAAAAATTGAAGTAAAAATAAAATGATGTCCCTGTATAACTGGTAGTGATTTTCTAACTGTTATGTTGGCAGCAAGAACAGCTGATGTCGGTAGTGGAAATTATGAAAATTCAAATTGTTCTAGATTTCTGAGCCGATTACTGGAAGCTAGTGAAATTGGAACATAATTAATAAATATCAGAATTATATTAATACTTATTAGTTATTTTATGTTTTGTGTTAGTCACCGGCGTGGCTCAGTCGGTTAAGGCGCTTGCCTGTCGGTCTGAAGTTGCTTTCGGGCGCGGGTTCGATCTCCGCTTGGGCTGATTACATGGTTGGGTTTTTTCAGAGGTTTTCCCCAACCGTAATGTGAATGCAAGGTAATCTATGGCGAATCCCCGGCATCATCTCGCCAAATATCATCTCCCTATCACCAATCTCATCGATGTTAAATAACCTAGTAGTTGAGACAGCGTCGTTAAATAACCAACTAAAAAAGATTCAAGATTATATTCAGATAAGTGTAAATATAACATGTGGTGTGATACATGAACTTGGGTGATCGATAGAAAATGCACATTGAGACAGCAATTATAACTAAAATAGCAAAATTATTAGGAGTAAGTAAGTGTTCTTAAACATACATTTTAATGTGGCATTCGGTTTTCGAAGTTTGTACTAATCATTTCACATAATGAGACGAAATACACTTTTAGGTTAGGTCTCGTCAATCGTAAACTGTTTAGTGAAAGCAATGAATTTCATTTTGTCAGACAAAATACATTTTAATATTAGATCATATTAATCTACTAATTTCCAACATAATGTGCGAGAGGTCCATGTGGAAAATATAGGCCTACTCTTTCACAAATTATTGAACCACTTAGAAAATACCTCCCAACATAAAGATGAGATGTAGTAAATAAGTAAATAAGCAAGACATCGTTATTGTTAATAGTACATTATTATTATTATTATTATTATTATTATTATTATTATTATTATTATTATTATTATTATTGTAGTACATGTCATTGTGATTTTACTCTCTTTGGTGATATCTGGTATTAATTGGCAACACTGAAGAGACGGCCAAATTAGCCTTTTAGGAACTTCTCTTACGTGATCCTGACTATAGAAGGTGATTGTACAGCAGCCGTGACGAAAATGTGATCTTGCGCCGAGCCACTGTGTAACCTTGCAACTTGCATAGCACCTATGGAGGGAGGCGGACACCTGAAGGGGAAGTGAAGCAACTGTCTGACTTATTAACGGATTTTCATTTTCCTTACGTCAAGTACTTTAATATAATTTTATACAACATAAGGTTACAAACTAATGTTTAGTATGTCTAACGAAGAAAGAAATGAGTAAGAAAACATAGGACACATTACCACAACCTTAAATTTCAGAATATCTCTGCGACAGAGTTTCAAAATTAGGAATTATGTCACTTACTGCCAGTCGTTGTTGATCACGAAGGTATTTGTCAGTCGTGATCTAAATTTGGTTTTTACTATTTTCATTGTTGAAAATAATTTTTCACAAACATAAGTTGTAGCGAACATGGTTTCAACAGAGCAAGCGAAAGAACGAAGCTTCAGATATTTATTTTTTGGCAAAGTTTTGAGAAGGTCAACATTTGTCAAGTCCTTACATCTAGCTTTCATTGTAATATTATATTGTAAATCTGTGAGTTTAAATTGAAGATCTATTATTCGTACATCTGCTGAAAAGGGATCGACGTACAGAGATAATAATAACACTAATAATAATAATAATAATAATAATAATAATAATAATAAAACCTTTTAATGTTTCATAATTTAACATGTATTATAATGCCGCTATACGTTATACAACCGTTTTCTCGTAATACTTGTGAACAAATCATACATTTAAAACAGACGCTAAATAACCAAAGATGTTGATAAAGCGTCTTAAAATAACCTACTAAAATAAAAAAAACACATTTAATATTGTCATCATATTGAAAGCAAAAATAAGCGACCTCCAATTCTACTTGAAACTTTCGTTTTTGTAGAGGTGGGCCTACATGGTTTCGAGAGAGACATTGCGACGATACGCCACTCGTAGGTTAGAGACAAATACAAGTGGAACGGAGTTTGACTCTAGTGAGTGAGAGGGTGGGGGTTGGAGGAGATAGGAAGCAAGAGAAATGCATAGCTATCATTGCGATCCACAATGTGCTCGCGAGTTACATTTTCGCCACGGCTGTTGTACAGCATAACTAAGGTTGATACTTACTTACTTACTTACTGGCTTTTAAGGAACCCGGAGGTTCATTACCGCCCTCACGTAATCCCGCCATTGGTCCCTATCCTGAGCAAGATTAATCCAGTCTCCATCATCATATCCAATTTCCCTCAAATCCATTTTAATATTATCTTCCCATCTACGTCTCGGCCTCCCCAAAGGTCTTTTTCCCTCCAGCCTCCCAACTAACACTTTATATGCATTTTTGGATTCGCCCATACGTGCTACATGCCCTGCCCATCTCAAACGTCTGGATTTAATGTTCCTAATTTTGTCAGGTGAAGAATACAATGTGTGCAGTTCTGTGTTGTGTAACTTTCTCCATTCTCCTGTAACTTCATCCCTCTTAGCCCCAAATATTTTCCTAAGCACCTTATTCTCAAACACCATTAACTTATGTTTCTCTCTCAAAGTGAGAGTCTAAGTTTCACAACCATAAAGAAGAACCGGTAATATAACTCTTTCATAAATTCTAACTTTCAGAGTTTTTGACAGCAGACTGGATGATGAAAGCTTCTCAACCGAATAACACGCATTTCCCATATATATTCTGTGTTTAATTTCCTCCCGAGTATCATTTATATTTGTTATTGTTGCTCCAAGATATTTGAACTTCTCCACCTCTTCAAAAGATAAATTTCCAATTTTTATATTTCCATTTCGTACAATATTCTCGTCACGAGACATAATCATATACTCTGTCTTTTCGGGATTTACTTCCAAACCTATCTCTTTACTTGCCTCAAGTAAAATTCCCGTGTTTTCCCTAATCGTTTGTGGATTTTCTCCTAACATATTCACGTCATCCGCATAGACAAGCAGCTGATGTAACCCGTTCAATTCCAAACCCTCTCTATCATCCTGGACTTTCCTAATGGCATACTCAAGAGCAAAGTTAAAAAGTAAAGGTGATAGTGCATCTCCTTGCCTTAGCCCACAGTGATTTTGAAACGCATCTGACAGAAACTAACCTATACGAACTCTGCTGTACGTTTCACTGAGACACATTTTAATTAATCGAACTGGTTTCTTGGGAATACCAAATTCAATAAGAATATCATATAGAATTTCTCTCTTAACCGAGTCATATGCCTGTTTGAAATCTATGAATAACTAAGATAGATAGCAACAATTAATGACTAACGGTCTGTGAATGGCAGGGAAATGGGAAATTCGAAGTATTCGGTGGTAACCAATATCGGTGGTTTTCATCTGTGGTATTCCGAGGTTGGACGGCCAAATCCACGACAGGATTGGATGCCGGGGACGGCTTCGCAGAGCACGTGGCCTCGGGCCGTGTTGTTGTCATTATGAAAACATCTCCGTGAAGAGCTCGTTCATCAGACTCCCTGCTCGCACAGATTTATCAGCGAGACCTCGACAATGGATTTATTTATATCGTCTTCGAGGAATGAACCGAAATCAATCAAACCATCTCCGCAGAGAGCAACTCGCCTCGGGGATGGTCGTCCGTCTTGCCGAGTTTTATTCGCCGCGAGGTCTATTCCGCGCGTCTTCCTTAAGCCGGGGACACAAAAAACTGGAGAGAGAATTTAAATTTTACGCCGACGGGGTAGGACGGGGAGATCTCGGAAAGCCTAGCGGCACACTCCGCGAGATCTCGCATTTTCTAACGCCTTTTCATCGCATCGGGTCAGTTTAAAAATGCAATTTAAATGTTTCATTGATTTCCTGATGCTGTTAAAAGAGAAGGGCTAAAGGTCCCTCCTTCCACTACCAACATTTAAGGGTGTACGGGGGTCGTGGGAGGGTCGGATGGGGTGAGGGGGGTAGCGACGTCGGGGGAGTCGGGAGAGGGGGTAAGGCTGCGTGATTCACTACATGCGCTGCCTAGACAATGCTGATGACGCAAGCGGATCGCCTAAATTGTATGCAGAACATATCACTTTTCCGGAGTACTTATTTACCATGCTGAAAAGCTCCCCGATCAATAGGGTGGCTCGGTATATTGAGTAAACACGCAAGCAGCGGGGAGGGGACTGGATGGCGCTCCAGATAAAATTTGGCTGGGGTTTCCGCGAGTTGTAGCCGTGAAGCGGTTTTTTCGCACCGTCGGTGTGACGGGCTCAGTCAAGACAATGGGAGTATTGTTATTTTAAAAAGGCAGTCGACTGTAATCGCGTTTTCGTCTGGCCTAAGTTAAAGTAATATTGCGGCAAGGACCGGCTCATGAATGATTAATACACCCGACTCGAGTCTCTAAGAACGAGACCGTATCCACCCCCGCGGAAGCAGAAAGGAGGAAGGGCGCCCAATATTAAAAATTGTTGCATTCCGTCAATCGAAAGAAGAATTAGTCGACCAGAAACGCAATATGGAGACTGGAGCGATGTTGTTTCGGCTAAGTTGAGTCGAGACAATATAATCTGAGGAGTTAATAATAAAACAAAGGCTGTGGAACAAATGTCGCTTTTTGCGCCCCGAGCGAAGGCAGGTTGATTGAATGTAATTGCGGGCTCTGGCGCAATATCGCACATGGCTCTACGTAAGGAACAGTCTGACAGACTTAGGCCCGATTGTATAAACCATTTAATCTTACATCAGAGGTTAAATTGATCCTTGTTCTAGCTGAACTTGGAATTTTGTGTTGTATAAAGTCTAATCTGAGATTAATTTGTCTCAAACTAAAGTCAACTTTGACTGAGGAAATTTCTCCGACTAAGTTAGATGATCCAAGTTCAGGTATTTCTTTTCTGTTTGAAATATACGAGTGACAGATTGTGCAAATAAAATATCCATTATTATTATTATTATTATTATTGTTATTATTATTATTATTATTATTATTATTATTATTATTATTATTATTATTATTGGCGGCCGGGTAGCTCAGTTGGTAGAGCAGCTGGCTACGGACTGAAAGGTCCGGGGTTCGATTCCAGGTGGTGACAGGATTTTTTTCTCGTTGCCAAACTTTCAGAACGGCCCCGAGGTTCACTCAGCCTCCTATAAAATTGAGTACCGGGTCTTTCCCTGGGGTAAAAGGCGGTCAGAGCGTGGTGCCGACCACACCACCTCATTCTAGTGCCGAGGTCATGGAAAGCATGGGGCTCTACCTCCATGCCCCCCAAGTACCTTCATAGCATGTTACGGGGAACCTTTACCTTTATTATTATTATTATTATTATTATTATTATTATTATTATTATTATTATTATTATTATTAGGTATGCTAGGTATATATATATATATATATATATATATATATATATATATATATATATATATATATATATATTCAATTTCTTGCCTTAATACACAAACAATCTTATATTTTATAAGGCTCTATCGTGTTCAGCAGTATCAAATAACAAAACCTATAATTATATTATGTTTATAACAACCATTAATTATTAATGGATATGATAGGTACATTCATAAATTTTCATTTAACCCTATTACTAAACGAAAATTGTCGTTTTATAAAGCTTTATTATGTTTAGCAATATCAAACATCATAACATGATAACAATTTGGAGAACAGTCAACCTACTTCTTATTGTCCGCCATTATTTACATTGCACAAAACAAACCAGTGTCTCCAACAGTGTGTACGGAAAGTCGCCAAGAAGTAGTTGTAAAGTCGCTAGATTTGTTATTATCAACAAAGAAAGGTTAAATTTCGTCACTATGAGGTGCTAAAAAGGTCGCTAAATCCCTATTTAAGCAATATAAAAGTTAAAAGAAATTGTTGTTGAAAAAGAGTTAAAGTCGCTGGATTGGCAACACTGAACAAACCTGTACAACATGGTCCGCGCATCACATACTTCACCTGTTTATGCGATGTTGCCAAATCCTTTTCACGTGAACTTAGATTGCATTTGAACCAAGGTAATTTGATCTCAGAAAAGTTTTGTACAATAGAAGAAGTGTCTGAACTCGGTTCACTTTTCGATCTTCGATCAAAGTTGATCTTTAGTCAGGGAGTTTTATACAATTGGGCCTTACTCAGTTTCTGCGGCGAAGAGAAGCGCTTTGTTGGCGTTTACATATTTATGCCCTTACGTTTGGGTAAAGGCTGTCCCTGAGTCGTTTCGACAATGACGGCACATTGACGTGGAAGTGTGGATGTTTACCTGACTACAGCGGCGTTTTAACAGCGTTCTTTATTTAAATTCGTGAGCTATTTTCTTAGAATAAGAATTTATTTCGTTAATTATGAACATTCCTTTAGGTACAAACTAATCAAAAATCACATTTTCTAAAAAATAGTCTAAAATATTACATAGTGTTGGGAATCTCTCCACAAAACTTTACGGCCCAAATGTTAGTCTAAATGGGTTTCAATCAAGAAGAGCCACATAGTAGTTCTAGAAGAAAAGATTTGAGAGGGACTTGGACGAGAAAATAATTGTAAAAATGATTCTTCTTCAGGATTTAGAATAATAAGATTTATCAATTCTTTCGTGTAGTGCGTGTTCTGTTGTTCTTGCGGGTCACAAGAGGTCCAAAAATATTTAATCATGTGGCATACATATTCAAACTTTACTTATCCACAGTACCCAATTTTCAAGAAGAGCCACATAGTAGTTCTAGAAAAAGATTTGACAGGGACTTGGACGAGAAAATTATTGTAAAAATGATTCTTCTTCAGGATTTAGAATAATAAGATTTATCAATTCTTTCGTGTAGTGCGTGTTCTGTTGTCCTTGCGGGTCACAAGAGGTGGAAAAATATTTAATCACGTGGCATACATATTCAAACTTTACTTATTCACAGTACCCAATTTTCAATAAAGAAAGAACATTTTCTCAGAAATTACTTGAGGTAAAGAAAGTAAATTTTGCACACGCATTTATTATTTCATAATGCAAATTTTCCCTGCACAAATTGCACCCTTCCCCGCAAATAAAAATATAATTTATCTTAACAATAACAGTTTTTTTATTCTAAAAATTGTTCATTAATCTAGAAATATTGACTAATCACTGTATCAATTTCCAACACAAAACTAATTCAGGATATAGAAAAAAACTACATTTTGAAAATTTACTAAATGCTATACCAGTGAAATGTTTACATACCCCTCGAGGTTCGAAATTCATAATTTATTTTAAAATTACTATTAAAGTTTCAAAAACATTTAAATAACAATAATAATAATAATAATAATAATAATAATAATAATAATTATTATTATTATTATTATTATTATTATTGTATATGAGGAATACCATGAGTAATATCATTAACTTCAGGAGGTTATCCTTTGAGATGTTTTAAAAAAAACTGTAATACAATTTTGCTCGTAACATTGTAAAATTATTTTGCAGAACTTTTGTTCGGATTAAAATGTCTGGACATTTAAAGGATAAAACTAAAATTCTTTAAATCATTTATCATCACAATATACTGCTGTCTGCAACTGACTGAGAATATTGGGAATTAAATCAATGGCTTTCCCAAAACACGTTATGAAATATTTCATATAAAAGAATTTTTACCTCTAAAGGGAAGCAAAACCGGGCAAAATTAAATTAAACTCTTTTGTTTGAAATATCTCAAAGAATAACCCCCTGAATTTAATGATATTAATTACGGTTCAACCTGTATACGACATATCCAGAGTTATGATGTATGATATATCGATTATTTAATGTTAAACTAAATGAATAAATTTTAGAGTAGGCATAACTAAAAGTAGAATCTGCAGAATACAAAATACAGACGTACAAAAAGAACTCACTCCAACACATTTCAAGCATGTATAATTCACCGTGTCCCGCCTAAAGGGATCGAGAAATAAATGCTCACCACTTAAAACAGATAAAAATATCGTTGAGATTTACATCTGACAAGATAGAGAAACTGTCCAAGTTTACGGAACAAAGTCTGAAAACAGCTGCATGCGTAACTTTCCTTTGTTTGTTCCTAAAACAAGCCTGGCTCCATTTTGTGTGAGAACACGCCATGGTCAACATGTGGACAACACAACAGAAAGTTCAGTGTGTGCTATGGCTAGCAGAAGAAAACTCTGTTACGCGAGTACAACGCCGTGTCTTCGTACATGGATAGGTGGATCGGAAGGCGAGGACCCATTGCCTGACCAACCAGGTCACCCGATCTGACCCCCTTGGACTTTTTTTTCTGAGGCTTTGTGAAGGGTGCTGTGTACCAAAGAGGAAGAACTAACACTTTGGAGGAACTGAGACAACGCATCAAAAATGCAGCTGCGCTAGTGACTCCACAAATGCTACAGAACAATTGGCGGGAGGTTGAAAGCCATTTAGATATCTGTAGAGCAGTTCAAGGCGGACACATCGAGTTTCATTGAGCATTCTCCGAAACTCGGAGAGTTTTTACATCAAGTTATGTAAAAAGGTATGTTAAGGGGATAGGATGGTATTTTTTGGTGAAAAATGAGTAAATTTTCAAAATAAAAATCTTTAAAATACTTCGTGATACGTGTGGAATGCATAGCATAACATGTGGATATTTGCGCCCTTATCGGATGTTGAGTTGCCATTTTTCAACTTCCTGCATTATGGATTTTTAAATCACTCGCCCACTTTTATTGTTGTTTCTGGTAAATTAAATTAAAAAAAAAATTGTTTGCTTTAAAATATCCTTTGACATGTGTGGAATGCATTGCATAACATTTTGTGGGTATTTATGCCCTTATCGGATGTTGAAACGTCATTTTTAAACTTCCTGCGCTATGGATTTTTAAATCACACGTCCGCTTTTATCGGTTTCAAGTAACTTCATTTTTTTTTTTGCTACACTGCCAGACAAAAATAGATATAATTTCTGAACTATTAAAGATACATGCATGAAATTTAGAACACACATTCTTTAGACTAGTAGGAAACGTTTCTCTGTAACAGATTTGTTTTAAATTGATTTCATTTTAAAATACATCCGTTTGTTTCCAAGGAAGGAAACCAGGTAAAATTGTTATTCAATTTTAATTGTTTATTTCACAAACATAGGGACTAATATCAAAATTCTGTTACAGACAGTTTGTAGAACATGCTTTTGCAAATACATTGCAAAAAACTATTTGAATCTGTCTTTAAAAACTGTTTAGATATATGGGTTTTAGTACAATCCTGCATTGGGTATTTTTTTTTTCAAATTTGGGCTCCCAAATAATTGTTTAATATTTTTATTTGGTTGAGTTACCACAGCTATGAGCTCTCTACATAGAAAAAAAAATAATATTTTACACCAAAAAAGTTAAAAAAAATATCATCCTCTCCCCTTAATTAATCATTATTTACGCTTGAAATTATCACTTATTTCTCGATCCCTCTAAGCGAAACACGGTGTATAATTATATCTCTTCTAGCAGAGAACAGGCTAAAAGAACATCGAAGTCAGCGACAGCCCTAAAGCCTCATTTTGATATTGGTTCGCAACGGATCTACTTTGATTTAATTCATGACTGAAAATGAGAAGTTTGGTACATTTGGTACTTTATGAAAGTTGAGGTGTGATTTTTTATTTAAAAAACAATTACCTTAATCAAAGTTGTTACAGTCGTCTCTTCGGTGGAATGAAGTTTAGTTGCTCTGAACGCAAGATATTTAAAACGTATTAAGTCCACCAGTGGACGAAATTAAAGTTGTTACTTTCTACTTCTTTATCTTTCATGCTGTGAAGTCTGGTGGTTCCAAGTCGTCATATTTGTAAACTGTGAAACAAGTACTTAAAAATGGTTTTGGGTAGTGTTTTGAAAACTTGTCCAGTTTACGAGTAATTCAGTTTTTCGTCATTCGTGTAAAAAATTCTATATTGGACTTAATACGATTTGAAACGATGCTCCTATTAATACGGATTCGTTCCCGGCCAAGGACGGAGGATATTTTAGATGGAAAAATCTTCTTCAACAAAGATGTTTAAGGCTGTAGTAGACACTCCAGTAATTATTTACCTAATCTAGGTAACAATGTCAGCCTGTTAAAGATTGCTGAAACATCTGATGGAGAAGGGGAACATGTCCCTTCACTATCTAGCTGTTACAGAGCAGCATGCATAATGAACCCGTCGACGGTAAGGTGCGTAAATTGAGAACAGGTGCCAATTTGCTTCCCTACAGACCAACTAACCACCAACCATGAACCCCCCCCCCGCCCTAATAATTTGATTATGTATCGCTGTACATAAGCCGGGCTTCCTAAATCTACTTGTTGCGTTGGTTTATTCGTGACTGAAGTTTGAAAAAGTTTGGTCAGAGATGCGTAAATGTGGAAAATGGCATCGGAGTTTCTATTAAATTCCTGATGCGCCTACAGAGTTATACTGGTTACAAGACGAGGCAAAGCCAAACACGTTGCGTTGGTGTCGTAACAACAGAATTCTTGTTCCCGTGGAAGGAAAGTATACAGAGTTAGGCTACTTGAGGGAGTGTCTAGCTATTAATCCCATTAAGGGGAATGCAGCGGGTATCTTTCCTTGAGCGCCTTCTTCTCACACGGACTTATGTTCGCGCGGGTCTTTACAGCGATACAGTAGCCTGGTTGCTAGTCTCCATTCAGCATCACCAAAGCTCGTACACCTTATCCTGAAAACATATTTTTATGCCATGGAAAGAAGGCTTTTAGTACAGAGTCTTCCATATATGACTAGAAGAGACGTACAGAAACGTCGCCTTCCACAGTGCGCCCATCGTACGCGTTGAAATTCAAGGATATTTTTCGGGCGTTGTAGGAGTCCAATTCACCTCAGTTTATTGTGAGTTACGTAATAGCTCATTCATTCGTGCGCAATGTGTTGCAAGCTATTTTTTTAATTTGTAATTATTTAAGAACACTGAAGGGAAAACTCATTTGTGAGTAGTCTAGTGCAAGCCGTTGCGTATTTCCTAATTGTTTGAAAATGTTGTATAGTGTGTTGAAGTTAGTTTTTGTAGTTTTAAGTTATGTAAAAATTTGTAGATATTTCACTGTCATTTCGGACACTTTCAAGAAGAGATTAGTCGAGTATTTCAGAACAATCTTCGGAGATGTCGAAAATGCATTCAAGCAATAGGACACTTTGAGTAGGCTCTTGTGGAATAGGTAATATGCATTTACAGTAAAACGTCTCCTAACGGACAAATCTGAATTGCGAACACCTTTAATAGCGGACATTTTTCATTTCTCAGGGATATGATGTAAAATTCAGATGTTGGACCTGCTTCATAATAACAACCATTCTTAATAACGTGAATACTAACATTTCTATCCCTATCATCAATTAAAACTTCAGAATAACAGACCCTTTGGAAAGGAACTCTTGCAATTTCCGGAATTAAAATCAGTATTGGACAGAATTTCTTATTATCGCGCATTCTTGATTATTGGTAACATAACATATGTAGGGCCTAACTGTATTTCTTAAAAGCTCATATTGTTTATGTTTCTTGTGAAGTATATGTCCTGTGTGTTAAAATGTCAGAAACGCAAGCAATTAACATTAAAGAAAATATGAGATCATCAATGTCTACGAAAATGAGTAACTTAATGTTTCAGACATGGCCGTGCGGTTTTCTAGATCAGTGACATATAGAAAAAGGAAAAATATACTTAAGTAGAGGAATGAAAATAAAAAATCTTGCTGCTAAACGCACTTTCCCCAACACACCTGGCTTGGTAGCTGAAAATTCAACCTTTGAATGGTTTTCTCTCGCTTGGAGCAAATGCATTTTCGTAATATAAAATTCTTAACAATTTCGCGTTATACTAATATAAGAATCTATAAAATAAATTAATATCATGCAGATTTTATTACGTATTAAAATATAAACAAGACAAATTTGTTGCAAAATCGCGAGGATTGTAATGTTAGCGTGTATTTGGCCTGACGTAGGAGAGAAGGGCGTCCAGCGTGGAGGAAATGATCGTGTACATGACGTTAGTATCACTACAGTCTAGTATACAGGGTGTTTCCGAGGTGGTGTTACAAACTTTCAGGGATAATGGCTAAGGACACATGTATCAATTTGAGATAAGGAACCATGATCCGGAAATGATTGAGTCGAAATTTATAAACAAAAATAGTTGTGTGGAAATGGAATTGTAATTGGGCACCATGTGCCCTCCTTCCCTTATCCTTTGGAACAGTCGTGGAAAGATGGTATGGGCCGGATGTCTCCTACGTGGGTACTTGCCCCGATACAATCTGTGAGCTTGTCTACTGTTCCCATTGGCTCATCCGTATTCGAAAATCAGGTCTGCCTATTCCGCTCTCGTGTACTCCTCCATTTCACTAGGACTGATCGACTGGACACTGGAACTTGTACACATACACTGCTGTCTGCAGATGTGCATATCAGGACCGACCATGACCTTTACACATTACGCTATCTGCATTGCTTTATTGTAGTTTCCTGTCCCCATCCCTCAGACAGCGCACTGAATGGAATACTGTAAGTAGACAACGTAAACAACGTCAGTTGAATACAGTATGTGTAAGATGTACTGATAAATACACATAAATAAGGTGTACAGAGGAATAAAATTATTTCATTTCCACACAACTATTTTTGCTTGTAACTTTCGACTCTGTCATTTCCGATCCAGAGTTCCTGGTCTGAAATTGATAAATGTGCCCTTCGCCATTATCCCTGAAAGTTTGTAACACTACCTCAGAAACACCCTTTATTTGGAGGATACTGTAAAATTAAATTTACAATGTTCATGAAATCCGTAGAACTCCGGAAGGAAAATATCTTCGAATTTTTAACCACAAGATCTACCCAGTTAGCACCGAGGATCGAATGTGGGTTCACCGTATGATAAACCCGAGTTCTGGCATTGAGCTACGTCACAGGGGCGAGGACGACTCTGGAATTTCTAGTGATATAATTGCTAGCGCCATACTCTGACCTCTTTTCCGCTGAGACACAAAAAAACATTTTATCCCTACCTGAGCTCGAACCCGCGAATTGTCCCCCTTCCACCCGCGGAGCTCTCTGCGAGGACGCGGAGAAGACGTGAGCGTCGAGCGCCTCCCCCACCCCTCCTATAAAGCTTCATGCCGTCGTATTAAACAGGAGAGTCGCTTTCCCTAATTTTCTTATTTGTAATTTGGTGTAGTCTTGTAATTTCTGGATCCGCCTCAATAATCCGCCCCCAGTGGCTTGTATTCTACCTTCACACGGTGAAAGACTATTTAATCCATAAGAAATGGACCGCGGCGTTGTGACGAGCCTGCAATACGCCGGCGGCATACAGATTTTTTACGAGCGTGGATCCAGGTACAAGTGGGCTGTCTGTTATATAGCAATTACACCAAGACGTGCGTCGCAGTGTGAATGGGTCCCAGCGCCAACGCCGAAGAGCTCGCTTGCAGCTATTCACTTTCTTATTGTTTATTTCGTGTTTTATTTAACAGTGCTTTCCGCTTGAGAAGTTACTCAGCATTCGTAACGTAATAGCTCTGTAATGACTGACGAGCTTCGTGAGATTTGCTCGGACCGATTACTATAAACATTAAAGAATTCTTCAAGTTCCAGAGAAACTCTCCACAAATTTTCATACAGATACGCCCCTTCAGTCAGTTCTTTTGGCCGACAATTAATTAAGAGGTTGCATGATCTGACTGGCCCTACAAATTTTTGGTCTCAGTGTTCTCAATTTCCGCTTTCTTACATATTACTTTACTTAAAGCTGTCATTCGTGGATAATTTTTTGGTCTTCCTAAAGTGTCCTTAACAAAACTTATCTTCTTCAAACAAGATTGCTGGGGGGGGGGGAAAATAATAATAATAATAATAATAATAATAATAATAATAATAATAATAATAATAATAATTAGACTTCGTGGAATTGCCACGAGAATCGTAAGGTTTACTACGCTCGCGGTATAGACTGTATGAGAAGGAGACGTGCAACGGATCGAGTATGCCTCTGATGTAAACACTGAGCAGTATACTGCGGTTACAATAAAACCTGTATCCTGCATTCAAGAAATATAATGAATGATCATTGAAGTAGCAAATGTCTAAACATGTAAATACACAATTATTTTGTAGTGAGATATATTAACTCTTAAAATTTAATGCAATATACTCACATCATCCTTGAATATGTGCATTGCAGTGAAGAGTTACGTACATTTTGAGCGACTGCAAAGTAACCTCCTCCGATGGTCACTTAAACAGTTTTTATTTTGGGAAAATGTACGTTCAACATCACACGATGTAATAGGTGCCTATTTGAAGAACGGGAAGTCACTACTTTTTAGCACACCAACTTCACACGTCTTGTCGTGACGTGATAGTACATCATTTATAGTACGAAGTTGTGAATAGGCAGAATTTTTAGCAATAATGTTTCTCAACTTACATTTCACTTTTTCTGAAATTAGTGATATTTTGGATAACGATTTGTGATACTTTATCCACTATATTAAGGGCTTTTGAGAGTTGTAGTATAGACGATTCTAACAGGGTGATGCTTTTGGACACGATTTTAAAATTAGAATCAATGAACAGAATATCTTCCAATAGCTGTTCAGAAGGCAGTGATTTTACAGCTGCAACAGCGGAACTGTCTGTGCTAACCAATGCATCAATTACCTCCATTATTTTGCCGTAATATTCTGAATAATAATTAACAGCATCCAATCACGTTTTTCAATGGGTCAAGACTGGCTGCGGGGGTACGGGTATTCCAGAGGCAATTGTTTGGAACAGCAACAATCTCATTGTAGTATGTTTGATTGAATTCTTGTCTGCACTGAACAAATGTTAAGCTTTGACTATTCCGACCACAGTAACGCAAAAACAAGTTCTTACATAGGTATACATTAGCTGTAGCTGCTCTATCTATTTGGACCGGTCACAACTCTTAACATGAACTGCTTATACTACGAAACCGGGCGGTCGCTCACCTCCTCTATACTACCGTACATCGGCAACGTGATTGCACGCTGCGTGTGACAATTCAACGAAGTCTAATAATAATAATAATAATAATAATAATAATAATAATAATAATAATAATAATAATAATATCTATTTATTCTGGCGAAATTAAGGCCATCAGGCCTTCTCTTCCACTTAGCCAGAAACAAAAGAAGCTGATACAATTTAAGACTAATATTTAAAGAACACTAATAAAAATTTATATAGTCATACGCGCAAAAGTCGAGTAAAATAATGCGAACATACTAAATAATTATTACAAAATAATATAAGGCTAGAAGTTACACTCAATGAATATGCAAGCGGTAAGTGAATCAATATTAAAAATTGCAAGAATAACAAATTCAAATGTAAATTATAACTATATAACACTGAGGAAAATTACATATATACACATATACACGCAAAGGAGAATTAAACCTGAATAACTTACTGGTCACGTATTTAAACAATTTACTTTTAAATTTCAATATCGTTCGACAGTTCCTGAGGGAGCTGGGTAGGGAGTTCCAGAAACGAATTGCTGATACTGTGAAAGAGGAAGAATAGTGAGCTGTTTTATGGCAAGGCATAGATAATAAAGGGTCACTTTTAGAACGAGTACCCATGCTGCGATAAGAGGATAAGAAATTAAAACGCACCGAGAGATAGTTAGGCGAAGAAGTATTGATGATGCGATATAGGAAAATTAGTGAGTAGATATATCTTCGGTCCTGTAATCTTACCCATTGGAGCGTTTCAAGGGAAGGTGTAATGTGGTCGTATCTGCGGATGTTGCAAATGAAATGTATGCAGGCATTATGAACGCGCTGCAATCTTTGGGCTAAGTTAGAATTTAAATCTGTTAGTAGAATGTCGCAATAGTCAAAATGTGGCAGCACCAATGTTTGTATGAGAATTCTTTTTAATTGAAAGGGTAGAAATTTTTTCAGGCGATTTAATAAATGAAGGATGGAGAAGACGATCTTGCATGTAAAATATATTTTCTGCTAGACATCAGCTTCGTATTCCAGCTACCTATAAACTGGAATGAGGTTGTCTGATTCGAAGTATATGTGACGTCACAGCGCTGGTACAGGTACGTTCGTATACAAAATAATTATGCATCCTTTGCCCTCTTCCTCTAGAAAGTCAAAACCGGGACGCAGTCATAGTGAGTAGTCTTATCGATCACTGCTCTTACTAGTCGTATTATTTAAATAACTACATCTTTGTGGCTGATTGAAGATTCAGTGCAGAGGTAAACTGCCTAAGGTAAGACGCTCAAGCGTGTAATATTGCAGGGCATAGTTGAAGATATTTGAACTAATATTTTCACTGTCAATATAGACGACATTATATATAAATTGTATAAGATGAACGTAAAAATGACAAAAACAGTGCAGTGAAAGACACTGCAATACCAGAAGGCGCAAAAATTGTGTTGAACGTAATCCAAAAGAACTAGTAGGTCTGCCATCAAAATTATGCGTGGATTTGTGTAGCCTACCATGATGTTCAGTGCCAATATCCCAATTAATAAATTAAATAATCTACATTTTAGGGAATTTCTAGAAAAGTACATAAAAATTAGTGGGTTATCAGTGATGAGCGACATATGCAATATCCTAATGAAACACGAAAAAAAAATATTAGACAGTAGAAATATCTTGTACATCATGCACCAATAATATCATTTCTTTCAATATAAAATCATTTCCGCATATGGTCACGTTCAGTAACTTACGAATGCACGTTATTATTCACTGCAAAGATCACGACGAAAATGAACATCACGGCACAATCATGTGTTTACTAATATAGCTTCAGAATGTCGGAAGTTGACTGTACTCCACGAGCACGCAGCAAAAACGTGTTTGTTTATATCCTTATCCGTTGCATTACCTGTGTTCGACGTACTATATATCCAATGTGTTTTAACTTCCGTCTTTAGGTAGCTGGAATACGGAGCCTAGACGTTACGGTTTCTTACCTGTTTTATATGCGACAATATAAAATATATTTTTAGCACTTGAAAAATAACCTGAAAAAAGGGGGGGGTTTGGTTGTATCGGTGGCACGGCCGCGGGTTTTACATGAGTGCGTCTGTGTTAAAACGACAAGCATAGACGAAATATTTCGTTTACACCAAATTCAGGGCGCTAGTACTTCGAAGTCGCTAGATATAAGTTTATTGCCCGGAAATTTTCGCGCACGCTCAAAATGGCCGCCAGTCGCCTCTGGCCCTAATAATTTTATGCTCGCATCGTATTAGTATACCCGATCGAACGAGACCACATTTATTTATATCGTGTTATTATTTACGAATTCATGATGTCGAAATTGATCACCCTGCATACGTTACATCGCCGTTTCCGTCCTGGTACCCCATATATAGGTCAGATTTTAAAGACGCATTCACGTCAAAATTAAATAGCAAGTTAGGTTTCATGTAGTATGGAAGGTATGTGGAGCAAATTCTAGGAAAAAAGTTTTTGTCATTGTCAGTTATGTTGATGTAGCCTACAGTATTTTGTTTAAGAATTGATTACATTTGGATTAGGTTTTTCGTTTAGGAAATAAGTCTCCATGTTAGTATTTTCGTAAGCATATATATATAATATGTTTTATTTAACGACGCTCGCAACTGCCGAGATTATATCAGCGTCGCCGGTGTGCCGGAATTTTACCCCGCAGGAATTCCTTTACATGCCAGTAAATCTACTGACATGAGCCTTTCTCATTTCAAGCACACTTAAATGCCATCGGAATCGAACCCGCAACCTCGGGCATAGAAGGCAGCGCTATACCAACTGCAACAACCAGGCATTTTAACACACAGGACATAAACTTCACAAGAAGTTTTGCTCTTGTGAATTATTTATTGGTTTGAACTAATTTACTGTATTTAGTAAACTGTCCTTGTAAATTTTACGTTATATTATTGGCTAAGACCACACCGTACACGAGCCTGGCTCTTACGGTATTGGCTAGAAACATTTTCGTTTATACATTTAATTTGTACTCACTATCTAGCTAGTTATTAAATAAAATAATAATATAAAATGTAACAACATGGATTGTGTTATTAATTTTATTATAAATTATGTAAAAAACTCTTTCAGAATTTTATTCTATAACACATTATTTCTGCTTTAGAAATTCATAAATTGAACTTTACGTTATTTTTGTTACATCCTTTTTATTTTTATTAATTTTCTATAGTTTAGCAATTTCATTATCTAAATTATTCTCCAACATGTTCATAAGTTCATTCACATGTTCTCCAGTCTCACATTCTTTCAGTGGAATTCCGTTCGGTTATAATTTTTTCTTCATTTTGAAGCTTAATTAATCTAAGTTTTGCCACATGTAATTTTTTTGTTAATTTTCTTTCAGGTAAATCACTTTCGAGAATCTCTTTGACACGATCCTCCAACGATAATACACTTCTCATTTTAATGAACATGTTTTGACTCGTAGCAACTTTGCATATGCCAAAAGAAATTAAACGCTAAATATGGGAGCAAGTACCATACATGTAGTCGGTGGTCAGACTCTGAAGGCCGTGTACAGTGGAGCGGTCACAACCTTTTCAACCTCTTTTTCGCTAGAAATTCCCATATTCTTTTGAGGATTAAATGCTCGGACACTCAGCACGAATAGTTGACGACGTTGTAAAATTTTATTTCCATCTTTTAAAACAGTGTGTAGTACTGATATCAAGTTTTCATAATTTATTTAATGCACTAAACTGCTACCGTAAAATTATAATAGCCTACTGTACAGTACGGTTATTTAGTCCTGACAGTCCCCGGCGATGTGCGCCTGGGTCAGGCGAGTCCATTTAGTTTCGCCAAGGGGTGTTTGGGTTAGTCTCTCGCTTGCCGTCGGAGCGATCGGATGTCATGCGTGCAGTAGAGCGGTATGTTTCTAGTACAATTAAGCTGTACTGCATTCCTTTACCGACCGCGCGTCCTTATCTCTACTCCGGAGCTCTCCCCACTACTCCTATTACTTCCCCTCTTTCGCGTCACTGAGCTGTCAGGACTAAATAATCGGTCTGTACTTTAATTTTCAAATCTGGTGTCTTGAAAGGGGTAAATTTAGGAAAACTGCTATTCAATTGCTGGTCGGTGGTCGGGAAGAGGTTGGTTCTGAAGTGGAAATGAAAAATACATTTGTTTTATAGGTTTTTAAATCGATTTTAAGAAAAATCTGTCTTCAATAGGGGTGGTATCGTAATAGGAGTGATATTTCAGTGATGTTTCACTTCTTGGTATTGGCTTTAAAAATCGGTCTTGTTTAACAAATAATTTTATCTCTCCAGTGGTCGCGTGGATCGCAGCAGTGATCCAGTACTTCATTTTAGTCGTGATCTGAGATGGTAGCACTTACAGTATCTGGCATCTGGGTACCTTTCATTCGTGTATTTCTCTACCCACTCAGTATGTCGTTGAAATTGACGAGTGTTAAGCAAGTGTTTTCTTGGCTCGTAAATAAGTTGGTGTATTCTTGAATCACGACTGTTCTCCAACCAAAATCACATTCTATTCTTAATTTATTATTTTACAGCATTTATTATGTAGTTTGGATGAATAATTGTTTTGTGAATTTTGAAAAGTGATTATATTGAGATTCTCTTGATGTGTAATCACAAGCAATTAACCAGGAAAAAAGTAAGACATAATAAAATTGCATGTAAAAAATTACTTAAGGGGATTTGGAATCGCCTGTCTGCACAATGTTAAATTTCACCATTTCATGACCCATTTTATCAGAAACTTTGATATGTAGGAAGATGAAACTTTTACCACATATTACAGGAAGCCTGTTGATGATTTAGACCTAAGTACGTTTCGCTATTATAAAATCTCTACAAATTAAATTTTTTTGTTATGAAACTGAATTTTGTTAAAAAAGTAGAAAATTTATTTTTTTTATTTTTAAACTATCCAACATGGAAAGGTTTCACTATGTTAAAAGTAGGAAATACTTATAGAGAACATGTGGTAAAAATTTGAGCTTCGTATCTTAGATATAAGCTGAGATAATGGGTCATATGTTAAAAAAATATATAATTTTTGGGAAACCACATTCAAAGTTGACAAGAAACGTCAACCCTAACATTGTAGACAACATAATACGTAAGACAAAACATAATCGCAAAAAAAAGCATAAGAATACAACACAAACACAAGAACACAAAAAATACATCACACTAACATACGAAACAAAAAACACACAAAATTGCAACCTCATTCAAGAAATTAAATTACAACATCTCATTAGAACAAATAACACTCTACAAAAACATCTCAACACACAAACAACACAAAAAATTACAACTATACAGGCGTATAGAAACTCAAATGTAACACCTGCAACAACTTCTACATAGGACAGACAGGCAGATCATTTCAAACACGTTACAAAGAACACATCACAGCCATAACAAAATTACAAAACACACCACAAATGCTAACCACACCCACAGAGACATCAACGCAGATATGGAAATACTACACATCCAACCAAAAAGCCAGAAACTAAAAACACTAGAACAATATGAAATATACAGAGATACGAAAACACACCCCAACGAAATTCTCAACACACAACTCAATTTCAGAACACACACACGCTTTGCCTCTACATTACACCACACGAACACACCCTCACAGAAAACAAAACAAGAGGCGCCAGGACCAACAACGACCAGTTCTGAGGATGACCCATAAAAGGTCGAAACATGTAAACAAGGTACGTTAGAATTTAACACAAGAAAGTCTAATAATAAATATTCCGAAATAAATGAAAAGTTAAAAAAGATTTTCCAATCTTCAAAACAATAAGACGTGTCATATAATCATTGTAATCCCAGAAGTCTGTAGAATACAATGAGACAATAAAATACATTTTCAAAATGTCGTCATTTTTTAGGTTCCGAACACCCCTAAAATGTGGATTGCAACGCTACCACCAACGTTGCATTTCAGCGTGCGACCACTGGAGGGTTAAATGTCCTCCCATTTCAACGACTATAAGTAACCCGTGAGTTTGAAACATTAAACAAAGTGTGTAGGATATGTGAATTTCCCAAAGTTCCCATATATTTGAACAAATTTTGGCTAAGCTGGTGCAAGCAGAATGCCAATGAAACATCTCAATGGTTCAAATTCGTGTCCCTCAATGTTGAAGTCCTTTCCCCTAGAGGAATCGGGTTCTGACATGCGAGTGGAATGCGATCAGCCCAGATGGACTTCTGCGTGCCGGGACATTTGAATACATCTGACATCGAGGAGTGACCGATCGTAAGGACCCGTTTATGCTCCCTTTCACTTCCCTCAGAGGAGGTTGTGCGTCTCCTCACGTTTTTACGAAATGGGTGTAACTAAGGTGTATAATATTCCAGTTAACAGTCGAAGAGGTAAGTGGGGCTGTAGCCTGCATACGAATGGGTCGGCGCGGCGAGGCGTCCCTCTACTAGGATAGAATCTTTGCAGCGACTCCTGCGGGCGCGTAATTGCGGCCGGGTAATAAACAGGAATGTTCATATTATAGAGAAGTGGAGTGAGCGAGAGAGAAGAAAGAGAGAATTTTCTTTATACATTATTGTTATAGGCTGCGTTCTCAGTTCTGAGTGCGGGCAATAAAAAAACTGGAGAATTGCACTCTCTTGAACGCAGGCGCTGCAATAGGGAATCCACGGCACGGCACTGGCTCGTGCTGAATACAATTTGTAGGATGTTGATAACTGACTTAAGCGAGTGGACTTCGACTTTCACCTGAGCTCCGCAAGATCGTAACGCCAAAAAGTTGTGGAATCATAAGCGACTAATAAGTTCCAAATTCTAAATGCTCTCTACCTCCGAAGAAAAATATCGGCTGAAGAGACTCTGGACTTTAAATATTTACTATTTTGAAATAAAACTTATACATTTATTTTCCTGTTATTTCAATTCTGCAGTGCTTGGGAAAAGTGACATAAGTCAGTTTCCACAAACCATTTTTGATAATTTATTGACGACTTACACTGGTATATGTCGATTTGATTTTTTTCTGTATGAATTATTGTAATGGAAGAAATACTTATGTATTTTTTTTCCAAGCGAGCAGATGTTCCGTAAGTTGTCAATAAATTATCAAAAAAGGTTTGTGAAAACTGACTTATGTACTTTTCCCAAGCACTGCAGAATTAATCATCATTTCTTTTTAAATTTTAGTAGGTTATTTTACGACGCTTTATCAACATCTTAGGTTATTTAGCGTCTGAATGAGATGAAGGTGATCATGCCGGTGAAATGAGCCCGGGGTCCAGCACCGAAAGTTACCCAGCATTTGCTCATATTGGGTTGAGGGAAAACCCCTGAAAAAACCTCAACCAGGTAACTTGTCCCGACCGGGAATCGAACCCGGGCCACCTGGTTTCGCGGCCAGACGCGCTTGCCGTTACTCCATAGGTGTGGACTTCATCATCATTAGAGGGCGGATGTTGATGACCTAAAAATCTACTTAAAATGATCATTAAAATGCCCTTAAAGTAATGGGAAAATGACATATAATTAAAAGAAAATGACATTTAAATACTATTCAAAGTATTCGCACGACAACTTCTTAAAAATTAGTCATCTTGTTTCAATGACTGCCCTGCAAATCTCGAAGAGAGGAGGCAACTTCCTGGAATTTGGCCAAAATAAAGGAAAAGGGTGTGCAAAAAAATTAAAACATTACGAGAAAACTATAGATGTTAATGAGGGTTTACAATGTGTTTCAATCAGGAGTGGTCCATGTCAGTGCCTTCATTCTCCGTCTCCTTCCGCGCTTAATTTTTGTTACCAGACCTTGCAGATGAGAGATTGTGAATGACAAAACAAATTGTGGGTGTAGCGTGCATTCTTGCAAACTTTGTTTTAAAAATACTGTTTACTACAGTAGACATTCCTTTCCAATCATGTTGAGGACACAACGTTCTGTCCAGGACATGGTGAAAGTTTCTCCCCTTCCAAACAAATTCTAAAGACACCCTCGTACCGAAAAAAGAACAGTAGCGGTCAAAGTCCTCACTTAAACTAAGCTGCTGTCAAGCATTTTATATTATTTCCGCTGTGTGAAGTGAAGCCTTCAGTGGAATTTGGGATGGACTTTAGAGTCTGTTCTAAACTATAAAACTCAAACTTCACTGTTATTCACTTATTCAGTAGGTAATTACTACTGACCTATTTGGTTAGAAAATGATTTAACAGACCTATCGGTAAAGAAGAAAGTAAAATGCATTCCAAATGATCTAAAAGCTCTGCAAAGTATTAAAAATGAACAAAAATTGCTGAAAAAAGAATATAAAAATGACCTATTACTTCATAAACATAAAAAATGCAAAAAATGCAATATAAGAAATTACTTTTGTACGTTGATATTAACATAGAAAGGATTTCTATATTAATAGGCATCGTCCTAATGTGAAAAATAAGATGACTTTTCATCAACATCCGCCCCCTATTCATCATCATCATCATCATTATCATCAACCTTCCAGTGGTCGCGTGGATCACAATAGTGGTCCAGTACATTATTTATAATTTGGTGATCCGAGATGGCAGCATTACTGTATCTGTCATCTGGTTACCTTTCGTTCGCGTATTTCTCTTCCCTCTCATCTAGTCGCTGCAACTGACAAGTGTTAAGCAGGTGTTTTATTGTCGCGTAATTAAGTTGGTGAGTTCTTGGATCACGACTGTGCTCCGCACAGATGTTCTTAGTCTCTAAATTGATGTTTTTACAACATTTATTTCATTATGATATGTAACACTGGTCAACAGCCATTTTGCGCCAGACATAAAACTAACAAATTCTTCCTAATTTCGACCTCCTGAATTTAAAAATAACTAGCAAAATGTTCTATTAGTTCGGGTTTTCGAGATGCACAATATGATTCATTTTCTATGCATTTTATTTTTAAAAAATCACGCTATTTCGTGTGTAACTATTTTGTTTTACAAATGTGGCAACCCATTATGTGTAAACAATGTCCTTTTTTTTCCTACGTTTGTATATTTTATTACTTGTGAGAAAAGTGCTCCTATAATCGATGATTTTAACAGTGCATGATATGGAAACATTGACACCATTTTCCTTATTTTTGTGACATTTGTGCACTTTTCTCAGAAAGTATTGTACCCTGAAGGATGAAATTAATATACAATATCAATGTGATGGAATTTTACACAGTAGGTTGAAAAAATTAAGATTATTTCTATTTTCAGCAAAAAAAAAATTGTAGTAATTCTTAATGCAAAAATGTTATCAATGATTTTATTTTTGCCAACCGCTCCGTGGTACTTTAAATTTATTTAACCGGTTGTATACGTGAAGGTACATTACATATGCCCTATTCTTTCTACATGTGTACCTTTTATAACTTCTGAGAAAACTGCACCCAAAATTGAAGCGTTCAGAGCCGTAGTGGACCAAGCGCCGTTTATTAAAAACTGAGAAAGCAAGGGTTAAAGTTAAGTGAATACCATAGTTTAATGAAGATTGACATATAGTTTAGTTTTAATATCAACACTTTATATTAATTCCAAATGTTTTATTTGAATTATGGTAAGCACTTAATTTTAACCCTTGCTTTATCCGTTTTTAATATATGGCGCTTGGCCCACTATGGCTCTGACCCCTTCGATTTAGCAATTTAACATTGTAAGAAATGGAAGTGAAGACTCCCCTTAAGTTAACACTTGTACAGGGACATCATTTTATTTTTACTAACATTTCTATTATTAACCAGGCTATACCTTTGCATCAACGTTCAAGAACAGGAAACACCGTTTGCTACCCCCTTCCACGACTGGAGTTCGATGATACTGGCGTAATATACAAACATATCACTTTACTAGGTATAGGAGGGAAGAAAAGTAGTTTGTCCATTTACGTAAAGTAGGAAATATCGCGATTTTGAATTTGATAATTTTCATTCGGTTTTTCTTTAATCAAAATGCAGTACAGTATTAACAATGAGTGATTTTACTCACGAACTGAGCTATCCATTCGGACGTATTCATTATGTAATGTATATTATAGGCCTACTGTCTACAGCACATTAGCGTACAATATAGAGAAAGAAGTTAAATTGAAAAATAATCATAATATGGATATTTAAACACATTTTTGAAAATGGTGGCCGTTCATTTCGATACAGGCTTCAGTTCTAATGTGCATATTATCGCAATATAGACTATTGTATCTCATCCCAATTACCAGTTTCGTCCTTCGTACTAGTAACTCATGTTGAAATAATTCTGTACCTACTCTATTAAAGAGTACCTTACGTACTGTAAATTCAATCTTCACTTCTGCCCGATCCGAAAAGATAAAATTACTCAGACATACTACCTACTGTCCGTCCAAGTGGTTATATCGTAGGGTCGTAGAAAGGGAGGAAATCACGTGACAGTTAATTACTTAACGAGGCCCTCTTATTCAAGTTATTTTAAACAGTTGTAAATTATTGCGTAGACGTCCAATTCCTAACAGAAATTAATGTTCTCAGAAAAGAGCTAAGACGGTCCAGCCACTAGCTGGCGAATAAAAGCTGTTGGGGGAAACCGGACGACAGTACCAGTGCGAAAATGATTCAATATTGAAAGCCGTTTCGTCACTGGAAAAGGCGAACATATTTTTGGAACGTACTGTTTACTATGACCGTAAGGCTACTATGACTGTATATGCGGTCTTGGATCTGTGTGATGGACGGTTTAACTTCATTAATAGAAGGGGTGGGAGTGAAGTACGTTAAAAATCTCAGGTACAGTAAAAATTGAAGTAAAAATAAAATGATGTCCCTGTATATGTATTTTCCTGGACCTCATTTCAGCCTGTTGAATGGAAGAGAAGATCTGATGGCCTTAACTCTGCCAGCAAAATATAACTCATTATTATTATTATTATTATTATTATTATTATTATTATTATTATTATTATTATTATTATTATTGTTATTATTATTATTATTGTTGTAGTACTTTAGTCAATCAAACTTTAAAAAATGTAAAATCAATCATGAGACAGTATTGTAGTAGGCCTAATAAAAATGGGAATTCATTGGAAAAGCAAAACGAATTACCCAGAGAAAAGAAACCACACCCAGTTTTTGAAGCACCTGCCGGAGATAGAACCATTCCCTTTAGATGAGAAGCCGTCAGCCGAACATAAGACTTCGATAAAGATATTTTGAGAAACAATGTAGATTTTTATCAAGTCGTTGCTTGCAGCAATTTTTCCCTTGCGTCTAACGGGACCATTCAATTTTCTCTGTCCTGTCTACAACTGCTTCACCTTCTTCGCGGATTAGAAGCGCCGGGTTGCACCTGGAGGCGCCCCTAAGCCCGTTTAGTACTCCTAATGCGATGGGGCGCATCACTCAAATTACGTGTTATTATTACAGAAGCTTATCCAATTATCCAGTTGCTAAAATTGTCGCAGATACTCTAATTCCAGTTGCTTCTAGAAGGCGGAACAACAGTCATCTCGACGGTCCTGGACCCATTCGGCCCTGCGGATAAAGGAAGTGAATCTGCTATTACACTTTCGTTAAGCATAGCTAATAATTGTTTGGTGCGGTTATGGGATTCCACACTTCGTGAAACGTTACCAGAATCGCGTTCAAGACATTCCCATGCAAATTGTGTCTCAATTAGGGAGCTGCATTACACTACAGAGTGATTCAAATCATCACGATTCGAATCATTCCATTTTAAAGTCATTCTCCCTATTGCACTCTACTTTCATTGTCAGCATCTTGAGTCTAATGCTATGAGCCACAGTATATTTATTCGCAGTACCCTGATTTCAAATGCTGTCACATGACCACTTGAGAACGGTAATGTTTTTTATTGCTCTCTCATTATATAATATGTAAAAAAAATATTTCTAGTACTGAAATATTATATCATCATCATCATCATCATCATCTTCATTTTCACTTCATGGTTTAGGCTTAGTGCCTATTCCGTCTTCACATTTTATTCAGTTCCACCTCTTCCTAGGACGTCCGACATCTCTTTTGCCTTTAGGTTGGTACTGTTGTATCAGTGCTAGAATTCTTTCATTATCCATTCGAGACAGGTGTTCTTTCCACTTTTCTTTATAATCTTCAACTTTTTCGTTTATGTTTTATATATTTAATTCTTTACGGATATCCTCATTTCTTATCAGATCCCTTCTTCTACATCCCTTTACTCTGCGAAGAAACCTCATCTCTGTAGCCTGTAATTTACTTTTATCTCGTTCTTTAATTATACATGATTCGCTTCCATATGTCAACACGGGTACCGCCATAGTTTTATAGAACTTTAGTTTTATTTTTTAGTGTTCTATTTATTGTTCCACATATCCACCGGAATTTGCTTACGGTACAAATTTGGGAAGTGCTTCTTACAAAATCGAGGAAAATTTGATAAACAAGTAGAGCGAGTTTTTTAAATTTCCGAGATTTTGTAATGCAGTTCACAAACGGGTATTGTACAGTATTTTTTGCACGAAAGTATATTTTGAAAATGATATTTTAAAAACTATTAATATACAGTACGTACATTACACTATGATCAGCTGACTGAAGGTTAGCAGTCTGGCCAACGTACAAACTTCACCATCAACTTCAATGCGAAAGGATAAAAATGATTCAGGTACACTTAATATTTCGTGTTCAATTGGAATCATATTTATTTATTTTCGTTAAGTGAAGTTTGAATTTTTTTTAATAAAATTTGTTTCCTATAATGTGTATTAACCACTTCCCTGATTAACCCGAGTTAACTCGGGTTGCTAACTTCCGTCAAAATTTATTAACCCGAGTTAACTCGTGTGAGTCCCATTTTCGATGCTAAGGATTATTATCCCGAATATATACGTTTCCATCATTTCATTAACCTTTTCCTGACCAAATGGCGACAGAAGTTAGTGATATTGCTACATCTGGTGGTGGGATTCCTACGTTTGGTATACAATATCTGAAGGCAGGAAGACACTCTTTGACTATCGAATGGTGGTAATTCGTAATATTTTCGAAAAATACACCCCGAATGTCCTATCACTCAAGGTCAGGAAAATCGCCCAACCCACTTCAGCTTACAGGTAGACATTTTTCAGTATTTATTCCACGAACTCTGAAGAAGAACAACCCAACCAGACAGGATTTCACGTGTAGTGTTGCGAGAGACTCAAAATACAAACAAATTCGACACAAGAGCAGTTACTAGTCTACTGTCCGGAATGCAATGTGCCACTGTGCGTAATACCCTGCTTTCGAGTCTATCACACGACAAGCAACATTTAACGCCTTGATAATAACACTGGTATTGTACACCTCATAAATTAATCCATAAAAAACACTTAAGTTGGTAAATAGTTCCGGAGAAAATCAAAGTGGGACAACTACCAGAGCTGGAATCAAGGTGCACGAGATAACTCGGGATAATAATTCAGGTATGAATGTATGTCTGTTTGATAGTGATTTTTTAGGTATGTAAGAAAATTAGTGATGTACAGTGATTCTGTAATATTAAATGACCTCTATACAAAAAAAAAAAAGATTCTTTTTTTTTTTCACAAAATTGGTAAAATATATAGTAAGGGAAGAGGTTAATTAGCACTACCTTTTGCGTATGAATTTTACATGCATCGTTGGATTGTAACATATGTAGAAGGCAGTTATTTGTAATATTTCAACGTACTTGCCTAGGTTGGCAACTCTGAATTCAGTAAAATCAACTTTCAGTGTTGACCGTTTGCTGTAATGACTAGAAAATACCACATCGTGCAAAAAATATATTTCGGTATTTTCATGAAAATACACGCCTTTACACTCATTATACCAATGCAATGGATGAGTTTTCTATGTGGCGCTTATCTGCTCCATTGTGGCTTATTAATCCATTGAAAAGATTTTGCTGGTACGAATATCAACAATTGCCCGTCCCAGGATTCTGTAGATTATAAAGACGAAATAAGACCTCTGCGCAAGTGGTATGTGGGAGGGCTAGGGCCAGTGACCGCTCTGGCGGGAGGCATTGACTGAACGATGCTACCAATCGCTTGCAGGAAGGGAATAATTTCTATCTGAACTCCCTACCAGGAGCATCTTACCCCTTAGCGGCCTCGAGCTGATGCTGCCTGCAATACACTCCGGCACAGATAGACTCCGCCCCCATATGCGCCAAGTCACTTTACAGATCCCCGGGACGGACCATAGCCATGATCCGAAAATTATGTAGGTCAATGTGGAAAATAAAAACGTTTACTAGAAGCTGATGGTTCTGTATTTATTTTAAATAGGAGACGGTAGTTTATCAAAACTCTGTTTTATTTTCAGTATATTTTACACGTAAAATGTGATAACATAAAAATGGAGTAAGTGTTATATCTCCAAATATTTCTGTCTAAAAGATTAATATTATTATTTTCTGCAAAATTATACCTTCAGTCGGAAATTTATTCAGAGCTTAAGGACTTATTTTTAAACTTTAACGTAATATTATTCGTACCCGCAGAACCTCTTTTAGGCCCATTATTAATGCCACGAGTGATTTTTAAAATTATCGATAAGTCCTCGAACTACTTTAGCGGCAATCGGATTTATTGGGAGAGTTCATAATTATGAGTTGTATTTGTTAGTACTACGAGTATTTCACGAATAAGAAGAACTAATAAAACTAATGAAACTCATGAAATAAGATATTGTTTCAAATAAATAAATGACATTTAACCTCACAACATTGGTCACTACATGTCTGTCAACACACTTACCAAATATAAACTAAAAGTGACACTATATTCAATTTCTTCGAACTTAGACACTACAGCCCCCCTGACCGGTATTATGGAGTCATACACGGGACGAAAATAGCGCTGAAATATAGCTACTTTATTAAGCTTTGATTCACTCATCTGTTATAATTTGTAAATGTTACTGATATTATAAGTTGCTTCACATGGTCAATATAATAACCTACATACCTCTTCATTGGCTTTGTAATGTGCATACATATTTTACTATGGTCGGATTCCTTTGCTTTGCTTGAAATAACATGACCTTTGACTTACTTGTTAGATGAAGCATGGATAGAACAGAGAAAAATTCATTTCATGATATGGTAAAGTAGATTTCCTGCAAGGAAATGTCATATGTACTTAGGTACTTCATAATAATATTACTTTGTTAGATATAGAAATTTTCGCATTATATTTCTCTGCGAGAAGTGGAAGCACGTACACAGAACGTTGTAAACCGTCCTCCGTGTACTATGTCGTCGCAATAGCTGTAATGCAGCTTGAAAGTTCTGTTAACATTGTTTTAAATTTTTGTGTTAAGGAATATTTATGCAAAATTATGATTTACAACAGTTTTTTGTCACAGTGATTAATTGTTTCCTTAACAGAATAAGTAGCCTATTTCTTGTTTTTACTGTTATATGTTTTTCAGAAATTTGAACATTGCTGTTATAACTGTTTTGTTTTATTTTATTTATTTATTTATTTATTTATTTATTTATTTATTTACTTACTTATTTATTTACTTATTTATTATTCATTTCTTTCGTAGCCACCGGCGTAGCTCTGTCGACTAAGGTGATTGCTTGTCGATCACGAGTTGCGCTCGGGCGCGGGTTCGATCCCCGCTTGGGCTGATTACCTGGTTGGGTTTCTTCCGAGGTTTTCCCCAACTGTAACGTGAATGTCGGGTAATCTATGGTGAATCCTAGGCCTCATTTCGCCAAATACCATCTCGCTATCACCAATCTCATCGACGCTAAATAACCTCGTAGTTGATACAGCGTCGTTAAATAACAAAGTGTATATATTCATTCATTCATTTCTTTCTTTCTTTCTTTCTTTCTTTCCTTCTTTCTTTCTTTCTTTCTTTCTTTCTTTCTTTCTTTCTTTCTTCCTTCCTTCCTTCCTTACCTCATTACTTTTCTTACCTAAGGCTATGGGTCGGTGAAAATAACGAAATAAACTATTAAAAATAAAAATTTTGTTTTTGATTTTAAAAAATAAGATAGTGTTTCAGTTTTCTAAATCTGTACTTATTTTGGCCCTATGACAATTTAAAGGGACCAGATCATGCATGGAGCTGCAGCCCTTTAAACTGACACTCAGCTGTCATTCTGACAGAATTTGTTCTCCATTCTATCTAATTTTACTTTCCATTCAGTTCATATTTCGCGCTGTTATGTAGGAGAAAGATGTGTGTGGTAGACTTGTATAGGAAGGATATCTATTATATATATCATATACATGCTGTACTTTGATACTCGTTTTCTCGATTTTCCAATTTTCAACATTCAGTAGTCCACATCTGTGGAGTAACGGTTAGCGCGTCTGGCCACGAAGGCAGGTGGCCCGGATTCGATTCCCGGTCGGGGTAAGTTACCTGGTCGATGTTTTATCCGGGGTTTACCCTCAACCCAAAATGAGCAAATGCTGGGTAACTATCGGTGCTGGAACTCGGAATCATTTCACCGGCATTATCACCTTCATCTCATTCAGACGCTAAATAACCTAAGATGTTGGTAAAGCATCGTAAAATAACCTACTTAAAAACACATTTGGTGACATTCAAAATGCTCTAATGAATGCAGTTTTTCTCTAATCTAAGTGAAATTTTGCACATAAGTCCACAAAAGCATGTGAAGTAAACTGACATATTATGTGAGAAATTCGTTACATATAACCTTTCAATTTATTGTAAATCTAGATCATGTGACCAGAAGGCCAGTGGACTTGGAAGCAAGAGTAACGTTATCAACAGACGAACACATTGCTCATGCAGGACTTCAACCAACAACTGAATTACAGACTCATTTTAAAGGTTGCGTATTTCACGCATGACGACTTTGTTCTCTATGTCATTTACTATAGTAATTTTGAATCACTAGAGACACCATGATTCTGTTTATGTGACCGACTTCCAACGATCAGTTGAAGGACAATAGATCAAAGCGTTTTACAGGTGACCGGAATCGAATGTAATTCATCTTAGGTACTGGAGACCAGTTGTGATTCCTCCATGAAGGATATGAGGATGATCCAACTGTTTAATTTCGTACTTCTGAGGATAGAGAATATATGTTGACTCCTGCGAAAACATTTTAATTACAGATTTTGATTTTCAATCCGTCCCGACGTATTAATTTCCTTTAAGCTTCCACTTTCTGTCGTGGATTGTCGCCACTGCATAGCTCAGAAATAATTTCCGAGGAAGCATACAAAAATCTTATAGCAAACGGTATTTTCAAGAGTGAAGTTATTGGACAGGGGAAGGTGCGGACGGCGGGGTACGGCTTGAGTTTGAGGATATGACCGCGTATCCTAATATTACGACCCTTCTTTCTGGGTGATTAAGACCCTGTCAGAGACTACAATAAGAATTTTCCAAGTACCTTTGTAGCCTCCTTAAATGCAGTTCATTGATCATTTTAAAAGAATAGAATAAACGAAATAATAAATAATTTAAAATGGTATAATATAAGAAATAAAACAAAATTATATAAGATAAGAATAAACATAAGAATTAATATAAGAATTAACAGGACTGTCAGATGACAGGACAGCCGAAAGAATATCTGAAGTTGTATTTGATCATTTAGAAGAATTTAACTATAGCAAGGAATTAATTACGCAAACGTAAGACGGAACATCGGTAGATATCGGGCAGTAGAATGCTTTAGGAGCCACCTTCGCAACTAAAATGACGAGGAGAATCAGTTTCAGAATGGTGAGTCAAAGACTAACTTAGGCCTACTTGTTTTGATTTTGCATGCTCTTATTATTATTATTATTATTATTATTATTATTATTATTATTATTATTATTATACTTACTTATTGTCGTTTAAGGAACCCGGATATTCATTGCCGCCCTTACATAAGCCCGCCATTTGGTCCCTATCCTGAGCAACATTAATCCAGTCTCTACCATCATATCCCACCTCCTTCAAATCCATTTTAATATTACTTTCCCATCTACGTCTCGGCCTCCGCAAAGGTCTTTTTCACTCCGGCCTCCCAACGACCACACTATATGTATTTCTAGATTCGCCCATACGTGCTACATGCCCTCCTCATCTCAAAAGTCTGGATTTAATATTCCTAATTATGTCAGGTGAAGAATACAATGCGTGCAGTTCTGTGTTGTGTAACTTTCTCCATTCTCCTGTAACTTCATTCCTCTTAGCCCCAAATATTTTCCTATTGTCAAGCACTCTTAACCTATGTTCCTCTCGCAAATTGAGAGTTCAAGTTTCACAATCATAAAGAGCAACCGGTAATATAACTGTTTTATAAATTATAACTTTCAGATTTTTTGACAGCAGACTTGATGATAAAAGATTCTCAGCCGAATAGTAACGGGCATTTGCCATATTTATTCTGTGTTTAACTTCCTCCCGAGTATCATTTATATTTGTTACTGTTGTTCCCAGGTATTTGAATTTTTCCACCTCTTCAAAGAATAAATTTCCAATTTTTATATTTCCATTTCGTATAATATTCTGGTCACGAGACATAATCATATACTTTGTCTTTTCGGGATTTACTTCCAAATCTATCTCTTTACTTGCTCAAGTAAATATTATATTATTATTAATGTTAGTTTCTGTCTTGGTGATCAGTCGTTAATTTCATATTCTGCATACAAAGAAATATCACGAGTCGCCACTGCTGGAGGCTCCGTCACGATCATCGTATTCTGCTGCTTTTGTAAGTGGACCTAGATTCGATCTGTAGACCTCCGGAATCCGTGGGTACGATTGTTTAGGTCAGTCTGTGCTCCAGTGTGACGAGAAGTGAAATTGTTAAAAATAACTCGGGAGAGGCTATTCTGAAGCACTTGGCGCTTGTCCCTATCTGCTATAAGCCAAAAGTTCATTCACAAACAATTCAGTGTTGGCAGCCTCCTTCTCGCGGCTAGTGCCTTTTTAGTAAGCCTTCCTCTTTGTCATGGCGAACCTTCATCTCCATAAAGAGGTTACAAGCGGTATTTGTGTCACAACAGGTTTTCCGCGAGGACTTCCGCTCCCTTTACCATATGCCGGCTTCTCAGGAAAAGTTGTGAAGACATGGGCCCCATATTGAGTCCGATATTATTTTTGCTAGCAACTAATGGCCTAGCCTGTAATATAAATGCTGATACAGTACTGTACGCGGATGATACTACATTTTTAATTAGAACATATCGGGGGAAGATGCCAGAATTTTTCTTTGATTGAAAATTTACGATACTCTTCATATAGTTTTGAATTTCATATTGTAATATCAAAGTCTGGAAGGTATTTTGAAACTATATTTATGCTCGACCATGCCGAAATATAGTAATTATACACCTGGTAGCAGTCCTTTAATGCATGTCATTAAAGTACACCTATTCATTAAAGTTCAGGTTTTCGATTATGCTCGGATATGCAATCGAAAGACAACGAGGGAAACGTCACGGAGGCTGGAAATCCAATACTGTCGCAGAAGGTTATGTTCTGTTACTATAATAATTAGCGTTAATTGTAAATAATATTGAAATAAATTTAATTTGTCATCTCGTTTTTCAATTCTAAATCAATTTCCAGGTTATATCAAAATTAGTTCATGTTATTCTCTAGATTATTTCAAGGTCAATGACATTCTTGTTCCTCGGAAAAAAATCAACACTTTCGCGTCTGCGCACATCTCACAATTTACGAGCTATGCACAAGGTCACTTCCGCTCTTGAGTCAGATACGAATAAAATGAATACTTCTGAATAATTTCAAGTTAGAAATATGGTCGAGCATAAAAAGTCGTATGAAACTTGCCTATAATGGTAATTAAGACACTCGTATGAAAATTATGAAACTCGCTTGTGCTCGTTTCATAAACTAACATACTGGCGTCTTAATTACTGTCATTATAGGCTCGTTGCATAATGTACTATTTTGGTACAAAACAGAAAATATTAATTACCTAAGTATATAGATACAGGTTTTCTTCTTGCCTGCACTGTAGGCATCTTTCCCCGATAGTTGGGTAATATGGTCAGTGCAATTAAGACATTTACTGATATAGGCATTTTACCTGAACTTGGTTTCATACACGTATATAACAAAATTGACTTAATCTAATGCTCATGGACACTTTTTCACTCGTTTATCACTACTTAGCAACACAGTCATTGCACATATTTTATTGCCGTGTGCAAGACTCGTGAAATCACTTCTTGCACACAATGAATTCAATCCAGTACATTTTTTGTCATCATTCTTTTTTAGGCGGCGTTTAAGGGTACGGTAAGGAATCCCGTATACTTGCTATGCTGTAAAACAGTTCATATCCTCTATTATAACATGTTCCATCGCAAGTTGAAGACTGTCCTCAATCCACTGACTTCTATCAGAGGATCTTACGTAATGTTTACACATTCCCTACAATAAAACAAAAAATAAAACTCTTGCAACAAGTTACCATCTTACCCCGAAAAAAGTGATCGTCTTCTCCAAGTATCGGGATAAGATGCCTAGTGCTGTGACGCAACTTATGACAAGGTCGTTGGTTGTTAACAATACAAAGTTTATAACTTTTACTACAATATCCATTACAAAGGATTGACAGTTATTACGAATTCAGGGATGTATTAAAATTTTAACATACCTTTGCGATTATTTTACAGCAGAAAAATGAGATGTTTTCTTGCCTTTATTCTTCTCACAACAAGAACACGTGGCAAAATGAGTTAACTTCCACTCTACAGACATTCAACTGTCTCAGTGATCATGAAGACATGCGCATGGCGTTCTCTCCTGGAAGAATGTGAAACTACAAAGAAATAAGCATCTTCCCCCGATAGTCATATCCCCCGATTCACTCTAACCATAGTGATATTAACTATTTGAAAAGCTTTGCTCAACATAATTTAAGAGATGCTGAAGTTTGGTTTAATGCAAATTGACTTTGGTTGAACCCAGCTAAAACTGAACGTGTGATTTTTACTCTAAAGAAGACCTATCATGAAACAAAGTCAGTTTAATATTTTAGGAATTATTTTTGATTCCAAATTGACATGGGAAAGTCAAATTGATCATATCTCAACTAAACTTTCAAGATGTTTGTTTCTCCTGAAAGGATTAAAAACTATTGTACCTGAAAACTATATTTGTGATGCTTATTTTGCTTACTTTCAAAGTACTCTTACCTATGGAATATTGCTATGGGGCAACAGTGCTTTTATAGATAGAGTCCTATTGCTTCAAAAAAAGGGCCATAAGAATTATATCATATGCAATTTTTAATGAACATTGTAACCATTATTTGTGAAAAACAAAATCATGACCCTAATAAATTTATATATTCTAGAGTTAATTTTGTATGTTAAAGATAATCTTCCAACTTTAACATTAAGAAATGATATTCATTGCTATGACACAAGACAAGGAAATGATTTTAATATCATAACATTTAGACTTGCTAAATCGGAAAAAAAATTGTCACATGTCACTGAAGTTTTCAAATACATTTCCTTCACATATTTTAAATTTAAGCACAGCTGCTCTCCAATTTTACATCTCTAGTTAGTTAATTTTAAATTCGTTTTATAATCTTGACGAATTTTTTTATTGTACAGTCTCTATGAAATTGTTTCATTTTAACTGACCTTGTCTATACATATTGTATTAAACTATGGGTTCCCTATATGAGGGGCTCACAACCAGAGTGGACCAAGTCCACCAGTGATCAGTTTGTGGATTAATACAATCTCGGATGAAGAAAACTTAGATTTATACATTGCCATAACAAACAAAGTCCATAACTCATTTGTTACTCCACAGAGGGCAGCATTTCCTATGGAAGATGAAGGTTGCTAAGCGTGAGCCAGGAACTTTAAGACTCAATATCTCAGAACTATTCCAGATGGACTTGGTCCACTCTGGTTGTGAAGCCCTCATATATGAAAAATAACTTCCATACCACACAGAAGTGAGATGGCATTTGCAGGGTAACGTGTTGAAAAGTGTTTTCCAGTTCATAGCAGAATTTTTGATGTACTGATAAGTTACCTACAAGACGAGAAATCGGAATATACCTTCAGCTGTTTAACACGACACTCAGGCGGTCGCGACCCACACTTTAGGAACCACTGGTCCAGTCGTTATGCTAATGTATCTAGCTATGTAATATATTTGTGTCTTTGAAGTCTTGTATTGTGCATATTCTTGAAATTAAACTCCTTAATTATTAATAAAATTGTAAACATTATAGTACAGCTAATACATTTCTGGATTTTCATATCTCGTGACATCAACTTTGTACGCTACACTGCTTCTGTTAAGGCTGGTTCACAATAAGCCGGGAACGGAAACGACAAGAACGAAAACGGAAATAATGTTAAAATAAATGTATTTAAATGGGAGCATTCACAATGTTAATTGTTAATTGTGAATGCTCCTATTTAAATACATTTATTTTAACATTATTTCCGCTTTCGTTCTCGTTGTCGTTTCCGTTCCCGACTTATTGTGAACTAGCCTGTACAGCGGAATCGGAGAATTGATCTTTGTACACTGAGAATATTTCGCACTTTGAACCGCAGGTGATCTGTTGCCACGGCTAGGCAGCAGGTTTCCAGTATAATGCATGTTTACAGTCGATTCCGAAACAATGCTTGTAATTGTTGCTAAAATACTGTAAAATAATTAATGTGGGTAAAAACTATTTTGCAAACTATCGAATTCGGCCGCAATGTTTTCCTAAACATGTCGGTTACGTACTTTATTGTTTGTTGGTTTAGCAACAAACGATTTGTTGATCTCCATGCTTGATACCATGGGAAAAAAGCAATTGAAAACGTTGGTTGAAAACAAATCTGTGGTTACCACAAATCCAATACAGGTATTTTGATTAATTTAAAATGCCCAGATCTCCCACCGAACAGAACATATCGCGATGCAAACGCAGTATTACGTCTGTGGAAACCTCAGACTTCTTGCAAAACGCTGCTAAGGAACTGGGACCGAAGGGTAAGCAGAGGGCGCCAGTTTTAGCTTCAGTTTTATTGTTAAATCCGTGATAGTGTTGCTTAGGGTTTGATACAAGTGCTGGTAGTCTTAGGATACATTTATACTCCTTTCACTACTTAGGCCAACGGTGGGGTTGCCACCTTTAAATATTTATAGACAGTTTTTATATGGTAATCTGATGATGAAAGTAACAAGGGATTTGAGGAAATCCAAATGATTGCTTGCAACATAGGCTATATGCAGGAATTAGGGCAATGAACTTAGAATAATAAATACAATTTTCTTTAAGTTTAAGTGTGCATTATGAATGAAATAAAATAATGTATTAATAACGGCCATTCCTCCACTAATAATAATAATAATAATAATAATAATAATAATAATAATAATAATAATAATAATAATAACAATAATAATTGAAAAATAATACAGACCTAAGCAATTTACACATTCTTAAGTTTAAAAATAAAGTGAAAATGTTTGTATGATATTTGATAAATTTTATTATTATTTTAAGTGTTACTAGCATTATATGGTACTAATATCTATTGTATTTACCTGACGCATGTAACCTATAAAACATTGCAATAAATATAAACAGATTATTTTCTTAATTAATAACAGTGTATATCGCCAATAAATGATTTCTTAGCATCGCCACAGATACACTTGATAGTACTTGTCACTATCTCTGTCACTAGAGAGTTCTTGAAATTTATATTTTCCCCGTCATTCATAAAATATTTTGATATGATACCTCTTACACAAAAGGGGAGATCTATAACTGAATCTTGATTAATATATTTCAGTATTAGTTGGATTTATTCTGGTAATAACTAACGGTTTGACTCGTAACCATTTTGTTTTTCAACATTAACTTCCCATGATTACCTATAGGAGAAGATTCGAAGAGAACGGCAGTTATGTAGACCTTCGGCTCCCCCCTACTACCAATAATGCATAACACAATATCAATACGGAGGTTGCTGTCGTCTGCGATACAACGAACTTTTATGTCGATTTTCGAGTTCGTCATTTTTTTACTGGTTATTATATGCTTATTTAAGTTGTGTTAACGCTCGCTAAGTGGTTTTATATTTTATTTTATCCGTCTTAGTATTTATTTTATTATTTTAAATATTTTTGTTTTATTACTATTATTATTATTATTATTATTATTATTTATTAATTAATTTGTATTACTATTTTTGTATCACCTTCGTCACGGTTATTCTATTATTATTATTATTATTATTATTATTATTATTATTATTATTATTATTATTATTATTGTTGTTGTTGTTGTTGTTGTTGTTACTATTATTTCTATCATCAACATTAATATTGATCTCTGTAAAATTTATGTAGACTGCTGGACTGTACCCGAGCACGAGCATATGCTCACTTCGGGTATCTATTCGTGTTTTCATTTAAAATGTAAATTGTGAATAAATTTGAGATTTGAATTGAAAAAAATAATAAATAATAATAATAATAATAATAATAATAATAATACATTAAAACAGTGAATATGCCTACTATGTGTATTAAGAGGGAAAATAGCGAAATGCTTTGAATCACAGATAATTAACATAATTAAGTGGTGTACTCTTATACAGGGAATTATAGTCCCGTCGCTTTTATTTCCGGCAGCCAATCACGTTGCAGGTCGGCTACATTTAAACGTGTGCGTCTTGTGATTCGCTGCTGATGACGTTATGCATTTCCGAAGGCTCGATAAGTACTTAATATAATCGCCCGCCATTTTGGTTCTTTCGTTGGCGTCCGCAGAAAGCACACGAGGACGTTATTTGCCGCTCAATTATTTGCTGAATTACAGTGAGTTTGATTTATTATCATAGGAGCTACGACATGATAATGTTTAACGGTGATTTTTTATGATATTCTCTCAGATATCGAAGAACAAAAATGTTTCTTAATGAAGATTCTCCACGAGCGTCGGCTATTTTAAATCAATAATATAACTAAACATTTGCGATCGTCTTCTTTTCTTTCCTAGGAGTAATACCAATCGTATTCCACTACGGTTTAACTTAACCGAGACTGTAATACGGCACGTTGAGTTAAACTCATGGTTTAACAAAATCTTTAGTTTAACCGTATTTATAAAACCGGGCCTAAGAGTTGAAACTTAAACTGAGAGCATTCAATCTGGCATCGGAACTGGAATCCGGTGTGGCTTAGTGGATAAAGCGTCAGGACTTAGAGCAGAAAATCTGGGTTCGATTCCCGGTGCTGGAGAGAATTTTTCTTCGCTCCACTCATCCTTCATCATATTAGTATATGTAGATTAGTGATTTATTTGTGCTACATTTCGTTCTTCAGATGATTCTGAATAGCATATGTGAAGAACACATTCGCTAGTACTGGACACGGCGTTACTTACGCACCTTTGAGGGAGACAGTACGTTAATATTCATTGTATTCAATTGCATGCACTTCCCGAACCCTGCTTAGATGTGTTGAAAATGCAAACGTCCCGTGTTATTTAGTTTCGGTAGACGGCAGGTTTAACTTAGGTTTAACAAAATCTTTAGTTTAACCTTGTTTATAAAACCGGGCCTAAGAGGTAAAACTTAAACTGAGAGGATTCAATCCGGCATCGGAACTGGAATCCGGTGTGGCTTAGTGGATAAAGCGTCAGCACGTAAAGCTGAAAACCCGGGTTCGATTCCCCTGTGCCGGAGAGAATTTTTCTCCGCTCCACCCATCCTTCGTCATATTAGTATACGTAGATTAGTGATTTATTTCTGCTACATTTCGTTCTTCGGATGATTCTGAATAGCGTATGTGAAGAACACATTCGCTAGTACTGGACACGGCGTTACTTACGCACCTTTGAGGGAGACTACATTAATATTCGTTGTATTCAATTGCATGCACTTCCCGAACCCTGCTTAGATGTGTTGAAAATGCAAATGTCCCGTGTTATTTAGTTTCGGTAGACGGCAATTAAAGAGGGAGGGTCATCGGTGTATGTTCCAATATTGTTGCCTTTATTGAGTCTAATGAAGAGCTGCTTTCCGCAGATGGCAGCACTATCACGTACACGGAATAGGCCACGACCAACACTCAGAATCATCTCGTCTCCCTTCCCCTCCGGGCCGGACCGGAAGGGGAGATATCCCCAAACCAGTTCCTAATACCCGCAAGCTATAATAACATTCAAGTCGACTTTACGATCGCTGCTGAATTGGTTAATGTATTGTGGTTTGTAATGGTAAAAGCGAAAAACCAAATCTCGTAATTTTCATTTCATTTTTTAATTAGAAATCGCAAATATGAAGCACTCTCCTTGCGGCCCGGGGTGGGGGGGTATGTTTATAGCATATTGTTAGCCCGCCCGGATTGCGTCCTAACGACTCTGGCTGTTTGATGTATGGGTCTCAAGGTAACGCATCTTCTAACGGGTTCGAACGTGTTTCGAGCGCCGTACACTCGACGGATGAAAATTTAATCGTAAAAAATTCTAACGTCGACATTGCGCTACAAAACGTACGAGGAATAAATTTTTTATTCGTTCAGATGTCACAGAAACAACAAAGCTTTCTTTAGTTCGTACTTTGTCGCGGAATGCGGCTGCCACCGTACACATTAGAGCAGTCCCAAATGACTCCCATTATGCTATAAAATTCAGTCACAAAACCAGTGGTAATAATGTGGGAGAGGAATATTTAATTGTATAATACGAACCTAAAACGCAACTGTACTAATTTACTAATCTTGTTTGATGCGAGGGGAAGCCGGCAAAACAAGTTCTCGGGACAACTTGTAATGCATACACTCATTTAAATATCTTCTTGTGGGTGCTGTCGCTTATCTGAGAGAAGAGCTCCGTGCCCACCATCGGGATCTCCTCTGAGCGAAAGTAGAATAAGTAAATGAATTCAGTTTGATAATAAGCTATGCTAAACCTTGGTCTTTTTCCACTAACTTGTCTCAAGTCCTAGGAAATTTCCCCTGCAAGGTAGACTGTCGTGTGCTGTATCTCCGCGCGTATTTGTTTGGGGTCCACACTAGAGTCGTGCACAACCGGTTACGAAAAGTAGAAATTATATATTATTGCTATTGAACGCCTGTCGCTGTAGTTTGTAGGCAAAGCCCTTCCGTCTCGAGGAGTGTCTCAGTCTTCGGTTTAATGAATATTCGAGTTGTTTCTCACTCTTTATTTATTATTTTATTATCTATTTATTTGTTTATTTATTTATTTAACTTGGTAGAGATAAGGCCATCAGGCCTTCTCTTCCCCTCTACCAGGGGATTACAACTACAATATTAAGAATACAATTACAATTATAATTATAATTAGTATTAAATTTACAAATACAAGAAAAATCAAAGATTAAATGATTAATAAAAGCTAGACAGTTTATTGTAAAAGTTAAGAAGAGAGAAACATTTCTTTTATTAAGTAAAAATTAAACCTACTGCGCAGTAAGAAAATGCTTAATAAGTTTGCTTTTGAACGCTACTAAATTCCGACAGTCTCTGATGTCACTGGGTAGGGTATTCCACAAGCGCGAGAGCGAGATTGTGTATGATGATGAATACGATGATGTCTTAGGTGTTGGTATGGCTAGTATGCGGCTATTTTGCGTGCGTGTGAAGAGATTATGATATGATGACAGGTAACTGAAACGGGAGGCAAGGTAGGTAGGTGTAGAAGTGTGAAGGACTTGGAAAAGGGGAACAAGAGAATGAAAATTTCTACGTTCGTTAAGCCGTAGTCAGTTTAGAGTTTGGAAGGATGGGGTAATGTGGTCAGCGCGGCGGACATCGCAGACGAAGCGAACACAAGAATTATGAACACGTAATTTTTGCGACTGGTTGACATTGAGGTCAGTCAGTAGAAAATCACAATAATCGAAGAGGGGTATTACTAGTGTTTCCACTAGTATTTTCTTGAGTGATAGCGGAAGGAATTTTCGAATGCTGTTTAAGGAATGTAGTATGGAAAGCACTTTTTTTGGTAATATGGGTTACTTGGTTATTCCAGTTTAAATGCGTATCAAATTAAACTCCAAGGTTTTTAACACAGACATCAAAGACAGACAACATTGAGCCATGCAGGAGTTTCAAGAGCCCTTGAAAGGACGCGATTATCTTCGTATAGGCACACCATTTTCTCTCTCACTACATTCAATCAATCAAATATCTATCCATCGATCCTTCCACCCACCCACCCATCAAACCATCTAGCCATCCATCCATCGACTCATTGATTCATTCATTCATGGATTAATTGATTGATTGACTGATTTATGATTCACTGACTGATTCATCGATTGGTTCATTAGTTGATTAATTGATTCATTAGTTAATTCATTCATTGATTCATTAGTGGATTTATTCAGTTATTTCAGTTGGGTATCGTAAAGAGCAACAATATGCATCGTGAAAGTACAAGCATTAGAGCAGTGCTCGTCAGCACTCGCTGAAATAGATAGATTATCTTCGTATAGGCCTGGAGGGTAAGGAACTCTGCTCCGTCGTGCAGAAGGGATAGAAAGACAGCATACCCGCCAGCAACGACGATTACACGCTAGGGCTGTGTCTTGTCCGCGTGTAAGAGACGCTAGCCCGAGCGTGCAGTGTTTTGATGACCGCTGCGTTAGAGATTCAGCGTAATTTTCATTTTGTTAATAACACTGTATTTTTAATGATTTATTAATGAAATAATAATGCATCTTCTTAGAGTAATTAAAAGGCACTATATATTAGCATCTACTAATTTAGAGGTATGGATTTTGATTTTAAAGTGTAATTGCGGGAGAAAATATAATTGCTCCTGTCTGTTTTATGACGTTTTAGTAATTAACATCAGGTTCATGAATGTATTATGCCATGACTTCATCATTATTTATTATGACATTATGGCTGCAAATGGAAAGAAAGAAAGATTATATTCTCAACAAAAATATATTTTTTAGCATAAACAGAACAAACTTACTGGCCTGTGCCTAAGAAAATTCAATCAATTAAGAGTTCAAAAAACGAAACAAAAATCCACGATTCAATATTTAGTCCATCTTCCTCCCAATCTCGATCACATCTTGCAGTCGATTGAGCATGGAATCGACTAGTCTTTTCAGTTCTCAGCTTCGGCATCCCAGGCATCCTGGATGAGTTTCCACAAACCATCAGGATGTCTTGGAGAGGGATTGGGACAATTTTTCCGCATATATGCTTCTTTACTTGTGTCCCCGTAGCTCAGTCGGAAGAACGTTGGAATTTAGATGCCAACGTCTCAGGTTCAAATCCTCGTTACTCCTTTTCATTTTATTGTGTTACATGATAGTATAATGTAATAATATAGAAAGAAAAAACTAACACTAATATTATGCAACTGTGTTGTTTCAAATCTAACATTAAATTTATATGAGTTATATCGCTAAATAACGATAACAGAATATGAATGATAACTTGAATATTATTTATATCACTAAACGATAACAAAATTAAATAACTTGAATATTATTTATGTCACTAAAGAACGATAACAGAATATAAATGATAACTTGCATATTATTTTTATCGCTAAAGAACGATAACAAATGAAAATGATAACTTGAACAAGTCTCGAAATCACAACTTTCGAATCATTAAGCGAACACACTACCGCTGCTCTACAAGGCGCAGATGTTAGTGACTCCTGCTTAAACATTTCAGTTCCGAAACTGCTTCTATAAGCGCATGCATCATGTAACATCACCGTTATCCGAAGTGGACCTAGAAAATATTCGCTGTTCACGAGTGCGGCGGCCACTTTTCTTTTTGATAGCTGCACACAGAGCAGCAGTCAAACTTATACACTAGGTACAAATATCCATTGTCGTCGAGACAATTTCATGTCCTCAACAATAATCAGATTATTACGGGTTTTATTTCTGACAATTTTGATACTCATAGGAAATTATCCTTACTTTTTATCGCAGAGAAATTTTGAAATTATATATTAAAGCGGGAAAAGCAAGAAAAGATATCAATATGTGCAATTTAAATATGCATTTATACAAAATAAAGTTGGCTTCATACGAACGTAAAAACCATGAACGGCAAAGATTCACTTTTACATTTTCAGTATGCCAAATCAATAAAAATATGCAATTGCATGAGGTTCAGCGGTCTAATCGTCATCATCATTTTTTATCTAGTCTGTCTGTCGAATATTTCTGTGATATACACAGATTTCCTTAATCAGAAGATACTTTTTCCCCCCAACATAACTCGGTTGAGAAAATTTCTATTTTCCTTGTCCCTCTTCATGCCGTGCCTTAGTCATTCAGCCCATGTAGGTTGTGGTCTTCCTTGCGTCCTTCTTCCAAGTAGGTTCAGTTCAAAGGTCTTTATTTAATGCAGTGGCTTCTCCTCGCTTTACAAGTCAATTCCATTTTAACTGAAGTTTTTCTGTTTCATAGCTCCAGTCTCTTCTGACAGACAGCATTCGTAAGAGGATGGAAAATTTCTAAGTTGCTCTCTGTGTTGATTGTCTGACCATTAGGAGAGTATTCGTGATGAACCAAACCCTGATGGTAAACAAAATAACGCTGCAATGTTTATCACTGTCAATTGAAGTTCTGCCACGTTTGAAGCAATGACATCATTCCTTAATTTGCGTTTCCACCGTAACAACACCCAAAAGCTTGTTACTCATCTCAGTGCAAACTTAAAAATATTGTTCCACATAATATACGTAATAATGAGTTAAGAAAAACTACAGCATATGCCATACACTTAAAAGTTATATCTCACATCTTAAGGTATGTGTATAAACTTACAATTGGAAAATTAAATACACATAAAAAGAAACAATTTACTAAGAATAATATTTTCAAGATTCAGTTTTGTTAAGAACTTTCAAACGCATATTTCTCACAAATAATATTTTTTACTTCAAAGGGGCGACGGTCGAAATTTTGGTCATTTTCAGTCAAAAATCGCATTTTCGTTTTGTTGTAAAAATGAATCACAAAACTTTAGTTTACATGTTGAGCAAGTTTCAGTGCTCTGGGGCTATCGAAAGCATAAAAATTACGCAATATATAGGTGGCTGCACCCTTGAACTTCAGTTCCATATAAATTTTACACGCTGTTCTCTCACACTTTTTTTTTCAGCACATTTCGTCAAGTTCGAAGTGTAAAGGTTCGTACAGTCTTGATGCTAGGAACATGAAATTGTTACTGAGTATTCTATAAAGTATGGTTACAAATTAAAATTTCAGATTTTTTATATGTTAATTAGTTTTTAAATTTAAAAAAATGTATAACAATAGGTACTAGAAAAATAAAATATTACTTTTGAAAAAATTATATATTTTTCTCTATTCTAAGGGATTTTTTTAAAATATGGATGCTTAATGATTTTATAGGTACTGTACATCAAAGATACTGTAATTTTTTTTCTAGATCATAGACCTAAACTTTGTACGAGAAGATAGATTTTGAAAATATGCCCAATTTTTTTCTTACAAAAAGGTCGTAACTCAGAAAATACCTGGGTGACATGCATGGAAATTTGTAGCATGTATATATATATATATGTACATATCATATACTCATTATACCCTACCACAAAACATCTTTATATTCTTCATCTTATACAGTTTCAATTGCTAGAAATTGGAACTCGCTTCCGAGTGATGTAAGGGGTTGTTGGACAATAACTCCATTTAGGTCAAAATCACATAAATTGTTACTTAACAGATTAACTACTGATTAATATTTATTTGTATAATGAAACTAACATCTGTCCATTCTTATTATTACCATTAATTTCTCTAAATAGAATACAAAACCTATAATGGCAAAATTTCTTTACATTAATATTCTCACTATATAAATATATTTTAGGTTTATATACAGTATATATATACATATATATTCTCCCTATAACATAGATCTAGTAAACTTATATTAAATTAATTATCATCATTTTACTGGCTACCTCAACTTAATTATAATTGATTGAATTAAATTAACTCATAAATTATGTTATTACTTTATCTTATAGGTTTATCTAAATTTAAATAAACATTTACTAGTTGTTAAAACTTAACTGAAGAATATTGCTGGAGAATCTTTTAAGTGTAGTGTAAATATTCGTAATTTAAATATGTATTGTGTTCATTAAGGCTGGTTGAGTGGAAGAGCAAGCCTTATGGCCTTAATTCTGCCTGCGAAAATAAATCATTCTATTCTATTTTATTCTATGTGGAATATGTGTGTCGAGAATGAACCAACTAGCATAAAAATTACAGAAGTTAGAAATTTCACCCATCTTCTCCCTTAATGTGTTTAGTTTTTAAACCGACGATATGGTCCTTACTTATTTACTACTTTTAAGATTGCGCCTATTAACACGATGATTGTATTGAATTTCTAACATCAAACTTTCCATAACAAATTCTTCATCACATAACGCTACAAAACGCTAAATTGCAACATTAAAAGTGCTACAAAATGATCAATATGATTTTTTTCAGTGCTAATTATTACTTTTAAGTTGACTATTTCGTTTATATGACGTCATTCCATTTTCAGCCAATGAAGTGTAATGAAATTTTGAATTCCAACCAATCACAGTCATACATCGCGATAATTTCTGCAGCTCGATTTATCACTATCAATTTATCGCATGGTCGTTCTTTTGTTTAGTCAGTTGTCGCCAACTGTTTCCACGTAAATCGATGAGCATGAATCCATTGTACTAAAAAAAGTGCGAAATTCTACTTCCACATCTACACCTTCATCTTCTAATTCCATGTCCATTGTATCCAAAGAAAATGACACTCCTTCAGAACAATTGTTCATTTAATTAATGTATTATTCAGGTTATTTGTATTATACTATAAAATGTTTAAATTAAATTATGATTTCAACATATAATGAAAACGTAGTTCTGTTATAATAACAAGAGAAAGCGCAGTGGATGTAATTAATATTTTTAACTTCTATTTCGCTTTTCTCAATTGGCATTACTGAATAACATTCAGTTTCTTTATTGCTGTAATCGTTATTCATCTATTTCGACTTCACAATGTCTGAATAGGTTAAGTATTCATAAATATACGATTATTAATATTTTGTGAGCGAATTTTAGGGATATATTATTTACATTTTTATTTTATTCACGAAATAGTCCTAATAAATGTCACTCGAGGTCTGAGATTACTATACATAAAATCTATCATCCCTAGTAGCCTAACTGGTTTAAAATAAGATGGCTTGTGCAGATTTTCAAGTGGTCACAATATTGTGCAGAAGTATGAACCTTTAGATCCCTAAAAATCTTGGTTTCCTTTGAGAGTGCCTACGACAGTGACGTTATTAATCTGTAAAATCTGCCTGACTTTGGTGGGAGCATGAGCGTGGCTGTAGTGAAAATGAGCCTCCACGCCGCCAAATGTAAACTGACCGGAACGTGGGATATAACGCTAACAAAGAGGGAAGTAAGCACACTCTCAAAATACTAACATTTCTTGTTTATTTGTCGAGGTCTCATTGTCCAACGGGCAACGCAGTTTCAGCTGACTCTGTAAAAAATGACAGTGCTGTTTCCACTCACTGAACGCCAGGAACTCTTATCTTCGATGCGTGCCTCAAGTTGTGTATTCACATTTCCTCAGTCCTTCCAAAACCAACTTTACACAGTGACTGCAGCTGTTCAGTTGTTCCCCTATGTATGTATGTATGTATGTATGTATGTATGTATGTATGCATGTGTTGATGTTTATTGACATTTCTGGCTTTGAGCCAGAGGCCGTTTTAGGGTCTTATATGCGCAGGATGCCCTCTCCAGCCATTGTACATTAATAATAATAAAAATGTGGCATAAGTGCCACTAGGTGTGTGAGTGCAGTGATGGATTCCTTTTATTTTGGTGTAGGCCTAATTTGTTAATTTGCGATATTTGAGGAATGGTGAACGGGAGAAGAGTTCGGGGTAAAAGATATCAGCTGATAGACAACGTTAAGGTATTATATGGGGAGATTAAGAAGAAAGAAAGAAAGTGGGAAGAATGGGAGATGCTGGGTTTGCCGTTAAAGACCTCCTCTTGGGCAGAATACTGTGCATACATACATACATACATACATACATACATATATAATGTATTTATTTATTTCTTCATTTATTTATTTATTTTAGTGGGTTATTTTACGACGCTTTATCAACATCTTAGGTTATTTAGGTCTGAATGAGATGATGAAAGAGCCGGTGAAATGAGTCCGGAGTCCAACACCGATAGTTACCCAGCATTTGCACGTAATTGGTTGAGGAAAAACCTCGGAAAAACCGCAACCAGGTAACTTGCCCCGACCGGGACGGTATGGCATAGCTGCGCCCCGCGGTTAATTGGGAGGCCTAGGCATGGCATAGTTGCGCCCCGAAGAAACCAGGTAGCAGAATGGACATGGCATAGTTGCGCCCCGATGGGCATAGTACACACGAAAGTGTTTGTCATAAAATAAATAAATTACTTTAAAATATTATAGTGGTAGCTGCATTGAAATCAGGCAGGCCTAGCATATGATCAATTTTGCTATTTAAAATAACCCTTTTTTATCAATCACACACAATAAATGAACTGTATTTTTTGTTTGTACACCGATATCTTAACCCTACGGTACAGGGTTTCGAAAATTGAAACTTAGAACCATTGTAAATTATTAACTCTACTCTTTTCACTAAATTTAAAATTCATTTTAAATTAACCCCACTATACTCCACAGACAGTGTGAAGATCACTAATAAAATGTCAAGACAGCTAAGGCCCCATATTCCAACGGCTGACTCATTTGAATATGTCAGTTAATAAAGTGCTGCCAACTTCATGGTGTTCATTTTAACGGTATCATAATCAATATTAAATCGATAAGAAATCAATAAGTTTGGTTGATTACGAGGCTCGAGTTTCCGTAATGTCTTTTTCTTTACCTATTTCATCGGGGCGCAACTATGCCATGCTCCTTTCTCTACCTGATGGGAACGGGGCGCAACTATGCCCACAAAACAGGGACCCTTTTTTATCTGCTGCATCTTACCTGACCGTGGGGCGCAACTATGCCCTGCCCGACCGGGAATCGAACCCGGGCCACCTGGTTTCGCGACCAGACGCGCTAACCGGTACTCCACAGGTGTGGAATGTATGTATGTATGTATGTGTGTGTATGTATACAGACTGAACAGTAAGCTAATAACATGAATTTCAGGGGTTTATTCTTTGAGATATTTCAAGCAAAAATAAGTTAAATATAATTTTGCTCGTTTTTGCATCCTTTTCGAGATAAAAATTGTTTTATATGAAACACTTCATTGCTTATTTTGGGAACGCCATTGATTTAATTCCCAATATGTTTTTAAGTTGGTTATTTAATGACGCTGTATCAAATACTAGGTTATTTAGCGACTCTGTACTATGTTGTATAGCGTCGATGAGATTGGTGATAGCGAGATGGTATTTGGCGAGATGAGGCCGAGGATTCGCCATAGATTACCTGGCATTCACTTTGGTTGGGAAAAACCTCGGAAAAGCCCAACCAGGTAATCAGCCCAAGCGGGGATCGAACCCGCGCCCGAGTGCAAGCGCCATAATTGACTGAGCCACGCCGGTGGCTCCCAATATATGAACAGCACATTTCTAGAAACAAATTTAAATTCCTGACTTCTCGTCTAATACAGAAGCGTTTTTTTTTTTTTTGTTTTTGCCGACATCAACCTTCTTATATCCGGCGAAATTATGTTTCCTGCAGCATGACGTAGCATAGCACGCTCATTATCATCTGATAATCTTTGCATTACACTTGGTTTTGTGAGGTTCATAAGTGAGGAAAATTGCTCACATACGTGCTTACTGCCAAATATAGAAATAATTTGCGCCGCAAATATTCGTACCTTGGATATATTACCCGGCAAAGCGAACTTCCAACTTGGCTCTGTTCATGAAATTCAAAGAACCTGGAAAGAACTTTTCCTCGGCTTAACCAAAGGATATCACAATGGTAAGGAACATTGTCATATGGATGACATATCTTGACAATTTTTAGACAGAATTCGTAACGAGTCTACGCTACTAGTATCATACTCTTTTTTGTACTATATTCTGTAAACTTACTGTAAATGTAATGCAGTGCGGAAGAACCTCTACAGTATATCTAAACATATATTTATTACTATTTAATGTCAATAAAACAACAAAATTTAAATAATCATTATGTACATCAGTTAATAATTTCAGGCGTTTCACATTGCTTCTCTTTGTAACTAAATGTTATCCATATATCAGATAAAGAACATTATCTCCTCTTTCACTCATAAGAAGTCGAGAGTCCAGTCAGCCTAAAATTTATGAACTTCTTCCTCAGTGTCTTACGTACAACCCTTGAGTTCATCAGTGACTTGTACCTGCGTGCCGTACGTGCTCTGAACAGCGCATACGGACCATGAGGCACGCTTAGTAGGATCTACTACTGTATGAATAATTTCGAAGGAAAAATTGTTCCGGGGCCGGGTATCGAACCCGGGACCTTTGGTTAAACGTACCAACGCTCTACCAACTGAGCTACCCGGGAACTCTACCCGACACCGATCCAATTTTTCCCTCTATATCCACAAACCTCAAAGTGGGCTGACAATCGTCAAGCAGCCAACATTGAGTGCACACTAACTCTGTGTGACTTAAATTGTGGTTGTCTGTTAACGAATAGTGACGTGTATTATGCAAATCAAGCTTTCAGTATAACTCCCTGTGAAGTTGATTTGAATAATTCGAAGGAAAAATTGTTCCGGGGCCGGGTATCGAACCCGGGACCTTTGGTTAAACGTACCAACGCTCTACCAACTAAGCTACCCGGGAACTCTACCCGACAGCGATCCAATTTTTCCCTCTATATAAACAGACCTCAAAGTGGGCTGACAATCGTCAAGCAGCCAACATTGAGTGCACACTAACTCTGTGTGACTTAAATTGTGGTTTTCTATTAACGAACAATGACGTGTATTATGCAAATCAAACTTTCAGGTATAACTCCCTGTGAAGTTGATTTGAATAATTTCGAAGGAAAAATTGTTCCGGTGCCGGGTATCGAACCCGGGACCTTTGGTTAAACGTACCAACGCTCTACCAACTGAGCTACCCGGTAATTCTATCCGATACCGATCCAATTTTTCCCTCTATATCCATAGACCTCAAAGTGGGCTGACTGTATATTTATCCCCGTAGATTCCATATTTGTAAGTAGGGCCTAGTTAATTCTGGCATACGATTTTATTAAAATATCTTAACGTACAACCTTTTTAAATGGTCTCACAATATGAAACCTGTTTAGGATGGCAGCTAACGTTTCGTACAGATGTGTGTGCATATGTTGCTACTTCTGCTCATTTTAGGTATTTGATAACGTGTCTGTGTGATTGTGTGACTGATATCACGAGCGGTGCTTGGTTGTCCTTCATGCTGCGTGTTTATTCTTTTCCTTCAGTGCGCTTTGTGCCATTGGGAATACTGATGTCAATCCTGTTATTATTTGCCCCGTTGAGCTGTGCTTGGCCTATTTTATTGGATGGTAGTATCTAGCCTTCGTATTCCAGCTACCTAAAGACTAGAGTTTAAGACACGTTGGGTATATAGTACACCGAACACAGGTAATGCAACGGATAAGGATATAGGCCTAAACAAACACATCGTCGCTGCGTGTTCGTGGAGTACAGTCAACTTCCGACATCATGACGCTATACTAGTAAACACATACTTGAGCCGTGATGTTCATTTTCGTCGTGCTCTTTGCAGTGAATAATAACGCGCATTCGTAAGTTATGGAACTTGAACATATTCGGATGTCACTTGAAATGATTTTATACTGCAAAAAATTCTTTCAATAACACATGACGTTATTGGTGCATCGTAGTACAAGATATTCCTATTGGTTGATATTTTTTCGTGTTTCATTAGGATATTGCTTATGTCGCTCATCACTGAAAACCCACTAATTCTTCTATGTACTTTTCTAGAAATCCCCTAAAATGAAGCTTATTTAATTTATTAATTGGGATGTTGCCACTGAACATCATGATAGGCTACATAAATGGATGCTAAACTCTAGTTAATATCTTCATAATTTTCAGATTGTGGATTACGTTCAGCACACTTTCTGTGCCTTTTGGTATTGCAGTATCTTTCAGTGCACTGTTTTCGTCAATTGTACGTTTATTTTACACAAATTATATGTACTGTAATGTTGTCTATATTGACAGTGAAAACATTAGTTAAAATATTCTGAACTATGCCCTGCAATATTACACGCTTCAGCGTCTTACCTAAGGTATTTTATCTCAGCAATGAACCTTCAATCCGCCACAAAGATGTAGTTATTTAAATAATACGACTAGTAAGAACAGTGACTGCGTCCCAGTTTTGGCTTTCTAGAGAAAGAAGGCAGGGGATGCGTAACTATTTTGTATACGAACGTATCTGTACCTGCGCTGTGACGTCACATATACTTCGGATCAGACAACCTCATTCCAGTTCATACGTATCTGAATTACGAAGACTAGTTACATCACATATCTATTTCTATTATAACAATTTTTTCTTTGAATCCAAATTCAGGTGTCTATTTCGAGTTAAATAACTTCATTTATTATACTCGCTGTTAGCTAAATAATAATAATATTATGAATACATAATAATAATAATAATAATAATAATAATAATAATAATAATAATGATGATTTATTTAACCTGGCAGATTTAAGGCCATGCGGCCTTCTCTAACACTCAACCAGGAGTAAAACTGGGTTACAAAAAAAACACTACAAATTTACAAAGTACACTACAATTTTACACACAAAACTGAATAAGATAATAATAATAAAATGTAAACAGCAAGTAAGTAGAAATCAGACATAATATATATAACATATAGAAAGAAAGGAAAAAGCATAATAAAATGTGAACAGCAGGTCAAAATAAATGAGACATACAAAGTATAAAAAATAAGACAGTTATTGATAATAATAATAATAATAATAATAATGATGATGATGATAATGATAAAATAATAATAATAACAATAATAATAATAATAGTGCAGTATGAAGCATACAATGAATACAATATTTTTAGGTACACACAGTAAGGAAAATTATGATTATATATAGCTCAATACATACATACATACATACATACATACATACATACATACATACATACATACATACATACATACTATATAAAGTCCACACCTGTGGAGTAACGGTCAGCGCGTCTGGCAGCGGAACTAGGTGGCCCGGGTTCGAATCTAGGTCGGGGCAAGTTACCTGGTTGAGGTTTTTTCCGGGGTTTTCCCTCAACCCAATACGAGCAAATGCTGGGTAACTTTCGGTGCTGGACCCCGGACTCATTTCACCGGCATTATCACCTTCATTTCATTCAGACGCCAAATAACCTAGATGTTGATACAGCGTCGTAAAATAACCCAATAAAATAAATACTATATGAACATAGGTTCATGTGTTTTCGTATTTACCAAGCAACATATTGTTAAACGGGAAGCGTTGGGAATGGAGGATGGATTGTCATTGTTTGGGAGGAAGCAGCCTTTCAGGTGTTTTGCTTGCTAAAGTGGCTGCAAACGAAGCCAGTTGCCTCACTATCGATCGATCTTTGGAACATGTTTATCCGTGTTTTTCGTGACTCAGGAAGTGGCTCTAGTCGAGATAATTCTATGGCGCCCACTCGCAACCACTGTGGGCGCCACATCTGCCCGTATCAAATCATTCCTACTCCATTCTTTCCATTTACTTGACAACAGCGAAATAAAATTATTCCTAGCAGTTGACCGTTGTGTCACGATGCGATGGAATAAAATGCATCAAGTATGAGTAGCGTATATGCCTATAACAGTACGGGGCGCTATTGCAACAGTCACTAAATCAGGAGGAATTTAATCATGTATGCACTGCGTCGCACCTCATCTCATCCCTGGAAACATGCGTTGCCTTAACAGATTTCTACCAGTCTAGTATATACAGTCACGAAGCTTGAGTTTATGAGGGTACTACGAACAATAGACTGTGCAGGTACTATTTCGCATTGTCTGTAATGAGGCTATAGTAGCGATCCTAGTGGTTAGCAACTATCTATGGATGCACATTTACTACGTATTGAGCTTCGTGACTATATACTAGACTGTGTTTCTACGGTTACCTGCTGAGTTGATCATTCTCTGTAGCATCTCATGGAATTATTATTGTAGGGAAGTGACACGGTGCAGTAGTTACCCGTTGTCTTCTGCACGGTTATAAAGAAGACTGCAATTTATGAACTAACTGTGAAACGAATGTAGTGAAGTGGGAATATCCCGATATATCCTGCTCAAAATATTTTATTACTGTAGTGGATAGTACATAAGAAGTGTGATAGCAGAAGGAATAATACATGCATAAGCTTTGCTGATGATATGGAGTGTTAGCAAAAAAGGAGACTTTACTAGGGAATAGGCCTATTCTACTGGAGCTAAATGACAGCTGTTAACAGTATGGGTTGAAGATAAATGCAAACAAGACGAAGACAATGGTTATCGGAAGAAAAAGAAAGTTAAAGTGTGAATTCGAAATGAGGCAGTAGAACAAGTGGGCAGCTTCAGATACTTTTTTTTTGTTTTAGTTGGTTATTTAACAACGCTGTATCAACTACTAGGTTATTTAGCGTAGATGAGATTGGTGATAGCGAGATGGTATTCGGCGATATGAGGCCGAGGATTCGCCATAGATTATGTTTGGGGAAAACCTCGGAAAAAACCCAACCAGGTAATCAGCCCAAGCGAGGATCGAACCCGCGCCCGTGCGCAACTTCAGACCGGCAGGCAAGCGCCTTAACCGACTGAGCCACGCCGATGGCTGCTGCAGATACTTGAGGTGTGGAAGTCAAAATGAGGACACCAATGACAAAGGAAGTTTGTAGGCTAAAAGAAAAAGAGCATTTATACTGACCCGTGGAAAGAAAACTCAGGAAAATTCTAGTGAAGTGTTTTGTGTGAAGTGTGGCATTGTATGGAGTAGAAACATGAATATTGCGACGAAGCGAAAAGAAAGGAATAGGAGCTTCTAAAAGTTGGGTAGGGAGAAGAATGGAGTGTGTGAAATGGACAAACAGAATAAGAAATGAAGCTGTGATGAAAAGAGTGGATGAAGAAAGAATGATGTTGAAAGTGATCGACAACATAAAAAGAAGTTGCGTGAGTCACTATCTATTGAAAGATGTAGGGCAGACTCGGCTAATTCCGCAATATTAAGAAGTAAATCTATCATATTTTTATCAAAATGTTTATTGAAAAATATTATCAAGGTATGTAGACATGGACGAAACCTTCCACTACCAAATGAGGTAAAGAGACCTATTAAAATGCAAATATATTCAGTTGTACATACATTACAGTTGAAAAAGAACAACTCTTGTAATTCCGCAACAGTGCGAATAAATCCGCAGTAGGACTTGGCTAATTCCACAGTCGTAAATAATTATGACATACATTATAAATGAAACATAAAAGGAAAAATTTAGATGTAACAATGCTCACTTTCTTCACAACTGTGTAGCAAAACACGAAAAACTGCCAAATTTCGATGTGTCACTGTATTGTCGACAGAGGTGTCGACGAATATCCTTGATTTTTTTTTCTATAGTACTGCAGAGGACATGCTTCCTGTTGACAGCCTCTCGCTGTTGTGAAGCCGCAGTAAAATCATATATACACTACTGCGGAATTACACGTACTGCGAAATTAGCCAAGTTTCCCCTACTGGAGGGAATTGTGAACGGGGAAAAATGTTCGTTGCAGATGAAGGTATTACAGTTTAGAAACATTAAGATATATTAATCTTATGCGGAGACTAATAGGAATGCGGAAATTGGGAAGATTGGAGAATACTGGGTTTGCAGCAGAGGACCTGACTTTGGGCGGATAACTATGAATAGTGGATAGTGAAGCGAATTTTCATCTGTTGTTAGTAGTTAAATGTTTGAGGAATTAAATTTGAAGTCCGTGGTACATTTAATGTCATGTTGGGTCAGGTCTCGTCTAGATGTCTCCCTTCATTCCATATTTCCAGCACAATTCTGTTAAGCCTTGGTTTTTCTGAACCGACGCATGCGACGTGCGAGGTGCGAGGCCCGCCTCGCACAAATCCTGACTACAAGAGAGATAGTGAGTGGTTTCTATAACTGCGAGGTACGCAGACCTCGCAGTTATAGAAACCACTCACTATCTCTCTTGTAGTCCGGATTTGTGCGAGACGGGCCTCGCACCTCGCACGTCGCATGCGTCTGTTCAGAAAAACCAAGGCTTAAGCTATGTCATAGGAGCAGAAATAAATATACTCCAAATGCACTGGTCTTCAAACCACGGCTGTCAAAATGTATGTGAATGTCTGTAACTGCTGCCAGTACCTGAAATCGAAGAATATCAGTGACATAGAAAAATAAAGAGAAATAAGTGGTTAAGAGATAATTAACCGATAGGGATGAAGAAAAGCAAGAGACCCAAGAATACCGAGAGGAGGTGAAGGCTTGAACAGACTATACATGAATAGGAAGAGGAGGAAGAGGAGGAAGTGAATGATGCAGTTTGTGATAATGAGTTGTGCAGGAGTCATCAGGATTGTTCTCACTGCGCATCGCGTCCCAAGAAGTGATTTGACGCTGCTGGAAGGATTTGGCAGCCACCCTGCACGTGTTCCTCGGGGGTTGAGATGTGACAGCTGCAGCTCCGTGTACGCTGCCTCTTGCTGCAGACATGCGAGTCTTTATTCAAGACTTTAAAATCCAAGTCTTATTCTTAAAACTACTCTCATTTTTGTCTCAGGTTTTGCCAAATTACTCTAGTTTCGCATACTCCGGCTTTGTCTATCACTGGCGAAATTTTTTTGTTTCCCGTTTGTAGGAAAGCAAAGAAGCAAGTCAAGCGATAGGTTTGGAAGTAAATTCCGAAAAGACTAAGTATATGATTATGTCTCGTGACCAGAACATTGTACGAAATGGAACTATAAAAATTGGAGATTAATCCTTCGAAGAGGTGGAAAAATTCAAATATCTTGGAGCAACAGTAACAAATATAAATGACACTCGGGAGGAAATTAAACGGAGAATAAATATGGGAAATGTCTGTTATTATTCGGTTGAGAAGCTTTTGTCATCTAGTCTGGTGTCAAAAAATCTGAAAGTTAGAATTTATAAAACAGCTATATTACCGGTTATTCTGTATGGTTGTGAATCTTGGACTCTCACCTTGATGGAGGAACAGAGATTAAGGGTGTATAAGAATAAAGTTCTTAGGGAAATATTTGGGGCTAAGAGGGTGAAGTTACAGGAGAACGGAGAAAGTTACACAACGCAGAACTGCACGCGTTGTATTCTTCACCTGACATTATTAGGAACATTAAATCCAGACGTTTGAGATGGGCAGGGCATGTAGCACGTATGGGCGAACCCAGAAATTCATATAGAGTGTTAGTTGGGAGGCCGGTGGGAATAGGACCTTTGGGGAGGCCGAGACGTAGATGGAAGAATAATATTAAAATGGATTTGAGGGAGGTGGGATATGATGGTAGAGACTGGATTAATGTTGCTCAGGATAGGGACAGATGGCGGGCTTATGTGAGGGCGGCAATGAACCTCCGGGTTCCTTAAAAGCAGTAAGTAAGTAACGAAGGAAAGCAAAGATTATTGACTCTTCTTTCGTGTTGACACTAGGTTAGTGTTCACATTCGTCCCGTTTTTCCCTGGACAGTCCCGTTTTTTGATCATATGTCCCGTTGTCCCGACTTTTTTCAAATGTCCCGCTTTTGAATAGCCTTCCTAAAAATGGATTACGAAAGTTGTTCTCTTTTCAATAAGAGCGCTTCTGGTGACTAATTCATAGAATAATATTTCTATTGTAATGTTGGTAATACTTAGAGCGATGCTCTTTTGCTCTCTCTCTCCATTCTTACTTTGATAGTATTAATTATCCGTTTCCGATTACATTCAGTATCATAGCCGAAAGTTGAGGTTGTATAGTGCATTATAATTTTGTATCGTTTTTCATCTTGCCAGAACGTAAGTGCAGTATAAACGATAGTATCAGAAGAGAATTCCCATTCATCAAAGGTGAGGATGAAAATGTGAAATATACGTTGTGCAATTCTAGATTTTGCATTTCACATGGTGGTCAGTCAGACATAGTCAACCACGTCCATAAGTCTGAGAAATAACTTGAATGCATCTTAAAATATTATCGTCACTCGTTTACAGTACCTATCATCAAGTTGTATTTTAATAATAATAATAATAATAATAATAATAATAATTTATTTATTTATTTATTTACTAATATTTATTGTGCTGTACAACAGCCTGGGGCCAATAACAGTTCAGCACAAGATAAAAGTTAGCACAAGATTTACAATGTACAAGGAATAACAAAACTGCATACAAATAATTATTAAAATTAGAGACAAATACAAATAAACAATAATGACAAAATGAGTAGATAACAAAAATAGTGGATACAAAAATTATTAAAATTAGAGACAAATACAAAAAAACAGTAATGAGAAAATGAATAGATAACTACAAAAATACATGATATAGAAAAGCTAAAAACAACACAAACGCATGTAGTTGAAATGAATATGCTTAATATAAGAATAGCCAAACAACAAACTATACATTAAACGGATCAGAATTAATGCAGGCCTAATGTAAATTGGCACTTGGACATTATCTAAGGAGACAGAAACTAAACTAGGTATATTTGAACGCAAAATACTCAGAAGAATTTTTGGACCGGTGCAAGAAAATATGCAGTGGAGAATACGTTATAATAATGAGCTATATAAATTATAAAGAAGTTTCGATATTGTTACTTTCATCAAATTAAGGAGGCTTGAATGGGCTGGACATGCGTATCGGATGGAAAGGAACAGAATACCAAAGAAGATCTTAGAAGGGAAAATACATGGTAAAAGACCAATTGGAAGACCCAAAAATAGATGGATAGATGCGGTAACGATCGATTCTCAGGACTATCTCGGAACAACTGCCTGGAGGAGATTAGCACAGGACAGGGACAGTTGGAGGAAGAAAATTGAGGAGGCTAAGGCTCGACTTTGGGCTGTGATGCCATCGTAGTAGTAGTAGTGATGTAAATTGGCAGCTTTTCATGCATCTGACAACTGGAGAGAGAGATTTAGGCTTATAGGTATAACATTTTTTTTTAATCTTAAACCATTCGAAGGGGCCCGAAGGTAGATATTCCTTATGAAGGATTCACAATCAATATCACCCTTTAAGGCCTAACAAAAGAATAAGTAGTCAAGTTCAAGACATATAGCATAAAGGCTAGAAAAGATAAAATATTTACAAGTACGCTCATAACTGAAAACAGATGAATTTGGTAAAAACCTAAAAGCACATAGGGACATGAATTTTCTTTGGATGATTTCCAGTTTAACCGAATCAGTAGAAGTAATTGAATTCCAGGTGAAAGATTCATATTCGAGTTTAGATCTGATTAATGTATAGTATATAATAATAATAATAATAATAATAATAATAATAATAATAATAATAATAATAATAATAATTTCAAGGTTTGCCGAATTGGGAGTAGGATGTATTTTTATAATTTGATTAAAATGTGATTGTGACGTATGTGATGGATTTATTTAAAAATTTGCAGTTTTTATTGTGTTCCTTTTTTTTACAAAATGTCCCAGGTTTTGAAGTAAAAAATTGGAAATGTCCCAGTTTTTTTAAAATTACATTATGGGAACCCTACAGTAGGAGTAACCTAATCTTTGGTGATATCGCATCTTTCTTTTCTAATTCGTGAGTGCGCGAACAAAAGGGGATAAGTCACCAAAATTAAGTTTTGAAATAATTGCAAAAAAAAAACACTTTGACCTGTAACGTAGGCGGTCAGTGTTCGAGTCCCTGTTAGGGGTTTTTCTCGAGGTTCTCAGTTTTTCCCAAATTAGGCATATACATCATTCCTTCAGCATTCTCCCTTCTATTATTCTATAGCAGACATACGAGAAATGAGGCACTGATTGTGCATTTATGAGTGCGGATCGCCGGTCTGTGCGGACTGCATCGTTCAGGCGTTGCTCTTACCAGTTCTTAGCTGGAGGGGTGTACAATAATCTATTCTGCGCTTCTAGTGTTGGATTAAATAGGCATTTGGACATTATAAACACACTTAGCAGAAAGAAAAAGAAACATAGTTATTATCTGTAGTAATGTCACGAGAGGCCTGAGATCTGCCGATAAATCCACGAGCGAAGCGAGTGGATTTATCTGGGAAATCTCAGACCTCGAGTGACATTTATTATGACTATTTCGTGAATAAAATAAAAATTTAAATAATATATCCCTAAAATTCGATCACAAAATGTTAATAATTGTATATTAACGAATACTTAAGCTATTCAGATATTGTGAAGTTGAAATACTCGTAGATGAATATCGATTATTGCAATAAAGAAATTCGATGTTATTATTCAGTAATGCCAATTGCGAAAATCGAAATACAGGTTTAACATTGTTAATTACATGTACTGCACTTTTCTCTTATTATTATAACAAATACATTTTCATTATCTGCTGAAATCATAATTTAATTTAACAGTAACAGTGGGGACAGCTATATATCAATGCTTATGTATTCACAGCGAGACATGTAGCTACACAGTGAAGACATCTCTGTATAGATAGGCCTAATTAAAACACGAATTCTATTACGCCATACGAAATGCAGTTTGATCAAAGACATTATTACTACGCAAGGTCTTTGAGTTTGATATGCGATGATGTTACATAAATTTGAACGTCTATTAATTGTTTAATTTCAATACAAATGTTACAGGCTACAATTTTATAGGTTACGTTAGGCCTACCTGTGGAAGCAGGACCAATGTCAGCTGTGCCTTGTTTCGACCGTTACAATGAGTGCTACACGAAAGCATTTTTTATAGATCGACAAACGCATTCTCGCTGTAGTAACGGAACTAAAGCTGCATCTACACAGTTCAATATTCCAATCGCGTATGCGTGCAATCTGGGAAGAATAGAATCAAGTTTAAAAGGTACGTTCAATTAAGATGCATAAGGATTTTGTGTCTACATGGTTAACCGTTTTGAACGTGGTCTTCACTGCGTAAATATATTAATTAATATTAAATATCAATCTTGCATTCATTGCTTTAAAGTTGAAAGAAAAGTTTAACCGTGTAGTTGCATCTTAATGTATTCATGATCATCAATTTACGGGGAAACAGTTGGCGACAACGACTAAACAAAAGAACGACCATGCGATAAATTGATAGCGATAAATCTAGCTGCAGAAATTATCGCAAAGTCTGACTGTGATTGGTTGGAATTCAAAATTTCATTACACTTCATTGGTCGAAAATGGAATGACGTCATATAAACGAAATAGTCAGTGTAATACAAGAATTTTAATACAAGAAACATTAGGCTTACTCAGTTATACTTTGTAAAGTAGTGGTTTGTAAAGCATAATTCATTAACATGATTTTTATATAGTATTTGAAAAAAAATATTGCAGTAATTTCGAAACAACAAAAAATGAACAAGTATTTCATTCTACGTAGTAGGTAGGCCTACTAATTATTTTAATGTAATAGACCCTACTCTATCATCGTTCCTCAAGCATTATAATTTATTCGGACCATTGGTACACAAATGTTGAAGAAAATATTATACCTCCAATTAATTACATGCAGTAGGATATTGTGAAGTTTTTGCACTGAAATCATTTCCTTGCTGTATGTCAATATAAATTAACATTAATATTAATAAACAATATAAATTAAGCTTAGAATTTAAATTCACATATAGTTTATTTGGAAAACTTTGAGAGCAAGTATCGACAAGTTGGGAGCGTTACTGAAAGAAATTAAAAGTGTAGTTCACAAGCTGTGACGCGACGTCTTTCTCTTTATGTTAGGTTTAAAGATTTATTAATGTAAGTATATTAACATAATATAGTGACGTGAGATGGAAAATATGCCATTATAAATTTTTCCAGAAACCTTTTCCGCCTTGCAAATACAGTTGTTGCTTTCTTCACTCTTTGCAACCTCAATAGTCTCACATGAATTCCTCACTATATTCTCATCACTTAGCAGCTTATAAAATAGAAGTCGTAAGTCGCCTAACCTTTGATGGCTGTGTTATTACAGACTCCAAAACAACGCCGTTTTCAAGTTCGTTTTGCCGTGAGAGTACTGACTGAGAAATAAGCGCTGGTAATATCATATTTTGAGAACTTTAATAATCTGATCTAAACTGTAACAAGACTATTACCTCGACATGGGTTGATGAAAGCCTTTCATTTTAAAATAATTTTTGTTGGCTGAGGAAAATATAACAATTAAGTTACATGATTCCTGATTCCTTTTCTTCGTTATATCTGTGGACTCCTCACTTTATTTATCATAACGTATTCACAGTCACAGCTCGATCAACACCTGTATTGGTCTGTGTCACTGAAACAAAAGCTGGTCAGCTATTGCAGGTATTGTACAGCCCTGTCGCGCTCCTCTCCAACCTGATTCACTCCCTCCAGGTAGGGCAATAGGAACTGCTCATCGCACAGAGACAGCTATACAATGTGCAGGGTTTTGGCATGCCTGTTCTATAGCATTTCCTGAATGCCGGCTGGCTACGCACGGAACTGGCTGGTCTAGGGACGAATGGGGTTGCCTTCTCGAAACTTGGGTACGCAGCGAAACTTAGCGTAGTCTGCCGGTATCAGTTTGGGAATGCACCAAACTTGAGGGTTAGCACAATAGATTTTGAAATGTCTCAATGCTGGTCGTAGTATACCTTTTAGGATACTTTTATTCCCATGACACGATTTAAGAGTTAGTTGATTGTTTGATTGATGGATTAATTAATTAATTAATTCATTCATTCATTCATTAATCTAAATCAATTAATTCATTCGTTCTAAAACATTTGAGAAAAGGGACATAATGGTGTTTATAAAAACGTTTTCCCTATTGAACATTAGGTTTTCAGACTATGTTAGAATATAGTTTCTATGATACAAAGTTTCGATTTGGGGGGGGGAGAGTTAAGACCGACCCCGAATTTTGAAGAAAATAAAAACTGTGTTAAATTTTACCGTACCTGGTTAACATGTGTGTGTTCTGAAATTGAGTTGTGTGTTGAGAACTTCATTTGGATGTTTTTAACACGAGAAAGACATATAATACAAATTCCGAAGTTATATAGTGTTAAAAGTTGTGTAATCAAGATGTATATAAAAACTTAAATTTATGTGTTTTGGATATGTTGTAAACTTAAGTCAGGTAAACAATTCCAATTATTAATTTTTTTCATATATCAAGTTGCATTATAAATATTTCATTATCAATTTTTATTTTTTTTTTAAATCTACTTAATTTTTAAATTTATAACTCATAAATCTGATATTATTTATTAAAAAATACTGACACTGTAATTCATTGCCACATATGAGACAAATAAACTGCAATATTTTTAGGAAGCTGGGGTGATATTTACAGTAAGAATCAGGGCTCCAACATCTTTAAATATATTGCGTGTAAAGTTTCTATTACATCTACACATTAGAGTAACAGGCACTAAAAAAATTCATTTTAATACATTTACAATTTGAATTCGGTTGAATCCTTTCGTACATCGACAAAGGACATGAAAAGACGCCAGAACAGAGATGGCCGAAGAAAATCCTAATGTGGTCGCCGAATGGCTGAAGGGAAATAATAATGCAAGAGCGAAACCTTAAAGGGAGCCACTGACAGATTTGTGTTTGGGCAATACGAGGCAAAATTTGACAAGGAGACAAGTTTATAAAAGTAAGATATATAACACGTGACCTACATTTTAACGCGTGAAACGTATAATGCAAAAGCATGTGTCAACTTCGTGACACACATTTTTAATAAAGTTTGAAATCCTACAGCAGATTTTACCAAAAATCCGCCGGGGTTTGAAACCGGTATCCAACTATAAGAACCGATGAACTAGTCATTCGATTATTGGTCTGCCAACTGCCGTACTAAAATAGCCAAGTTACTCTACTGAAATGGTGAAGATGCTCCAGTCAGAATAACAGCAGTATATAACAAATCCCGGATAAACAAAACACAAAAGCTATTCACAAACAAAATGATGTAAACAAACCACTTATAACTCCAAGTTCAACGCAATTACTAATGAAATAATGGCCGGCAGCCCGATCTGTTTACTTGTGAATGTATCAACATTTCTGCATACTTTGCTAGAAATGCTGACACTTGAAACAACAACACGTGATTTAACACGATTCTTGCGCAAAGGCTGGAAAGCTTTACCTAAGAAGTATGTGTCAGACTTCTCTTTCTAGTTCGTCTATAATACTTACTTATTTTTAGAAACGTTATCATTTGCTTATCCAGCTGGATATATTCAACCGAGTGACGGTTTTCCACCAAAAAGACCCGGATTCGTAATCCAGTTTTGTGAGACTTGGGCTTAAAAGGCTACTGTAGATCATATTAGATTAGATCAGATTAGATTAGATTTGTTTAAAGATAGGATTGGTTGATAATTCCCTAACACTGAAACGTTTAAGGTTATTTTATTATTTCCTATCATCATTAGATCTTTATCCCGTATCAGGTTTAGGGATGCCAACTTTCTGTCAGATGATTCCTGGACATACTTAAAATTTTACATTTGAGTCTAAAAGGAAATACTGACACGAAATAACCATAGAAGTGTATATACTGGTGATCAATTATAATATTAATTTAATAGAGTCACAACCTCAAACAGCAAAATGGAAATTTGAAACACTAGTTAAACAGTATTAACTTTTTAATGAAAAAATCATCATTAATTCCTCTTAAACCTGTATTTCTTTTCACGTTTTGCTGTAGAAATGATACTAGGATAGTCTTTAAGAAACTGGACAATTTCAGAACATGATACTCCAAAATTTTTACTTGCAACTCTGCCTTGATCAGACAGTTTGTTTCAGTTGTGACCAAGTAAACTGAAAATTCTTTCACAGAAGGCATTAGATACTAGAATTGGCTTTACAAATGTTTCAGTAATTCACAGCATATCCACAGACTTTTCATCAGAAGCATTATATTCATACACACTTCTTGAGACACAGAGCCATCACATCATTCAACTGAATATCCAGCTCGTCCAGACAGCAAGAAATCTCAATTCCTGAACATTTCGACGTAGAGGGCAGGATCAAAATGTTGCCTGGGCCAAAGTCCTTTTTCTTGTCTCTCGGTTGGCATCCCTAATTAGGTTCAGGAGTCTGTTCACGAGATTATTTTCAGGAGGATTCTCCTAAGGGTTTATAATTTTCAGGAGCTCATTACCTCCTCCTGCCTAATACTTCACGTTTGGAGATTATGTGAGAGGCCTTTCGTTTTCTTTTCCACAAAGTCTGTAGGGTGGGTTTTCATTTTGTATTCCTATCGTGTGCAGATGCTACCTCAGATCGCAGTGATCCGTTAGATAAGATCTGTTTACTGCAGTTCTCAGATTGGATTATATTTATTCTTAGAAAATACACATTAAGAGAGATGGTGTATTTCTTCATAATTTTTTACTGTGACTGTTTTGGTCCACATGTCTTCAGTGATCATGATAAAGGTAGCACTAAAAAGTAGTATTGCGGCTTACATAGCCGTCTTTTTACTGAAGAAAACCTAAATACGTCCACACTTCCACCCTTCATAGATGAGAACAGTTTGATGCAAAGAACTTCAGTGTGTGTACTCAGGCGTTCGTAAGTTACGTTTTTAAGTACGTGGTATTTAAATAAAGATGCCTAAGCAGAAATCACTTAATCTCGATAAATTGAGAAGATATGTTTCCGAATATAGTCAAGATCTGTCTCGTGTTGATGGGAACGAAATTTTCTGTATTCAGTTGACATAAGGAATTCCTCTCAAAATGTTAAGATATTTTATTGATTTTTATTTTGTTTTATTTTATTTTAAGATGTGAAATAACAGACCAACCAATTACAATGTTCACTTATAACTAAGATATTAATTATTAAATGCAACAATTATATTATATATATATGTATATATATATACACACACACACACAAAAAAAAGTTAAGATGATAAAGACAATGTAGTGATATAAACACAAGAAACATAAAAAATCCATGAAGATATATAGGAACAACAAAGTCAAAATAAGGTAACTATATATCTTAAAACAAAGTTAATATGAATGCAATAATAATCTTAATACAACAATAATTTCAATACAAAACAACAGAATTTAATATAAGCTATATTATTTTCAGAAATTGATTGCAGATGTATTTCAATTGTTTAAGACTCATATATATATATATATATATATATATATATATATATATACATATATATCTTCTAAGCTATGCAATCTATTATAATTGACAAGAACTCTAAATAGGGCAATAATAGTATGCAGTGCTTTGTATAGAGTGTGCCATGGTATGGGGCAGAAGCATGGACATTACAACGAAGTGAAGAGAAGCATTGAAATGTGGATATGGAGAAGAATGGAATATATGAAGTGGACAGACAGAATAAGAAATGAAGCTGTGTTGGAAAGAGGGGTGAAGAAAGAATTATGCTGAAACTGATCAGGAAGAGGGAAAGGAATTGGGTCACTGGCTGAGAAGAAACTGCCTACTGAAGGATGCACTAGAAGGAATGGTGAACGAGAGTGTTCGGAGCAGAAGAAGATATCAGATCATAGACGACATTAAGATATATGATCATATGAGGAAACGAAAAGGAAGGCAGAAATTAGGAAAGATTGGAGAAAGCTGGGTTTACATTGTAAGACCTTCACTTGGGCAGAACACTAAATGAAACTTACTTACTTATTGGCTTTTAAGGAACCCGGAGGTTCATTACCGCCCTCACATAAGCCCGCCATTGGTACCTATCCTGAGCAAGATTAATCCAGTCTCTATCATCATATCCCACCTCCCTCAAATCCATTTTAATATTATCATCCCATCTACGTCTCGGCCTCCCCAAAGGTCTTTTTCCCTCCGACCTCCCAACTAACACTCTATATGCATTTCTGGATTCGCCCATACGTGCTACATGCCCTGCCCATCTCAAACGTCTGGATTTAATGTTCCTAATTATATCTGGTGAAGAATACAATGCGTGCAATTCTGTGTTGTGTAACTTTCTCCATTCTCCTGTAACTTCATCCCTCTTAGCCCCAAATATTTTCCTAAGCATCTTATTCTCAAACACCCTTTACCTATGTTCCTCTCTCAAAGTGAGAATCCAAGATCATAAAGAACAACCGGTAATATAACTGTTTTATAAATTCTAACTTTCAGATATTTTGACAGCAGATTAGATGATAAAAGCTTCTCAACCGAATAATAACAGGCATTTCCCGTATTTATTTTTCCTCCCGAGTATAATTTATATTTGTTACTGTTGCTCCCAGGTATTTGAATTTACACTAAATGAAATGAATAGTATAAATTTGTATTTACTTTTGGGATGAAAAAATATTATGATATTTGTAAGAAGCATTGTATGGGACTTAATAAGAAATATTACTGTGTATACTAATATAATCTATTTTATTATGTATTTATATATATATGACTATGAAACCACAGAAACGTTGTAGGCCTATATACTACTAGGGAACATTTTGATACTGCGAATAAAGTGATCCAATCATTTAACACAAATTCACTCACTGGACCTGTTACTGAGCAAGCTTCATGTTACTAGATTGATTATTTGGCATACATCCGCAAGAATAAGAGAAAGAGTTGCTAATAATATGATTTAGTCTTCCGTAAACTAAAATTATATATAGATGCCTTGCCGAATTTCTTGGATGAGCTTCCTGATTGTTCAAGGACAACACTCACACTTACTCAGTGGCTTGTTCAGAAAGCTGACAAGAGGAAGGGGGGTTCGAACACAACAGGTTTCGTGGTTGATGTAGCTGTTATTTCCGATCACTTCCATTGCCTTGAATCATCTCGGTTTGTCACCTTTCATGCGAGGAAAATGTCTTGGACTCTTTAACTTAAAATCGCTAGCACTCCCATTCAACAACAGATGGGAATCATCATCATCATCATCATCATCATCATCATCATCATCATCATCATCGAAGTTCGTTTCCACACATTCAGAACATGTGGAGTTACCTCCCATACCGGATTCCAACATTTTTGATAATATAATGTTAAAAAAACTGCCACCAATTCCACAAGTTTCCAATATAATAGTTTTCTATGGTATGGGAATAATCTTATCGGGCTCAAGATCAATTTTTCTATGTAGTTTAGATGATTTCTGGTCATTCTTCCGAATACAATTCTGTGGCCGGGAGGAAAAATGTCTTAAGTAAAAATTGTATACTTTTCAGGAGAGCAGTAGAAAGATTGAAATTGGTTTCAATTATAGAGTTTTTTTTAATTAAAAGGTTTTTGCTGGATATTATTTGTTTATATTTCTTCTAAAATAGGTAATGTTGCTCATTTAACAATTTTCTTGATTATTTCCAAAAATAGCCGCACTTAAGCCCTTTTAAGACTAGAACCCAAACTGAGTAGAAGGGACTATGTAAACAGAAGACCTTTTTAATGTCAAAATAAATGTTATTAAGAATGCAAAATGGGTCTTAGACAATTATAAGACTGTTTACCCTGGTGCTGAAAGTTTTAAATGGAAAGGGCATCAGTATATGATAAAATGGCTAAAATACAAGTTAGACCTTTTTAATAGGGAAGCATGGAAAGTAAACACGTGATGGTTTGTAAGGAATAAAGTATTAAATATTCTTAAGTCTTTTATTCTGTGTGTGCTCGATTCAAAAAGTACTTAGGACATTTGGTAACGCTCTATAAATCCAGTCAGGAGTCTTATTTGACTTCAGCCGTTTTACCAGATTGTAGAGAATTGTTTCCGCTTTCAGAATATATAAAAATCTCATTTTAACAAAAAATTGACTTAATACCTTTTTCCTCCCGGCCACAGAATTCTGTTTTGCGAGTAGAAAATTTTCCGAACGGTAAGTTATTATTTCGAAATCATAATTTCCGAAATGCAAATTCCGAATGGATGTAATTCCGATAGCCAAATTTTCCAAATTTCCAAATTGGACATTTCCTGAATCGTGTGCCTAATCGTTTGTGTTTGTAAATTTAATAATCTGGTTGGCTACGTACTGTATATTTTTAATAGAGTCACCCATGTAGCTGAGTCGGCAGACTCGCTGGCGCTGATCTGGAGCTGCGCTCGGGCTTGGGTTGGATCCCCAGTTTGGTCTGATTGATTGGTTTCTTCCGAGGTTTTCCCAGCCGTGGGACTGATGCCTATGGCGAGTTCTCGGCCTCACTTCACTTAACCCCATTTGGTCTGATTGCCTGGTTGATTTTTTCCGAGGTTTTCCCAACAATAAAGCAAATTCAAGGTAATCTGTTGGTGAATCTTCGGCTTCACCTCATCTCACTACATCTCGACAAAAAAAAATTGTAAGAAATTGAAATTGTAAAAAATTGTAACTGTAATCTTGTAATATTTTGACTTATTCCACATCTCAAAGCTTCATTGGTAATGCAAGATCTATGGAATACAATAAATGAAATTAAAAATATTCCCGAGTGCAGTGTTTTACGAAACCAGTTTCCGAACTTTTTCGGTTGCGTAAAGAAAAACTACTGTACCGATATGTTGAAAAGTCTAAAGTAATGATAATAGTAATAAAAATACTAATAATAATAATAATAATAATAATAATAATAATAATAATAATAATAATAATAATAATAATAATAATAATGGCTTTTAGAGTACCCGGAGGTTTATTGCCGCTCTCACATAAGCCCGCCATCGCATCGGTCCCTATCCTGAGCAAGATCAATCCAGTCTCTACCATCATATCCCACGTCCCTCAAATCCATTTTAAAATTATCCTCCCATTTTCGTCTCGGCGTCCCCAAAGATCTTTTTCTCCCCGACCTCCCAACTAACACTCTATATGCATTTCTGAATTCGCTCATATGTGTGGTGTGCAGGCCTTTCGTTCACTATCTTTTGTCCACAATTTGTTTCGTCATTACCTTTCGTCCACTCACTTTCGTCCACGTTCTCTTGTCCACAACCGATTGGTCCTTACAATTTACGTCCATCCATACATTTAGTCCACACATTTTATGTCCATAACCTTTCGTCCATCTTAGAATACATATTTGTGTTTCCATCAACACCGGAAACGTGGTTATGGAATGTGTAAGAAGCAGTCTTACGTGAGGAACAGAGGATTAACAATGCCGTCGAAGGTTGGTAGGCCTATAGCAGATTAAAAAAAAACTCATGGTTGTTCATCATCCTAGCATTTGGTAGTTTTCGGAAGTTTTGCTGGATGAACAAAAATCAAATGAGCAGGTAATTATTCAATTGTTGGCAGGACACACGCGAGTCCGTGCACCATTAAGATAATTTCCCTGCATGACTGGTTGAATTTGAGACATAGACCTATTTGTAGTTCAACCTCTATCTCGTCCAGACAATACTTAGGTCTATTTCTTACATCTGTTCACTTACTATAAAATTCATAGCATTATGAAAGTAATTCTCTGCAAATAGGTGTAGTAGATTCATGTTGAAAATAATTATATTGCGGGGGGGAAGAAACGTGGATGACACTAAAAGTATGGAAGACGTATTTTAAGATAAGAAAAAATGTAAGAATACGGGAAAAGCGCACGATCACACAACCTTAGCCTAGTAACAGTAGCTTTTGGTACGTTTTGTAGGGTAATAGTTTATTTTACGGATTTTTTGTATTATTATGCTTTTCCAATTCACTGCGGGCTAAAGCAGGGAGATGCACTATCACCTTTACTTTTTAACTTCGCTTTAGAATATATCATTAGGAAAGTTCAGGATAACACAGAGGGTTTGGAATTGAACGGGTTACATCAGCTTCTTGTCTATGCGGATGACGTGAATATGTTAGGAGAAAATCCACAAACGATTAGGGAAAACACGGAAATTTTACTTGAAGCAAGTAAAGCGATCGGTTTGGAAGTAAATCCCGATAAGACAAAGTATATTATTATGTCTCGTGACCAGAATATTGTACGAAATGGAAATATAAAAATTGGAGATTTATCCTTCAAAGAGGTGGAAAAATTCAAATATCTTGGAGCAACAGTAACAAATATAAATGACACTCAGGAGGAAATTAAACGCAGAATAAATATGGGAAATGCGTGTTATTATTCGGTTGAGAAGCTTTTATCATCCAGTCTGCTGTCAAAAAATCTGAAAGTTAGAATTTATAAAACAGTTATATTACCGGTTGTTCTGTATGGCTGTGAAACTTGGACTCTCACTTTGAGAGAGGAACATAGGTTAAGGATGTTTGAGAATAAGGTGCTTAGGAAAATATTTGGGGCTAAGAGGGATGACGTTACAGGAGAATGGAGAACTGCACGCATTGTATTCTTCACCTGACATAATTAGGAACATTAAATCCAGACGTTTGCGATGGGCAGGGCATGTAGCACGTATGGGCGAATCCAGGATGCATATAGTGTGTTAGTTGGGAGACCGGAGGGAAAAAGACCTTTGGGGAGGCCGAGACGTAGATGGGAGGATAATATTAAAATAGATTGTAGGGAGGAGGGATATGATGATAGGGACTGGATTAATCTTGCACAGGATAGGAACCGATGGCGGGCTTATGTGAGGGCGGCAATGAACCTTCGGGTTCCTTAAAAGCCATTTGTAAGTATTATTATTATTATTATTATTATTATTATTATTATTATTATTATTATTATTAGTTCAGCTATAGCTATCGTCACGTGTTATTAAATATAAATTTAATTTTCTACATGCCTGCGAATAGAATGCCATTTTTTTCCAACGAACACTAGAATGATGCTCCATGATTTTATCGCTTGGAGTTGTCAATATCTGTAACGTCTACGTGAAACGTACAAATGATTTTACGAATACAAAGGAATATTTCTTCGAAAGTCTGTAGAATAGGATAGATTGTTTATGGGTTTCTGAAAGCTGAAATTTACCGACCGCCAGTAAGGAAAACATGTTTTGAAGGCGTCTTTATGTTAATTTCTATACTCCAGTGTACAGATCATATTTCATCATTCCTGCAGAGAAAACACGAAATTGGATTTGAAGAAGAAAGGCCGTGGTCAACACAGCACAAAGAAGTGAAACAATTGCAGGACGTATCGGGAATACGACAAATGTAGCAGGGCTAATGCGCATTAATATTACGTTTTAGAATGAAGCAACGGAACTGCCGGAGGCGCTGGTGGGGGTGGTGGGGGGACGGAATTGTGCGGGGACCGCTACGGGATCCGTAGCACTCATCGCATCTTTTCTCTTGCTTTTTTAGGCTAGTAAACAACAGAAATGCCCCTCTGCCCTCGCCGCCCCTCCGCCCCAAACCCCACTCAGTACAAATATACTACAGTATTGATTTATCCCCACCCCCTCCCTCCCCTCCGTTTCGTGACTACTGCACAGAAAAATATTACACGAAGACTTCGCACTCTCATCCAACACCAGTTTCTTTCTTTTTTTAAGGGTTGAAACTATGGCTGACACGAACCAGAGGGGTGGTGTTTTCAGGGTAGTTATAAGAGAGGAGAAAGGGGGGATGAATAAAAAGGCTCCGTATACTAGGGCACGTGCCCGCACCCCTAGGAAAATCCTTACACCCTCCCGTTTTATATCGCCTCCCTTGCCTACTGTCAGACGGAGAAGGGGTGATTTTTTTGACAATTTGAATGCTGCAGCCAGAAGCGCGGCTGTATGTGTGCGGTTGTTGATTGTAGCGTTGCGTAGGGTCCGCCTCATGTATACAGTGGCTAGATGAATTGTAAACAGTCCCAGGAGCCTAGCGGCGGGGTTCGGGACGGGCGGCTGCAGCGTACTTGTGTTAAGAGATAGGGGAATCAGTGAACGAGTGAGTGTGTGAACGCGCACACGGCGATAAGATGGAAGTGCTTGGTGATCCAGCGGCGCGACTTGCTTCTCGTGACCCAGTGAACGGCCGTGATCGATATTCGTAAGCGAGTGAGTCCACTGTTCTGTCATGCTGTCGACCGAGTGTCTGGGATAGCTGCGATGTGTGCACCTACGAAATAATTGCAGATCCTAGTGCTAGTGCGATAAGCACGGGGATGCGCAGTGGAGACGAGACGAGACGGACGCTCATGCGTGGTGCGGAAGGAAGTGCAAGAAACGCCATTCAGGGACTGTGTCCGTATTCTGTGTGTACAAAATTTTATTTTCGTGCCAAAGTGGCACATACGTCCTCGGATCCTACGTACTTCGTTCTGACGATCGATGAAGCCGTGCATCTTGTAGCGTGTGTACAATACCGTGCATGTTCAAGTCACTAAATGCTCTGAAATACAAGAGCCAAGACTGAAGATTCGAAATGTTTTGAATCTTAGTGGCATGGTTGCAACGTTTCAGTGTTTCAATTTAATATTACTCTAATATCTACGCTGTAATAACAGTACTTCGTCTGTTCCTTAACATTAACTACGTTTTCATGGAATATTCAAATGGATTCGAATAAGCTTACATTATTGACAACAATCCTTCGATCCCTACTCTTATGCAATTATCGATACCTATTGAAAATGATTTTAATACGGAAATTGAAGTTTCGAAAGTATAGTTATGTTGGCTGCATGTTGGCCATTCTGTAGGCTTTAGCTATAAACAACGTTGTGTTTTCTAAATGAGGCACATCTTCTGGCTGTTAAAGTGGAAAGATAATAATAGCTTTCAGGAAAATATACAAAATATTATGTTATAACATGACTTTTCAACTTAAACTTGCTCTCACTCTTGGTAGAACAGATGACAGTTCAAACAAATGACGATCGTTCATGCGCTTAATGTACTGAAATCATTTTGAATGAGATACGGGTTTTTATACAACTCAATCCATATTTATAGACTACGATCCGATCACACTTTTTTTTTTAGATATATCGTCGTTGAGACTCAGATCGTTTTAAGCCTCATTTTCATGAAAGCTTCAATACGGTAAACATATTCAAATCGATTTGAATACTCCATGAAAAGTAAGAAATAGACACTAAACACGTATCCGCGCTTATTCATTGCTGTAAGAGACTAGCAGTTAAGGAAGACTTCGTCCCGCACCACGCAAGTATTGCACTCTCCCGCCTAAAGTGGCGGGAAAATTCACGGACATTAAACTGACCCAAAATCTCGCAGAAAAGCGAAAAGCACATAATGTAATTATGCTACTTTGTTGAGCCGTGTTTTACAAGCTACAACTGTAATATTAAACTTTGTCGCGTCCGAGAATCATTATGTGTTAAGTTGGTAGTGTTACCGTGAATCGTAGCAACGCCAATGTGAAGTCGCGCGCATGGAAGCATGCACGTAGTCGCTCAGCTAAATAACCCAGACACGTTGGTCACTTACAGTTACTCTAAATGTGTTTGAGTGCTTTATATTATTATCTGCTAATTTGTTTTGTAGTACATATTTATTCGTATTTTAGAATAATGTGACAATTGAAGGCATATTCGTGACGATATGTTTCGAATGTCAAGATGTCTGTGAGGTATAACTACAGACTATAAGTCTTCGTTTTACATATGGTATGTTTGTTTATTTTTAACATTAGGTGGAGATATATATAATTTAGATATGAAATCATGTTTTAAAAGAAAGTTAACTCCATCTTGTAATGAGATATTTCGATTCAACGTGGCAACTTGCAAATCCATTCGTTAGGAAGATTCAGAAACTAGAAACTGAAGTGGACATACGTCGAAAACAATATCGTTGAATGTGTCTGCACATAGGACTATATGATCGTAGACCCATGATGTATATTGTCGCTTAAGGTGCAAATGCTCGTGTCCCACAAAATCAAAATTTTGCAGAAGAATGTATTTGTCGCCCTTAATTGCAGGCTTACGTGTTATTGAAATTTTTACTTTAACCGCAATTAACATTAAAATGTGGATTACGAGACAGTGCAGGTAGATGTGCATCACGAATTCAACGGTACCAAAAACTCAGATTCGAAAAATTTGAGTATTTGCATCTTATGCGATGATATATTACAGTATATATATATATATATATATATATATATATATATATATATATATATATATATATATATATATATATATTTATCGATTATTTCTCTACAATCCAGAGATTGTTATACACTAAAATATTTTAAGAACGTCTCCCAAAGGAGTAAAAATTGCTGTCATTTTGATAATTGAAATAGCCGCGGGTGGCATTGAAAATTATTTCATTCCGGAATATGCAGTCCCTGGTGTGTTACCTTACTGCTGATTGCTGCAACGATACTTTCTTGGGGAATGTCCAGCGTTAGGATAATAATTTTCATATTAATTTAGCTTAATTTAGTTATATTTTTCGCTGTTCCTATGTCACTTCGAGAAGAGGTGATACTGCAAATTTTGGATTAAAAACATTGCAGTATACACTAAAATCTCGGTACATTCCTCATATTCATTTAATTTACATTCCCTGTTGCATGCTTATAAAGTTTCGTGGTTCCTACTTTTACTAGAGCTATAGGATGAATTGAATTTTATGATCTTCGCAAGTGCCCGTCCAATGATGCGAAATATACATAAGTTTGAAAGAAAAGAAATTTGCTGAACTCTATACACAGAAGTGGAACGAAGTAGGCCTACTTAGATCACTGACAGTGACTGAATTGCGGGAATGTTAAAAATATTTTTTGAAATCGAAATAGATTTCAAGTCTCTTCCCAGGGTTAATTATTCGACAAACGCAACTTCTATTAGCGTACTTTATTTCTGTTGACGCTAACCTAACGGTACCGGTAAGAAAATAAACGTTAGCATAGGCCTAAGGAACATTAAATTGAATAAATTAGTGAAAACAAATTCGTATTGAAAAAAGTTGCAGTAATTGAAGGCCTCCCTCGAAAAAGGGTCTAACCTCAAATTAATGAAACATGTGACTTCGACGGAAAAAGTAATTTTGAAGCATTAATTTATAATGATAAAGAAATATAACCAATACCTGAATAAACTTGTATTCTTGATTAATGAAATAGTTCTGCTAATAATTAATATACCCCTGAAATGATTTTTTTTTCCCTGAAACGTATACATTTGTTGGTTACACCCTTATTCGAGGGAGGTCTTCAATTATTGTTTACCAATATCGAAAATACGAATGTTTTCCTCCCTATTAAGTGTCAACTGCGACACGGGACTTTACTAGGAAGGGGAGAATTCCGCCTAAATCAAGGCGTAGCCTATGGCCGACTATATTTTCAAGGAAATAATAAAGCGATGTACGTTGTAAGTGCTTAGCTTGCACTAGATTGGAAATTGTTTAAGACTTATATGTTAATCACTATAAGATATTCTTATGTTTGGCAATAGGTAAATGCTAGAAAAGTAACTGTAACTAATATTGGAAGAAATGTCATTGAAACAGACAGGTAAAATAAAAACCTATTCTTGATTGGATACGTGATGGAACTGCGCAGAGGTGAAGACGAGGAGTATTAGAAGAAGGACACTGGAAGGAAGAAAAATTTCACGGCGTACATATTCAAAACTAGATAGGGAACCATGACTGATGAAGTATAAGCTTCCAGAATATTCTATCCATGAAAAATACAAGAATGAACGTATTGCTTTGCTAATTAATTTTTATTTAAATGTGATTAAGTTGAACTTTCGTCTATGTGGAGGCAGGGTAGTAACAGTATCGTTCTTATACCCAAACCGTTGTATCTATGTACTTGACAGTTGGTTGTAATTTGTGTTGGCAACCCTTCCCGGTGAAAAGAAAATTGAAGAACGTTGTGCTGCAACCATCTGAACCAATCAGAATATAGCATTTTCTGTCAGTTGCTGTTGCTACTGCGCGGAGCGCTGCTGTGTTGTCGGTTTACTACGTGCTGTGTCACATGGTGTTACTATACGCGCGTAATTTGTGTGTTAGTGTTATAAATAATTTGTAGCGCTGTTGTGAAATGTTGCAAGAAGAGGAAGAAAGAAGGACATCTTTTGGGGAATGGTAACTAAATAAGTAAGAATCCTTTGCGTAAAAGCATAGCATTAAGGCGTCAGAATTGGTGTGAAGGGGTCGTCAACTGTGATGTAGTGGTCATTGTAGCAACATCACATCTCTCGCTACCAAAATGATGCAAAGTTTCAGGTGTATAATTAGAACGGTTTGGGTATAGCAATTGCACTACGCAAACCACATTATAAATTAACTTCTAAAAATATCGCAGTAGAAGTCTGTATAATTGCCAGTTATTACTGATTAATCAAGAACCTTATCTCGAAATTTACGACGCATATATTTTCCGGTGGTTGTTAGAAAACAATAGCTTATAGAAAAGATTGCGGGTAAGTACCGCAATATACTGAACAGCACGTACTCTTTGTGGACTTGTTTTAAGAAGGTAAATTAAATCTCACAACACAACACAACACGCTTTTTATAACTACGTCTATAGTATTACTTACACCTTCATAATTTCTGTTATTGGGACATACAGTTATATCACATTCTAGTATATACAGTCGCGAAGCTCAATACGTAGTAAATATGCAAACATTAGATAGTTGCTCACCACTAGGATCGTTAATATCGCCTCATTACAGACAATGCAAAATAGTAACGTCACAGTCTATTGTTTCTAGCACCCTCAAAACTCAAGCTTCGTGACTGTATATAGTAGACTGTGGTTAGATTTCTTTGCAGGCAACAGTAGAACGAATAGTAGCATTTTAAGGTTATGTTATGCTTCAAGAAAATAAATGTCCTGAATTCTTAAGCGGCCCTTAGGCGATCAATATTATTGCACAATATTTAAGGTTGCATAATAATATTGAGCGTGTGTGAGAGTTAGGTTGAAAGACTAAGCAATATTTTTTAGTATATGAATAACTTTTGAAACGTATTGCGCAATCTAAAAATATTGTACCGTCATTGCGCAATATCCCGTCAGTTCACGAGAAACCGTGGAGAACCTACAGTCGCTCACCTGTCACAGAGAGTCGTCTTCTTCCTTTGTTTCGTCTTTTTCCGTAGTTGATAATTTAGTTCTTTGTTTTGTTTCCATATGGTGTTCTTTCTCTTATTAATGCGATATGCGTGCCAAAAGTGGAGAAAGAGAATTTATTATTGGAAGCATACAACTCTACAAAACTTGACGAGTTTAGGAATCAGTTCAATACTGTATTAATCATAAAATAAACATACCTTATTTTGAAATCAGATTTTCAAATATTCCTCCTTCCACTTCAGTGCACTTGTCCGCACGCATGTGAATGGCGCGCGTAGTGTTTCGTATAGCTTGATTCAGGGATTTTGGCCCTTGCAAAAAGTAAGTAGATAGACTAAGAGCGAGTTACTCATCACTATTGGCGGGCTGGGTCCCACAGTCATAACACTAACAATTCTTATCATGTCGCGGTACACTCCGTCTTAAAAACATAATATTCTTCCACACGTCCCGTTACAAACCACTACGTCTGTTGACTAAACAATGTTCTTGACTTAGTGTCCCTCAGCTACGAGCATAGATATTATTTTTATCTTTTGTATTCCCTCTTCTCCTGCTATGCACGTTTGTGATTAAATTTCTTTCTTATGACGCAACACACAGCTAGCTCAATAACCAAACAAGCAAAGACAAGGGCCAAGATTGTTGAATCGAGCTGTACCTCGGCAAGCCTGTCCCTGATAGCGCAACTGATAATCACCAAAGCTATCTTCCCCTTCCCCCCTTCAAGTCATAGCGCAAATTTCTATGTAGTCTACGTTCCAATATTTGTGTTACAATGCAAGCAACTCCAAAGGCAGTTTCGCAGTATTCATTCATTCATTCATTCATTCATTCATTCATTCATTTAACCTGGTAGAGATAAGGCCGTTAGGTCTTCTCTGCCCCTCTACCAGGGGATTACAACTACAATATGAAGAATAAAATTGCAATTAATATGATGTTTGTATTTTTACGCATAACTTTCAAACTAATGATAATCGGACGCAAGTACATGACATTTATTCTCAAAATAGCCTATACAACTGATTCCTAAAGCGCGAGTTCTTAGTCGTGAATCGCCTTGTATAGACAAGAGAAAATGCTACAGCACCGTCTTGATAATGCAAAGTTTTCAAGCAAACCAAATTATTGTGCAATAATATTAATTTCGAATTGAGCTCTTTAGGTGAAACGTTAAAATTTTCCTACAAAATATTTTGAACCACGGAATTGTAAATTCTACTACTTTTCTTCCAATAAGTGTGCAGTTTAAAGTGCTTGATACAAAAATGAACACTAAGAAAAAATATTGATAAGTATAATGTAAAATTTCATTGAGACTCTACCAAGCTAGTAACTTGTACAGTATTTAAACACTTTTTTGATATTATGTGCTTATAATATCGAATTGAAGACAAGCCTTCCTTTCAAACTGAAAGTGGAGAAATCAAGGAAGTATAGAGCCTCATAACTGACTTTATTGTACATGTTTATTACAGACTTCTTGCGACTTCAGTTTTTGTCTTGTTGGAATTTATCTGAACTTCTTTATTTTACATCTAAGTTTGTCTTCTACCGAGTAGATCTTTCTTTTGCTGTCACACTTGATTGCTAGAAAGATATTGAGTGACCTGCAAATGTTTTCAAATGTTTGGATCATGTCCCATGGCAAAGAAAATAAGCTTGCTTGTAAAGACGGACCATGCTGGCTCTATATCCGCCTGGGCTATGTTGAGTTTGCTATCTTGTTGGTAAGAGTCCCATAACCTTGAAATCACTATGTAAAGAGGCAGCGGGCTTCACTGTCACATGATTACTGTATGTTTCCCGTATCCCGCAGCTGACCTTGAGGATTGTGGGAAATAATTACAATGTATTCAAAGTAATAAGGCAAATCATATGAAAAAGTATCAGTACGAAAAAGATTATTAATATTTCATATTCGATTAAAAATACTACTTACAAAAGCTAATTACGTACAAAACAATTTACATACAATTCAAAATCAATTTACATGCAACTAAATGTTGCCAGGAACTGTGTGCAGTTACGTACAAACAACAAATACATACAGGGTGGATGATAACCTCTGTACCAGAATTTAAGGGGTTAAATATAACAAAACTTTTATTACACTTTTCCTTCGATAAAGCACCATTAAGCAGGAAAAAAAAAAGTATTTGCCAATGTTTGCAGCGGTCTATTTGCCTGAGAAAAATGGCTATTTGCTGTACAAGCAGGCAGGTAAAAATGTCTTGAATCTTTTCTTGCAAATTAAACCGTTTAGCCATGAATTTGAATTGAATAATAGCGAAAATCGTTGAAATGAATATTGCAACAAAACGCATGTCGCGTGTTACCGACTGAGTATAGCAGAGGGAGAGGGGAAGGTAAGGAGTGCAGGCCGCGATTGCTTAGATGTTGCCAAATGCTTCATAGAAACATGACGATTTCCTCTAAAACGGTGAATGTTAGAGAAAAAGCTTGTTTAGATTTTCAAACTTCTCCTCATGATCTATTATCAGTTTTATTTTGGTGCAAAGCTTTCCATCCAACCTGTATAGCTGGATTACGTATAGGCCTAACCCAAGTTCTACTGCGGCGAATATGTTGGAAACCATATTTTTGGTGTAATATGTAGGCGATTTCTATAAAAATTTCGTTTTTCTTTTGCAGCAATAGCAAAATACTTTTTCTCCATACATTGGAGAAAAACAAGTGAAAACAAACCTTTCTGAAAAATAAGCATTCATATCAAAAGTTGATGGTTTGAAACAAATGTAATAGAAAACCCATTAGCAATCATTAAATCCGAAATAGCAAGGAAATAGCCTACTTGCAGCTGCAGAAGGGATAACTAGATTGGTTGAAATTAGAAGTCAACAATGTATTCCGTAATTATTATAACTTGGTAGAAGCAGATCCTCAGCATTTCCTTAGTAGAGCATGCAGAGACCTCGATGTAAGATCATTAAATGTATATGTACGTGAACGACCACAAATATTATCAGAAAATGCAGACTCTAAATTTCTAAAATTTTATAAGGAAATGAACTCACAATTGGACAGAAATTACAAGGAACCACAACAAGACTTATTAGAACTTAAATATCTGATAAAATATAAAAAAGGTTACTATAGTCCCGTCACTCTAATTTCCGGCAGCCAATCGCGTTGCAGGTCGGCTACATTTAAACGTGTGCGTCTTGTGATTCGCTGATTCATTTCTTAAGGCTCGATAAATACTTAATATGATCGCCCGGCATTTTAGCTCTTTCGTTGGCGTTCGCAGAAAGCACACGAAGACGTTATTTGCTGCTCAATTATTCGCTGAATTACATTGCGTTTGATTTATTATCATAGGAGCTACGACATGATAATGTTTAACGGTGTGGCAAATAGATTCCTCGTATGGTAGCTCGGCAACGTAAGAACAAAAATGGCGAACGATACTACTTACCTAGACTTTATAGGGCCTTCACTTTCTAAGACGTAAGCAAAGAGGCGGAGTCACGCCGGAAATAACAGCGTCGGGACTATAATAATATTTTTTAAAATTTACTTCTTACTTTAAATTAAATTTTCTAAAATTTGAAAATTTTCACGCATATTATTTCATAACTCCACAACCATTAGAGATAGAATTCTGAAATTTTATACACTGATTTAACATGCATTTATGCAAAAGGTAGACTACAATAATGCCCATTTGTTTGAAAAAAAAAAATAGATCACAAAACATTATGTAAATTTTAATATATTTGATATAGGACAAATAAAAAATTAATTGTATTAAAATAAACAACTCTACATATCTGAGAGTAGTCTACTTTTCAGAAATAGCTATGTGTTTATTACATGCAAGAAAAATATTAAAGTTGTCAGAGAGACCATAACAATGTTATGGTTATTTTCATTTTGAAGGTAGTTTCAACCGATAAGCAGAAGTACAATGAGTATAGGATAAATGGGGCCGTTAATTTACTTATCATATAATTTATAGTGTTATTAACTATATTACATTTTATTGATTAACGTTTTCGGCATACTATGCCATCATCAGATCATGAGAAATTATCACTTATACATGCTTCATATTGGTGCAACATAGGTTAAATGCAATATATTCAAATAAACAACAATAATAATCATGATTACACTAGTTATATAGACAATACTCGTTATTGGATATGTCCAAATTCAGCTGTTTGATTGAACACTATGTAAATGTCATTACGTCATAATATGTTAAAATACAAGAACAATAATTGGATAAAATTATAACAAATCTATAAAACTATAAAACATAACTCAATGTTATGGTTACCAAATAATGTACCTGCAGAATTTTTTGTTTTTTTTTTTTCTTCCAAATTTTGATAAAACTGGTTTGAAAAATATTATTAGTAACCTTTTTTTATACTTTTATCAGATATTTAAGTTCTAATACGTCTTGTTGTGGTACCTTGTAATTTTTGTCCGATTGTGAGTTAATTTTCTTACAACATTTTAGAAATTTAGAGCCTGTATTTTGTTATAATATTTGTGGTCGTTCACGTACATATACCCTTAAAAGACATAATGGAAATGGTTGAAAGGACTACTGGGATGATTAACAGCAATGTCTCTGTGTAAGATGAAGTTTTCCCCCGAGAACTGCAGTTGTGGCAATTTCACCGTATTACTGTGAATGGCAAGCTACCAGGTAAATCAGAGCTTCAGACTACAACAGAAGAACACCCATCCATCTTCGACCTTTGCCCTAAAATGAAGGCGCCAACCCGTCCACAACGAGTCACTCTCGTTTTATCAGCAGTACGCGCGATGCTAAGAATAGAATGCTCTTAATTTTGTGTGTTTACATACGTTTAGGGGGCAATAAAGCTCGTGAAATGCTCCGCTATCTCACGTAACGCTGCGCACCTGGTTTTCTTGCAGCCTCGCAAGAAATCCCTCCAATCAGACAGATACTCAACTCGGCTGGAAAACCGGTCTGTCAATGCGGGAGTCGAACGCAGCCTGGTTGGGGCAGGTTTTCATAGAACCCCGTATCTTCATGCAGTCTGTATCAATTATATTGTTGCTCTTATTAATATCATTGCTTGGAATGCTCATCGTCGTTGTTCCTGCAATAACTCCTATGTGACATATTTATCGATTTTCAGATTTTTGCTCTATTAAATAACTTAAATGGTGATACAGCAAATAACAAAATCTCCTATATGTAATTATATTTCTTTCTTTCGAAAATTTAAGAATTCACAGTCTCCTGTGTACTACTGGCATAGAATGAATAAATGTGTTTTCTTCCTACTGAACAATCGATCATGTATCACCGTCACTAGAATTATTGTCGTTGACTCCACTTAAAGAAAGAAGATTCCTCAACTCCCTCTTATTACTATTTAAAATCATCCACACCTCCACACTCTCTTACCTAGCTTCTCGTTTTGTTTACCTTTCACTACCTGGAACCCGGAACATGTACCTTCTCTCTATTCCTCTGCACAGAACAACCTTCTGTTCATCATCTTTCAGCATATCGATTCCACGCCTCTGGAATTCTCTCCCTGTCAGAGAGTGTCGGACAATATCAAAATTCAAATTTAAATTTAAAAAATCACATTCTATTTCATGGAATTGCTTGCTGAACACCTGTCAGGTCGCGCAACTTCGGCCTAACCCATGACCATGGATGGGCAACTCGTGCTCCCAAAGTGCTAAAAAACTTTGAAAGAGAGAAAGGCAGACGGAGCCAGCCGCAGCATTTACAAGTTGTTTGTAGTTTCGCTGCAAAGCCACGGTGCGCTCTGGCGGCTCATGCCGGTGATCGTGATTCTATTCCATGATTTGAATTTCAGAATGACGCATGGCACAATAATTATATTAATTTTAGACAGACTATACCTGAACACATAACAAAATTATATTATTTTCTAGCTTTGTAAATTAGCTTAGTACTGAAAACACAAACTGAATACAACCTTTTCGAGATACAACAAATATAGCTGCAACACTTATTTATTATTACACTATTTGTTAATATTTCTTATTATATATCTTATTTGAAAAGTAGAACGCTGGAATTTACAAGTCTTTATACATTAAAGAGTATTCCTCTGTTCTCAGAAAGGTAATAGTCTCTATTCGCAAACAATAACAAATTCAAGGAAGTATTTTTTACATGTCACGGCAGAAGAAATAAGCTTACTTCTGAGTTCTTTCTTTACTTTGAGAGCATTTACACTTCTTTCTTGTATTAAACTCTGCCTCAAGCACATACAATATACTATATATGGAAGCAAATAGTATATTTGAAAATTCTACTTAGGCAACCTTACGAACAGTTCGATTCCTGATTTTGCTGGAATCTGAGTGGCGCGCTGTTCTATAGATTTATTAATTCACGCTATAAATTTTCAGGATTTTCTATCGGCGTAAGCCAAAAAGATTTCAGAAAAATTTCGATTCCTTGTCAATTGTCACTGTTTCTCCAAACTTAGCAGTGAATTCTGCTGTAGGTCTTGAAGTACGGTCTTATATTTGATAAGAAGATTTTCTTATCAATCTTCAAGATAGTTTATAGTCAAAGAAAGTGAAGTTGTGTATGTTCTACATGATACTACCACATTTCAAATTTATCCATAAATGTTCTTAGCTAGTCGATTATATGTCGTGCAATTCTGTAACTCGCACGCACAACGTGCTAATGATATTTGATATCAGTCTCACCTTGTTGGTATCTCATTTTTACCTTTAGCTGTTCTAAAGCAGATGCAGACAGTATTTCTTTACTAAAACCTTTACTGTTTATTTGTAACATAAAATGTCATGAGTAAGAAAGTGTAATAGAATACAAGCTTTACCTCTCTTCTTGATAAAAAAATTCTCTTTTTACTCGTAACTAAAGGGAAATGATCTGGGAACTATATTGTTTTTCACTTAAAACGAGCCGCCACTTACTGCAAACGCGATCGAACTTGTGTCTTGAAAGAACCGCACACAGACAGTGCAGCTACTCAGAGTCCGTTCTACCTGCATTGAGATTGTGTTGACACTTTGAGAGCACGAGTTGCCCACCCATGCCCATGACATATAGTAAATATTGTAACCATGCTGTTGTAAAATTGACAATGAATATGTATTATTATTATTATTATTATTATTATTATTATTATTATTATTATTATATTTCTCTGTCATTATTTTCACCATCATTGTTCAAATTCATTGGCCTGGATTGATACATAGATCCTGTGCGATATAAATTAAGTATTGCATAGGTATTAGATAACCGTAATTGTATGTGGGATTCGAACCCAGGATTGTATATTCATGCCTTGCTACATCAGACTTTTATCTCCACGATGTTGATATTCCGTGACTGAGAAGGAAGCCTCACACAGTCCATGTAGCTGCGAACGTCACATTGTGACTTAGACGCATTGTCCACTCTTCCGTAGCGCTGTGTTTATGTTTGGGAACTTTAATATGATTAAGATAAGGAGAAAACTTGATTAGCAGAGACAGTGTTTACGGCAGTGACGTAGAAACAAGAATTAAAATATTGGCTCATGGTCGACGTAAGCGTTATGTCAGATTTTTTGTATTAATATTTACAAAAACTCAAACAAACAACTATAAACACATAGCTGAATAAGTAAACAAACGAATAAACAAATAAGGATGTAAAAAATTACAAATAAATATTGCAGTAAAATATTTGTCTTTCAGAATTGGATGCCTCGTGCTATAACTCTGGCGAACGATCAAAAAGAATGAACGAATACTTTGAACAGGGACTGAAATGCAGTAGAGCAGTAGAATTTAGCAAATTACCATTTAACAGATTTGAGTTTGTGATTTCTAAACCTTTAACGTTATGGGCTTATAATTTAGCTTCTTAATAACAGTAATATCCAATGTAATTGATTTAGGAAGACCCATTTCTTTATTAGGGCCTACAGTGTCACTTTCTACTTGGTTATTTAACGACGCTGTATCAACTACGACAGGCCTGCAGAACTGTAGCACTTGAGAGCGACTGCTTTCCTCCCCTCTTTTTCCCCACCCACCTTTTCTACCTGTGCGGTCACGGCGTTCTAGTTACGCTGGCTGCATCAACAATCATTCTCGGGGCGGAAGACGATCATCCCCAATAGAAGTGGAGTGAGGCTGACGTCATAGTTCCCCTACTTTGCGAGTTATGCAGGCCTGAACTACGAGATTATTTAACGTCGATGGAATTGGCGATACCTGGATGCTATTTGGCGAGATAAGGTCCAGGATTCGAAATAGATTACCTGACATTTGCCTTATGGTTGGGAAAAACCTTGGTGAAAAATCCAACCAGGTAATCAGCACAAGCGAGAATCGAACCCGCACCCGAGCGCAACTCCTGATCGCCAGGCAAACGCCTTAGCCAGCTGAGCTACGTCGGTGGCTCACAGTGTCATATGCTTGTAGAATTTTACTCTTAATTTTCTATTGAAACGTCACCAAAAAATATGTTGCCTCGTAATTTTCGAATTAGGCCTATTACTTATGCCAGTAATTCAGTATTACTAGTAACTGCAATAATATCTTTAAAATAACATTATAAGCCTACAATTACCATGGAAATTTTAATAAGAACATTTTATTAATTGGGTAGACTAGTAATTTATAGGCGAAATAGCAGCGCAATAAACATGTACCTGTGTGGACAACAGTTCTGGCATATGGTTTCGTGGAAATTACAAAAAAAATACAGAGGGTTCCTTTGTAAGCAACTCCCTAGCAACCAATATGACCAGGCTTAGGGACCGGGATGACTTAAGGCTGCGGTAAGGTTTGTAACGGTTTGACTATATGTGACGTCAGTGTAGTCAAACCACCTCGACCCTCTGTCAGGACAAACGGATCACATACGAAGTTGGAACTGTATCATTACAGGTACAACACACAGCAGTGAATTTCTTATTTGTTATTTGATACACATTCCTCATCTAGGACATCTTTCTATCACGATGTTTTATTATTGTTTAATAGGGTGAAGTGTAATTACAACAGATGCCGAAGGTAAAACGCTCAACACGGGTAGAATTTAAATCTACATTGGAGTAATATGGAAGTGTGATTCTTTATACAGGGACATCATTTTATTTTTACTAACATTTCTAATATTAACCTGGCTATACCTTTGGATCAACGATTAAGAACCGGAAACACCGTTTGCTACCCTTTCCACGACTGGAGTTCGATGATACTGGCGTAATATACAAACAAATCACTTTACTAGGTATAGGAGGGAAGAAAAGTAGTTCATCCATTTACGTAAACTAGGAAATATCGCGATTTTGAGTTTGATTTTCATTAGGTTTTTGTTTAATCAAAATACAGTACAGTATTAACAATAAGTGTTTTTACTCACGAACTGAGATTTCCATGCAGACGTATTCATTATGCATTGTATAACTTATTATACTGTCAACAGCACATTAGCATACACTATAGAGAATGAAGTTAAATTGAAAAATAATCATAATATGGATATTTAAACACATGTTTGAAAATGGTGGCCGTTTATTTCGATGCAGGCTTCAGTTCTAATGTGCATATAATCGCACTATAGACTATTGTACGTAATTCCAATTACCAGGTTCGTACTTCGTATCAGTAACTCATAAAAGATACCTTACGTACTGTAAATTCAGTCTTCACTTCTGCCCGATCCGAAAAGGTAAAATTACTCGGACATGTTATCTACTGTCCGTCGAAGTGGTTACGTCGCAGAGTCTTAGAAAGGGACGAAATCACGTGACAGTTAATTACTTAACGAGGCCCTTTTATTGAAGTTATTTTAAACAATTGTATGGGTATAATATTACGTAGATGTCCAATTCCTAACAGAAATTAATGTTCCCAGAAAAGACCTAAGACAGCCCATCCACTAGCATTTAAAGAGAGGCGAATAGAAGCAGGTGGGGGAAACCGGGATTCGACATAGGCAAATTGGAAATGATGCAATATTGAAAGCTCTTTCGTTACTGGAAAACGCGAACATATTTTTGGAACGTAGTGTTTACTATGACCGTAAGGCTACTATGACTGTATATGCGGTCTTGGATCTGTGTGGAGGACGGTTGAACTTCATTAGTAGAAGGGTTGGGAGTGAAGTACATTCAAAAACTCAGGTACAATAAAAATTGAAGTAAAAATAAAATGATGTCCCTATACAAATGAAGGAAAACTTGTTTGTAGAGTAGCCTATGTAAGATTGAACTAAAAGTGGAAACAATACAAGCCGTAGGAAAACATTTCAACAATAAGTTGTGTAGGAAATCTGTCGAACAAAAATCAATTGACGAGATTCCTACAACGTCTACGAGTTGGTAATGTTATTTATAAGAAAAATAATAATTTTGTAGAGATTTATGTAACATCATGGTAACTGTCAACATTCCTCTTAATAAATTTAATAATCCTCATTTTAGAGGGTTTCTAAAACAATACACAAACCAGGACATCCCGAGTGAGACCAGGTTAGCAAAGCTGATTTACTTATTTGTTATGAAGAGAGGATTAATAACATTATAAAACATATTGTAGGAATTAAAATATGGGTCTCAGTTGATGAAAAGTCTGATGCTACTGCCAGGAGTGTGGGTATTGTGGTTGTGGGTATTTTGTCACCAAACAACGCAAGCATAAATTTTTATTAACAACTGATTACTGCAAAAGATGAACCATACGACAATAGCAGAGCTGTTTACAACATTTATGTCTCTTTTATGGCCCCAAGGTATACAATAGGATGATGTGTTGCTATTCGTAAACGACGCGGCTCCATATATTGTGAAATCAGCAAAAATCTACAAGTTCTTTACAGAAACATGATTCATGTAACCTGTCTTTCTCACGGGCTCCATAGAGTAGCTGAAAATATTTATGCGTGTTATAGCGATGTTGGTAAGTTCATAGGCAACGTGAAAAAAATCTTTCGAAAAACCCCTTCGAGAATATTAAAGTTCAGGAAAATGGCACCTGGAGTTTTGCTTTCTCCCCAAGTTCAATAAAAACAAGATGGGGTTCATGACTTAACGCGGCGTTATATTACGTTGAACATTATAATATCATCACGAAAATAATTAATACATTGGAGAGCAAAGAGGCATCTTCCATTGATATTGTTAAATCACGAATGTCCCAACAATTAATTTTCGTATGCTCGTTATTGCTCACTGTAATGCCCATATGGACAACGCAGAATAAACCTGTAAGTACGCACAAAATGCTTCAGTTTTCATAGTTACCAGACTGTAGTATCGAAGCACTTGTTTATTTACATTCAAAGTCTGTTCTCATAGCGCGCTTAAAAGAAAATGTAGTGCATGCGTACATACATTGATAGTTAACTCATCCCGGTCCCTAAGCCTGAATATGACAGTTGATATATCACTATTAGGGCCTGCAGGGAGGCTATATAAAATGTAATTTGATTTTTCCTTGCTAAAATAACTATTTAAAATGACTGTCTAAAAATTCTTGCATGGATCACGTGCGAAGAATTTGTTGTTACTTTTATTTTATTTTATTGGGTTATTTTACGACGCTGTATCAACATCTAGGTCATTTAGCGTCTGAATGAAATGAAGGTGATAATGCCGGTGAAAGGAGTCCGAGGTCCAGCACCTAAAGTTACCCAGCATTTGCTCGTATTGGGTTGAGGGAAAACCCCGGAAAAAACCTCAACCAGGCAACTTGCCCCGACCGGGATTCGAACCCGGGCCACCTGATTTCGCAGCCAGACGCGCTGACCGTTACTCCACAGGTGTGGACAATTTGTTGTTACATAAATAGCTGTTGTATAATTTCACTGAACAACCAATTTTTACTTTTTGTCTTGCTCCGAAATAAAAATATGTGAATATTACTAATATGTGTGCCCTAAATATAAATTTAAAATCGAAATTGACTCATCACGTACCATTTTCCGGGGAAAATGAATTGAATTTGTTTTATGAAATTTTTATTTCTATTTTATTTTTTATTTTTCAATGGTACTGATAAAATTACAACAGGCTAGGGATTCAAAATGCTTCATAATACTTTAAAAAAGTATACTGGATACAAAAATGATGTTACACAGTTTAAAAAACAAAAAAACAAAATTCAAATAAAAATATTTCATGTGTATAATGAGAAACATTTCAGAATTTGAACTTACCATTTAAAAAGATTTTCTGGAGGACTTCCCTTTATTTTTTTATTTTATTGGGTTATTTTACAACGCTGTATCAACATCTAGGTTATTTGGCGTCTGAATGATATGAAGGTGATAATGCCGGTGAAATGAGTCCGGAGTCCAGCGCCGAAAGTTAGCCAGCATTTGCTCGTAGTGGGTTGAGGGAAAACCCCGGAAAAAACCCTCAACCAGATAAATTGCCCCGACCAGAATTCGAACCCGGGCCACCTGGTTTCGCAGCCACACGCGCTGACCGTTACTCCACAGGTGTGGACACTTCCGTTTATGACTAGAGCCGGGACTGTCTTTCACAAGGAACGGACAATAGTCTGCAAGCATACTGGAAAAGTGAAATCATAGTATATCTCAAAAACCTTACGTGATACGAAGAACAGAGATGCATTTTCGGATTCAGCGCACCAAAAACCGTAAGGGACTCATTGTTTTAAGCTGGAGCAAAATTCTTGTTGTTCAGTGTTATTGGTCTCGATCCGGAACAGTATTACCACAATCTAGTATATACATTCACGAAGCTCAATACGTAGTAAATATGCATCCATAGATAGTTGCTAACCACTAGGATCGCTAATATCGCATCATTACAGGCAATGCGAAATAGTACCGGCACACTCTGTTGTTCCTAGCACCTTCACAACTCAAGCTTCGTGACTGTATTATACTAGAATGTGGTATTACTAAAATCGGTGGTCTCGGAAACATCCTACACACAATTAAGAAATAGAAATGATAATCGTGAAATAATGCTGAAACTGAAATCTTCGTCGATGTGGCATCTTGAGATTAATTGAAGTGCAGAAAATAACGCATACTTGGTTTTATAGCCCTAAACTCATTATTTAGGGGAGGAGATGACAACAGAACTAAATGTCTTCCAATTAATTTTAATGATCTCAACATATTTCATACCTCTACATAGTGGAAGATGGAACGGAATCGTGATTGTGAAGGGCAATGTCCAGTACAGAAACAAGCTTACTTTTAATAGAAGTCAGGGTATGAGACTGGCATTCCACGAGCAGGGAAAAATAATTGTTCCCACTTCGTCCGCTCTCAACTCGTCCCATGTGCCCGAAATTTCATAAAACACGTCCTACGCACAGAAACTGGTTCTCCACACCTATTCAACTCGTCCGTTCCCTATAAACTATAGCGGTTTAATAGGTTTAGATCAGCGGTAACCAAAGCGAGTGTCGTGATTACATCGTGTAATCACAGACATTTAAACGGGTACGAGGATTTTCCTTTGTATTGCTGTGTGTTTCATTCACGTACTGAAGGCAAGCAGAGGCGGTATCATGTCGCTCTACAAACTGTCTCTACAAGCAGCTAAGAGGTGGTTTCGTAAAGAATGTTGTTCTGTCGGAGAAAATGTAACATGTTACTTTTTTCAACGGTTGGATTAGGAGTATATAGAACATTAATTGCCACGCTGAATAATGTATTATTATTATTATTATTATTATTATTATTATTATTATTATTATTATTATTATTCTTGACCGCTAAGTATGTAGTTCTATAATTCTTCTGTACGTTTATGAATGTTGATATTTTTAGATCTTCTCCCTAGAAGGATAAAATTATTAGGTTTTATGTCAATTTTAATCTTCTTAATCTTTAGACGAGGCTAACTATTTATTGGTTAATAATAATATTGTAGAAAAATGTACCAACAAACTGTCAAACGCCATAAATTGACATAAGTCTTAAATCATAGCTAGGTAGAGAAAGACGACATAAATAAATGTAAGGAAATCAGCTACCTAATGGGATTTGAATTATCTCGTGCTCTGAAGCCTTTTAATAGAGTAGAATTTCTCAAAAGAGTAATGATTAAAATGGCTTAAATAACTTGTCCATAAGAAGTTTTTAATTTTGAAAAAACTACGAATACCTCGACCAAGTATCGAGAGAAGAATTCAGAAAATTCCTAATTATATTCAAGAGGAAGTTAAAAAAAGAAGCAAGAAAAATCGTATATTATTCACTGGCTCTTGATTACAGCAGTGACATTACTGATACAGCAAAGCTTGAGATTTTTATCCGCGGGATTGATCAAGATGTTAGTAAGGAACACCACTAGCTGTAGTTTACATGCCAAAGTACCTTTCCTCCGTTTCCTTACTCCATAGGCTGTCTGTCGCATGTAATCACTGCAGTTCGAGTTTTGGTCACTTCTGGTTTAGATGTAGGATCAAAATATAAAAACTGTAATAGAAATAAAGTTCCTTACCACTTCTTCCAGACTTTGGACTGACAGTGATCTTTCAATTCACTGGTGTGTTTAAATAATTGTTATTACTGTTTTGTAATAAATTACACATTTTTTTTATACTGGAGCCAATACTTCTCTCGCTCGTTTCCGGCATTCAAATCGGCACTTTTCTACTTCTATTTTCGTCACACCACGTGCACAGAAATTAACAGTAATATGAAAAACTTCGTCGTCAATATATATTGTCCTACCGTAAATGTTCGATTTGTACATTTCACTGTTTCGACCAATTTTTGTTCACTGTTTTGACTGCATATAAGTTTTAAGTAGAGTAATTTGGATTTTCCTTACTGACTTTCTATAAATTCAGAATCTGTCGTTTCACTGCACTGTGATATGAGATGACTTAAAAATGTGGCCGATACGGTCGACTGTAGTGATATGAGTTGTATGGCTTTGTATATACAAAGGTTCTTATTCTATCGATTTATAAGGCACGCGCCATCTACATCTAATGTAAACATCAACAAACCGAAGTCCTAATATATTTTTTTCATATTTCTTTTGTTTTATGATATCTGAAATAAAGAGAGAAAGACTAATATTTTTAAAATTTATTTTTTCGTATAGAGAATGATTCAAGAGGAAAGGGCCATAAGCTTAGGAAGATAATATGGGCGAATCTGAAAAAAAAAAACTTTATGTAAACATGTTTATTCTCAACGGTTTTGGAGAAAACTAATCGAAATCATGAGAGACGGGAATAGTGCAAATGATAGTGTATTAAGAAATCGTTACAATATGTTCTCTTTAATTATCCATATATCTTTCGTAAGATGTTAAAAAATGACACCGTCAACCTCGATGATTTTCATCTCGTGTAGCCAGATGCTATGTTCCTGATTTGGGTTGGTTCAAACATTCTTTAATGTGATCACAAATATTTAAAACGTGGGCAAAAAGTTGCTTCCATGTTTTCAAATTGCCCTTGTAGACTTCGCTCTTTAGCAAATACGACAAAAAATAATAACTTTACTGGGTATAGGAGAGAAGAATAGTAGTTCATCCATTTACGTAAAGTAGGAAATATCGCGATTTTGAGTTTGATAAATTTCATTAGCTTTTTATTTAATCAAAATACAGTACTGTATTAACAATAAGTGTTTTTACTCACGAACTGACCTATCCATTCGGACGTATTCATTATGCAGTGTACATTAAACTGTCTGCAGCACATTAGCGTACAATATAGAGAATGAAGTTAATTTGAAAACTAGTCATAATATGGTTATTTAAACACAATTTTGAAAATGGTGGCCGTTCTTTTCGATACAGGTTTCAGTTCTTTTTTGCATATTTTCGCACTATAGACTATTGTACCTAATTCCAATTACCAGTTTCGTCCTTCGTTCTAGTAACTTATGTTGAAATATTCTGTACCTACTCTATAAAAGAGTACCTTACGTAATGTAAATTTAATCTTTACTTATGTCCAATCCGAAAAGATAAAATTACTCAGACATGCTATCTACTGTCCGTCCAAGTGGTTTTGTCGCAGAGTCGTAGAAAGGGGGGAAATCACGTGACATTTAATTAATTGACGAGGCCCTTTTATTTGTTATTTTAAACAGTTGTATAATAATACATAGACGTCCAATTCCTAACAGAAATTAATGTTTTCAGGAAAGAGCTAAGACAGCCCAGCCACTAGTCTTTACAGAGGGGCGTGCAGAAGGGAATGGGGGGAACCGGAATGCGACGTAGGCAAATGAACGACAGTACCTTTGCGAGAATATGATTCAACTTGAAAACTCTTTCGTCACTGGAAAACGCGAAAATATTTCTGTAACCTACTATACTCAGTACTGTTTGTGTTTACTATGACTGCAAGGAAACTTTGACTGTATATACGCTTGGTTCTGTGTGGAGAAGGGTTGGAAGTTTATTTGTAGAGGGGGTGGGAGTGAAGTACATTAAAAAACTCAGGTACAATAAAAATTGAAGTAAAATAAAATGATGTCCCTGTATTAGAGTACTTTATTTATTCTAATCTTTATATAGCCTACTTTCTCCTAATCGTGTAATAGTCAATTAAATCCCACTTGAGTTTTGATTTTTTCTAGATAAATCAAAATCTCTAGTGAGATTACTGTTGAATATATTGTTATTTGTCTTGTGCTTTCTTTAATTCTACAGGGACATCATTTTATTTTTACTAACATTTTTAATATTAACTTGCTTATACCTCTGACACAACGCCGTTTGCTACCCCTTCCAAGACTGGAGTTCGATGCTACTGACGTAATATACAAACAAATCACTTTACTATGTATAGGAGGGAAGAAAAGCAGTTCATCCATTTACGTAAACTAGGAAGCACTGCGCTTTTGAGTTTGATAATTTTCATTAGGTTTTTGTTTAATCAAAATACAGTACAGTATTAACAATGAGTGTTTTTACTCACGAACTGAGCTGTCCATGTGGACGTATTCATTATGCATTGTATATTATATTGTCTACAGCACATTAGCGTACAATATAGAGAATGAAGTTAAATTTAAAAAAAATCATAATATGGATATCTAAACACATTTTTTTAAAATGGTGGCCGTTCATTTCGATACAGGCTTCAGTTCTAATGTGCATATTATCGCACTATAGACTATTGTACCTAATCCCAATTACCAGTTTCGTTCTTCGTGCTACTAACTCATGTTGAAATAATTATGTACCTTCTCTATAAAAGAGTATCTTAGGTACTGTAAATTCAATCTTCACTTCTGCCCGATCCGAAAAGACAAAATCACTCAGACATACTATCTACTGTCCGTCCAAGTGGTTATGTCGTAGGGTCGTAGAAATGGAGGTAATTACGTGACAGTTAATTACTTAACGAGGCCCTTTTATTTAAGTTATTTTAAACGGTTGTATGATATTACGTAGACGTCCAATTCCTAACAGAAATTAATGTTTTCAGAAGAGAGCTAAGACAGCCCAGCCACTAGCTGGCGAATAAAACTGGTGGGGGAAACCGGTATACGACGTAGGCAAATGGACGACAGTACCTGTGCGAAAATGACTCAATATTGAAAGCTCTTTCGTCACTGGAAAACGCGAACATATTTTTGGAACGTACTGTTTACTATGACCGTAAGGCTACTATATGCGGTCTTGGATCTATGTGGAGGACGGTTGAACTTCATTAGTAGAAGGGGTGGGAGTGAAGTACATTCAAAAACTCGGGTACAATAAAAATTGAAGTAAAAATAAAATGATGTCCCTGTATAAGGAATAGTTCTAATTCAATCCCGCCTTAAGTCATTATCGCTTTTCTCCAAAATCAATTTCTGCTGGCGTTAATTTTACATTACGTTTTCGTTCCATATGCCAAATTTCTGCATAAACACTACGAAACCTCCTGACCAAAACTTGGGGAATGCCTGACCAGGGACAGAAGGGGGCCTGTACCCCACTTCGCACTAGCAGTTACTCAACACCAATTGAAACACAGGCGCAACGCTGATTGGCGTGAGATGGCGCTGCGTCATGACATAACTGATTTTAGCCTTGTTTCCTACAGCGTGCTTTCAGGGCGGCAATATAACATGAGTTTAAAAAACACTATCAATTATTAGGTATTTCCAAAATTAAAAACACACGTAAATTGGCGACCGCAGACAAACAGGCCGTTTGCTGTTTATCAATTTAAAACTTTCCGGATTATATATACATTGCGTCCAGATATTACAGCATTGGCTGTACGCATATGTATTACATGCACGCACATAGTTTCAAATATGTAAATAAGTAACCGAAATTCATACACTGTCCCTCAGGTACTTTCTTATTAACGGTTCCTGCACGGGACCCCGATTGAAATTGTGACAATATTCTCTCGTAGTTGTCCTCGCGATTGCTGCAATAACTCCATCACAGTCAATTCCTCTATGGTTAAGGAGGTAACAGAAGATATTATTTTATCATATTTTATGGAATCCTACCGCACACATTTTATTAAGGGAAAGGTCCTACAGGAATGACCAAATACATCACAATAACAAAATTAGACAACAAACACACATTCAAAGTATACAGAAAACCCACAACAACAACAGCAACAACAACACACATACATGCACAACACATCCAACCATCCCACACAACACAAACAAGCTGCATTCCGAACAATGGTACACAGACTACTGAACATACCAATGAACCAACAAGATTACAACGAAGAGCTAAATATAATCAAATACATAACACAAGAAAACGGATACAACCCTAGCAAAATAAACAACATAATACGTAAGACAAAACATAGGCCTAATCACAAAAAACATACGAATACAACACAAACACAAGAACACAAAAAATACATCACACTAACATACGAAAACAAAAACACGCACAAAATTGCAACCTCATTCAAGAAATTAAATTACAACATCGCATATAGGCCTAGAACAAATAACACTCTACAAAACATCTCAACACACAAACAACACAAACAAACAGGCGTATACAAACTCAAATGTAACACCTGCAACAACTTCTACATAGGACAGACAGGCAGATCGTTTCAAACACGTTACAAAGAACACATCACAGCCATAACAAAATTACAAAACACCTCCACATATGCAGAAAACATCACAAATGCTAACCACACCCACAGAGACATCAACACAAACATGGAAATACTACACATCCAACCAAAAAGCCAGAAACTAAACACACTAGAAAAATATGAAATATACAGACACACAAAAACACACCCCAACCAAATTCTCAATACACAACTCAACTTCAAAACACACACACTCTTTGACTCTACACTATACCACAGGAACACACCCTCACAGGAAACAGAACAAGAGGCGCCAAGACCAACAACGGCCAGTTCTGAGGATGACCCATAAATAGGTCGAAACCTGTAAACGAGGTACGTTGAAATTTAACACAGGAAAGTCTTACCATACATATTCCGAACGAAATATGTGTCAGAATTACCATTTTTTTTATTTAACCTAAACTACTTGATAGTATTGACTTCATTGGAGCGAAATTTCATGGCCGTTAGGAAGAAAATAATTGCTTTTACACCATTTTTAATAGCCGCTGCTGTTCAGTCCCTTTTTGCTCAAACTTCTCCATTGGATATCCGGAGTTTGTTTATTTTACATTTTTTAAACATTTAGTATGTAATATCTCCGACAATAATAAACTTTTCAGGTCATATTCCCACATTATACATCAATAATTTAGTAAGAGGGAATTGTCAAATTGCAAATTAAAGAATAGAGTGGATCGGGGGAAGATGCCTGTCATTTTACTTGATTGAAAATTTAAGATACTGTTCATTTAGTTTTGAAAGTCTGGATGGTATTTTGAAACTATATATTTGGTACAAAACAGAAAACATTAACTATCTTGTTTATAGATACAGGTTTTATTCTTACTTGCACTGTAAGCATCTTTCCCCGATAGTCGGGTAAGATGGCAAATGCAATTAACACATATACTGATATATGTATTTTACCTGAACTTGGTTTGATACATGTATATAACGAAATAGACTGAATCTAAAGCTCATGGACACTTTCTCACGCGTTTATAACTACATATTTTATTTCCGTGTGCAAGACTCGTGTAATAACTTCTTGCATACAATGAATTTTATTCACTCCAGTACATTTTTTGTCATCATTCTTTTTAGGAGGCGTTTAAGGGTGCAGTAAGAAATCCCGTATGCATGCTATGCTCTAAAACACTTCATACACTCCGTTATAAGATGTTCCATCGCAAGTAGAAGACTGTTCTCAATCCACTGACTTCTATCAGAGGATCTTACGTAATTTTTACACATTCCCTACAATAAAACAAAAAATTAAACTCTTGCAACAAGTTGCCATCTTACCTCGAAAAAAGTGTTCATCTTCCCTAAGTATCGGGGTAAGATGCCTAGTGCTGTGACGCAACCTAAGATGGCGGAACAAGGTCGTTGTTTGTTAACAATACAATCTTTAGACTCTTTACTACAATATCTATTACAAAGGCTTGACAGTTATTATGAATTCAAGGATGTATTAAAATTTTAACATACTTTTGCAATTAATTTATAGCAGAAAAATGAGCTGTTTTCTAGATTTGCTTCTTCTCACAACAAGAACATGTGGAAAAATGAGTTAGCTTCCACTCTACAGACATTCAACTGTTTCAGTGATCATGAATACATGCGCGTGGCGTTCTCTCTTGGAAGAATGTGAAACTACAAAGAAATAAGCATCTTCCCCTAATAGTGATTTCCCTCCCGATTCACTCTAAATTTAAATTAGACGTGAAAATTTTCTTTCTGTTCATAAAAATTCAAAATAAAAATGAAATGATAAAAATTGAAATTTCTGAAACTCATCAAACAAAATTGATTAGCAGTCTTTTAGCTTTTATTTAAGGCAAGATTTGCGATTCTGTGATACTCTTGAGAGCATATATATAATCTTCTTAATAATACTTCATTTTTTGCATTTTTTCCTCTCTATGACTACCATAAAGAGCAAAAGTGAAAATGTAATTAATAGGGTACATATATTGATATGAATCTATATTAGGGAAATAGAGGTTCTACTTAAAATAATATGAGAAATATGTTTACCTGTTTGTAATTTGGAATGGTCTTCCTTGAACCACGGCATTAAATTGAATGACAGTTGTGGACAAGATGGGAAAATGAGGATTTTTTTCCAGAGCTTTCCAGTTCCAAATTTGATTCCAGCAATGCTCTCGAATTTCTTGCCGTTTTATTTAATAGAAAATTTCGTGACATTGACACACGAAATTCGCTGGTTCATTCCTAATCAAGCACAACTTTCTCTGTATTGTTCATGACAAGGGGCGCCAAGATCAAGAACATATTTCTCTGATAAGTTGTTGGTCTTCTAAATCTGGTGACTATTAGAGAGCTGTTTTAGACTTTTGTGCTATCTCTGGATATGAGAACCCATCCGTTTAGTTTTCTCGTGTACTCTTTCCCTCAACATCTCAGGTTACTTTGCGTCTGAATGAGATGAAAGTGATAGTGCCGATGAAATGAGTTCGGAGTCCAGGACCGATAGTTACCCAGAATTTGCTGATATTGGATTGAGGGAAAACCCCGGAAAAAAACCTCCGCTAGGTAACTTTTCCCAACCGGGATTCGAATCGGGCCACTGGTTTCGCAGCCAGACGCGCTAACCGTTACTCTACAGGTGTGAACATTATTGTTCTTCCTCTGACACATATCATCAAGTGAGATGTACTGCCTGATAATAGATTATAGTCTTAGAAAAAAGTTTTGTCTCAGAAAGGAGGCAGTGCGCATGATCAGAGGAAGAGCGACCTGGTTCACAAGAGAACTAATTCAGGTAATAAAATTAGTTTTGTTTCGTTGTATGTCTGATCATGCGCACTGTCTCCTTTCTGGGACTTATTAAGTAACTGTGCGACAAAACGTTTTTCTGAGATTGCACATATTAGCCAGAACCACAGTCAGAGGAAATATGGTGATTATGATGATACAAATAACTGAAAATAGGGAGAACTGAAGAAAGTCGCAGATATTCTAGCCTAGTTCAAATCAGAGAAGGGTGTTGATGTTAAGGAAATTGTGACAGTAATACCACAGTCTAGTACAGCGTTTCTCAAACTATGGTCCGCGGACCACCTGTGGTCCTGGAGTTCTGTCTTTGTGATCCTTCAAAATACAGAAAAAATAATGCTCAAACGAATTGCGTATCACACTATAGCTGAAAATCTCAGAATTTGGAAATTACACATGGCAATCGCCTTTCACTTTTTCTACTAATATGTTATGAAATTTCTTAGGCTACCCGTCTACTCACTTCCCACTCTACTCTTACAACAAAAGAGGGATTTAAAGCACTATGAACGTGGCGTTTCTCGCCATCTTTTCGCTGCATATCTGGTGCCGAGCCTGTATCCCAGCCAGGGAACACCCGAATTCATAACAGAGGACCAAAGTACCGAACCGTTTCATGTATTGATGACTTTCTTAATAGTTTTGTCAACACCCATGAAATGGGCACGTACTGTACGTCATACACCAATAATAGATCGTGCCAAATTGCATCTGTACTTGTTGAAAATCGGGCATGTTTCTGCATTAATTTTATATTTGTTTTTCTAGATGACGATATAAAAAATTTTAGACTGCGCCTGTTTTAAAATCCGACAGATTTATGTGTTTCGTCTCTAAGTGCCGTTTCAATTTCGCGGGTTTCATACACTCGTTTGAAAGCACTACGTAACAAACAACGCACCGAGGTTTTGGTTCACTATCATTGCCACACCAAGTAAATCCAAGTTCTGAATAACTCTTGTCATATTTACGAAAGTATTTTTTCTTTGAATAGCTACTAGTAGTGCTAGATATTTCTTTAATGGCACTATAATTAATATATTTCTTCACACACAGCTTCTGAACTATTAGCACTGCCTAAATGAAGGGTATCATCATGTTCCTTTCTTTTCAAAGACCCGGATCAAAGCCAGTTTTCCATTATTTTTAATGGGCACTATTTAACAGAGACATGGACAACTACTAGCGTCTACCACATAAGGATTTCAAACAACTAACTGCCAACAGGCAAGCGATGAATCAACAATGCACAGAATTTGTTATAAGTTACTTGTGATTGGCTACAAAAATATAATTACAAAAGTATTATAATTAAATTATTAATTATTTTTATTTTTATTTATTTTCGAAGGGAACAAGAGTAAGGTGGTCCGCGGAACTGATCTGACTTAAAAAAGTGGTCCCCACTTCAAAAGAGTTTGAGAAACACTGGTCTAGTATATATGCAGTCACGAAGCTTGAGTTGTAAGGGTGCTAGGAACAATAGACTGTGCCGTTACTATTTCGCATTGTCTGTAATGAGGCTATAGTAGCGATCCTAGTGGTTAGCAACTATCTATGAATGCTTATTTACTACGTATTGAGCTTCGTGACTGTATATACTAGACTGTGGTAATACAATGACGTTTTCTTCATTTCTGCCGAAGCAATTGGGCACGTGTTCACGTTACGCTCTTGCTGTCAGACCTGTACGCAGTAGTCTCTGTGTTTGGCCTAGCGACGAATGTTCCCGCCCCTCCACAGCGTCAGGAGGAATGGCGGGACTTGTACCCTTCTTCCGCTCGGCCCGAGTATTCAAGGTCTGCGTTGTTTTCCTTTTCTGAGACAACTGTTGTGTTTAGTGCTAGTGGTGACCACAAAACAAATAAATCAAGAAATTCAGGAAATCAATATCTAAGAGAGAGCATTAAAACAAATGCGCAGCGTCTTATTCCAGCTGTCCTCTTCAACGCGCATCTGTTCATTGCACGCATAAAGCTGAAAGCAATATTAGAAAATTATCTTTTGCAGGGTTATACATGCATACAATGGCTCTCACAAGTGAGCGTACACGTCGTTTATTAGCACGAATACAGACATGGACAAAAATATTCGTACAGAGAGTTGAAAACATTATTTTGTATATTTGTGAAAAAATATTTAAGATTGCACAAATTGCCGCGAACAAAATTAATATAGTATTTACATTAATGCATAGCCAGGACGAATAGAAGAAATAGTGTACGCACTTCTATGCTTTCCCATTGTTGGTGGCGGACCTGGCAACTAGTGGCGCTTCGATCGCTAGGATCTGCCGGTTGTCCGAAGTCAGATACCTGGAAAATATATTTCTCGCGCGTTTAATGATGAAAGTTTCTAGGGGTTGTTAATATGCTTTGTTGTTGAGAGTTATGTAGATGTCTTTAATTTGTTGTGCTTTGAAATAACCAGTGACAAAAGAATATTGTGTGGTGGTTTACAAATAATTACAAAAAATGCCGTAGGGTACTGTTTGTTCCGATCTTCTTCCTTCCAAGTATTAGGCCATATGACCTGTTACGATCTCACAGTTGAATTTTCAATCCAGCACTTTTTTGGACGACCGAGAGATCTCTTCCCGTTTGGACGATATTTGTTTTTTACAATTGATAAATAAGCATATTTGTCCATGGCGGTATCAATAAACTGCAGATTACTCACGCCTGCAGTCCACACCTGTGGAATAACGGTTAGCGCGTTTGGCCGCGAAGCCAGGTGGCCCAGGTTCCATTCCCGGCAGGGGCAAGTTACCTTGTTCAGGTTTTTCCGGGGGTTTTCCCTCAACCCAATATGAGCAAATGCTGGGTAACTTTCGGTGCTGGACCCCGGACTTATTTCACCGGCATTATCACCTTCATCTCTTCAGACGCTAAATAAACTAAGATGTTGATAAAGCGTCGTAAAATAACCTAATAAAATAAAAAAACTCACGCCTGCAGCAGACATAGAGCTCCACAACATGACGGATCCCCCTACACGTTTGACAGTGGATAGAATATGTTTTTCCTCTAGGGCTGTATTGGGTTTCCGCCACAAATAAAATTGTCCATCTGACCCGAAGAGATTGAACTTAACATAACCGAATGCCAGAATTCAGGAGCACAGTTTATATATTGTTTAGAAAATCTCGATCTCTTACGCTTATATAGGGCTTCTTTCTACATCTTCGTCAATTGAAACCTGCTTTCTGCAATATTCTACGAATACTCTCGCTGGAGACGGGCTTTCCGGTATCGGACGCAACTTTTGCAGCTTTGTCGTGGCTGTCTTCTCACTTGCAGCACAATATTTCGTTCGTCTCTCTCAGAGAGGCTGGGTTTTCGCCCTCTTCCTTCTTTATTTTCTACAGTACCCTCAAATTTTAATTTATCCACAATTTTTTTAATCGTAGAATGTGTTCTCCCCACAGTCTGTCCGATATTTCTCAAAGATTTACCTTCTAGAGCTAATTGCACTATTAAATTTCGTTCTGCTATAATCTTTTGTTTGCATCCGCTCATTTTTCCATCTGTACTATCACAGCACTCCCAGAGTAATGGCAAGGCTGCAGTGACACACCTGGTTCGAGTCTCCTATTCTCACCATGAACGTAAAATATAAACAAACATTACAGTGTACGCTGAATTCTGTGTTTTGGTTTCGATTACTCTGCGGAACTAAAATAGGTGTACACATCATATAGAGAGTTAGATTGCATACTTTGTTTTGGATACGGGGATAAAAAAAAAGGTAAAGTATACTGATGTGTACTTCTGTAAATAAAATCCACCCATCTGTAATAATTACAGTACATTTTAACATAAAATATCATATGTACGCCCAATTGTGAGGGCCAACGTACAGTAGTGGCAAAAAACCGGACCGACGGAATAATCAAAGTCCCCGAAATGAGCCACTGCGCATGCCACGCCCGCATAGATAGCAAGTAATCTATTGTAATTGTTGTAGTTTCGACTGCTGACGTAGCCCGTTTCGAAAGCTATTAGAAGATAAGCTGATAAAATTCATGTTCTGGGAATAATAAATTAAGTAGTAAAATGTCGCTGCAATCGAGAAGTATTGGGAATAAATTTGAATAAGGAGCAAAAAGAAGTTTTGCAAATCTAGTCTTTCAGATAAGGCTCCCTGTAAAGCAGATTTGAATAATTTCAAGGGAAAAATTGTTCCGAGGCCGAGTATCGATCCCGGGACCTCTGGTTGAACGTAGGCCTACCAGCGCTCTTTCCAACTGAGCTACCCGGGAACTCCACCCGACACCGTCTCAACTTTTCCCTCTATATCCACACAACTCGCGTGGGCTGACGAAACGCCAGAGACCGCTTGCAGGAGGGACGTAGTCTCCGAAAACATCTCTGGGTTGCAAGCCTTTCGCAATATCTCTGCAGGATTCATTCCTTAAGACTCTTCCTTAGAAGGGCTGTCGGATTGGATCCTGTGTACTGCTTGGTCACCTTGGCGGTATGAACTTAAGACACATTGAGTGAGCGGGTGAGATATGCGGCCGATGGGCTGGTACATCTCATTCCCATTCATCATATAATTCGGTGTGCATAATAGACCACTGTCGAACTGACGCACAGTGTGCAAAAACGCAAATCTAGATGGAGAGAATTAGTAACTTTTATGGATTTCAGCTTATTCTTATGCATGACCTTATTAGCTCTTGTGGCACCATTTTTAAATCTCTGGTGTACAGGTTTTTAAATTACAGCAAATTTCATTTTAATTGAAGTAACTTTATTTATTTCTCAATGTTTCTGTTTAAAATACTGTCTGGCCTGAGAAAAATGCATTACATAAAATGTAATGATCATTTATGGCATTTTCAGCTGTTGTGACACCATTTTTAAAGCTCTAATGCAGTGTTTTTAATGACATTATACTTCAACTGCAATTTCCCTTAACTTACAATTATAGTTTTTTTAGTTGGTTATTTAACAATGCTGTATCAACTACTAGGTTATTTAGCGTCTATGAGATTGGTGATAGCGAGATGGTATTTGACGAGATGAGGCCGAGGATTCGCCATAGATTACCTGGCATTCACCTTACGGTTGGGGAAAACCTCGGAAAAACCCAACCAGATAATCAGCCCAAGCGGGGACCGAACCCGCGCCCGATCAGAACTTCAGACCGGCAGGCAAGCGCCTTAACCGACTGAGCCACGCCGGTGGTTAACGTAGAATTATATAGGGCTGTTCATTCCACACATGAAGTTATATAGTACTGTATTTTCGGAACAATTAATACTACGTACATGATATTTGGTTATATTCTGTAGCCTATTAGAGAATATTTCTCTGGGATAGACGTTTTCTTTTTATTTTATTTAAAAATATATGCCTTCACATATGTACAAAACACCTCTAAAATTCATTCTTAAATTGTAGTAGTTATTTATCTCGAATTTTTTAATGAATATGCAAAATTCAGTTAAACATTATTTTATTTTTTAGTAGGTTATTTTACGGCGCTTTATCAACATCTTAGTTTATCTAGCGTCTGAAAGAGATCAACTTGATAATGCCAGTGAAATAAGTCCGGGGTCCAGCACCGAAAGTTACCCAGCATACCGTTGAGGGAAAACCCCGGAAAAAAATTCAACCAGTTAACTTTCCCCGACCGGGAATCGAGCCAGGGCCACCTGGTTTCGCGGCCAGACGCTCTAACTGTTACTCCACATGTGTGGACTAAAGGCATTTTAAACAAGCTGCTTTTAGGAGCAAAATGTCACACAATTTTTAAATGTATCTTTAATTAAATATGGCCGAGATAGACTTTGTATAAGTTTTAGTCATTACTTTATCCTGGTTTTATTTTCAAAATTTGGATTCCATTTTTTTTTTCAAAACCTAATTTCGAATTTAAGTTGTTGCAGTAATATTATTTCTATATTCAAAATATGTAGATTATGCATCAGTTAAGAAAAAATTCAAATTTGAACTCATCTCCCCTTAACGTACGCTTTAAAATTCCTCGTGAGATTTACGCATGACCTCGAGGGAAAATGATTTCTCAATATCGGTTATTCTCAATAACAAACGGCGTGTGGATATTTAAATACTCATATAATAAAATGTTATACATTTTCTGCACAGCGGACCATATTGGGTCAATTATCTTTCTTTCACAATTCCTCTCATCACCGCCAATCAAACTGTACAACCATCAGTTACTATCAGAATTGTGAACTGATGTAGAATTTCACCTACTTACTGGCTTTTAAGGAACCCGGAGGTTCATTGCCGCCCTCATATAAGCCCGCCATTGGTCCCTAACCTGAGCAAGATTAATCCATTCTCTATCATCATATCCCACCTCCCTCAAATCCATTTTAATATTATCTTCCCTCCTACGTCTCGGCCTCCTCAAAGGTCTTTTTCCCTCCGGCCTCCCAACTAACACTCTGTATGCATTTCTGGATTCGCCCATACGTGCTACATGCCCTGCCCATCTCAAACGTCTGGATTTAATGTTCCTAATTATGTCAGGTGAAGAATACAATGCGTGCAGTTCTGTGTTGTGTAACTTTCTCCATTCTCCTGTAACTTCATCCCTCTTAGCCCCAAATATTTTCCTAAGTACCTTATTCTCAAACACCCTTAACCTATGTTCCTCTCTCAAAGTTAGAGTCAAAGTTTCACAACCATAAAGAAGAACCGGCAATATAATTGTTTTATAAATTCTAACTTTCAGTAATTCAAGCAGTATTAAATATGCAAAGTTAAACTCCGAATTTTAAGTGAAACTTCTTTAGGCAGGATAAAAGTCGAACACTGCGGATAAAAATTTTGTAACGGACGTCATAAGAGGGCTTTGCGTGTTGTTGCTGCGGGATTGTGTACCTTGTTACGTTATCGAGTAAATAGAGTTGTTGTTGTTTGGTGTTTTCCAGCAATTTACGCAAGTTAATGCATAAATTAGTGGGAGTGGGGCTCCTATCTGGCAACGCGTCTTTTATGTAGTGCTGTGACGTTACACAGCCGAAACCAGTGAGTGAAATTACATTGATGAGATGATCCTTGGTAGAAAATATTCCGAAATCTGAGGCTGAACTAACGAGAGCGTGGCGTGAAGGAAAGGGTACAAATGAACCGCCGAAAATTGAACCGAAAACGAAGTGTGGACAGGAACGAGTGCGAGAAGGAAGAGGAACGAAAGAAACTAGTCCAAATTTCACGAGAAGATACCTGCGAGGGGGAATGCTCTTTGCGGGGTAAGAGGAGAGGGTCAACTAGTAACTCTGCTACTCTGAAGGAGCAAGTGGATGGGGATGATGTCATTGGCTGGCGGGGACAAACAAGGTTTGGTCATTGGCCGGCCGGTTTCATGTTGGGGAGTTGGTTGTAAGAGAAGGGGAAAAACTCGCATTCCTTCCTCGGATCTTCTCCTGAAGTGCGGACTGTACATTATTTTTTAACCTTCTGCAGTTCAGCACAAAATATCAATGATTTTTAGTGAATGTACTTACACCGTCAACAATCAAAGAGTGAAATGCAAATCCAACGGTTACAGTGATCTAGAATTAAATCCTAGTTTGCCATATAAAGTCTTTAGACCTAAATGCAGTGAGGGATGTGAGACGGTATGCGCCGGTATGGAATAATGCCACTGGTTTCTATGGCCAGAAAACGTATTGTTAGTGAAAAATGACATACCGTCATTGAAAAAATGTGATCCATAAAAATTTGTTTGTAAGTTACATTCTTTCACAGCAAAGGGTGCTGTTTGTTTCGTAGATCTAAACCACAGCCTTCTTGAACTGTATTCAGCGCGTATTTAGACATATTTATTTGATAAGTCAACTCTGCAAAGCTTAACAATGGTAGAATTTCAAGTATAGAAGGCTGTGGTATGCAGCTTGTGGCGGCCATTATTGCCAATTTAGTGACTATGTCATCAGAGCTTATTCTTTTAAAATATTTGTCAGTGACAAATATTGTTACTTATTTATTATTTAAATAGGGTTATTAACATATAGTACTATTTTAACTATTCGCACTTTGAAGTTTTAACATTATTCTAAATGATAAGTCTCAGTGGACATTGCAAAATAATCTAGTAAATAATTGAAGTAACTTGAAATTATTTTATTAAGAAATTTAATGTGTTGCGTAAACTTCAAATACTCGCGTTACTGACTAAACGAAACAATTTTTTATTATACAGGGACATCATTTTATTTTTACTAACATTTCTAATATTAGCCTGGCTATACTTTATTGAGAACCGAAAACACCGTTTGCTACTCCCTTCCACGACTGAAGTTCGATGATACTGGCGTAATATACAAACAAATCACTTTACTAGGTATAGGAGGGAAGAAAAGTAGTTCATCCATTTACGTAAACTAGGAAATATCACGCTTTTGAGTTTGATAATTTCCATTAGGTTTTTGTTTAATCAAAATACAGTACAGTATTAACAATGAGTGTTTTTACTCGAGAACTGAGCTGTCCATGTGGACGTATTCATTATGCAGTGTATATTATACTGTCTACAGTATATTAGCGTACACTATAGAGCAGGCCTGCACAAGGTTTCCGCTCTCCGAGCCGGCTCACAGCTCATGAGCGAAATGCAGATATTAGCTGCGCGCAGTATAGGGTGGACTGAAAGAAGGGGTGATCTCGTACAAAATATACACAAAAGGGAAGTACTAGTACGAGTGTTTATGAAATGAATTCCCGTTCCGTGTTTGCAAAACTATCTTGGACTTATTAATTAATACAGAAATATTTATTTTAGAGAAATAATAGAAATTTTATACCTACTTAAATGTACAATATCATTTTGTTATATTTTTATTTATCAGTGCATGAAAACGAAGTGTTATGCTGTTGGCAGCTGAAAGGAACAATAGCCTACTGATCGTAATGAAACATCAGTTACAGATGTTCGTTGTCTGCCTTTATTAAAGTTGATTATAAAAAACAGTTGCTCACAAATATAAATGTTGAGTCAAACATAGCAATCATTTTCACAGCCAGCCTGTGTAGTCGTTGATATTATTGCTAATGTTTAGTCTTGTAAAACTCAACCAGGCTAGTAGTATTATTCAAACGAACTTCAGCCCTTAGGCCACATTGAAGATCAAAAAGTCCGAGCTATAAATCGTTAAATGTTATGTTTTATTTAACGACGTTCGCAACTGCCGAGGTTATATGAGCACACTTAAATGCAGTCGACCTGGCCGGAATCGAACCCGCAACCTCGGGCATAGAAGGTCAGCGCTATACCAACTTAACTTATGTGGCATTGTTTCAACTGGTGTTGAAGAATTTATCATGATAATTTTAAACTACTTTCCAATTAAGACAAGATTTTTAGTAGGTTATTTTATAACGATTTATCAACAGCTTATGTTATTTAGCGTCTGAATGAGAAGAAGGTGATAATACCGGTGAAATGAGTCCGGGGTCCAACACCGAAAGTTACTCAGCGTTTGCTCATACTGAGTTGAGGGAAAACCCCGGAAAAACCTCAACCAAGGTAACTTGACCCGGGAATCGAACCCGGGCCACCTGATTTCGCGGCTAGACGCGCTAACCGCTACTCCACAGGTGTGGATCTTAAGACAAGATCTTGGAACCTAGAATTAAATTTATTTTGAATTTCAATTAATATTTGCACATAATCGTTTAACATGGCTTTATCACGAGCAGTTTCTATCGTTCGAAAGTAAGCCATATTACCTTCCCGAAACTGACTTACGAAAAGTGTAAGTTTGCGACTGAAATCCCGTAATTTATTCAACATATCAACACCGAGCTGGCTTTTCCCTGAAGAGAGATATTTGAATTGTTGAAGATTAATATCTTTAGTATCTTTATGTCTGGACTCGTAATGACGCATTATGTTACGTTTCTTTCTACCTTTCAAAATGTTGTGGCAGATAAAGCACCGAGTATTGACTCCATCAGCTATGAAAAAATAAGCATTTTCCCATGCAACATTGAAAGAATTTGCCTGATCACTACTTTTCCGTCTTTTAGATTCCTTCGTATTGCACTGTAGCAGTAGGTAAGCAACGTGAAACAGTTACTTAGAATACACACTGCACTCCACTAGATAGCTGAGTGGTCGTTTCCCTCTCCTCTATCTATAGCGGGTCTATGTCATTCTGCCGTATCTTCCTCTCCGATTCGGCGAGCGGTAAACACAGCTCCCCCTCTCGGAAGGAGCGCTCAACGAGCGCGCGCTGTTTGTGCAGGTATGCTATAGAGAATGAAGTTAAATTGAAAAATAATCATAATATTGATATTTAAACACATTTTTGAAAATGGTGGCCGTTCATTTCAATACAGGCTTCAGTTTTAATGTGCATAGCCTATTATCGCACTATAGACTATTGTACCTAATTCCAATTACCAGTTTCGTCCTTCGTACCAGTAACTCATGTTGAAATAATTCTGTACCTACTCTATAAAAGAGTACCTTACGTATTGTAAATTCAATCTTCACTTCTGCCCGATCCGAAAAGATAAAATTACTCAGACATGCTATCTACTATCCGTCCAAGTGGTTATGTGTTATGTCGCAGGGTCGTAGAAAGGGAGGAAATCGCGTGACAGTTAATTACTTAACGAGGCCCTTTTATTCAAGTTATTTTAAGCAGTTGTATGGGTATAATATTACGTAGACGTTCAATTCCTAACAGAAATTAAATAATGTTCTCAGAAAAGAGCTAAGACAGCGCAGCCACTAGGCTTTACAGAGAGCTGAATAGAAGCAGGTGGGGGGAAACAGGGATGCGACGTAGGCAAATGGACGACAGTACCTGGGCGAAAATGATTCAATATTTAAAGCCCTTTCGTCACTGGAAAACGCGAACATATTTTTGGAACGTAGTGTTTACCATGACCGTAAGACTACTATGACTGTATATGCGGTCTTGGATCTGTGTGGAGGACGGTTGAACTTCATTAGTAGAAGGGATGGGAGTGAAGTACATTAAAAAACTCAGGTACAATAAAAATTGAAGTAAAAATAAAATAATTTCCCTCTATATCATGTACATGTACGTTGTAATGGGAGGGGTAGGCCGAACGCCTTTTTAAATCGAGATATGCCATGGGAAAATCTTGGGGTAGCTTACTGCCTCTGGTTTTTCCCACTTCCCTCACTGCCTAAATGAAATGAAAAATTTTATCCCTTTCTATCTTTTGAAGATTGAAGTCATATTTTCCATACAATATTGTCTTCTCTTACATTAACATTGTACGCTGAATTTTCGAACTCTAATTGCATTAGGCCTATTGTTTATATTTTCATGTATCTGATATAAATTTTAAGCAATGAATACAATGATTTACACAGTAACAACAGCGATATACGCATTTGCTTACCAGTCATGAAAGAAAACCTGTCACTGTTGACTTAGGAAATAATTTGAAGGCTGAAAGAGGCGTAAGTTATATATAATATGCCACTGATGCATCGCATAAGCTATATACGAGTGAAATAGGACATTAAGTGCTGCGTTTAATGATGTTGTGATGTTGTTTACATGCTGCTCGTTATTTTGTAAACAACGTTTTTGTCTATTAACGATGATATAATGTACTGTAAAACATACTTTCATCCTGACTGCCTTTTAGAGGGCCGGAACCGGGATAGATCCATGTTCTCAGGCATATATTAGCCTTTGTGCACCGTGTAGTCTATGTGATAATTGTTCCAGTTTGCCGACAGGTAGCGTGAGTGTAATTTGTGAATCCGATGCTCACAGACGGGTCATCCTTTCTCAGCCCTGACAGAACCAGGTCCCTTTCCCATTCGAATACCTGATAAGGCCCATGGCCCAAAACCCGAAAGCACTCAAATTTTATATATCCTCATTGAAATGAAACAGGACCACAATTAACGAATGATATACAAATTATACATAATTTGATGACAGTATATACTACCGGTCAAAAGTTTTCGATCAGCTATGAATACAACTATATCGTCGTTGCTCCTGCAATAACTCCTATGTGCAAAATATGCAATTCTTCAGTAGGAGGAAAAAACACATTTATTCATCCTATGGCAGCCGTACATAGGAGACTGTGAATTCTTACAATTTCGAAACAAAGAAATATGATTACATACAGGAGATTTTATTATTTGTTGTATCACTATTTAAGTTATTTAATAGAGAAAAAAACAGAAATCGATAAATATGTCACATAGGAGTTATTGTAGGAACAACGACGATATGCTTTATTTCAATGTACAAACATATCCGAAAAACTAAATAGACCAACAAAATATTTTCTCTCTCTAGCATTATGATATGGTAGAATATTCAAAACGAAATCCATGTTTGAAACACAAAAATCCATAGTTGTGATAGGTGATCGAAAACTTTTCACCGGTAGTGTACATACATACATACATACATACATACATACATACATACACACATACAGTCCACAGCTGTGGAGTAACGGTCAGCGCTTCTGGCCGCGAAACCAGGTGGCCCGGGTTCGAATCCCGGTCGGAACAAGTTACCTGGTTGAGGTTTATTCCGGGGTTTTCCCGCAACCCAATACGAGCAAATGCTGGGTAACTTTCGGTGCTGGACCCCGGATTCATTTCACCGGCATTATCACCTTCATTTCATTCCGACGCTAAATAACCTGGATGTTGATACAGCGTCGTAAAATAACCCAATAAAATAAATAGGCCTACAAACATACATATCCGCAGCGGAAACCCATACTATCCCTAGAACATTACTCTATTTATTTTTTAACGATTGTAGACTATAGATGAGGGACACTATTTTTATTAATCTCTCTGCAGGGGAGGGCACGGACTGGAAGTGTTCTCGCACGCAGGCCGCTCGGATGGGCCCATTGTACAATCTGGAATGAAATGGTGTGAATGCCCTAAAGCCACCGCGCTACAGATCCCCCTGCGCGCAACCTCCGAATTTCCCTGCAGCCTACATGTTCCCTTTACCTTTCCACGTAGGCATCACCGCGGCCTCTCATCACGGTCCCACAAATTACCATGAGCCCAGTGAAGAGCCCACGGTGCATAGCGCTACCACCAACAGCGAATGACCACATATCCACGGGTCCAAGTTTGGCGACGACCCGCAACCGATTCTACATCGGAGCAAGCCCGAAACCTATGAAAGAAACGAAGATGACGATGAAAGACGTGAAATGTAATTAGGATTGCTTAATGAATCCGAGGCCCAACGCCGAAAGTTATCCAGAAATTCTGCTTCAATTGGTTAAGGGAAAATCTCGGAAGAAACCTCAACCAGGTAACATTCCCCAAAAAGGATTTGAACCGATGCCCGCGGTCAGACATGCTAACCATTACTCCACAGCGGTGGACTTAGATGTGGGACGTGGAGAGTGTTAGTAAAAAGAAGAAAACTGGAGTAACCCGAAAAAACCCTCTCCAATATCTGTTTTGTCCACTAGAAATTCCATCGAGACTAAGTCGGGGATGGAACATGGAGCAGCCAGACGAGAAACTAGCGTTAAGACACAGACATAGAATAGGCCTACTTGCATCCAGTTGGGAAGTGCAAGATAGCATTGATTCACATTTCGTCCCCGATATCCGTAACTCGGTCGTCCTGTAGCAAGGAAAGACTGCTGAGAGAGCTGGCATTGGCACGGCTCAGCACTGTCCAACGTGAAGATTCTTTCTCATTATTGCAACCCTTTAGTCCCCGTATTATTTTTAGTTCCCGTGGCTGAGTGGGCGCAAGGCTATTTTGCATGGCGCCCGAAACAAAACTTTTCTGACATTCCGCGAGGTGTAGCGTGGGCCGCTTGGGCTCAGACGATACGGGGCCGCAGCCAGCACATCTGTCGCTCAGTCATTTGAGATTTGTGGTGCACGAAGTCACTATAGCCTATGCCCTACTGTAGGATCTTTCCAAATACATTGTTTTTGCATAACGTTGCTTCATCGTGTCCATGTAGTCGCTCATATTATTGAAATAAAAACATTTTTAGAGCCATTCCTGAAAGTAGATTTTTCAACGCTAGGCAAGCGTGTTAAAAATGGGCTATTGTATGGTAGCATGGGAGAATAACTTTCAACATTAGCGTGAAAAGTACTTTTAACACTAGTGTGAAAAGTACTTTCAAAACTGACTTTCAACTATTTGCACCGATTGTCAATTCTTCCCCACCAGATGTCACCTGGAAGCAATCGCTACCGATCGAAAAATGGTTTCAAATAACTGCAGACCTACTTTTAAGGGGAGAGGATGGTATTTTTTTTTAACTTTCTTCCTATTCGGTGTAAAATATTAATTTTTTGTATGGAGAGAGCTCATAGCTGTAGCAACTCAACCAAATATAATTCTTTTGAAAAAAAAATATTTGGGGGCCCAAATTTGAAAAAAAAAATACCCAATGCAGGATTGTACTAAAACCAATATATCTAAACCGTTTTTAAAGATAGATTCAAAGAGTCTTGCAATGTATTTGCAAAAGCATGTTCTACAAACTGTCTGTAACAGAACTTTGATATTAGTCCCTACGTTTGTAAAATAAACAATTAAAATTTAATAACAATTTTCTAATTTCCTTTCTTCCAAACAAACGGACGTGTTTTCAAAATGAAATCAATGAACAAAATTATGTTACAGAGAAAAGTTTCCTAATAGTCTAAAGAATGTGTGTTCTAAATTTCATGCATGTATCTTTAGTAGTTCAGAAATTATATCCATTTTTGTCTGGCAATATAGCAAAAAAAAAAAAAAATGAAGTTACTGGAAACCGATAAAAGTGGGCGTGTGATTTAAAAATCCATAGCGCAGGAAGTTTAAAAATGACGTCTCAACATCCGATAAGGGTACAAATACCCACAAAATGTTACGCCATGCTTTCCACACACATCAAAGAGTATTTTAAAGAAAGAAAAAATTTTTTTGAAAATTTAATTTACCGGAAACAACAATAAAAGTGGGCGAGTGATTTAAAAATCCATAACGCAGGAAGTTTAATAATGGCGACTCAACATCCGATAATGGCACAAATACCTATGAAATGTTATGCTATGAATTCCACACATATCACAGAGTAGTTTAAAGAATTTTTTTTTATTTTGAAAATTTACTCATTTTTCACGAAAAATACCATCTTCTCCCCTTAAAATTTATTGTCTTTATTTAGAAATTTACAGAAAATAAATAAATTGCTACGAAAACTATTTTCTCAATTATATGAAATTTCCATAGAACGGACGGCGTATAGACATGGGTTCCATTCATAATATTGAATTACCTCTCCGACAATTTTTCTCGGTCAGGACGCCATTTTTGTGGTTCTTGGCACTGTAATATTTTCGAATCCAAATGGTCTATTCCTTCAAAGAGCTGTTAAGTCATTGATTAATTAGAATTATTCATATTTACTTTCAAGGGATGCAAAGACTTTCAGGCACAGTTGTATAACAGACAGTTGTATAGGTTATCTTTAACTGAACATCGGTACATAACTCGAGATAGATAAATCTGGCTTTCAGTTATAGCTCCCTGTGAAGCTGATATGAATAATTTCAAGGAAGAAATTGTTCCGGGGCCCGGTATCGATCCCGGGACCTTTGGCTGAGCGCGCCAACGCTCTCCAGACTGAGCTACCCAGGAACTCTACCAGACCGAACCTCAGTTATTCCCTTCATATCGTCGTTGTTCCTGTAATAACTCCTATGTGATACATATATCGATTTTTGCTCCATTAAGTAACACAAATAGTGATACAGCAAATAATAAAATCTCCTATATGTAATCATATTTATTTGTGCGACTGCCATAGGATGAATAGATGTGTTTTTTCTTCCTACTGAAAAATTGTATATTTGCACATAGGAGTTATTGCAGGAACAACGACGATATACACATACCTCAAGTGGGTTGACAAAACGTCAGAGACCCAGCATTGAGTGCACACCAAGCTCTGTGTGACTTAAATTTGTAGTTTCCTGTTAACCAACAGTGACGTGTATTATACAAATTTTGGCTTTCAAGTATAGCTCCTCGTGAAGCTGACATGAATAATTTCAAGAGAAAAACTAGGTTTGGTACTGATATTGGCAGTGAAATATATATGCCAACATCACGAAACATGAACTAAATTCGCGTGTAAAAACAAGTTGATTTTCAATTGTTTCGCCACTGACCAAAAAAAAAAACATAATCTTCACCGTCTACTGAGGATAATGAACATTGGATTCAGGGCATGACTCGTTTTGTTTGTGGTTTTAACTGAGGACGTACCTTTGTTCAACTTGTTTCACTACAAATTTTGGTAACCGAAATCTCATTTTAAATTTTTTGTTATCGAGTTAAATGAACGAATTTCCTGCTCGTGGAAAACACGAGGTGCATGGCGAAATTTAATATCGTCATCAGTTGAGATGTCAAAATAACCATAAAAATGGAAATAAGTACATAAATTTGTAAGTTAAATTGACGTAGAAAAATATTGAAAGCATGTACAATATCATTTCTCCACAATCGGTCCCTAAAAATAACAAAAGTCTCTCTAATTACAATGAAAAAAAAAAACTTTAGTATTTACCATTTTGTTTATAAGAAGAAAGTTTTATTTATTTTTTTCGGAATTGTTTTGTGTGAACTTCCGTTAATATGATTAACTTGAGAAGATTGGCCAGTTATATTCAATTTGAAGTTAAAACGAAATAATCTAAAGTTAGTATTTATACGAGTACATATAACCAAAAATTCACAGATAAGAATAATTTAAGATTAATTTGGTGTCCTAATTTGGGGTTAATTTTTGTACACCTGGCCCTTAAACTGCTGTAAGTGATTTGAGAATACAACATGTAAAGAATTGCCAAATCTTTAAGGGGAGTCAGAGGTGAATATTTCAAAATCCACAAAATTTATCCGATTTGTTTGAAATTGATCGTGGATACTAAGTATGTTATTAGTAATGGATATACAAAGTTTAAGCTTTCTAAGTACAATAGTTCTGTAAATATTAATAATTTTATAAAACTTTATATCGTTTGATATAAAATGCTCCATGCACCATATTGTAAGAAATTTTCAATATTTCTTTTTATTTATATGTCCAGAGATGGTATATAAATAATGATAAGTATTATTTTTTATTATGGGAATAATATACAGTAGTACTACAGTTATCTTGGTTTTAATTTCATACTTTTAAGGGCACAAAATCAAAAACTAACATCGGAATATGAAAATAAAGATAATAAAAATGAAAAAAAAAAACAAATTTTTAATTTTTCTTCAGTTTTGTTCGAAAATTTCACCTCTGCCTCCCCTTAAAAAGTCTTGTGAAACGTTGAATTTGACGAAGATTTGATCGTATACAAGGAGCTCTACATACACTCCATTCCGATAAGAGTTTTATTGTGTTTTGGGACTACCTGATTACGAAATTCAAAGAGATTCAGACGGCAGACGAATATTTAAAGTGTCACATTAGAAAGAAGAAGATCTGGCTGTGAAATGAGTGGGGCTGAGTTCAAATCCTGGTTGAGACAAATTACCTGGTTGAAGTTTTTTTTTTTTTTTTTTTTGGATTTTACCTCAACCCATTAAGGGCAAATGAGGAGTGTGGAATCAAATTTGGCAACACCACGTTTGATTTATTTTTTTGCAGAAGAGGCGAAAAACTTGGAAACCAATGTCACTGTTACGATAACATTTTGTTTAAACATTCTCATGGGTCATAGAAATATTTTTTCAGTCTCAAAATGTGATTAAAATTAATATTTAGGTTGAAATTTAAGTTTAAAAAGTGGAGTTGTCCATCTCTGAAACTAAGTCTTGGAGTTGTCTGTTTTTGAAACCAAATGAAGCCATATTTAAAGTGAAATTGTTTACTTTTGAATCTAAGTCTCTTCTAACTCGGTTTCAAAGCAAATTTACGTAAAACAGTACTAATTTATCCACAAACAGATTATATAAACAATCTGCCAAGTTGGATTCGCGATGTGTGATGGGAAAAGGTGGTACGAATCAGAGCTTCTCATTGGCTACTGAAGGAAATGTCCTAATTTGAAACGAAGCCACAGTGGAGTTGTCTAAAGAGCGCAATTAAGTGCTATTCTCGCTCTGTTCTGCCCGTTTTTGAACCTAAATACAGTAGAACTTGGTTATAACGACATCCAAGGGACCTTAAAAATTATGTTGTTATAAACGAGTGTCGTAGTAACAGAGATTCACATTATCAATCTAGTAGGTGGAAAATGAAAAATAACAAACTTAATTAGATTTATTTTAGATTTATGTATTGACTTTTAAGCCTACAATGAACATAATAAAATACACGTAGGCCTATAATTATAAAAACAGTATTCTGTATTAAAACAGTTTGTTGAGTAGTCACCAAACTACTTTACTTAGAAATGAAGTAATCAGTCATTTTACTCTGTTGTCTTCTACTCGCCCAATACACACTTTCTAGAGCTAAATTACGTTCTATGTTCATAATTTCAGTTGCAATTTCACTGCTCCCTTCCCTAGCTTCATAGAACATGTTCATAATTCTAATGACTTCTAAAGCGTCACACTTCCTTTAGTGGCCATACTGCGTTAAACTTGTTTGCACTTAGTGAAAACTTCCTGTCGAAACTGATCTAATACTGCATGAATTCGGGCAGGTTACAATGGGGTGGGGAATCCGCCTGCATTCCAGAGATTTATGACAGAAGGAGACTGTAAAGAATTTGTCAGAGTCAGATTTCAACAAAATATTTCTTAAAATACTTTGGTTCTTAGAAAGTCTTATTCCAAACTGAGGTTGAAAATGACGTTATATGCGAGGTAGACACATATGCGTTTGTCGTATTAAGCAAGATAGAAAAGCATATGTCTTATGGGGAATTAGTAGGGACCAGAGAATATCTGACGTTATAGGCGAAGTGTAGCACAAAACGAGGTCGCTATAACCAAGTTCTACTGTAGTTCCAGAATCGCATTCAGCACACAAAATTCTATTAGAAACAATCGATATCTCGAAATTGCAAGAAATGAATTTGTCTAACTTCGATACTATGCTCTTCAAATACTGTATAACTTCCGGTTTGGATCCTGGACTTATTTCGCTGGAATTATCACATTCATTTCACCAGACTCTAGATAAACATAGCAGTTGATAAAGCGTCGAAAAATATACGAATATAAAGAAGATGAATAATCTGTTTCTTGTCTTTTATTACGCCCAGTCTTTATCCGTTTAGCTGACATCGAGTGAACAAAATGGGGTAGTGTGGATAACGCGATTCTGTGATTAATGCTGTCTAGTACGGTGAGGCCTTGAATGTAGGTAAAGTGCGAGGTAACAGGCTTGTATACTCTGTTTCAATTTGAATATAAATTTGAAGCGTGGCAGGATCGGATTGTAATTTGAAATGAGATGAAGGATGTGTGAATAGTAAGAGCGTTGCTGTATATTTATGTCAAGGTGGATCGGTACCGGTAATTCCCGATGCCACCTCTGTCACGGAGAAGGTCAGATGCGTGAAATGTGGCGCTTGTCAATATTATATTAACAGCAATTCAACACTTGCGCTCCTGGACGCCGCTTTCCAAGAAACACTACAGTGGTTTCAGAGACGGCTTACAAAGGAAGGGCGGAAAATCTCTTTTAAGGGCACTAGGAAGTTGAGTTTTCATTTTTACTGTTAAAAATCCAGAAACCTTTACTTAATCTTTATTTATTATTATTGTTATTATTATTATTATTATTATTATTATTATTATTATTTTATACAGCCATTACTTTATTTTTCCATTAACACTAATATCTAGGTAATTGTCATTGTCTCAATGTAACACGTGCTGTGCTGATCATACTAATTCTACTATTCCTTTAGTTGTGAGATTATATTCATATGTATTAATTATTTTTTTTTAAGTTAATACTTTTATATTAGAATGTATTTTCCTGTTTGTGATTATGTATTCAGTCTCTTTTTTATTATATTTATTTTTCATTATTATTATTTTTAAATTAATACTGATTGTGTATATGTATTCAATCTTTTTTTTATTATTACTATTATTATTATTATTATTATTATTATTATTATTATTATTATTTTAAGTTAATATTTGTATAGGCCTACCAGTATGTATTTTTTCTGTATGTGATTTAATGCTGATTGGGTGGAAGAGAAGACCTGATGGCCTTAACTCTGCCAGGGAAAATAAAACTATTATTATTATTATTATTATTATTGTTATTGTTATTATTATTATTAACCTGAAGGCTATGTATTGATTTTTCCTTGATTTCGAATATTTAAATACTCGAAAATGAGATTTTCAAATTGGCGCCCTGGGTGTCACATCCAATGTCTATTTTTTTTTTTTTTTTTGCGTTTACCCGTAACTTGTGATTCTTCAATATCAGGTACACACTTCTAAAGAAAAATTTAGAATAGGAGGCTGATTTTTGTAAGCATATGCATTGTAAGGAGTAATTAATGAGAGGTTCAGAATTTGAAGCTAAATTTGATTCATTCGTTCATTCATAATGTTCTGCCCAAGGACAGGTCTTTCACTGCAAACGCAGCAGTCTCCAGTCTTTCCTATTTTCTGCCTTCCTCTTTGTCTTTTCATTTTTCATTTCATTTTTTACATTCCATAGATCTTACATTAGCAATGAAGCTTTAAGATGTGGAACAAGTCAATATTTTACAAGATTACAAATACAATTTTTACATTTTTTTACAATTTTTTCTATTTTACAATTTTCTACAATTTTTTTTATAATTTTCTACAATTTTTTTACAGTATTTTGGCGAGATGTATTGAGATGAGGTGAGGCCCAAGGATTCGCCAAAAGATTACCTGGCATTTGCCTTATGATTGGGGAAAACCTCGGAAAAAACCCAACCAGGTAATCAGACCAAGGGGGTAAAATGAAGTGAGGCCGAGGACTCGCCATAGACTATCCGGCATCAGTCTCACGGCTGGGGAAAACCTCGGAAGAAACCAATCAATGAAACCAAACGGGGGATACAATCCAAGCCGGAGCGCATATGATCCTTAAGTAACACTGATATTGTTTTGTATAACTTATTTATTCTCCGAAGAAGAAGGTATTTAAATTTGTATATTTTAATACTTGGTAGATACCTATGCCTACATAAGTTACAATGGACTTCAACAGTGTGTTTAAAATCTTGTCAAACCTTTAGCAGTATGAAACAGTCTTTGACGCATCTGGTTCAGTATTGATCAATTTTCGACTAGTTTTCTTGTAAAAAATTGAATTGGGAGAAAAATTTGATTGTTTATAACCAACTTTAGAAATATAGCCAGTTCATTCCTACTGCAGTCACAGAGTCCCAACAGTACCATATAAAACGGACTGAGTTTAGACCCGATCGGGCTATGGATATACTCGAGGGAGCGCTGAGTTACTTCCACGATGTTTTAGCCATGTTCACAGAGGACTTACGCTCTTGTTGCACGGAGCGATGTGGTGGCGACACAGAGCTGCAGCGCGCCACCTGGAACAACAAACCAGAGACTCGTATGAGGCTACACAACAAACAGGGCCCCTCGAGAAACACCTCCAACCGAAAACAGACGTTTCCCGGGGTAGTAGGGTAAATAAGAAGTTCTCCCACCTTTTCAAGCTCATTTCGAGGAGCTTAAACTTGTCAAAAGTTGCAAAATCACGATCTTACGTTTTTACACATAAATTCTGACTTAAATATCACTCTCAGTGGAACATTAGATACCTCCTCTGTCGCTCTTGCTATTGCCACTAAAATACCACTAAAATTAGAAAAATGCTAGATATTGCTATTAAATATTGCTGCTGTTACTCCTACTACAGGGGCATCATTTTATTTTTACTAACATTTCTAATATTAACGTGGCTATACCTTTGGATTAAAGATTGAGAAATGGAAACGACGTTTGCTATACCCTTCCATGACTGGAGTTCGATGATACTGGCGTAAAATACAAACAAATCACTTTACTAGGTATAGGAGGGAAGAAAAGTAGTTCATCCATTTACGTAAACTAGGAAATATCGGTATTTTCAGTTTGATCATTTTTATTAGGTTCTTGTTTAATCAAAATACAGTACTGTATTAACAATGAGTGTTTTTTCACGAATTGAGCTATCTATTCGGACTTATTCATTATGCAGTGTATATTATTCTATCTACAGGACATTAGCATACAATATAGAGAATAAAGTTAAATTGAAAATAATCATAATATGGATATTTAAATACATTTTTGAAAACACTGGCCGTTTATTTCAGGTTTCAATTCTTTTCTGCATATTATCGCACTATAGACTATTGTAACTAATTCGAATTATCAGTTTCGGCTTCGTACTAGTAACTCATGTTCAAATAATTCTGTACCTACTCTATAAAAGAGTACGTACCTTACGTACTGTAAATTCAGTCTTCACTTCTGCCCAATCCGAAAAGATAAAATTACTCAGACATTCTGTCTACTGTCCGTCAAAGTGGTTATGTAGCAAGGTCGTAGAAAGGGGGGAACTCACATGACAGTTAATTACTTAACCAGGCCATTTTATTTAAGTTATTTTAAACAGATGTATAATATTATGTAGACGTCCAATTCTTAACAGAAATTAATATTTTCAGAAAAGAGCTAAGACAGCCCAGCCACTAGTCTTTACAGAGGGGCAAACAGAAGCGAGTGAGGGAAACCGGGATGCAACTAGGCAATTGGACGACAGTACCTGTGCGAAAATATGATTCAATATTGAAAGCTCTTTCGCCACTGGAAAACGCGAACATATTTCTGAAACGTACTATACTCACTAACTCAGTACTGCTTACTATGACCGCATACCCAGCCTTGGTTCTGTGTGGAGAACGGTTGCAAGTTTACTAGTAGAGGAGTTGGGAGTGAAGTACATTAAAAACTTCAGGTACAATAACAATTGAAATAAAAATAAAATTATGTCCCTGTTCAAATACTAACAATAAGTTATATAGTAACTCGTATTGAAAGAAAGTGTGACCACAGAACCATTCTGTGATTATAAACTGCTATAATTTTGTGACTATGCGTATTACGAAATTAATACCGGTGCCATTAGAAAGAACGACTCAAAGAACTTGAGGGGAAGTGTAATTGTTATTGCTGTTGTAAAACAATAGATGGCATCATAAGAAAAAAGACGCTGTTCCCGCTCTTTTGCTTGTCAATGTGGCATTGTTGGATAGAATCAAAATTGTGTTAAATGTGACCCGTTGCGCGAAAAGGGACCTAAAGTCGTGAAAGGAAATTTTACAGGAGAACAAAATAACGAATTTGCGGTGTAAAAACTGCAGTTCTATGTTTTGACATCTTGCTTAAAAACTATAGCACCTAGAACCATAATTTCTTTTTAATTCTCAGTATTTCTCCTCTATTTGAAACCACAAAAAATAAATAAATAAATAAAATGAAAAATCCGACTTTAGGTCCCATTTCCTGCAGCTAGTCGCAAATTGTGTGAATGTTCACATTTCAACGCAGTGTGAATTCTCATAACATTTCCAACTGTTACAGTTCCTTGAAAATACTAGGTTCCAAATAACAGTTCCGAAATAACAGTACAATATGTAACTACACAGGTGCACAGTGGTGTCTTGGAACATGCTCGTATGATTGGTATCTAATGGAACAGTAGTATTTCGGAACAGGTACGTACTATTAGTATCTAATGGAACAGTAGTATTTTGGAACATGCACATACGACTAGTATGTGATGTAACATTGGTATTTTGGACGCTAAATAATAATAATAATAATAATAATAATAATAATAATAATAATAATAATAATACTTTATTGCTACATGCCCTGTCCATCTCAAACGTCTGGATTTAATGTTCCTAATTATGTCAGGTGAAGAATACAATGCGTGCAGTTCTGTTGTGTAACTTTCTCCATTCTCCTGTAACTTCATCCCTCTTACCCACAAATATTTTCCTAAGCACGTTATACTCAAATACCCTTAACCTATGTTCCTCTCTCAAAGTGAGAGTTCAAGTTTCTCAACCATACAGAACAACCGGTAATATAACTGTTTTATAAATTCTAACTTTCAGTTTTTTTGACAGCAGACTGGATGATAAAAGCTTCTCAACCGAATAATAACAGGCATTTCCCATATTTATTCTGTGTTTAATTTCCTTCCGAGTATCATTTATATTTGTTACTGTTGCTCCAAGGCGCATCCAGAAAGTAAGTTTCCCGATTTTTCCCCTTGAAAGTAAACGTAATTAGCCGTGTCAATTGCGCATGCGTAACAGATCTATGACGTATCAATCATATGCCAACCGGACAGGTCCCGCCTGGTGCCAGTAGCGTGGCAGCAGTGGTCCGAAATGGAAGCTCTTATTCCTTCTCCCGCCGCCTGCGAGGTTCGATCGGTGATAAAGTTCTTTAATGCACAAAGCATTGCGCCAATTGAAATTCATCGGCAGCTCTGTTAGGTCTATGGGCCGAACATCAAGAGATGGTGCGTCGCTGGTGTAGGCAGTTTTCCGAAGGTCGTCAAAGTGTCCATGATGAAGAGCGCAGTGGGCGACCGTCCCTCATCAATGATGATAGTGTTGAGCTGGTGCGGCAGTGCATCATGGAGAACCGTCGCTTCACGATTATCCGCAGATATCGCGATCCTTGTTGCATGAGATTGTCACTAAGCACCTGCTGTTCAAAAAAGTGTGTGCCAGGTGGGTGCCGAAAAACCTGACACCCGAACACAAAATGCAACGTTTAGGAGCAGCACTGACATTTCTGCAACGGTATTACGATGACGGCGACGAGTTCCTCGACAGGATCGTCACGGGCGATGAGACTTGGATTTCGCACTTCACCCCGGAAACCAAGCAGCAGTCAATGCATTGGCGGCATAGTGGATCTCCGGTCAGGACGAAATTCAAACAGACGTTGTCGGTACGGAAAGTGATGTGCACGGTGTTCTGGGACAGGAAGGGCATTCTGCTCATTGACTACCTTCCAAGTGGTGAAACAGTGAACGCTGACCGTTATTGAGAAACACTGAGAAAATTGCGACATATCATTCAAAACAAGAGGCGTGGAATGCTTACTGCAGGTGTTGTGCTCCTCCATGACAATGCTCGTCCACGTACGGCTCGGCGCACAGCAGCTGTTTTGACGGAATCTGGCTGGGAGTTGTTTGATCATCCACCCTACAGTCCTGATCTCGCTCCCAGCGATTTTCACGTTTTCTTGCACCTCAAGAAATTCCTGTCCTCCGGTGAGCGTTTTGGCAACGACGAAGAGCTGAAGACGTCTGTCACACGCTGGTTCCATTCACAGGGGCAGAGTTCTACGACAGAGGGATACAAAAGTTGATCCCACGATACGACAAGTATCTCAATTCTGATTGTGGCTATGTGAAAAAAATAGCTGAAACATTGCTGTACCTGTTGCCAATAAATGTTTTCCTGAAAGTTTGTGTTCTTTTTTTTTTAAATAGGAAAACTTACTTTCTGGATGCGCCTCGTATTTCAACTTCTCCACCTCTTCAAATGATAAATTTCCAATTTTTATATTTCCATTTCGTACAATATTCTCGTCACGAGACATAATCATATACTTTGTCTTTTCGGGATTTACTTCCAAACCTAACTCTTTACTTGCCTCCAGTAAAATTCCCGTGTTTTCCCTAATCGTTTGTGGATTTTCTCCTAACATATTCACGTCATCCGCATAGACAAGCAGCTGATGTAACCCGTTCAATTCCAAGCCCTTTCTGTTATCCTGGACTTTCCTAATGGCATACTCTAGAGCAAAGTTAAAAAGTAAAGGTGATAGTGCATCTCCTTGGTTTAGCCCACAGTGAATTGGAAACGCATCTGACAGAAACTGGCCTATACGAACTCTGTTGTACGTTTTACTGAGACACATTTGAATTAATCGAACTAGTTTCTTGGGAATACCAAATTCAATAAGTATATCATATAATAGTTCTCTCTTAACTGAGTCATATGCCTCTTTTAAATCTATGAATAACTGATGCACTATACCCTTATACTCCCATTTTTTCTCCATTATCTGTCGAATACAAAATATCTGGTCAATAGTTGATCAATAATTGATCTATTACGCCTAAAACCACACTGATGATCCCCAATAATTTCATCTACATATGGAGTTAATCTTCTCAAAATATATATATACTAGTATTACTACTTATATTATTAATATTTCTACAACAACTGTTGTTTTCTTACTACCTAAACTAGTGTATTTTCTGCCACAGCTGCTATTATACTACTACTAGTATTATTATTTATATAAAAATAATTTGAGTTGCCAGTACTATTGTACTACTCCTAGTATTATCATTTACTACTACAGGGTGATTAATATAAAACTAACACATTTATTTATTTATTTCAACAAGAATGATGCTAACCAGAATTTGTTACACCTCAAATGTAGAGTATCTTTGGGAGATTACTAGTACTATGATTATTTACGCCGGTATTATCTACTCCAGAAATTTTGCTACAACTTTCTTTTTAATATTAATGATAATACTATTTATCCTGTCAATAGTTCTACTGATCAGTGTTAACTTACCTCTTATTGCTATGATTACACCAATGTTTTACATTATTATTGGAAATGTAGGTAATGTTACTACTACTGCACCTGTGTTTATATGGATAACTAGTTTCTTCTTACATTTTACAGAACATAATATGGTGAAGATGCATTTTGAAAGTCATTGTCACGGTCACTGGCGTAACAATAATTTTCGTCAAGATTTTAGCATTGTAACTTGTTCTCTACCCGGGAATATGACTCTGCGTAAAACATACAAACTTAAGAGACATTTCTGATTTTGTGGGCAGTATAGCGCGATGCCACCGAAAAAGACAAGTGATATTTCCCGCCCTTGGTAGATATACATTTTCAGGTACGTCCCTTGAAATCGAAAACGGGTCCAGAAATATATAGTTGAAGCACCGCCATTGATCTACAAACTAAGATTCTTGATTGAGAATTGACGTTTTCGACATAGTTTATTGCAAAGTAAATAGGCTGTGGCTACTCTATGAGTTACGTTCTTTGTGCTACATGACAGTTTCTTGTAAGTTAGTTCCAAGACCGGATGAAAATAAATTCTTCTTGATGATATCCTTGTAGATAATGGCGACTCCACAAATCAACTGACAGGGGTCATTTTTTTTACTTGTATGCAGTGTCCGTGGAGTAATTTCTTATTCATAGATGGATTTATTTATGTATTCCTTCAAGATATTGTCAGTTTATGTCTCAAGTATAAATGGAATTTATGACCGTCATAAACTGTAATGGAGCACTGGCATCACTAGGGCGTAATTGTTTTGTTCGATAAGTGCTGAGGTCAGCAAATGACTAATTTTCAGTGTAGGATCTGAATATCTCCGATGCATGTAGAAACGAAGCAATTAGAGAATATGCTATTTCATCCTTTTATGTATAATATTACAAAACTTGACTTCAAGATTATAGTTGCAGTATTAGTTCTCAGTACACTAAGACGACGACCTAAGTGTTCGTCCTTATACACTGACCTCTACAATAATATTGCATTGAGTATGGACACCTATTTCGGGATCCGTGATTGAAGGAAAATTCTATCGTAACTGGTTTACATGTTTCGACCTATTATGGGTCATCCTCAGAACTGGTCGTTGTTGGTCTTGGCGCCACTTGTTTTGCTTCCTGTGAGGATGTGTTCGTGTGGTGTAATGTGGAGTCAAAGAGTGTGTGTGATCTGAAATTGAGTTGTGTGTTGAGAATTTCATTGGGGTGTGTTTTTGTGTGTTAAATATTTTACCATTTATTTTTTTAACGTTCCAATGAGTTATATTGAATGAATATAGGGTAAGTGAAGGCATTAACGACATGCAGGTTATAATGCCGTCTAATATTCTATAATTAACTACGTGAAAATCTGTGTTGGCAGCCCTAGTCGTGTGGTGTTTAGGGAACATTTCTTAAGGGGACTGGGTAGCGATGCCCGTGCGATTAAAGAATTTCAGTACAAAAGTTTAGTTCACTCTTTCTAGGCTTTTAGTGTTCAGAGTAGAATAAAAATGTCCATGGTTATACAATCAATCATTCTGAATTCATTGGTATAAAAGACAACTTACTAGTTTTGTATCCAAGTGCAAAAGAAAGGCCCTAACTGAAAACCTGTTTTCCCACTTTGCTAATTAAACCTCCTTCTTCAGGTGCACATAACTTAGTACAATCTTCACTCATGTGTGTTCTATTTTTTTTAAGTTATCAAGTAATATATAATAAATTCTAAAGCAAAATTCAGTTAAATATTTCATCCTTAGTGAAACAGAAAAAATATTGAACTTTGATTAACAATTTTTGTCATTTTTTAAAACCATATATTTTTTTCTCGTGTGATGTCTATGATATTCATAAACCCGTAGGTCTACTTTGTAGAACACAGGTTGCAGAAAATACTGCAAAAAGTTCATGTAAATTTAATCAATAGATTCAGAGAAAAATGCACTTAAGTTTGAAAAATATGTACGTACGGAAAACTGGAAATTTAAAAAGGCCATTTAAATGACTTATCTGCAGCGATACTCCCACAATCTATATATTGTTTTAAAGAGCAAGTTTTATATTAAAAGAAAACAAAATAAAAATTCGAATTCTTGACCCCTATTCGCTACCCGATTCCTTTAAACATCTGAAACCAATCATGAAACGTATTTCTGTCTTTACTGTGAGTTTAACAACTTTATGTGAAGATGTGCGCGCTTGAGCTGATTCTCTAGTGAGGTGAATATTGTATTCTGCATAAGTAGGTACAGATATTTGAATTTTAAATGTAGTAAATGATGAAATGCTATGGCAACTTTATTAAGATCACGTTTAAATATTTTATAAACAGCATTTGTTGTCACTATAGGTTGTTAAGATGTTAGGAGAAAATTCACAAACGATGAGGGAAAACACGGAAATTTTACTTGAAGCAAGTAAAGCGATAGGTTCGGGAGTAAATCCCGAAAAGCCAAAGTATATGATTATATCTCGTGACCAAAATATTGTACGAAATGAAAATATAAAAATTGGAGATTTATTCTTCGAAGAGGTGGAAAAATTCAAATATCTTGGATCAACAGTAACAAATATAAATGACACTCAGGAGGAAATTAAGCGCAGAATAAATATGAGATATGTCTGTTATTATTCGGTTGACAAGCTTTTGTCATCTAGTCTGCTGTCAAAAAATCTGACAGAATTTATAAAACAGTTTTATTACCGATTCTTCTGTATGGTTGTGAAACTTGGACTCTCACTTTGAGAGAGGAACAGAGATTAAGGCCGTTTGAGAATAAAGTTCTTAGGAAAAAATTTGTGGCTAAGAGGGATGAAGTTACAGGAGAATGGAGAAAGTTACACAACACAGAACTACACGCATTGTATTCTTCACCTGACATAATTAGGAACATTAAATCCAGACGTTTGGGATGGGCAGGGCATGTAGGACGTATGGGCGAATCCAGAAATGCATATAGAGTGGTAGTTGGGAGACCGGAGGAAAAAGAGCTTTTGAGGAGGCCGAGACGTAGATGGGAGGATAATATTAAAATGGATTTGAGGGAAGTGGGATATGATGATAGAGACAGGATTAATCTTGCACAGGATAAGGGTCGATGGCGGGCTTATGTGAGGGCGGCAATGAACCTTCGGGTTCCTTAAAAGCCATTTGTAAGCAAGTATAGGTTGTTTAGAACAGGTGTACGTTAGATTTTATCAATTTCTGGTGATCAAAATAATCGTGACGTTTCGAGTATTAGCTTTTTCTTAGGCTTCAGGTGGTCATAAAATTGGGTGAGAAGGTGGTGTTACTTTTTATGGCTATTATAAACAGTCATTTTGCCTGACAGCCCCTTCTCACCCAGTTTTTAATAACCTGGAAGACGAAGGTATAAGCGAATCTTCAAAACGAGGTGATTTCCTTTTTCCTTTTCCTATCTTCATCTCTTCTAAACAATTCACTTTTGCTTTCCCTCTCAATTAAATCAATGCTATAAGTTGTGCTTTATACGTTGGAAGTGTCAATGCTTGTGAATTTAAGTTTCCATCCGAGAGATTTTATGCCTGTGCTGAACCAAGAAATTCAGTCCTTCGTAATTTAGCCTTTTTTAAACCTGTCAAAAAGTTACTGGACGAAAAATATACCCCGAGTGCTCAAGGGTATCGGAAGTGTTTTAAATCTGTAGGGGCGCAGAGAGGGGAGGGAGAATTCCGGCGCGCAACATCGGGTACTGTGTGGGGAGGTGCTCCCCATTTCCGACTTCCTTGGGAATATTCTCGGCGGTTGGTCTTAAGAGAGAGTTAGAAGGGGTTTTTCTTTTAGGCCACATTTGTCAACTGCAATAACACAGACGAGCTGATTTCTTGTCGCCTAAGAGCTATCAGTGACTTTTGAATAACTGTACTTTCCTGTTTAGTGATAATGAATCAGCTGTTGGTGTCATTCGCAGAAGATATTGCAGTGTTTCGAGAATAGCTGAGAAGCAAACTTTTAAAACCTGACTTGTCCATTTTCAGAAAGTACACTTCACATGCCAAAATCTTGCATCTTTGCAACGAACAAAATATTTTCTGCGGTAAAATATTATTAAAGTTTTTTTTTCCTATAGATTCTTATAAAATTTCACCATATAAAAAACTGTTTATTACAGAAACACATATTTGTAGCATTTTCTAAAAATGGACATTTGTCGTTTTGAAAGTTTGCTCCTCACTGTTATTTTCTTATTCCTCAAAAGGAGTAGAAGGGATAAGAGATAAGGAGACCGATTTCTGCTTCATTACATTACATAAGCGAGTATAGACGTAATTTACTGCCAAGAAGCTATATATATATATATATATATATATATATATATATGTCAGTCACTCATCTAGGTTTGTACTTTCCCTTTTTTCCGTAACAGTTGAAGTGGTGTTGGCTAACTCTCTGCCGAAAAATGTACCATGTACAATGTTCTCAAGAACGAGTTAAAAGCTTAACCTGAATTTAATAAACTCAGGGTTAATATAGTAGGGTAAAGTTGCCTATTTCCGTGATGTCCCTAATCGCGTGATACGTTTTTAAAATTAAATGTCTGTCAAAGCTTTGCCGTTCGACCACAGCGCTAGACATCTTTCTCGAAAGAATGCATCTTTCGTCTACTTTTGAGACATCGGTGAACTTCATTGCAAGATACCCAAACCCGTGACATTCAGTATCAGTATCACGGAATTAGGCAACTTTACCCTATATTTAACCCCTATTGGTGAAACGAAATCTCTCTTTTATAGTTCTCCAAATCCTCCATGGTTTTTGGTGGTAGCCTATACACATGTTCTTCAGTAGTCCCCACAGGAAAAAGTCCATGTGAGTCAGATACGGCGAACGAGGTGACCGTGGAATCGGTCCTTTACGTCCAATCCACTTTCTTTTATAACATATATACATTGTAACTACCATGTAACATTCTGAAATCGTTATGGAATTACATGGTATTCGCGTTAGAGTGTGGGAAGTTTTTGACAAGAACCAATAAAATAAACGTCCATCCGATCGCGGCCGCGGAGCACGAGTCTCGCCCGCTAAACACGTAGAAGAAACTTGCTGTTCTGGGTGTGACTCAGTTGTCTCGCTTGTTTACAATTCAGTAAAGAGAAATAAATACCATTGGACTGTCAATCAGTTGCTCAATTACTATACTTCAACTTAAGACAGTTCGGAAACCAATTATCTACAGTTTCTTAACTAATGTCATATAAAAGTTCCAAGTACGGAAATAGTGATTGAAATCAAAATTAAATGTCGTTACAACGAACGCCAATATTACGAAATATTTTGTGTCCCCTGCTATTTCTCAAGTAATTTAATGATAAAACATTTTCATTTGAGGAATTTCGTTTCACGAAAAAAAAAATCAGTGTAACGAAATATAAATTTCGCTCCTTTACTGAAACAATCTCATTCTTTAAAAAAATTGATAAAAATATCTCTGGATATTGTGTTCATTTTTTAATGCAGTTGTTCCCTTGTTCTCCCCTTTTAGTTTACTTCTACTACTCACAGCTCACTAATCTCGCAACATGGCGCCTCCACTAATCTAACAAAATGGCTTCCCAAGCAACATGGCACCATTTGTCCTACAAAGTGCTTTTTAAAACTTGAATTTTGTAATTTTGCTATGTCTTTCTTCGAACTTTTTCATTTCAAATGCAATGCTAGTTCAGCCTTATATTTTATTTAAGAATATTTTCCAGACCTACATGAAAAATATATGGAATTTATGGCTTAAGTAGAGGTAAATGAACGATCATGCCTTTTTATTTAGGAAAAAAAAAACATAATATTTCGATACAATGAAATTTCACTGTAATGAAGTAGTGTGTAAGGTCCCTAAGATTTCGTTATACTGGTATGTAACTCTACGTCAGTTATGTCAACTGATGCCCATATGAGCAAGCGCGCACTTTAGAGCTCAGGAGAGCCAGAGCGCTTTTCAGGAAACGAAAGAGACAGGCAAGAGAGGTAGTATATATCGCTTGGTCGAGCTATAGGCTATACAGGGATGATCAGCACTGATTCAATGGATAAAGGGAATAGAACTTGTTAAAACTATATCCATGTTAATTTTCAGATTTCTCTGAGAAATGTAAGTGCATTATAAGAATTTTAAGTTTCAATTTTAATGCTTATTTTTCACGAGTTTGTTCCTTTATTCAAAAGCAGTATTTTCTCAGCTTTTTACAGAAAGGTGAAGTGTTCATATATGTTTATTTTGTAGCCTTACAGGTACTGAAACAATGTTTTCATAAATCTAATATATCGTAAATATGAATTACTGAAGATACGTATTGAATATTTTGAAAATATTCGCATGGAAAATGTTTGTAAGCAAATTAATAAATCAACAAAGCAATTACTTTTACATCATAAACAAAGATATGTGCCCGTGTGTTGTATAAACGTCAGATCTATAACTTCAGTAGATTTCGAGAAAATAATTTATGCGATAAGGACTTTGTTATGTAATATTAGTTACATTTGAAACATATACCTAGGTAACTTTGCTTTGTACTATAATATTGTTTTGATTAGTTTATTGATTACTTTTATAAACCTAAAGATACCATCAATATCAATTCCAACTTATCATGTCATACTTAATATATTTCTTTGGGATATCACTTTATTTATGACAGATGTTTCATTCACTTAATATAGTATAGTTGTACTACTATGAAATTTATGTGAATATTCCTTCTTAACTCTTTATTATTTTATTAACGTTAAAACACACTGCAAAACTAGTGTTAGTACTTTGTTTTACAAACAATATAGATAATATCAAACAGCAAAAAGCCATATAAAATAACGACATAAAATTTCACGTTCTCGTTGAAGTTTGTACACCACTGCTTTCTTAATCCAAAGGCTTCTTAGTCATGTACATAATCCTTGCTCCTTTCATACCTAGCGCTTGATGCCCGCGCACGACGTCAAGGTCAGAAAAATGCGTTTGCTTTGACATCACTGCTCTACGTAATGTTTCTTGTACAGGGACATCATTTTATCTTTACTAACATTTCTAATATTAACCTGGCTATACATTTGGATTAACTTACCCCCTTCCACGACTGGAGTTCGATGATACTGGCGTAAAATACAAACAAATCACTTTACTAGGTATAGGAGGGAAGAAAAGTAGTTCATCCATTTATGTAAACTAGGAAATATCGCGATTTTGTGTTTTTGAAAAATTTCATTAAGATTTTGTTTAATAAAAATACAATACTGTATTAACAATAAGTGTTTTTACTCACGAATTGAGCTAGCCATTCGGACGAATTCATTATACAGTGTAGCCTATATTATACTGTCTACAGCACATCAGTGTACAATATAGAGAATGAAGTTAAATTGAAAAATAATCATGATATGAATATTTAAACACATTTTTGAAAATGGTGGCCGTTCATTTCGATACAGGCTTCAGTTCTTTTGTGCATATTCTCCTACTATAGAAAATTGTACCTAATTCCAATTACCAGTTTCGTCCTTCGTACTAGTAACTCATGTTGAAATAATTCTGTACCCATTCTATAAAAAAGTACGTACCTTACGTACTGTAAATTCAATATTCACTTCTGCTCGATCCGAAAAGATCAAATTACTCAGACATGCTATCGTCCGTCCAAGTGGTTTTGTCGCAGGGACGTAGAATGGGGGAAATCACGTGAGAGTTAATTACTTAACGAGGCCCTTTTATTTAAGTTATATTAAACAGTTGTATAATATTACGTAGACGTCAAATTCCTAACAGAAATTAATGTTTTCAGAACAGAGCTAAGACAGCCCAGTTACTAGCCTTTACAGAGGGATGAGCAGAAGCAGGTGGGGGAAACCGGGAAGCGACGTAGGCAAACGGACGACAGTACCTGTGCGAAAATATGATTCAATATTGAAAGCTCTTTCGTCACTGGAAAACGCGAAGATATTTCTGGAACGTACTATACTCAGTAACTCATATGCGGCCTTGGTTCTTTGTGGAGAACGGTTGGAAGTTTGCTAGTAGAGGGGGTGATAGTGACGTACATTAAAAAACTCAGGTACAATAAAAATTGAAGTAAAAATGAAATAATGTCCCTGTATAATGAAATTGAATATTTATGCCAATTATAAGACTAATTTTTGTAATATTTTTATATCTTGGAGCACTAAAATAGAATTTTATGTGTAGCTATTTGAGATGCAAACAAAAGTGTGTTTCGTTTGAGCAATGTTTAGTTACTGCTTTATGCCAACCATTACAGAAATAATTATTCGAGAAAGGCCCTGTTTTGCTTGACGGTCATTTGATTGAGACAATAAATGAAAGATAAGAGCTTAGCCTGGGAAGGCCTGGAGGTACGGTAGCCTAACTTTGTTAGAAGGCGCGCTTTGAAGTGGTCGCTTGATCGTCTTGGTCGCAGAGATGAGGTGACACGGGCCTTAATCCCGCTGTTGCGGCTCCCAGCAGCTGTGTATCTATCCACTAATTGGTATCTCCTTAGCCGGCAATAGAATAAATGTCTCGTCCGTTTTTACAACATTAACCTGAACCTCCCAACTTCAAAGGGACGCATCAACATCTACCATTTCTGTGGGATAGGATCCCTGTAATAAAGGATGCGGTCCATCCTCATACTTGGACGCGATGCTTCACGTTGTTATCGTTTTCACAGATATATTTGCGCAATTCTCTTGACAGTATTTGTGGCTGAAGAATTGTTTTCATTCCCTGTATGAATTTCTTTTTTCCTTATATGAAGCTAACAATTTCTACGAGTAGATACCGGGACATCACTTTATTTTTACTTGCATTTTTATTGTACCTGCGTTTCTGAATGTACTTGATTCCCACACCTTTCACTAATGTCCTTGCTAACGTCAGCCCACAAACTTACGGCCGCTTTTGCTAGCAGTGAAGTAAACAGTACAGAGTACAGTGTGTTTCAGAAATATGTTGGATTATCTATAGAAGAAAGAGCTTATATTATTGAAATTTATTTTCACACAGGTATGGTGTGCTCAGTCCACACGGATAAATTCAGTTATGCTACACAAGTGAAGATTATAGTTACCGAAAGTACGATACCCTATAATATGCTACGGTACTTAACAGCATTAATAAATTTAAACAAGAGTTTTATTTTACTGTTTGTAGGTATGAAGGACGATGATGGAAACTGGAATTACAATATAACCGAATGTGAACAACAGTTTTTTCACGCTTTTCTGATTATATCATTACGGAATATTTTCGTAGAAATGTCATTAATCTGGTAGGTAAATTTAGAGCAACAGGGTGTACAGAAAGAAAGAAAAGTGTAAGATAGCCAACAAAGGTGACAGAAGATGCTGGAGAAAGGATACAGCGAAGTCCTAATAAGTCGGTCAAGAAGTTAACTGTATAAATTGGGGTTTCTTATGGAAGTGCTCACAAAATTCTTAGGAGTAAATCAGGTTGGTAATATGCTGAATAAAGTAGACATTACATAATGAATATAACCGCCTGAAGAGTTGAGTCTGTGAAAAAAATTTATTACTACTCTACTGTTTTTTTTTTTTTTTAAATACCGTAAAATTAATAATCAAACTGAAAATTGTAATACTGTATTTTCCTGTAATATAAATGGATACACCACTATTCTCTCCTTCTGTACCTAGTAAAATGATTTGTTTACATATTGCACTAGTAAGACCAAACTCCTGTAATGGAAGGGGGGGTAACAGTGTTTCCGAGTATAGCCAGGTTAATGTTAAAAATGTTGGTAAAAATAAAGTGATGTCCCTGTATATTTTAACATGTATAGGCCATTCATTCATTCATTCATTCATTCATTCATTCATTCATTCATTCATTCATTCATTCATTCATTCATTCATTCTCTTCCATAGATCTTACATGAGCAATGAAGCTTTAAGATGTGGAACAAGTCAAAATTTTACAATATTACAATTACAACTTTTACAAATTTTTACAATATTTTACAATTTTTACAGTTTCACAATGTAGTAATTTTCTACAATGATGAGGTGAGGTCCGAGGATTTGCCAAAAGATTACCCGCATTTGCCTTTCGGTTGGGTAAACCTCGGAAAAACCCAACCAGGTAATTAAATCAAAGGGGGAAATGAACTGATGCCAAGGACTCGCCATAGACCATTCGGCTTCAGTCCCACAGCTTGGGAAAACGTCGGAAGAAACCATTCGTTGATACCAAAGGGGGATCCAACCCAAGCCCGAACGCAGCTCCGGATCAGCAGCCCAGCGAGCCTGCCGACTGAGCTACATCGATGGCTCTACTAAAAATACACAATACATAGCCAATCAGATTATTAAATTTAGAAACACAAACTATCATTCATCAGTTGACCTATATGTATAATACAAAACAAGTAAGTTAATTAAATTTAAGGCATGAACAATTCAATTAGTTGTGATATACAGAAATTGATAATACATATCATGCAAACTACTTCAAATTACAAACACAAACAATTTATCAACGTATCGTTATCTCGTGAAACTAACTTGCGCGTGAGGGGAAGAATAAAGTGGACTGGGAATCTTTCTTTCTTTCTTTCTTTCTTTCTTTCTTTCTTTCTTTCTTTCTTTCTTTCTTTCTTTCTTTCATTTTTCTTTCTTTCTTTCATTTTTCTTTCTTTCTTTCATTTTTCTTTCTTTCTTTCTTTCTTTCTTGGAGATAACATGAAAAAAGAGATAAAACAGATACAAGTGCAAGATACCAGTGTAAATACAAATAAGAAAAGAAAAAAAAAACAGACAAATACATACTATGTAAATAAAAGACACAGATGTAGGTGTAAATGAAAAATACAAAATAAAAATAAATGAAAAATAGATAAATATTGATATCATAAGCAAAGATGTAAAATGTAGCTATAAATGGCAAATTACAGAGTAACAAATAGATAGCAATATTATTTAAAATCAACTACCTTCAGTATATTAATAAGGTAACGTTTATATTTCATGTAAGAAATGATTAAATCTAGATCTCATGTTGTACATATTTCATTGAATTTTGAGCACATTTTTAGCACTGGTGAATTTTTATGTGCTGAAGTGTTTGGTTTTTTTATCATATAACAATTGACGATTTATTAAATGTGATGTTCTAGCGTTAAGCTGGATTTGTGATAATATTTCGCTATTATCAAGTAGACCGTTGAATCTATACTAATAATAAATCTGTAGCCGAAATTTTTCTGCTAATTTTCGCTTTTCCAAAAATAATTAGTCCTAACATGTGTAATTAACCATCCTGAAACCGAAAATAGCTTTTTTGACATTTTTGTTTGTATATCTGTCTGTCTGTCTGGATGTTTGTTACCTTTTCACGTGATAATGGCTGAACCGATTTATATGAAAATTGGAATATAAACTAAGTTCGTTGTAACTTATATTTTAGGCTGTATGACATTTAAAATACTTTATTTAAAAGGGGGGTTATAAGGGGGCTTGAATTAAATAAATAAAAATATCTCCCTCATTATTGATTTTCGTGAAAAATGTGATATAACAAATTTTTCTTTAAAAATGATTTCAGAAAAGATTTATTCTATGCAAAATTTTCATAAGACTGATATTTAAGGATATACAAGACTTTTAAAATAACAATACAATACATTTTCACCGCCGCCTCAGATTATAGCGTTGTTGTTCCTGCAGTAACTCCTATGTACAAAATACAGAATTTTTGAGTAGGAAGAAAAAACACATTTATCCATTCCATGGCAATGGTATATAGGAGATCGTGAAATCTTACATTTTCGAAAGAAAGAAATATAATTACAATCACTATATATGCTGTATCACTATTTAAGTTATTTGAAGGGTTCAGAACCATAGTGGGCCAAGCGCCATTTACTGAAGACGTAGAAAACAAGGGTTAAAATTAAGTTATTACCATAATTCAATGGAAACATACCAAGTAATATAAAGTATACACATTAAAACTAAATGATATGTCAATCTTCATTAAACTATGGTTGCATGTAATAACAATTAAGAAACATGTTAAAGGAATTGTCATTGCACCAACTAAGTGCTCTCTGGATCAAAATGATCGCATTTTAATTTTTTAACACAATTTAAATTAAGTAACATATTAAACGATTTATCCTTCTATCAAACACGAATGTTCCCTGGATCAAATGTCCCATTTTAATTATGTAATTACTTTATATCTATTTCTAACAAGTGCAGCGAAGCTCACGGGTACGGCTGGTATTTTGTATAATAAAAGTTGCTCAGAAAGTAATCTACGACTTGCAAAAGACATTAAATTAAATTCAGCAAGTAGATTGTTGTACGAAATTTTGTTATGGAAGGCCGAATAATGATATTTTTTTAAATAAAGATATATTGAGAATCGTTTTTTTTATTTTTTTTAATTTGTTTACTATATGATTTACAAGTGGGTGACCAAATTACTGTTAGGCATATTCCAATTTAGCGTGAGCATGACAATTAAAAAGGAGTGTCAAAGTAGAAGTGTTTTGTAAATTGTTTACAAGTAAGGTTTAGGAAAACAATAACAATTTTGAACAGGTTGTCATTGGCAGTTTTTTAACTTAAATGTGCGTATATGATTCGATGTATCTTATTTTAAGGAACCCGCAGGTTCATTGCCCCCCTCACTTAAGCCCGTCATCGGTCCCTATCCTATGCAAGATTAATCCAGTCTCTATCATCATATCCGACCTCCCTCAAAACAATTTTAATATTATCCTCCCATCTAGGCTACGTCTCGGCCTCCCCAAAGCTCTTTATCCCTCTGGTCTCCCAACTAACACTCTATATGCTTTTCTGGATTCGCCCATACGTGCTACATGCCCTGCCCATCTCAAACGTCTGGATTTAATGTTCCTAATTATGTCAGGTGAAGAATACAATGCGTGCAGTTCTGCGTTGTGTAACTTTCCCATTTTCCTGTAACTTCATCCCTCTTAGCCCCAGATATTTTCCTAAGACACTTTTTCTCAAACACCCTTAATCTCTGTTCCTCTCTCAAAGTAAGTGTCCAAGTTTCACAACCATACAGAACAACCGGTATTTTATTTTGCATACAATTAATTAATTAGTAATGGGAGCTATAATGATGACTACACTAAATTGTTAACTTTAGACATATTCAATAAGAAAATGCTGATGAATGAGTTGTACAATTTTCAAACGTCTGGATTTAATGTTCCTAATTATGTCACGTGAAGAATAGGCTACAGTGTGTGCAAGTTCTGCGTTTTGTAACTTTCTCCATTCTCCTATAATTTCATCCCTTTTAGCCCCAAATATTTTCCTAAGAACATTATTCTCAAACACCCTTAACCTCTGTTCCTCTCTCAAAGTAAGTGTCCAAGTTTCACAACCATACAGAACAACCGTTATTTTATTTTGCATATAATGAATTAATTAGTAATGGGAGCTATAATGATGACTACACTAAATTGTTAACTTTAGACATATTCAATAAGAAAATGCTGATGAATGAGTTGTACAATATTCATGATCCTATCTTAAAATCTATTGGAGACAGTTAATTTTGAAATTCTTTTATGCAAAACACTTCCCAATGCCCTTAAATTTCATTTGCGCTTTCATAAAAATGCGTGTAAAATTATTAAATTACGTAAAATAATTATTTTGTTTTATTGAGGAATTACTTGTCAATAAGTTTATTACGCACAATATATTTAACTTTATTTCAATCAGTAATTATGTATGGAATTATAGGATGGGGTAGCTCATTTAAATCCAATTTTAATGCACTTTATTTATTACAGAAGAAAATAATTATATGTCTTCATAAACCTATTGATTTTCCATCTCAAAAATTGTTTTTATACTTTACTGTTCTTAACATAAGACAAATTTATTATATTATATTAATACAATTCATACATAAAAATCGGAATAAATTTGAATTGTATTCTCATAGTTATGAAACAAAAGGTATGAATTCTTTAACATTGTTTGAACTAAAATGCAACACTGCTACAATATTTAATCACAGTAGCAATTTAGGCCCAAGAATATATAACAAATTTATATTTAAATATCCTAATCTTGTCAATTCTAATAATTCTACTATTAAATTTAAAAAGTTATGTATGGATTTTATGAAAATTGAAAAATTGTAAATTTAAATGTATATATTCTAATTGCAAAGTAGACATAAGCCAAATTGTATTGTATACTTATTACTTTCAATTCAGGAATCCGCCTCTGAGCACGAGTTCTACTCTTTCAGGGGCGAGCTAAAGTTTTTCTGTATATATTATATTTTGTTACAATTATTAGCAAAATAAATAAATTAAATTAAATTAGTAATGGAAGCTATAATGATGACTACACTAAATTGTTAACTTTAGACATATTCAATAAGAAAATGCTGATGAATGAGTGATGAATTTTCATGATCCTATCTCAAAATGTATTTGAGACAGTTAATTTTGAAATTCTTATATGCAAAACAATTCCCAATGCCCTTAAATTTAATTTGCGCTTTCATAAAAATACGTGTAGAATCATTTGTATTTCAGAGCACCATAAGCTTTCGTCCTCCGGGGCTTGATTAATTATGTTTTCATTACTTAATTTATATATTTTAATTATATATTGACATGTTTATAACGTTGCCTGAGGTCTTATGTCACGGGCTGAAAATTGATTTGCTGTTGCTCTACCTGAATTCATGGATTTGATAGCGGTTAGCTTTCTGGTCTTGCGATCTCTTGAATATAACTTCTTTGTTACTCCAGTCGTGCAGATTCCCCGACTACAGTATTTTATATGGAGTTCTTTTCTTCCCTAAGTCCTCTAGATTTATTTCTATAATGTTACTACGCATTAAAGACTGAAGGGGGAGTCGTTACGAAACCGACACTGCGGGGGCCAGACCGCCTTGACGTTATTCATAGGCGCCTAATCAGATTTCAGTTCAGCAAATTTCGCACTGGATTACTTTCTCCTTCTTTTATATCATATTATAAAAGTATTTACGAAGAGGTAGGCCTACTCCGAATTGTTATACAACGTTAATATATATATATATATATATATATATATATATATATATATATTCATTCCCCTCTGAGTCGCCTGCGCTTTCCCCTTGCTTCTTTTTTCCTCTTACAGATGCACTCTCCTCTTTCGTCGACTTCTATGTTAATGCGAACACCTGTCTCAGATACAAGCATCAGTTCTTGTAACTCACTCAGAGCTATTTAGATCCCTTCTCAAATATCTTTCTCCACTCTCAGTCAACAGCAAATTAATATAACATAAGTATGACTTAAGGGAATCGAAAAGTGATTAGGGGTAAAAAATTCGAATTTTTATTTTCCGTTCTTATTTTAAGTACAAAACTTGCTCTTTAAAACAATACATAGATTGTGAGAGTATCTCTGCACATAAGTCCTTTAAATGGCCTCTCTAAATTTGCAGTTTCCCGTAAGTACATATTTTTCAAACTTAAGTGCATTTTTTCTCTGAATCTATTGAATCAATTTACATGACTTTTTTACACTGTTTTCTGCAACCTGTGTTCTACAAAGTAGACCTACGGGTTTATGAGTATCATATACATAACACGAGAAAAAAAAATATGCATTTAAAAAATGGCAAAAATTGTTGATCAGAGTTCAATATTTTTTTCTGTTTCACTAAGGGTGAAATATTTAACTGAATTTTGCTTTAGAATTTACTATATATATTACTTGATAACTTAAAAAATAGAAGGCACATGAGTGAAGATTGTACCAAGTTATATGCACCTGAAGAATGAGGTACATTTAGCAAAGTGGGAAAACAGGTTTTCAGTTAGGACCTTTCTTTTGCACTTGGATAAAAACTAATTAGTTGTCTTTTACACAACTGAATTCAGAATGATTGATTGTATAACCATGGAAATTTTTATTCTACTCTGAACACTAAAAGCCTAGAAAGAGTGAACTAAACTTTTGTACTGTACTGAAAATTTTTAATCGCACGGGCATCACCACCCAGTCCCCTTAAAATTCCACGGATTAGAGCATGATGCGAGAGATTTCATCGGTCTCCGTTTTCCTTAATAAAATATCCCACTGATAGGTAAATGCCTAGTCATTTAACCTTCCTCCTGGTTTACAGATTTTTGGGCTCTTCCCTTTGCAAAATTTACCTAAAGGAAGATAATAGTTGAATTTGATTTTTTTTTTTCAAATTTTATTCACAATTTCCATTTTCTTTTGCTTGTAGAAATACTATTAAAATTAAATACGATTAGTTTTTTTTATAGACACAACATTTTGAACATGGTATCAGGATACACTAATTCACTTGCATGGTGTATTATAAGCAGTAATATGAGCTGCTGCCAGGAAGTAAAAAGGAGGATAGCAATGGCAAAGGAAGCTTTTAATAGAAAAAGAGCATCTTCTGCGGACTTTTGGAAAAAGAACTAAGGAAGTGACTAGTGAAGTGCTTTGTATGGACTGTGGAATTGTATGAAGCAGAAACATGGAGATTACGACGAAGTGGAGAGAAGCGAATAGAAGCATTTGTTTAGATTAGATTAGATTTCATTAAAGTCATTATTATTATACAAATATTATGGACATAGTCATAATAAAACAGAGTGAATATAATTATATTAAAAACATAAGTTATTAACGGAAGACTCAAAGTATTCACTAATACTATAAAAGGGATGATTAATCATCCAGCATTTTAAAACATTCTTAAATGTATTATAGTAACAGTGTGTGCAGACTTATGTAATCTATTAAACATAGATACTGCTATGGATATAAATTGTTTTTTAGTTATTTCCAGTCTAACATTGGATTCAGTCAATTGAAAATTGCATCTTCTATTATAATTATTATGATCAGATCTATGATAAAATAAAATATTATTATTATTATTATTATTATTGTTGCTTTTTATCGATGACATTTGTAAGCCCATCAGTTCCCATTATCTTCTCTTTGCCGATGATTTAAAAATATTTAGGAAAATTAATAGTCCTGCTGATTGTCATTTACTTCAAAACGATATTCATGTCATTCAACGTTGGTCTGATTATAACGGTATGAAAATTAATATTTCTAAAACATGCGTTAACTTGTCTTCTAGGAAGACAACTACATTAAAGTTTAACTATTCGCTATTGAATGCCGCCGTAACCAGGAAGGAATGTATAAAGAATCTCGGTATATATCTTGATTCTAAATTGTACTTTCATGACCACGTTGTTCATTTGCTTAATCATTCACTAAGAATGCTTGGTCTCATTAGGTCTATTACTTATTCATTTACCTCTCCTGATACACTACTTACATTATATTATGCTTCAGTAAGGTCTAAATTAGAATATGCATCTGTTGCTTGGAACTCTATTACTTCTACTGATTCGGCTAAACTAGAAAATATCCAAAGCAAATTCATTTCTCTTTGTACGTTTAGATTTGTACCCAACTCCTCTTCTTTAAATTCTGAACTATCTAGTAAATATTTTAACTGTACCATTCTGTACTCGAGACGTCAGGATATTGATTACGCTTTCTTTAGTAATTTATTTATTTTATTGCTAGTAAGTCTGAGATGAATACAAATTAAAAATAAATACAACGAAAGATAAACTAGCCCACTCCTGAATGAGTAAGACTCGTGCTCAGGAGGGGATTCCAATACAAACAGAAACAAAATTAAAATTGAAAGTGAATACAGATTAAAAAGTGTTCAATATGTTTAAACTCAAACTATAAATCCAATACATTTTTTTTTTCATTTTTTTTATTAATTTGGAGAGGATTCGTGGTTAAAATATTAGTGGAATAAAATTTGTTTAATAATCTGGGACCTTGACTCCTGCTATGATAAAAAGCTGCATTGGTTTTACATTTTGGTTCACACAAACGCAAAGAATTCATATTTTTAGTTCTATATTTATGTATATAACTTTCAAAGTTATTAAAATTTCTATGAAAATATTTAATAAGATAAAATAATACATTTGTTTAATATTGAAAACTTTGAAGTGTTTAAACAACAATTCAATTGGGTAATCTTTCTGCTTTTTTAAACAAATTTTTAATACAAATGTAATGCTATTAATGGTGTCATTGATTGTGATTCTTTCATACGTAACACCTATCTTAGAATTCCCGTGAAAGGTTTTCGTGGTTAAAGAATTTTCTTCACTAAATTATATAAATACCTTTCTCCAGTAGCCAGGTGTATTAAAAGTGCTAATTTACACGATCTTATGCATAATATATCCTTACTAGTTATTTAATATCTTTTATTACTTGTTAGATTGTTTGTATTTCATCTCACTGCCATTTTCTGTCATTCATTCTCTTCATCATTTGTTTTGTTTATTGTATCTTGTGTTAAACTGTAATTGGCCTTTGTTAATATTCTAAATAAATAAATAAATAAATAAATAAATATTATTATTATTATTATTATTATTATTATTATTATTATTATTATGAAACTCAAAAACTCTTATTTCGTATAGAAATAATGTGTAAGCATGTAGTGTGCAAATGCGTGAACTTCCAGGACCTATTAATGAACAATGTTCATATTTATTCCCTCCATAGCGTGTAATGTCAGTGCGCTAACCGTTGGGAGTCGGTGTGGCGTCTTCTAACTATACACTAATAGTAAACAACAGGTGAATGCCGGGGAGAAGTGGGATTTCCTTGCAAGCAGCTTAAATAAATGAGAGCGATGTGTGCATTTTGATTGCGAATCTCGTGCGCTATCCACGGCAGAGCAGTCACAATATCCTCTTAGTAGTCTTGCGGCGAACAATAGAAATCGTTTTGTTCCCCAGAGTTCAGGAGGCGCTTTACAGCTGCCTGTGTTGTTGCCTGCCAACAGGTGTCTCGCTCGTTTATTCGAAACAGCTCCTCGCCAAGAGGCGATTCTCTCCAGAGAGCAAAGTGTTAAGCGGTCCTCGCGTGACTGGAGATAAAACTCCAGTATTTGTTTATCGTTTATTTACTACTTTTATGTGTGAAAAATCCGTTATGCTGTAAATTAAAAACTGATGTGAATAATCGATGTAGTCATAAACGTCAACTATTGTTTACGTCCCAGTTCCTATCCAAGGAAGGAATGTGGATCTCTCTTCGACAAGGCTTCCACATCGTCAGATTGAATGGAATTGTTGCTATTTCATTTCAAAACAGCATATGAACAGAAGGGGATAGGATGGTATTTTTTTGGCGAAAAATGAGTAAATTTAAAAAAAAAATCTTTAAAATACTCTGTGATATGTATGGAATGCATAACATAACATTTTCTGGGTATTTGTGCCCTTATCGGATGTTGTGTCGCCATTTTTAAACTTCCTGCGTTATGGATTTTTAAATCACTCGCCCACTTTTATTGTTGTTTCCGGTAAATTAAATTTTCAAAAAAGAAAAAAAGAAAAGAAAACCTTTAAAATACCCTTTTATATGTGTGGAATGCATTGCATAATATTTTGTGGGTATTTGTGCCCTTATCGGATGTTGAGACGTTATTTTTAAACTTCCTGCACTATGGATTTTTAAATCACACGCCCGCTTTTATCGGTTTCCAGTAACTTCATATTTTTTGCTATATTGCCAGACAAAAATGGATATAATTTCTGAACTATTAAAGAAACATGCCTGGAATTTATAGCACACATTCTTTAGACTATTAGGAAACTTTTCTCTGTAACAGAATTTTGTTAATTTATTTCATTTTAAAAATACGTCCGTTTGTTTGCAAGAAAGGAAATCAGAAAATTGTTATTAAATTTTAATTGTTTATTTTACAAACGTAGAGACTAATATCAAAATTCTGTTACACACAGTTTGTAGAACATGCTTTTCCAAATACATTGCAAAAAACTGTTTGAATCTATCTTTAAAAACGGTTTAGATATATCGGTTTTAGTAAAATCCTGCATTGGGTATATTTTTTTTCAAATTTGGGTCCCCAGATAATTTTTTTTCAAGATATTTTTATTTGGTTGAGTTGCCACAACTATGAACTCTCTACGTACAAAAAATTAATATTTTACACCAAATAGGAAAAAAGTTTTAAAAAGTACCATCCTCTCCCCTTAAGCGGTCTGCGCGTGACTGGAGGTAAAACTCGAGTATTTGTTTATCGTTTATTTACTACTTTTATGTGTGAAAAATCCGTTATGCTGTAAATTAAAAACTGATGTGAATAATCGATGTAGTCATAAACGTCAACTATTGTTTACGTCCCAGTTCCTATCCAAGGAAGGAATGTGGATCTCTCTTCGACAAGGCTTGCGCATCGTCAGATTGAATGGAATGGTTGCTATTTCATTTCAAAACAGCAAATGAACTGCTTCAAATACCGTAGAAGTGGGTAAAGTCAATCAGTGGGTGTATAATCGATCATTTTCGATTTTACTTGAAAATTATATATTCTCTCAGTTACTTGTTAAAATTTTGTTATGCTGACTTCATTGCCTGACTTTGCAAAAGTAAGCGAGAGGGACAACAAAAAGCCTGCGCATGCCAACAATGGGAACACATTGTCATTACCGTTGAAGTGAAAATTTTATTCTCAGCTTATAAAAACTCTAAATTATCGTCAGCAGTGAAAGGAGACAGGAAGTATACGTAAGTACTTTTCGTTGAGATTGTATCCTGAAGTAATAGTTTTGCAGTTCGTAAATGTTAGTATTGAAACTGATTATTTTAAGAAAACTTGTACCATTGTAGGGCTAAGTCGATCATGCCATCGACCTACTCGAAGCAGATAGGACCAGCAGGAAGAATAAATTATTCACCGAAATACTTCCAACTAACACTTATAAATAGAAAAGTGTCATTTTATAGCTTATATTGATGGGATAGTGGGGAAAGAGGAAGACGAAATTATGGTGAATTTCTTGCGTAAGAGAAGCACTCCCAAAGGAACATATTTTTTATACCCTTCTGTACCTGACGATGGGAACAACGTAGTTCCTAAAGTGACATTAGGAGGGGAAGATTTCAAATAACATCTGACATAAACCTAAGCAATGTTGAATAGCATCTTAGATTATAATTGAAGTGTGGTATTTCAATGTAAATTTTGAATTCTTAAATCTTTGTTTGTTGGTATGTGAAGTATTAAAATGTGTTTTTATATTTTATAAGTTGGCAATCATACTGTAGTCACGTTTGAACAGTGGAGACCTATAGCCTAATTGTATCGAATTATGTGATCACAGTATCAAAAGATACACTATATAATCCTATAGGCATATATTGTAGATTATTATTGTTTTCTACACCCCTTATAAAAATAAAACATATGTAATACACTTATTTTGTTTTATAAAAACAAACAGTGGTCGATTTTACTCCGCAATATTTTAAAATCGATCTTAAACTAAAAATTCCATGGTGATCGACTTTACCCTACTTAAGCAGGTAACTTTTATCACAAGTCAAAAAAAAATCAGTCTTTGATAGATTGCAATTCACTTCTTGTAACGTGTCTTCATAAGTGAAGGATATGACAATAAAATGCTATTTTCTGAGGAACTTGGCTCCATTGCATAACCTCATTATCATAAAAAAATTGCAAAATTTTGATCGACTTTACCCTCTTCTACGGTACATGAAATGTAATATAACCCTAAGTAGTAACATGAGCTACTGTCAGGAAGTCAAAAGAAGAATAGCAATGGTAAATGAATCTTTTGATAGAAAAAGGAGCATCTTCTGTAGATCTCTGGAAAAAGAACTAAGGAAGAAACTAGTGAAGTGCTTTGTATGGAGTGTAGCATTGTATGGGGCAGAAACATGGACATTACGACGAAGTGAAAACAAATAACTAGAAACACTTGAAATGTGGATATGGAGAAGAATAGAGCGTGTGAAATGGATAGACAGAATAAGAAACGAAGCTGTGTTGAAAAGAGTGGGCGAAGAAAGAATAATGCTGATACTATTCAGGAAGAGAAAAATAAATTTGTTGGGTCATTGGCTGAGAAGAAACTGCCTACTAAAGTATGCACTGGAAGGAATGATGAACGGGAGAAGAGTTCGGGCAGAAGAAGTCAGATGATAGAAGGCATTAAGATATATGGATCATATGAGGGAACAAAGAGTAAGGGAGAAAATTGGAAAGATTTAGAAAGCTGGGTTTGCAGTGAAATAACAGTTATTCTTCGTGTTCTTGTATTCCCTTTGTTTCTCTTGTATTATCTTTGCTCTGTATTCCATTTGTTTTGCTTTATTTCCATTTATCTCATAGCATTCCTCTTTATCTCTTTGTATTCCCGTTTTTCTCCTTGTATTCCCCTTTATGTCCTTATGCATTCCTTGTTCTTCATGTGGTTTCTTTCTTCTCATTGTATTCCCCTGTTCTCCTATATTCCACATGGTCTCTGTCGTCACCTTGTTATCCTTGTCTACCATTTTTCTCCTTGTATTCCTTTTGTGCTTGTATGCCCCTTGTTTTCTTTGTATTCCCCTTGTTTTCCTTGTCCCTTCTTTCTTCTTAGAGTCCCCGATTTCTCCTTTCCACCTCTTATTATGTTCCCCTTTTTCCTCCTTGCGTTCCCCTTGTTATCCTTGTATTTTATATTCTCGTTGTTCTTTTTGTCGTACACATTCTATTTGTTTTTTCTTATTATAGATGTTGGCGTCAAATAAGTAACGGTAGACTATTTCCGTTTCTAAAACGTTCCGTGGGAATATTTTACTTACTAATTTCATTGTTTAAATGCCACCGCAATGGAAAATGCTGTGGTCTTCTACTTTTAAAAATATGTGGTACCATAACAGGAGAAACATTGCAATGGACAATTTTATGAGCCATCCATTTGAAATTACACTTGACGTGATTTGAAAACCTGCCTTCAGAGAAAAACGTCAGTGCAATACCTAGTGACCTAATATTAAAGACATCAGAAATTTCAAAGAGCAAATATATTATATATTTTGTCTATTCATTTCAATTCCTATACGACAAGGAAGTCTGCACTTTGTTCTTTGCCTTCAGAGAAAAACGTCAGTGCAATACCTAGTGACCTAATATTAAAGACATCAGAAATTTCAAAGAGCAACTATATTATATATTTTGTCTATTCATTTCAATTTCTATACGACAAGGAAGCCCGCACTTTGTTCTTTAACCAATGTAGCCTCAGGGATGAAGGGAGCTTTGAGGACAGGTAATAAAATGTGTGCATTTCCGTTCTGTTACTGCCACAAGAAAGTAATGTGACTATTCATCCTTCATTCATTTAGCTCTGGGCTTGTCATTAAGGCTCTATGTTTGTTCGTCTGCACATGATATGAAATTTGCGCTATTTTAAGAAGCAGTCAAATAAATTAGAATGAAAATGAAGTTTTGCATCCTTCATACATGTAAGCCTTGCACACTACATTTTCTTCCAAATAGGACTCCTATGCCTCTAGATATTCTTATTAAATTTGATATTCCCAAGAAACTAGTTCGATTAATTAAAATGTGTCTCAGTGAAACGTACAAGAGAGTTCGTATAGGTCGGTTTCTGTCAGATGCGTTTCCAATTCACCGTGGGCTAAAGCAAGGAGATGCACTATAACCTTTAAGCCTACTTCTTAACTTTGTTTTAGAGTATGCCATTAGGAAAGTCCAGGATAACAGAGAGGGTTTGGAATTAAACGGGTTACATCAGCTGCTTGCCTATATGGATGACGTGAATATGTTAGGAGAAAGTCACAAACGATTAGGGAAAACACGGGAAGCAAGTAAAGAGATAGGTTTGGAAGTAAATCCCGAAAAGACAAAGTATATGATTATATCTCGTGACGAGAATATTGTACGAGATGGAAATATAAAAATTCGAAATTTATCTTATGAAGAGGTGGAGAAGTTCAAATATCTTGGAGCAACAGCAACAAATATAAATGATACTCGGGAGGAAATTAAACACAGAATAAATATGGGAAATGCCTGTTATTATTCGGTTGAGAAGCTTTTATCATCCAGTCTGCTGTCAAAAAATCTGAAAATTAGAATTTATAAAACAGTTACATTACCGGTTGTTCTGTATGGTTGTGAGACTTGGACTCTCACTTTGAGAGAGGAACATAGGTTAAGGGTGTTTGAGAATAAGGTACTTAGGAAAATATTTGTGGCTAAGACGGTTGAAGCTACAGGAGAATGGAGAAAGTTACACAACACAGAACTGCATGCATTGTATTCTTCACCTGACATAATTGGGAACATTAAATCTAGACGTTTGAGATGGGCAGGGCATGTAGCGAATCCAGAAATGCATATAGAGTGTTAGTTGGGAGGCCGGAGGGAAAAATATCTTTAGGGAGACGTAGATGGGAAGATAATATTAAAATGGATTTGATGGGGGTGGGATATGATGATAGAGAATGGATTAATCTTGCTCAGGATAGGGACCAATGGCGGGCTTATGTGAGGGCGGCAATGAACCTCCGGTTCCTTAAAAGCCAGTAAGTTAGTTATGCCTCTTGTCCCTGAATGCACTGCTAACTGTAGAACTATTCTGTGCTCCAGTTAATTTTCTCTGAGCTATTTCACAATCCTTGTATTTTATACTAGGCACAGGAATTTAAGTGTAGACTTGATGTTGATTATGATAATAATAATAATAGTACAGTAGAGTCTGTTTAGGCTAGTTTCTGTCTGCTGCGTTTACAATTCACTGCTGGCTAAAGCATGGAGATGCACTATCACCTTTACTCCTAAAGCATGGACATTACGACGAAGTGAAAACAGGACTACTAAGAGGATATTGTGACTGTTCTGCCGTGGATAGCGCAAAAAGCAGATTGCCAAGGTTGACACTTACGTTAAATGTTCTGAGTTTATATCGGGTGTTTCAAAATGAATATCGGGGTTTTAAGGCTTTGTAGTATTTATTACATTTAACGTGCAATTATAAATAGCCCAATAAACGAAATGAAAGAGCAACTCAAACAGTTTTGCTACAAGTGCTCAATGTGAGCACCATTCGTCACACGGCACACATCGAGTCGATAAGCGAGTTCTTCCCAAACCTTGATCAGTGTGTCTGGAGTAATTGTTGCAACAACTGCTTCAGTACTCTGTCTTAAGTCTGGTAGGTCAGCTGGTAGCGGAGGTACATATACACGATCCTTTATGAATCCCCAAAGGAAAAAATCGCATGGCGTAAGATCTGGTGAACGTGGAGGCCATGCGAAACAAGCTCTGTCATCTTGCTGCCAAATAATGTTATCTGGTTCACCTTCTTCCAATTGGCGAAAGAGCCATTTGTAGCGCATCAAGATAAGAAGCACCAGTTACAGTTGCTTCATCGAAGAAAAAATGCCCATAAACTTTCCGCCGGGATATGGCACAAAAACATTCAATTTGGGGAGTCTCGTTGAAACCGTACCATCTCGTGGAGATTTGCTGACCCCCAGATGCTGTAACTACAGATTCAGTCTTTGCAAAATGTAAAGCACACAAAGCTTTCGGATCACTAGTCGCCATCTTTGCTACTAGCGCTTTCTAACGGCAGGCAGAGGAAACAGTGCCTGCGCATGATTGCGTACAAAACTCTTCGAGTTGCTCTTTCATTTCATGTATTATTTATAGTTGTACGTTAAATGTAATAAATACTACAAAGCCTTGAAACTCCGATACTCAGTTTGAAACGCTGTGTATATTGAGGCAGTAGTTGTTCAGCTGTCGGTGGTGATACGCAAGCAGGACTTCACGAATCCAGTAGGGCTTGTGCGTACGGAAATTGTTGCGATACATGTCATTGGACATGATCCGAGAAGCCGTAGTTAATCGAATGTTCTGCTCTGGTTGATCGAGTGATTTATTGATTTATGTTTGGCGAATTATATTTAAGGTAATAGATCCATGCATCTGCAGATACGTAATAGTCAACTGGTGGCCATTTCACGTGCTCTTGCTTGGCATACGAGATGTAAATGTTATGTTTTATTTAACGACGCTCGCAACTGCAGAGGTTATATCAGCGTCGCCGGATGTGCCGGAATTTTGTCTCGCAGGAGTTCTTTTACATGCCAGTAAATCTACTGACATGAGCCTGTCGCATTTAAGCACACTTAAATGCCATCGACCTGGCCCGGGATCGAACCCGCAACCTTGGGCATAGAAGGCCAGCGCTATACCAACGTGCCAACCAGGTCGACTACGAGATGTATGTTTCAATGTGTGTGGAGTAAATTTTGATAAATGTGTAATATCATTCAATGTCTTTATGATAAGCCAGTCGATGGTCTTCACACTTCCTTGTGAAATATATTTCTCAGTAATTTTTTTATATTATTTCTAAATTGGCACCCAACTTTGCTTGTTGAAAGCAAGAGTCGTGAAAATTTAAGCCTTAATAATTTATGATAAGTATCAAACATTCTTATCTCATTTTGCCATATTTATTTATTTTATATATTTCTTTTGCTAGTAATTGTAACACAATTATGATATTCGTCACTTTTTGCCACATTATTGTGAATACAGTACTGTAGCATGTTATTCACAGTTATGTAGATACTGCTGTATAGTTCGAAATGTTATCCATATTTCATCTTACTATTTTTGATATAGAAACATTAACAGCATAAAATTCGTCACTTTTATGATGATGATGTAATAGATACAGAGTAGTGTCGTTGTGAATATCATGTCCTATCATGCTATTGCAGATACAAGAATATTATGTGTATGTTTCTTGTCACTTTTGTCATACCTTTGTAAATATAGTACAGTAGCTGGGTCCATGTCATTCACAGTAATGTATACATGGGTATAAGATATTTTGAATGATTCGTTCTCTTGACTTCCTATGTTTCTATTGTGGATACAGAAATATAATCGTCATGAAATTCGTCACATTTATCATACTGTTGTAGCCATCGGCGTAGCTCTGTCGGCTAAGACGCTTGCCTGCCGATCCGGAGTTGCGCTCGGGCGCGGGTTCGATTCCCACTTGGGCTGATTACCTGGTTGGGTTTTTCCGAAGTTTTCTTCAATCGTAAGACAAACGTCAGGTAATCTATAGCGAATTCTCGGCCTCATCTTGCCAAATATCATCTCACTATCACAAATTCCATCGACGCTAAGCAATCTCGTAGTTGATACAGCGTCAATAAATAAATAAATAAATCATACTGTTGTACTAGGTATATGGATAGCCGACGTGTTTGTTATCACGTTATATCATACTGTTGGAAGCATAGGAATATTGTACGTTTGATATTCGTCACTTTTTGTCATATTTTTGAAAATACAGATACTATTGCAAATTCAGGAAAATGATCGGCATGAAATTCGTCACGATTTACCATGTTATTGTACATATAGAAACTGTATCAACGTGGAACTTGTCACTTTCGTTGAAGACATATGAGGCGTTCCGTAAGAGGACGAACCCGCAAAGGGTCGATATTTTTTTTTATTCTTCCGAATATATTTTAAGACACATATCTACAACTTAAGCCTGGCAGACGTTGGCGGGCTCTCCCTTGCTACATCGAAATTATCATTGTTTGTAAGGTTGGAGAAACTGCGTAGTCTATGACAGGTTCATAATATTCATATTACTCCGTACGAGAAGGGCGAATACGCCACTCCGCCTGAAGGCGCGCGCCATCCTTAGTGAGGTATTACGTGTATTTGTGGACATTGTAATAGCTTAGTATGAGTAATAGTGACAGTGACAATGAACCAGGCATATCTGGTTATTGTAGAAAACGTCGGAGGCATGTCGAAAAATGGATAAACGTACCAGCAAAGATTAAAAGGAACAAAGGTGAATCGTACATTAGTACGAAAACATCTCGACATGTGCAAGCTCGCGGTATAGGCCCGCCATGTACTTGTGGGTGCTTCAACGCATTAGGTATGGAAAAAATACAACCTGTATTTCGTAATTTCTGGGAGTTGGGTGATTATGACCACCAGAATGCCTATATTTCTAAGCTTGTAACCAGTGTTAATGTGAACAGGCCGACCTCCCTCAGCTGGTTTGCCAGAGAGGTACTATGTCACGCCAATAAAGTTCACTTGTGATGAAGTAAAGTATCTGAAAGCTCTCCTTATCTATGTGCCACAGAACGTTTCTGGATGACGTGATCAGCAACCAAAACGTGTAACTAGCAGCGACCGACTCAGAGGAACATCTTCATGAAGATGATGTAATGGATTATTAGCACCTCTGTTCCCAGAACAAGTGAGACCACTTTTGATAGCAAGGGTAATAACATGACAGGGATGTACTTATTTTTGTATATTAATAATTTGGGACACTTGGTAAATGTCACATCACAGTGCGATTAAGTGTTTTTATTTATTTATTTATGTATTTATTTATTATGTTGTTATTATAGCTCGACCAACTACACAAAGACCTTCAACTTTGCCAATACTTACGTGGCCATGGAGGAGGAGACGTCATCATTATGCGAGCAGCTCGCAAGACCGGGTTACACTAGTCAGACTAATTGTGAATCCGATTCAAAAGCTGTGTCTGTAGCGGAGTTTTCACTTTTCAAAGGCCTGCTGCGCACTCTTGATTTCCCTTCCATTATTATAAATTACAATCTGTTTTAACTAGCCTATATACAATAAGTCGAAATGGAATATTAATTGATTGAAAAGTGAAAGATTGGACGCGGACACGAGTGCTGTTTCGAATAGTTTAGAACGTACTCGCTGCGAGACGTCGATCAGGAAGCGCATCTACAACACAACTGACCCCCACCATGACAACCTGCGCACGAACGAACACTGGTTTGTGGCGCAGGTTTTTATGTCAGTGGTCGGGCTATAATGTCTGCCACTATTGAGTTCATTCTACGCCCTTTGCTTTTTCTAATATTCTGTTTTCAAATTATTCCCATAATATTGATGAATTCATAATGTCATCAATGATTACTATTAAGTTGGAATATTAAATTTTACATGTAATTACAATTTTCAGTAAAGGTTTTCGTTTTTCAGTGTACAAAGTAATTATCATTATTTACGGACGTGTCCTTGGCGGCTTCACCCTTATCTCGTTTACTTTGAACATCGATTATCTCTAAACGTACATTTGGCGGGTTCGCCCTTCTCTTACGGAACGCCTCATATGAATGAAATTTGCCATTTTTAACACTTGGCACCTGGCTGCTGAGCGTGCATTTGCGGCGTGCGTTGAGTCACTGATTCCAGTTATCTTGGAAACTAACTTCTCCTCTATGAGAAGTTGGAAATTGATCTCACGTGGGGAAGGGGCGAAATAACAGCGCTAAGCGAGCGCGACTCCTCGTCGAAGTACAAGCTAGCATGCTAAGCTTCAATTCTCGAGACATATGACATTATTTTGTCCAATCTCAATTTTAGCTGTAAGTTTTATGATCTTTGTTAGAGTGAGCGGAAGTTGGTTCCTCCACCCGCGCGCGACTCACCATCTTTCACCTCGCTGATCTCACCCCTCGCCGCGAAATCCTCCGGGGGTTCATTGCCTCGGTTAGGGGGGCATATAGAGGCCGTTGCTTTCAGCCCGACCAGAAGTTGCGGATCCGTATGGTGTACAGCTAATGTTCAATATCTATAAAGAAGGAATGGGCGGTGTTGGTGTCTGAGAAGCAAAGGGGGCGATTCTTTGCCTCTTCGGAATTCCTAGCTAGATGAACCCTGCTAAGAAGAGGCAAGCAGGCGAAGCAAGCCACGGAGAAGGAAATGTGGCGGGCGGGACGGCCGGGGGGCGGTGGGGGGCGGGGGCTCGGAGTGAGGGCGTTCTTGTTGTAATCTTTGTGTAGATTGTTATTGCGGGCCTGTTCCCCTGCCATGAACATGAATATTACTACTGTTCTCTAACCTAACCCCGAGGCGTTACGGCTATTAAAACCTTGCAGCCCTAATGAAGTAACCATCTCTAAAACTTTCTAACGCGCTTTAATGTTCTTTCGTGTTTTTATAATGACACACTCCGCCGATGATGCCTTGGAAAACTTTCTATACACGAACGAAAATGAAGGAAATTATGTTGGATTCACCCCCTCTCTCTTCTAGGCCATTTGTTTGACACCGGGAGCTTGTAAAGTTAATTTAACTCCATATTGATTTGATGAGGTTCAGTTTTTTGTGTGCTCCTTCGCCTCTTCTTTTCGTGCCAACGCACTTGATACTTACAATTGATATATTTCACGTTTATCTCGAGTATAATGTACTGCATGCGCAGCCAACTTTTAATCAAGCTTCAGCTAATAACTTTTTCTCCGCAGTTGCATCTTGATCTCCGCGGACGTCGTGCTTCCCTCCTCCAGTAACGCGTGTGTCAACTCACGTGTGAATTTTTATTGCCCCTACATAATTATCAGACGAACCCTGCTTGCAGCAAAAAAAAATGCAGTTGCTCATCTTTCTGTGTATATTTCTTTGTAAAATTTAAAATTACCGTCCTTACTTTACATCAGTGGTTGCCAAACACCACGAAATTGTGACGTAATAGAAATGCAACCCGCACATCACTATCGCAGGGAGAGGGGTGGAGTGGGTATCTCCTCAGGTAATGCAGTGAATAACAGTGCAGAGACGGACTGTTACCATAAAACGAAAGCAATATAATATTCTTCTACTTATTAACTATACATACTTTTTTCCATGTTAATTTTTTATCCTCCTATTAATTATTTTTGTATTATTAATAAAATAACATAAATTTATTTTCTTATTTACCATAGAAAGAGCGTGTACTTTACATCAGCAGATATTTGAAATTAGAAAAACGTACCAGGCTGGTCACAAAGTTGTAAATTACACTACATACTTAAAAAAACCGTTGAAGTGTTTTACACCGATTAAAACATAGAAGCCGATATTTTTTATTGTTTATTTATTAATAAAATATTCAAATTACACTACATACGTCGAAAAAAGGTCGAAGTATTTTACCCCGATTAAGACATAGAAGCCGATACTTTTTATTGTTCGTTTATTAATGAAATATTCAAGTTCCAGGTAAGGGCGTGGTAGTCTTCATAACAAGAAAAATAATGACAACGTGAATTTTTCTTTTATACTTCCTTTAAAATTTTACAACAAATTAAGTATCTCATATTTTTGCCATCTGCACAAAATAAATACTTTTCCTTCCATGCTCCTTAAAATTAAGTTTTTACTTACTACCTGTTTTCGAAAAGACATCGAAACATATAATCCTACACACTTGTAACATTACATGCGTATGTCCGCTGCTGATAAATGTCTTTACTTATATCGAAGTGATGGCTGTAAACAGAGGGTGGAGATATGATGTCATTGTTACGCTTGAGTGGAGACAGGGGCATGTGTCGCGACACAGCTTTTGGCGATCACTGCTCTACATCTTCACCTAAGTTTCGACTGAGTTCATATTTCGCTCTAAACGACATTTCATACAAGTTGAGAGGATGCGAAGGCATTTCTTTCCCCTTCTACTTGCCTTGAGTCCGTCAATAACAGACCGGTAGCTGTTACCTCTTATACCTGCACCCCCTCCCAAGTTGTACACACAAGAAAATAAAATATTAAATAAAGTATATACGTGGATATAAAATATAGTGACACAGATGTTTGACAATTACATGTTTGAGTATATTTTAGTACTGTTCTTACAATATTTTCAACTAATAATTAAATTAAGGGATGTTAGTTTGTATTATGAAGTCGGGGGGGGGGGGAGTGACACAGTGCAGACTGTCCCATTATGTATGCTATAGAGTAGCAACTAGACTAGACGGGATTTCGGAGGGCTGTCAGCTGTTATATGCGCCGTAGCCTTTCTGGTATGTGACGACACAAGCTTGTACAGTAAAACCAATCGGGATCAGTCTGTAACTAGTACTTCCTGAGTTCGTCTGTTCGCGTGTGAGTGTTTCAATATACTCAATAAGTAAAACTAACATTTAATATGTGTGTAAGATAAATAAATGAAGGAGAGACTGTAAAATGACAAGTATTGCACAGGCAGGCGCGGAAAATAGTGTTTAAAGTGTATAATTATTTTAAAAACGTTGACGAGCAGAACGCTGCCAGCCATCTTGATGCTGGCTGCAACGTTGCCAACGCGCAAGAAACTACTGGAGAAGCATGTGGTGTGGGTTTAACAACCGTGCAAAGAATATTGTTGGTGAAGGAAAGAGGGTTTGTTTGGTGTCATGCTTACAGTAATCAACGGCTAAGGTCATTATTGTCTTTTGATACTTTAAATTTTCTCCTGCGCTATTTGTATTGCAGTATGATGTGGCAATGTTGTACGCTGTCTTGCTGTCTTGCTGTCTTGCTGTCTCTATCTGCAAACGCTAGCAGACTACCGCCTTCCTAATTGCCGTAGATCTAGCGGTGAAAAAACATTTATCTTCTGCTCTGCTTACAACTATTGTGAATGCTCAGATTTAAATACATTTATTTTAGCATTATTTCCGTTCTCGTTCTCGTTTCCGTTCCCGATTTATTGTGAACCAGCCTTTATTCTTTGCATGTTTTTTTTACATGAATCGTGATATTTCCACTCACTTTTAACGTTACAAAATTTGCACAGAACAATACCACTATCACTTAAATAAAACCCATGACCATTGCATTTCTCCACACAAAACGTCGCACTTATTTCTGTTTTTCGCCCCTTCTTCTCACCATCACTTCACTTTGGAAACTAACTGTTAACCTGCCAAGTAGAATGAAAATAGTTTGCAAATATTAATTTGCGTGGAGTACACTATTGTTACAGTACCTCTTTTTTGTTGAAATATGCGGAGTTATTTGATAAACACTCATTGTCTGAAGTACCGTTAAATCTTTTATGTTCATAGAGACCGAAAGCTTTGTTCCCAACGGGTGGTCAAGCTATTAACTCTCAGGCAAAATAAATGTCTTTCAATGACAGTGTGTCCTATTAATTAAATAAGAGGGAGTCAAAAGGTTTAATTATGTCATATTATTTCCACGAAATATTATTATCATTTGCTTTTAAAATAAATAAAATGAGAAAATAAATATAGTATTTGTCGGGTTTGTCGCGCAAATGAATACTTTCGCAGGAAAACGTAAAATTCGCTTGAAAAATATTGTTGTAGATGAAATACATGTAGCATTAAACGCGTACATATCACTAACCACAGCTACAAATAGCTTTTTCCGCGTTTATCACTAATCTCAAAAACACGGCTCTGCATATGTTTATATGTCTTTTCTTTAGAATCACCAATCTATAAGCTCTTAAAATATGGCCTTTTTCTCCTGAATCACAATGTGTGACATTGAAAGAGAAACATACTGCTAAAGAAACAATTGAGAATGTTTCGAACAAAACGAGTTGAGTAAAAAAATGAGTTAAGGATAATTTTTTCGTTAGGTTGGTATTTCCTACAATGTTTTCACTTTTAAATTAATAAGAAAAATTGTATCCTATTAAATCTCTATTGTAAAGATTACAAGACTGCTTAAAAAGAATTTAGTCCACTACACATGTTCAATCAGAAAAGAACAATTCACAATCAACCAATCAAGGAGCCGTTATCTTAGCAACCATGATTCCATCATACTTTGCACATTGTTTGTGTTCTTCTTAACCTGTGCAGCTAATTTTTAGTGCTTAGGCCTAAAAACATATCTGTAAAACTATATATATATTTCTTTGTTTTTCTAGTCGTGTATTAAATTGTCAGTGATATACTACTGATTCAATTTAACCATTTGAAAAAAGATTGTCCCTCCAGTGGTTATTCAAAAAAGATTATGTCCACTCTGTGTTGATCAAAAAAGATTTATTCCAATATTTAAGCGTGTTTAAAATACAAATAACACAGTTTTGATTTAAAAATGTGTGTGGAAAGAGTCATAAGAAACTGGGATAATGTAAACTTAAATTTTATTGTTTTTAAAGGTATATTTATTTACTTATTTATTTATTTATTTATTTACTTATTTATTTATTTATTTTACTAATAATTGTAACACTATATATATATATATATATATATATATATATATATATATATATATATATACAGAAAAACTTTAACTCACCCCTGAAAGAGTACAACTCGTGCTCAGGGGCGGATTCCTGAATTGAAATTAAGAAGTATATAATACAATTTGTCTTATGTTTACTATGCAATTAGAACATATAAATTTAAATTTACAATTTTTCAATTTTTATAAAATCCATACATAAATTTTTAAATTTAATAGTAGAATTATTAGAATTGACAAGATTAGGATATTTAAATATAAATTTGTTATATATTCTTGGGCCTAAATTACTACTGTGATTAAATATTGTAGCAGTGTTGCATTTTGGTTCAAACAATCTTAAAGAATTCATACCTTTTATTTCATAACTATGAGAATACAATTCAAAATTATTCCGATTTTTATGTATGAATTTTATTAATACAATATAATAAATTTGTCTTATGTTAAGAACAGTAAAGTATAAAAACAATTTTTGAGATCGAAAATCAATAGGTTTACGAAGACATATTTTAATTATTTTCTTCTGTAATAAATAAAGTGGATTAAAATTGGATTTAAATGAGCTACCCCATCCTATAATACCATACATAATTACCGATTGAAATAAAGTATATTGTGCGTAATAAACTTATTGACAAGTAATTCCTCAATAAAACAAAATAATATATTATTTTACGTAATTTATTACAAAGGTTCCATTTTAAATGATATTAAAGATAACAGATTTTTTTCTCTCCTGAAAATTCTTATTTATGTGACTAAACGCGTTTTGTTCGCCACCACCTCAATTTCCCGGAAGGTCAATGACGGACGTCACATCATCGCATTACTCAGAGCTAGAAAAGGGGCATGTGTAAGCTTAATTGAAAGTGAGTTGAACCCTTTCAGAAGACGCTCACCTTAACGCCTTAATAGATCAGCGCAGATAAGTCGGAATTGAACTGAATCAAGCAGAATATAAGATGATATACAGAGGAAACAAGAGCTGATGAGGAAAGAGAGAATAAATTAGAAATGCTAAGGTGGAGCTTGTCTGAGAGAGCGCTCCGGAGAAGGAGTTGAAGAAAGGACAGAAAAAAACTGGGTTTTATTCGATATGGAGTTTTATGGAGAAGAGTTCTGGAATGCATGCGAATGGTTATTCAGGATACTTCTCACTGCATGTAGATAAGGCGAAGTAGTTTTCGAATCCTGGGATTTATTGAGAAGAGAATAAGAAGACCGCCTCGCTCCCTCATTCTCAATTCCCTCACCAGAGCCGCGCTTCCGTGACCAAGCGCCGATACAAAAGACTTGAGCTCTCCGGCTAATCTTGTTTAGTATTCGTAACTGAAGCCATTTGCCATCGGGATATCTGGCACTGCCTTGTTACGCAGCTTTGCTAAAATATTTCATTTTCTTTTCGCTCACGCTGTGTATTCACAAACACGAGGATGTATCACTTTAAATTATTTCCGCCTTTAAACTGAGAGCCGACTGGCCTAGCAACGGGTTATAATGACTCGAGTTCGATTCCAGATTTATGCAATAAACATTTTTCCTGTCAGAAAATTTTAATGTATGCACCTAGCCTAGATGTGGGAACATGTAGTACAGGGAAAACGGAAACCTATAGAAGCTCCCAAACGTTAGATATTTCTAAACTAGTCCACACCTGTGGAGTGACGGTTAGCGCGTCCAGCCGTGAAACCAAGTGGCCCGGCTTCGATTCCCGCTCGGGGCAAGTAACCTGGTTAAGGTTTTTCCGGGGTTTTCCCTGAACCCAATATGAGGAAATGCTGGGTAACTTTCGGTGTAGGACCCCGGACTCTATTTATTTATTTATTTATTTATTTTTATTTAATCTGACAGGATTAAGCCCATAGGGCCTTCTCTTTCATCCTACCAGATAGCACTCATTTCACCGGCATTATCACCTTCATCTCATTAGGCGCTAAATAACATGAGATGTTGATAAAACGTCGTAAAATAACCTCAGTTATCTATGTAAATGTTTTACTTTGTATGTGAAACATTTAACCTCAGAGTCATGACAACTATATACTGGGTGTTCATTTCAAAGTGTGTCATGACGTCACTGTTGATGAGTCAGCGATTTGAAGCGAGTTTCAGCTTTTGTGTCAGAGAAGTTGCTTATTAATCAAGGCGTTCGATCTGTACTTGAGAACGTGTACGGTATAACTTGAACGTTGTAGCAATAGATGGCTGTCTGTACGGTCTATGTGCTACCATAACCTCTTTCGAACTGTGTTTTGCACAGGCAAGTCGTACATCGGTTGCGTACGGCAACATTCCACAATACAAATCAGATGCTCCGTGTCCATGTTGACCGTCGAAGTTAATGTCAACAAATACGTAAGTAATCGTCTTAACCCTCTCCACATATCCCGACAGTAAGAAAAAACTCACCTCAGTACATGTTTCCACACAGTTCACATTCCTGCCACTACCGGCGTTACCGTACGTATCGGTAAGTACTCTTCTGAACGAACCCCGTACTTGCTAGGCGACTTCTCTGGCAGATAAGTAATACACCTCTGCGGAAGTGTAGGAAGATTGAATTCTCTAGGCTCATCGGCTAGCCACATGACGGCATACAGCGATCCATGACACACTTTGAACTGAACACGCAGTATTTGTAAAATGCCTGCATGTGCATTCAACTACTAGATCAAAATGTACCTGATTAGTCCCTCACCTAATTTCAAATTGCTTACTTAAGGATTCACCTGAAGATGACTTTTTGTATAAGTCGAAAATATTTATGACCTTTAAATTATAATATGATGTAACAGAATTATTTTCTGACTTCATATATTGATAAGTGTTTTGACTGAAAATATAAACTATTATTGAATTATACTACTAAAAATTTCTAAACTGTAAACTTATGTGAGGGCGGCAATGAAACTCCGGGTTCCTTAAAAGCCATAAGTAAGTAAGTATGTATTGCTTCCTTTTCTGGATAAAATTTGTTTGATACGAAATATTTCATAGCGCGCTTTGAGAAAGCCATTATTTTAATTTCCAATATGCTCAGTCACTTTAAGAGAGCAACGTATTATGATAATAAATTATTGAAATAATTTCAGTTTTATTCTTTAAATGCGCAGAGATTTGATCCGAAAAAATGTAATTGAGGGATTTGGGGGAAGAACAAGGCAGCTCCAATTGTTTTCATTTTTGAGTTATTTATGCACAGAGGACAAAAAAATACGCTCAATCGTTTGGTCGAAGAACCAGGTAGTTCCAAGAATTACATTCACAGTCATAATGCATTTTGGACCTGCCTCTTCTGTACATGCTTATTGTTTGGCGGTAATTTTTTCTTCATTATCTCGAAAAGTACTGAATTGAAACTGCCTGGTTTTTCCCCCAAACCCCTCAATTGTTCCGTCTGTTAAAGTATTTTAAAATGTTACATTTGTTCGGATCAATTTTGTGCACATATAAATGACAAAACTGAAATTCTTTCAATCATACTGTATGTTAATAAAATTCACTGTTCTGTTAAATTAACTGAGCGTATTTGGGATTAAATTAATGGCTTCCCAAAAAGACGCTATGAAATGTTTCATATAAAACATGTTTGTCTCGAAAAGAAGTAAAAACGAGCATAATTTATTGTATTAATCACTTGTTTTTTAATATATCAAAGAATAGCCCCCTGAAATTAGTGCCATTACTTACTGTTCATTCTGTATATTATCTCAATCCGTCGAGACCACAACTTGCATTCTTCAGTTTCACAATGTGTTGTAGTCATCTGCAACCGTCCCCCTGCCTGAATATACCAGAAGAATGCCCTTTTGCGGTAGGTGGACGAATAAGCACAAAATTACAAAAAAAAACAAAATACCGTACTTTCGAAACGGCAACGATAATGAAGGGTAATTGTGATGAGTGTAATTGCAATGGTGAGGCAAAATCCAAAGAATCCCGAGAGAAACTTCCACAAACTTAGCTTCGTCCGCCACGAATATTATTTTCTCCACAGCCGGGGATTGAACTCATTCTGTCTCGCATGGCAGTTTCGTGCCATAGTCGTGACTAGAGATGAACAACGATCGAAAAAGCAAGACTAACAGCGCCTGCAAAGCCGAAAACCCGCACGACAGTATTCTATACGTCGCGTCGTTGACGTAAAGACTGCTTGTGAGTGTTTCGAGACGCCGAGATTGATCACTCCCGAAGTCCCGATCGTCAAGCAACCTTGAATCGCCACAGCTCTTTATACCTGATTGAACTTTTATCTACTTTGGCAACTGTTATATATTATGTATAAACAATCAAGTAGCCTATTTTAAACATCATCTCTTCCTTTCAGTGTATAATAATCGGTTCCCCATTCTTTATATAATTACTAGGTCCTTATTAAAAGGCTAGGAATTTTCTTTTCATATGTTTGAGATCAAGTGTGCAATCTCAAGTAAAAATATATTAACGTTATGTTTTAGGTTTCTTAGAAATGCGGTTTTTTTAAGAATTGTTTTGTTTTGTATTTATATAACCATAGATAATGTCATATAATAGAACCATAACATTTTGATAACTAAGATACTGTTGTTTTGTCTTTTTGTCTCATTTAAACATTTATAATGCTATTTATTTCAGTGATGTATGTTATTTAAAGTTACGAAATCTTTCCACGCCGACGATATGCTATTCTTTTATTTATTTATTTTTTTATTTATTTAACCTGGTAGAGATAAGGCTATCAGGTCTTCTCTTCCCCCCTACCAGGGGATTACAACTACAATATTAAGAACACAATTACAATTATAATTACAATTAATATTAAATTTACAAATACAATAAAAATCAAAGTACTGAATGATTAACTGATTAATAAAAGCTAGACAGTTTATTGAAAAGTTAAGAAGAGAGAAGCATTTTTTTATTAATCATGTAAAAATTAAACCTACTCTACGCAGTGAGAAATTGCTTAATAAGTTTGCTTTTGAACGCTACTAAATTCCGACAGTCTCTAGGGTATTCCACAAGCGCGAGAGCGAGATTGTGTATGACGATGAATACGATGATGTCTTATGTGTTGGTATGGCTAGTATGCGGCTATTTTGCGTGCGTGTGAAGAGATTATAATATGATGACAGTAACTGAAACGTGAGGCAAGGTAGGTAAGTGTAGAGGTGTGAAGGACTTGGAAAAGGAGATTCTATTTTGAGAATGATGAGCGAGACTCGAAGCTCACGAGAATGACGAGACGAGACTCGAAAGAAAAATGCAGTGAACACAGCGAGCGAGAGCGGCAGTTAGTTTTTCTCATCTCTAATCGTGACTCATCAAGGCGTCTGAATCTACTTCACGTAATCTTCCGTTATATCGAGATTTCCTTTGTTATAACCCGTTTCCCCTGCCTCTCTGAGGGAGACGTAACTCAGCAATCGAATGCTTGCCAATGCTTTGTCGCTTTGTAGAGACTGATACAGTGTGCTAATTGTAGTAGGAGGGACATGCCAATGGACTTTGCAGTTTTTTTCCCTGCTGCGTATTTCAGGAGAGGCCTTGGCTTTGATTCTATAACCAGATATCCTTGGAGATGCCAATGTTTATTACTTACTGCAAAAAATTGCAAATTTATAGTCTGTACAGATTTATTCGTCTACACGGTTATTATAATCTCGCGTTTATGGTGGCAGATTTTCCGGTGTGCAGGTTTCGTTAATGTGTCCCCTCCAACAAGTGTCATGCCTGTCGTAGCTGCGTGTACTTAAGCCAATGGCTTTTACGTATATAGTTATTTAATCAAACCACCATCGTAATAATAAAATAAATATTTTGTTTCGCGACCATTAAGTGCAGAAAATACTGAAAATGTGAAATTCTTTGTTTCTTGAGTGTAACTTAACTTTCGCCATGGATACACTTGATTGTACTTGTCACTATCTCTGTCACTAGAGAGTACTTGAAATTTATATTTTCCCCGCCATTCATAAAATATTCCGATATGATACCTATTGCACAAAAGGGGAGATCTATAACTTGATTAGTATATTTAAGTATATTATTTGTATTTATCCTGGTAATAAAGAACAGTTTGACTCGTAGACATTTTGTTTTTCAGCATTAACTTCCCATGATTGTATGAAAAGATTCGAAGAGAACGTCAGGATGTAGACTTTCGGCTCCCCCTCCTACCAATAATGCATAACACAATGTCAATACGGCGGTTGCTGTCGTCTGCGATACAACGAACTTTTCTGTTGATTTTCGAGTTATTTCTTTTTCTGGTTATTATATGCTTATTTAAATTGTGTGAACTCTCGCTAAGTGGTTTTATATTTTATTTTATCAGTCTTATATTTATTTTATTATTGTTAATATTTTGTTTTATTATTATTATTATTATTATTACTATTTCTATCATCAACATTATTGATATATGTAAAATTTATGTAGATTCTACTGGACTGTACCCGAGCACGAGCATATGCTCATTTCGGGTATCTATTCATATGTACCATTTCAAATGTAAATTGTGAATAAATTTGAATTTGAATTTGAATTTGTAAACTGAATAATCGTGTGTATTTATACAATCTTAACTTATGTATTAAGGTTTGTAAAGAGACAAATAGTGTGACCAAATTTGGTAATCAGCCCCTTTTGTTGAAGATTTATGAACATTACATAACTCATACAATGAAGGATGGGTGAAGCGGAGAAAAATTCTCACCGGCACCGGGACCCGAAATCGGGTTTTCAGTCTACGTGCTGACGCTTTATCCACTAAGGTACACGGATTCCAGCTCCGATGCCGGTCAACCCTAATGCACTGTGTCACAGATGTGTGACAGTGGCACAGTGTCCAACACATTATGTGCAGAGGTGCAGTCATTACAAGTAACTAAGTGGCCGGGATCCGACGGAATGAGAGCCGTCTTAAAACACTAAATGATTATTTACGCATATAATATTATTGTGATGTACCAAAGTACATATGATATTTCCGAGCAGAAATTCTTTTTTTTAGTAGGTTATTTTACGAAGTTTTATCAACATCTAGGTTATTTAGCGTCTGAATGAGATGAAGGTGATAACGCCGGTGAAATGAGTCCGGGGTCCAACACCGAAAGTTACCCAGCATTTGCTCATTGGGTTGAAGGAAACCCCCGGAAAAACCTCAATGCAGGAATTATGCATTATCGTATGATGAATAATATTACATAACCTGATTATTTTTTTCAGATATTTAAAAAATTCTCCCACCATTATAGTCGCAAGAAAATATTCTAGAGAATGGCTATACTTGATTTATAATACGCTATAGGCTACAGGCGAAAGTATACCGCAAAAGATTCTGAACTACATACCAAGATGACGAAGTAATGTCGACAGACCGAAGAAGCGTTGGAGAGACGTTCTGAATCCAGGAGATGGAACAGCCCTAATGGCCAAATCCGTACTGGATTTGACGACGATGATGATGATGATGATGATGGCTTCACTTGATTTTAATACGCTACACAGGAACATCATAACTGAATTTAGAATATAATCGATTTTTGTTTTCGAGCCCATTCTTTTACATATTATTAATTAATAATTTAAAGTGAACACGGTGAAAATTTAATTTATACATTTCCTGACTTAATTTTGTGTTTAAATGTGCTACAATGACTAGGTAATACCACAGTCTAGTATATACAGTAAGGAAGCTCGAGTTGTTGAGAGTACTAGGAACAATAGACTGTGCCGGTACTATATCGCATTGTCTGTAAAATAGTGGTTAGCAACTATCTATGGATGCATATTCCCTACGTATTGAGCTTCGTGACTGTATATACTAGACTGTGGTAATAATTCTAGATTAATAAACAATTTTTAGAATATAAAAAACATTTGTTAAGAGTAATTACATATAGACTATTAATTGGGGATGCAATTTTTGCAGGGAAAATTGATTTCTTTGATATCTTGTACAATTTTGAATATTTTAACGCTTTCTTTTCTGTTTTATTCGTAATGAGTGTGTTAACAAATCCTGGGGATTGAAAGGGGCGATAAGGTACACTGAAATGAATAGAAAACCTATATTAATTTTTGTGATTAAATGCACGGTTGATTAGAAAATTAAGTTTAAATTTCAGCCTAGATCATATATATATATATATATATATATATATATATATATATATATATATATAACAGATAGGTCACCGCTATGTTAAAATGGTTTTCACTTTGAAGAGAACAACCGCCAGGATCGCCACCCGTGCGCCGTAAACGAACACGAGATGGCAATACAGTCGCTAATGCAATTCAAATGGGAATTATGACGTGACTCCTTATGTAAAAACTAGATGGCAGCGTAGTAAACCTGACAAAAGTTGTTAACTTCAAAACCTATAAGGCCGACCTATCTATATATGATCTAGGGTTTCAATAGACCGGCAACATCCCCGCTAGCACACTCTTCTCGTGATGGAGATGAAAGAGGTCAACGAACTCGGTGTGTCTTGTTAGATGAGCTGTCCACTGGCGCTTTTTGCAATCAACGCGCAGCGTGCAGTGGCTTGAAATTAGAGTTTTTTTAAATTAAATTTACACGAAAACCATCCAGCTATTGAAATACGCCAGATGGATGAATTATTCTGCTAGATTTTCTAGCGATATGGACAAAAATCACGATCCTACTCGCAATAGTTACCGAATAACCGCAACCCTAGTAATGCCGCACTTCGATTATTGTGACGTTTTAAGTGACCTAAGTTCTGAACTGTCAGACAAGTTACAGCGAGCTCAGAATATGTGTGTCAGATACGTGTGCAACATCCGACGATATGATCACATATCACCGTCCTTCGCAAGTCTCTCGTGGCTCCAACTTAAAGAACGCAGAACTTTACACTCTTTGTCTTTACTGTTTCGAATTCTGCACACCTCAACACCAAATTACCTTTCGTCTCGTTTCTCTTATCTATACTCTAACCACGACGTAAATACCAGATCACTTATCTGTGGCACGCTAAGTATACCTCTTCATAGAACATCTTGTTATTCCTCATCTTTTACAATATCCACCTCGCGTCAATGGAATTCCTTGTCACAAAGTATTAGGTGCTGCAAGACAACAAACACCTTTAAGAACAGCTTAAAAGATAACCTTATTAGCATTTCACTCCAATCATACTGATTTAAACTATCACTGACTACACTGTTACTTTTTTCTTTAGACATCATCTTGATTGTGCTGTATTTTCAAAATTGTCTCATAATAATCTCTTTCTATTATCTAATATCATTTGAAATATATTAACATTCTATGTATTTTAGTTTAATTCTGCTATACAGTTTATTTGAGTGTTTAATTAATAGTTCATAGTATTTTGTTGTTTAATTCGTAAATAACTCTTGTATACATGTAACTCTTATCTAAATCAAATTGTTGAATTCTTTGTAAGTTCATGCATATGTATATACACTTTTTGCTGTTTGAGTGGAAGAGAAGGCCTTACGGCCTTAACTCTGCCAGCTAAAATAAATCATTATTATTATTATTATTATTGTTATTATTATTATTATTATTATTATTATTATTATTATTATTATTATTATTATTATTATTATAAGAGACTGTTAAACATTTGGGAAAAATATTTATTTTCTGAAAAAAATATGAACTTTCTACCAATATGATATTATAGTTTTTTGTTACATGAGCTATTCGCTCTGAAAATCTGCAAGGCTATTTATATTTTCACTTTCATCCTGTATTAATAAGAAATAATTGTTTTGTGATTTTTTGCCATGAATTGTAATTTTTTGTAAAGAATTTTAATGAAATGATATAACAATACTAAAGGCAGGGTCTGTTCTCCACTTGCTTGCAGAGTTTCATAAATTTTTCTAATAAATGTCTAATTTATGAGGAAAATGGATTTGGAAAATTTATGTTACGGGAAATGAGCGGCAAACTTAACGAATATGAGAAATTCTGTCCATATTTAAGGGGTTAGGTACAGCTTACAGCAGTAAAATTTTGAAAATATTCAACATTTTTTTCCTCCATTACTGTATTTTGTAAAATAATGGAAATTAGTATGTGTGAAACACTGTCCTTATGCTATATGAAAAAAATATTTTCACGATTTAAAATAAATATTTACATTTTTTTCTTTTCAAAATTCAGTTCACTGTGCAGTGATGAAGCGTTTCCCACATAACTCAAAAACTATCCAACATTCTGTGATGAAATTTTTTGTGTGTATTTATGCATGTCATATCTGCAATATGATTCAAAATCACATCTCTGCCTTTGATAGATTGTCTGATAAAAAATAATATTTTTATAAAAAAATGGTCAAATGGTCTTCTAACACAAAATAAAAAAATATATATTTATGAAGGAATGTAGTTTAAAGAGCATGATATTGTAACATGAGTTTCAGCAATGAAATAAAGAGAGAGAACATGAAAAAGTTAACAAGTTTATGAGTTATGAGGGAAACGCTTCATCACTGCACAGTGAACTACCACTATTATGAATTTTAGGGAAAAAATATATAGGCCTAAATAATTTTTTTTATCATAAAAATATTTTTTTTTCATATAGTAGAAGGACAGTGTTTTACATATACCGATTTTCATTTTTATACTGTACAAGATACAGTAATGGAGGAAAAAATGTTTAATATTTCCAAAACTTTTACTGCTGTAAGCTGTACCTAACCCCCTTAAATGGCGAAATAAATTGGCCCATTGTGATGTTTTGCGAGATAAATCGAAATGTATTAGATATAGTTTTGAGATACGTCCATTCACAAAAATAAAAATTTCGACTTCAGGAGGTATATATATATATATATTACCTTAATGGTTTTATTGTAGAAGGACCACTCCTGTTGCCTTCGTAATTGAATAGAAAATTCTGGAATTGTCACAATGTCAGTAAATATACGAAGAATGTAACGATAAATGCAGCATTACACTTCGAATATCATTACTTATATTGCAATTTCCATTTCTCCTCTATCTCTTTTGAGTCGTCACTTTCTCTGTCATTGAAAGAATATACTGCAGCGTTTCCCACTGTATTCACGTCATCCAGTTCAAAGTAATAATTTCATTTTTAATCTTGGACGAATTTTCGTAGTGATGTTACTTTATTTTCCAATCTCTCTTAATCCCTTATTGAATTTTGTTCGTTTTCCAAAAATATAAGTCATGCGTCAAACAAATTAAAGCGTTTTACGCTTACAATAGGAACCCAGTGCTAACTGAAGATAGAAAAATATCGTTACAATTCTTAAGTTAAAAAAATTTACAGTTGGCGTGAATTTCGCTTATATATATTTAGAAAAGACTGATATTTTCGCTTATACATTATTATTACGACGCGTCCCATGTTACATGACCGCTGAGCGCTGATGTCGCTACTGTGGTTGTATACAAGGCATCGTAGGCGATTACGGATAGCGGAGCATTGAGGGGATCAATGGAGAAGTATGACGCACACTGATAGTTCGTGGAATCAACACCGGTCAATTTACAAGGGACGGGTAATACACAGACTTCTTTGTTTTGAATACAATAAAGGTAAAATAGTTTTGTGAAAATACTCTAGTACATATACGAGCTAATACTTACTACTAAAAATAAAGTTTTTTTTTTCATGTTAAGGGGCGGTAAATTTGTTATCCGGTAAGATCTTAACACAGCAAGGAAACACATTAACACATTTTTATATTTTCAGAAATGTCTATTTGTTCTAGAGATTTTAATTTCCAAGTATTGAAGTTGTTTTTGAGCTATTGTATACGGTTCACAGTTACGCAAAGTTGCTCTGTTTACCACCGATATAGCTCAGGGAGTAGACGCGTTTGTCTACTGATACGGAGCTACGATCGGACATAGGTTCGGTTCCCGCTTGTGCTGATTACCAAGTTAGTTTTTTTTTTTCGAGTAAGGCAAATTTCAGATAATCCCTAGCGAATCCTCTGCCTCATGTCGTCAAATACCGTTTCGCTATCACCAATTCCATCGACGCAAAATAACCACTATTTGATTCAGCGTTGTTAAATAACCTACTCAAGTTCACGATGTCTCAAACGTCGTTAATTGTTTTGTTGAGGTGTGGCGGTAAACAAAATTTCCCCTTCTTTCTAAAAATCGTTTGACTCTTGAGGCAATTGCCTGTCCTTTCATTTGTTTCTTTTCGGATTAAGTAAATAGAGACACTTTTTTCCACAATCCTGTTCACTATTTCTTCGTGTCTTAGGCCATTATTAGATTGTTCAAATGAAGCACGTTCAGCTCTAATACAAATAAATTAATTAAGCTTACTGCTAAATACTTGCCACGGTTGTCAACACACTTCTCCCATTTTGACAGCAGATGACGGATATCGGCTTCATAGAATCTTTGTGGTTTGCAGGTGAACCAATTTTAACAGCATTTTGTAATGTTTCGTACGATAGAAATGTGCTTTATTTTAGACTTTCCTTAAAATCTCCAAAATTATGGAAATTACCTCTTATAGATAGGTCTGGTCTGTAAGGGGGGATGTGGTAGTGTTTCCCAGCAAAACCTTTGCATCTCGTCCCTTGTTGATCTCGCATTGTGAACTCGAGCATTGACATGAAGTAAAATCACTCTTCATGTCAAAAGGCCTGGCAGTTTATTCTTGATATTTTGTCTTAGGCTTATGCCGGAGAGTGTCTCTGCAACGTTGGATATTAACCATTTGCCCACGCTGCACATAATCCACTAGCAATGAGAATGTATTATAAAAAACGATAACGTACCTTCCCTGCGTTTCCTTGCAACTAGAGCTTTTTAGGGCGAGGAGATCCTGTGTATTTCCATTATATGCAAGACCGTCCGAAGTGTGGCTCAAAATGATGGCACCAGGATTCTCGACCTATCACGATGTGATACAGTAACTGATCACCTTTCGTCTGATATCGTTTGAGGTTCTGTCGGCAGTTTCTCACACGTTCGGCTTTCTGCTCAGCATTTAAAGAGTGTGGCACCCATTGTGCACAAACTTTGTGACACTGCATGTGTTTCTGAAGAATTCTAGCTGATATTCTGTAACAAACGAAGTTCGCTTATTGTTATTTTCCTATTTTCTCGGACAAGAATATCAACATATTGAATTGAATCTGGTGTGACTGCTTTGAGCGCTTGCCCTGGACATGGATTGTCCTCTAGAGATGTTCGGCCGGCAGCGAAATCACACATATCAATCCCTTACAGCTGATTTCCTTAGGCCTGTCTTTCCATATACTACAGCCATTCTGCGATGGATTTCAGCAAATGTAGGCCTACGTCCTGAGTTCAAAATACGAATTACAACACGCTGTTCACTATTGAACTTTTCCATCTTGTACCATTCTCGTTCCTTTTTCCATATTTACGAGGAGTAATAATGATAGGTATGCCAGTCACATCCACCAATACGAAGTCTATAAACATTGTTGGACATACCCTTAAAGCGAACTGCGGCGATACTCCTGTTGAACAAAGTAAGCCTTGCTGACTTTAATTTAAAATAAGCATATAAATTTGAAAGTAAGCGGATTTTACATTCCCTCAACTCGAGTGCGATTCAAACGCTAGCTGGATTCATGCTTTTGACGGAAAAGATAAGAGAAAGTGGATTTTCTCGGGGTTCTCCCGTTTCCCTATGTTTAACCCTACTGTTTAAATAATTTCACACGTATCATAATTATATTTAATCCCAAAAAAACATGATATCAATGTACTGCAGGTGTACATCTTCCAGGAAAACAGCTGTATGTGCAATTTGGTGATTGTTAGGTACCTGCATATATCGGTTTTGTGGAGTTTCCGGAGCTGAAAGCTGCTCGGAGTTCCAGTCTCTCATCTAACCTCTATCTCCCGGATGTTGTAGGCCTACGTGTAATGGGACCAATTGAGTGGTCTACGCACGGATGGACATTCGTTCGCTCCAACCACGCGCACGCACCAACACACACGTGCGTAGAACATTTCAACAACAATTCGCACTCTCTATTATATTCAGAAGATTTTACCTTTTGTCACGAATTTATTCATTGTGCATCATTGCTTATTTAAGTTTTGTAATAATTTATTTCAAGGAAGAGGATGCTATCCCCTATCTATACTAATAATAAATCTGTAGCCGAAATTTTTCTGGTAATTTTCGATTTTCCGAAAATAATTGGTCCTAACATATATAATTAACCACCCTGAAACCGAAAATCGCTTTTTTGAAATTTTTGTTTGTTTGTATGTCTGTCTGTCTGTCTGTATGTTTGTTACCTTTTCACGCGATAATGACTGAACGGATTTTGATGAAAATTGGAATATAAATTAAGTTTGTTGTAACTTAGATTTTAGGCTATATGGCATTCAAAATACATTATTTAAAAGGGGTAATATAAGGGGGCCTGAATTAAATAAATCTAAATATCTCGCTTACTATTGATTTCTGTGAAAAATGTTACATAACAAAAGTTTCTTTAGAAATAATTTGCGATAAATTTTATTCCTTTAAAAAGTTTGATAGGACTGATATTTAATGAGATAAATGAGTTTTAAAATTAATATAACTGCCATCTAAGGCTGTGTAATGAATTAAAAAACAAATGACTTCGTCTATAAGGGGCTTTGGACAGAAACAATCGAAAGCTATGAAAGATAGCTTACAGAGAATGTTTCTGTGTTTGTATGAAGTAATATCGGAAGCTAAATTAACCGATTTGTATAATTAATTATTATTTCACCATTGGAAAGTGTAGTTTCTCTAAAAGGACATAATGCTATAATATTATTACAGTAACTTCTGATATAATATAATATAATATAATATAATATAATTTATAATGTAATGTAATATTATATAATATAATTTAAGTTATTTGAAGGGTTCAGAACCATAGTGGGCCAAGCGCCATTTACTGAATATGTAGAAAACAAGGGTTAAAATGAAGTTATTACCATAATTAAATGGAAACATATAACACGTAAAATAAAGTATAGACATTAAATCTAAATGATGTCAATGTTCATTAAACTATGGTTGCATGTAATAAAAATTAAGAAACATGTTAAAGGAATTTTCATTGCACCAAATGACTGGTCTCTGGACAAAAATGATCGCATTTTAATTATTTGGATGCAATTTAAATTAAGTAACATATTAAACGATTTATCCTTCTATCAAACACGAATATTCACTGAATCAAATGTTCTATTTTAATTTATGTAATTACTTTATATTTATTTCTAACGGGTGCAGCGGAGCGCACGGGTACGGCTAGTTTAAAATAAACTTCCATACTTCAGTGCATAATACCCATATACATAATAGATTTGAAAATAAAAACATTGACGTCATGTTACACCGGAAGTTATTGTAGTAGTAGTAGTAGTAGTAGTAGTAGTAGTAGTAGTAGTAGTAGTAGTGATAATAATAATAATAATAATAATAATAATAATAATAATAATATCTGTAAAGGAACTGGCCACATTATCCCATTACTTCCTGGCTTGGTTGCCTCATGAGTGATGCCTTATTGGTGTCATCCCTCCTTGAAAACAAGTAGTTGATATGGATACATGGGGTTGTCAAAATCAGGACACATCTGAGGTAGCCAAAATTGTTAAAACTAAGATTAATATAATGGAAGAAGAAGGTTACTTAATACAAAATGTAATTTTTGTAAAATCCTAGGAGGGAGAAAACATGTAAATTATATTTGCATCTTCTTCGATATTAATCGTAAATAATAATAATAATAATAATAATAATAATAATAATAATAATAATAATAATAATAATAATAATAACAATAAAAAGTCATTTAATATTCTATTAGTGGGCAAAATTTTTCTCATATATGTATAAGATAGTAGTTCCATATGTACTGTAGTGTTAAGGAAAATATATGCTTGCAGTTTGGGCTAGTTTATGGAAACCGTAAATCCAGGTCAACACAGAGTTATTTTCATTTCTTCATCTCAGATTAAGAGACATTAGGAATAAATTTTGAAATTTTGTTATGTTTATCAGATGCACTAAGAATATGGTATGTGCAAATTTTCAGCTCAATCGGTTTGACAGTTTCGAAGTTAGATTGTTATTAACAGCGGAGATTAGTGTTATAATCGAAATGTTCCAGGTGCATTACGTTTAAATATAAAAAATAATAATTTTTACAGAGCCTGCTTTATGGGCAATTTTTAACGATGAGAAATTCATGACATCAAAGTTAGTTTAGTCACAATAAATTTTTGAAAATCAGACTTATTCATATTTTTTATTTACATAATTATTTTAGCTCTTAATTTTCAAGATATTTAACATTTTTCAACGTTAGATCTCGGGTAATATATTCATGAACGCGTATGAACATTTTTATTCAATTTGATGAAAACTGAATGCTCATGAACCATTTTGAACTTCTAAAAATGTAGTTCCGAGAAAAGAGGAAATTTGTGAAAGGGGATGAACCTTTCTTTTTGTAAAGCGCAATCTTGTTTATACAACTGACCCTAAAGGAAAGAGAATTGTTGTTTTAATATGGTAGAAAACATGTGAATTGTAAATGTATTTTTTTCTTTAAAATACAAATTAATATTTAAAGATATATCAAATGAAATTTAATACGCATTCATGCCCTTTTCAACTGCTGACTATATTTTTAAAGTTATGGTGCACAGAAATTTTTTTACAACATTTAACTTTGGTTGTAATTTCCCATAACTTTCTTTGCTTTATACTCATACAAGTAGTTATAACTCATCTTCAGAACTATTAATGTTACATGCATGATATTTGTAGCACACATTCTTTAGGTTATTAGGAAATTTTCCTCTGGAATAGAAATTTCTTATTTTGTTGCATTAAAAAAAACCCTTCTTATGTCTACAAAAGGTACCTCTTAAATTCATTCTTAAAATGCAGTCGTTGATTTTTTTATTTTAGTAGGTTATTTTACGACGCTTTATGAACAGCTTAGGTTATTTAGCATTTGAAAGAAATGAAGGTGATAATGCCGATGAAATGAATCCGTGGTCCAGCACCGAAAGTTACCCCGCATTTGTTCATATTGGGTTATGGGAAAACCCCGGAAAAAACCTCAACCAGGTAACTTGCCCGTCCGGGAATCGAACCCGTGCCACTTGGTTTCGCGACCAGACGCGCTAATCGTTACTCCACAGGTGTGGACTGCAGTCGTTGATCTTAAAATGTTTAAAATCATTATCAAAATTACGCTCTAGATATTTTAATGTGCCTTTAGGAGTATTAATTTCAAGGAATTACTGTATCCTGACACATTTTTGTTTAAATTTTGGTCCCATTTTTTTGCGTAAACTAATCTTGAATTTAATTTGTTGCTGCAATAGTACTTCTACATGTAAAAAAATAAATAAATAAAAATTGTGCATGAATTAGAAAAAAATTTAAATTATTCCATCTTCTCCCCTTAAATGCGTAATATAGGCCTAAATGCATGTAATGTGAATATTTTCTTCCTCGGCTATGTGGAGTAAAAACTGCAGAGAGAGAGAGAATGTTTGACGTGCAATGTGGAAGGATTGCATTGGGTGTCGGGCCAGCTGGAAACTCAGGTGCCCGGTCCTTTCAGTGCGTTCGTCCGTCTATCCGTCCGTCCGTTGTTCCTTCATTTGTTTGTGGGCAAAGGTGATACATGGCGTAAAGTCAGCAAACTAACTTAAACTTCATTTTATGTCTGAACTGTTCCGCACGGCGGTTTGTTAGGAATAGAAAAGTACAAATACAAGAGCCCCGGTGGGCGAGGCGCAAGTTTGTGAGGTACACACACATACATATACATATAGCTGAACTAAGTTTTCCCAAGTTTTGGCCGCGCTAGAATAAACGTCTTTCATTATACATGGCGGGGGTCTTGCAGGCAGTTTACACGAACCCTCACACAACCTCTTACTCGGTTCTTCGGGCAAAGCAAGCAGGAAGGAAGGGGAGTCTCTCAATTGTTCCCGCGGGCCGTCAGAAGTACGAGCAAGATGGGGCGCCGGCGTCGCGACGCGGCGGACACGACGTGATGGGGCTCGAAACCCCCCGCGGCTCTTCTTACATTACGGCATGTCAATTTTTGTAATTACCCAAACGGAGACTCTTGAATTTCAAGTTGTACACAAACTTCTGAGACCCGATCCCCAATGGTTACCTGGATACGTTCGCAAGAATTCTGAACTGCGCTGCTGGTGGCATCTGTCTCGGGTTCTTCGAAATTCAGATGGGCCGGGGTTGCTCTCTTGACACCTTCTGAACACGTTTCAAAACCACATGCGGCATCTGAATACTGGTTAACATTCCTTTCCGCTTTTCACCTTGCAAAATTTACTGATGTCCCTTAAGTGGGACACTGTGAATGAAGTGAGACAAATGGACTTTAAGCTATGAGCCTATGTAAAAGTTAAGATCAGTCCCAAGAGCCATTGCAAGATTGCGATTATCATGTACCTTTTAACTGATAATTTCTCCTTTCTCTTTCGTTCATTCATACGATCTCTACATACTTACTTACTTACTAACTAATTTACTTACTTACTTACTGGCTTTTAAGGAACCCGGAGGTTCATTGCTGCCCTCACATAAGTCCGCCATTGGACCCTATCTTGAGCAAGATTAATCCAGTCTCTATTATCATATCCAACCTCCCTCAAATCCATTCCAATATTATTTTCCCATCTATGTCTCAGCCTCCCCAAAGGTCTTTTTCCCTCCGGTCTCCCAACTAACACTCTATATGCATTTCTGGATTTGCCCAACGTGCTACATGCCCTGCCCATCTCAAACGTCTGGATTTAATATTCCCAATTATGTCAGGTGAAGAATACAATGCGTGGAGTTCTATGTTGTGTAACTTTCACCATTCTCCTGTAACTTCATTCCTCTTAGACCCAAATATTTTCCTACGCACTTTATTCTCAAAGACCCTTAGCCAATGTTCCTCTCTCAAATAATAATAATAATAATAATAATAATAATAATAATAATAATAATAATATTAATAATAATAATAATAATAATAATAATTACTTACTGCCTATTAAAGAACCCGGAGGTTCATTGCCGCCCTCACATTAGCCCGCCATTGGTCCCTATCCTGAGCAAGATTAGTCCATTCTCTATCATCATATCCCACCTCCCTCAAATCCATTTTAATATTATCTTCCCATCTACGTCTCGGCCTCCCTAAAGGTCTTTTTCCCTCCGGCCTCCCAACTAACAATCTATATGAATTTCTGGATTCGCCCATACGTGCTACATGCCCTGCCCATCTCAAACGTCTGGATTTAAAGTTCCTAATTATGTCAGGTGAAGAATATAATGCGTGCAGTTCTGTGTTGTGTAGCTTTCTCCATTCTCCTGTAACTTCATCCCTCTTAGCCCAAAATAAGTTCCTAAGCACCTTATTGTCAAGCACCCTTAACCTATGTTCCTCTCTCAAAGTGAGAGTCCAAGTTTCACAACCATACAGAACAACCGGTAACATAACTGTTTTATAAATTCTTTCAGATTTTTGACAGCAGACTGGATGATAAAAGCTTCCCAACCGAATAATGACACGCATTTCCCATATTTATTATGTGTTTAATTTCCTCCCGATTATCATTTATATTTGTTACTGTTGCTCCAAAATATTTGAACTTCTCCACCTCTTCAAATGATAAATTTCCAATTTTTATATTTGCGTTTCGTACAATATTCTGGTCAAGAGACATAATCATATACTTTGTCTTTTATGGATTTACTTCCAAACCTATCTCTTTACTTGCTTCAAGTAAAATTTCCGTGTTTTCCCTAATCGTTTGTGGATTTTCTCCTAACATATTCACGTCATCCGCATAGACAAGCAGCTGATGTAACCCGTTCAATTCTAAACCCTCTCTGTTATCCTGGACTTTCCTAATGGTATACTCTAGAGCAGACATGTCAAAACCCTGCACATTGTGCAGTCGCGCACATTGTGCACTGGTCTCTGTGGAATGTGCAGCTCCTATTCCCCTACCTGGAGGCAGTGAATCGGCTTGGAGGGAAACGCGACAGGGCTGTACATTACCTGCAGTAGCAGAACAGCTGTGGTTTCAGTAACACATATCAGTACGGGTGTGCTCATTGAGCTGTGATTGTTAATGCGTTATGAATATAAATTGAGGAGTCCACAGATATAACGAAGAAGAGAAATCACGGATCATATAACGTAACTGTTATGTTTTCCTCAGCCAACAGTAATTATTTTAAAATGAAAGGCTTTCAACATATCATGTGGACCTAATAGTGATATGAGAATTAAATCAGATCAATAAAGTTCTCAAAATATGATATTCGCCAGCTCTTATTTCTTAATTAGTACTCTCACGGCAAGATAAACATGACAGTGACGTTGTTTTGGAGTCTGTACCAACACAGCCCTGAACGGTTAGACGACTTACAACTTTTATTTGATAAGCTGATAAGTGATGAGAATATTGAGTGAAGAATACATATGAGGCTCTTGAGGTTTTAAGGGAAGGAAGAAAGCAACTATTTGTAAAGCGAAAAATTTTTCTGGAAAAATAATACATAATGGCGAATTTTCCATCTCACGTTACTATATTATCTTAATATACTTACGTTAATAAATCTTTAAACCTGATAAAAAGAAAATGTCCTCGCTTCACACCTTGTGAAGTACTCTTTTAACTCAACTCAGTAACGCTCCCAACTTGCTGATACTTGCTGAACGTTTTCCAAATAAACTATATATAAATTAAATTCAAGCTTAATTTATTCAATTTATTAATAATATTGTGAATTTATATTAATATACAGTAAGGAAAAATGATTCCAGTGTAAAAGCCTCAAAATGTCCTATTGCATGTAATTGAGAGTAAAATATTTCCTTTAACATTATTGTGCACCAATGGTCCCAATAATGCTAGAGGAAAAATGAAAGAGTATTACTTTGAAATAATCAGTACCTACTATGTAAAATGAAATATTGTGTTCGTTTTTTGTTGTTTCGAAATTACTGCAATATTTATATTTTCTACAAATACTGTATACAAATCATGTAAATAAATGATTCTTTACAAACGACTGCTTTGTGAAATGTAACTGAGTAAGTCTATTGTTTCTTGTGTTACAATTATTGTCAAATATAGACACTGACAATAATTGCGTTTTTTTCCTCCTGCTAAGTATGTTTATAATGTCCAAATGTTAATTTAATTGAACACTAGAAGTGCAGAATAAATTCTTGTACAGGGACATCATTTTATTTTTACTTCAATTTTTATTGTAACTGAGTTTTTGAATGTAATTCACTCCCACCCCTTCTACTAATGAAGTTCAACCTTCCTCTACACAGATCCAAGACCGCACATACAGTCACAGTAAACAGTACGTTCCAAAAATATGTTCGTGTTTTCCAGTGACGAAAGAGCTTTCAATATTGAATCATTTTCGCACAGGTACTGTCGTCCATTTGTCTACGTCGTACCCCGGTTTCCCCCATCAGCTTATATTCGCCAGCTAGTGGCTGGGCTGTCTTAGCTCTTTTCTGAGAACATTAATTTCTGTTAGGAATTGGACGTCTACGTAATATTATACAACTGTTTAAAATAACTTAAATAAAAGGGCCTCGTTAAGTAATTAACTGTCACGTGATTTCCTCCCTTTCTACGACCCTACGACATAACCACTTGGACGAACAGTAGATAGTATGTCTGAGTAATTTTATCTTTTCGGATCGGACAGAAGTGAAGATTGAATTTACAGTACGTAAGGTACTCTTTTATAGAGGAGGTACAGAATTATTTCAACACGAGTTACTAGTACGAAGGACGAAACTGGTAATTGGGATTAGGTACAATAGTCTATAAAGCGATAATATGCACATTAGAACTGAAGCCTATATAGAAATGAACGGCCACCATTCTCAAAAATGTGTTTAAATATCCATATTATGATTATTTTTGAATTTAACTTCATTCTCTATATTATACGCTAATGTGCTGTAGACAGTATAATATACACTGCATAATGAATACATCCACATGGACAGTTCAGTTCGTGAGTAAAAACACTCATTGTTAATACTGTAAGTTACTGTATTTTGAATTAAACAAAAACCTAATGAAAATGATCAAACTCAAAATCGCGATATTTCCTAGTTTACGTAAATGGATGAAATGCTTTTCTTTCCTCCTATACCTAGTAAAGTGATTTGTTTGTATATATTACGCCAGTATCATCGAACTCCAGTCGTGGAAGGGGATAGCAAACGGCGTTGATTCAAAGGTATAGTCAGGTTAATATTACTTTGTGGACGGCCTCGTAATTGCGGTCGAGTGGCCAAAATTTGTATAAGCACTTGTTTTGACATTATTAATATGGTGAAAGAAAAAATGTAACTTTTTATACGCCTCCATGAGAATGTTTGCTTGTTAGCTTCTAAGAGACTGGAAGCGCGTTGTGCGGCGAGGTAGGCACAAGGACGAAATTCCCCACAGCAGCAGCGCGGACTCTTCCAAAGCAAGCAAACGCTTGTGGCACAGCCATAAAATAAATCGAACTTTCTTATTTTGTTTTTGTCTCTCTGGAAGAATAATGAAGGATGTTTTTGTGCTGTGTTTGTTGATTGTCTATGTTGTTGGACAGGTCGCGTAGGTACACAAGCGTATAGTAAACAAGTAACTAACCATGCAGTTATCCTTGAGGAAGGACAACTCACAATCACAACTGGGCCGTACATTCCGTCTGGCGAGATTGCGACTTATGTAATTATTGATGGTCTCACAGTGACAGTCCATTTCGTCTGACAGCGACTTTGCATCGCTTTATTCAGTGTATGGTAAAATCCCTGTCGTAGGGATATTTTAAGTCTGGTAGGGATTGATCAGATTTTTTGTATTCGACGGATATTGCGGAAAAAATTGGAGTATAAGGGTACAGTACATCAGTTATTCATAGATTTCAAAAATGCATATGACTCGGTTAAGAGAGCAGTTTGTTGAATTTTATACTCCCAAGAAACTAGTTCGATTAATTAAAATCTGTCTCAGTGAAACGTACAGCAGAGTTAGTATAGGCCAGTTTCTATCTAATGCTTTTCCAATTTACTGTGGGCTGAAGCAAGGAGGTGCACAATCACCTTTACTTTTTAACTTCGCTCTAGAATATGTCATTAGGAAAGTTCAGAATAACAGACAGGGTTTGGAATTAAGCGGGTTACATCAGCTTCTTGTCTATGCGGATGACGTGAATATGTTAGGAGAAAATCCACAAACGATTAGGGAAAACACAGAAATTTTACTTGAAGCAAGTAAAGCGGTAGGTTTGGAAGTAAATCCCGAAAAGACAAAGTATATGATTATGTCTCGTGACCAGAATATTGTACGAAATGGAAACATAAAATTTGGAGATTTATCCTTCGAAGAGGTTGAAAAATTCAGATATCTTGGAGCAACAGTAACAAATATAAATGATACTCGGGAGGAAATTAAACACAGAATAAATATGGGAAATGCGTGTCATTATTCGGTTGAGAAGTTTTTGTCATATAGTCTGCTGTCAAAATATCTGAAAGTCAGAATTTATGAAACAGTTACATTACCGGTTGTTCTGTATGGTTGTGAAACTTGGACTCTCACGTTGAGAGAGGAACAGAGATTAAGGGTGTTTGAGAATAAGTTTCTTAGAAAAATATTTGGGGTTAAGAGGGATGAAGTTACAGGAGAACGGAGAAAGTTACAAAACGCAGAACTGCACGCATTGTATTCTTCACCTGACATAATTAGGAACATTAAATCCAGATGTTTGAGGTGGGCAGAGCATGTAGCAGGTATGGGCGAATCCAGAAATGCATATGGAGTGTTAGTTGTGAGACCGGATAGTAAAAGACCTTTAGGGAGGCCAAGACGTAGATGGGAGGATAATATTAAATGGATTTGAGGGAGGTGGGATATGATGATAGAGACTGGATCAATCTTGCACAGGATAGGGACCGATGGCTGGCTTACGTGAGGGCGAAAATGAACTCCCGGGTTCCTTTCTAAAGCCATTTGTGAGTAAGTAAATAATTGAGATTTTTCTGAAATTAACGAAATTATAGGGCTTTTGTTATGCTTTAGTTAATATTCTTAACTATTGCTATGTATTTTAAATAATTTCTGTTTTATAGTTTTATGAATCTGAAATAATCAGAATCACTTAATTCGTAAAAATTAGTGAAAATCTATTGTATATCTATTATGTCGTTATTTTCGCGATGTCCAGAAATACCCGACCCTAGGTATACGTTTCAAACCCAGTTGAATGGAAGAAGGTCGTATGGCCTTAACCCTGCCAGGCAAAATAAAGCTCCTGCTGCTGCTGCTTTCTTCTTGGGAATAGATAGACTTGATTCGTCGTCAGAAAGAAACGACGGGGAAGTCCCTTTATAATATAAGAAACCCTGTATTTACTGTATATGTGACAATGGCAGACGCAATCATCGGTGTTTCATTTTGCGGATAAAAGAATCGCGACAAATCGCGAAATAGAGATCTAATAGCGAAATATGAACACATTCGCGAATTATTACTATTGCATTGTTTTAAAGCGAATTTCATATTCTGAGTTTCCTCCCCCCCACTTCAATTTGTTATATATCCAATGTACTTTGTTAAGTTACTTATTGTCTTGTTTACTTTATGAATTGTGGGTGATTCATTATAATTTCAATGCCTTTTATTGCTCTATTTTTGTTGTTTTTAGAGTCCTTTTTGGCGCCTAAAATACCATTTTTAGTGCCTTATCTTCCGATGTCTACTTATAAGGGTTATAGATTTTTTTGGTTTAACAGCCTGGCAACGCTGGCTTTGATCGAGGTAGATCCAGTCGTGGGACGATGTTACTATCGCAACCTAGTTACCATCGATACGAAGTATGCACAGCTACCGCAACTTTATTTTTTAATAACATGCCCAAGGATCAGCTTCAGGAATGCCATGGTTACTTGTCCCGTAGAGGTGATCTGTTGGCAAAATAATATGTTACATTTTCGTCATATCTTTACAAAGACAGTGAATTGTGAGAAAAAATGTGTAGAGCAATGGCTGGGAATAAAATAAAACCCAGTTAGGCAGAGTTTTAACACCATAAATTTCCCTTGGATTGTCAGGAATATGAACTCCATACTTCATACTCAGATATCAGAAATATTGTGGTAGCAACAGTCCAGTTATATTTTCGTTCCGCCATATTTGTTTCAAGGTATATAAATCTTTTATCAAAGATAACAAGATGCACTTACATTTTATGAACGTTCTTTTATAAAAGAAAACCCATTCCATTGTCATATATTTTATAACATATAGGGTGTTTCCGAGGTGGTGTTACAAACTTACAGGGATGATGGCGAAGGGCACATGTATCAATTTGAGATAAGGAACCCTGGTCCGGAAATCACCGAGTCGAAAGTTACAAGCAAAAATAGTTCTGTGGAAATTAAATAATTTTATTCTTCTGTACACCTTATTTATGTGTATTTATCTGTGCATCTTACACTTACTGTATTCATCTGTCTACTTACAGTATTCCATTCAATGCGCTGTCTGAGGAATGGGTATAGGAAACTACACTAAAGCAATGCAGGTAGCGTAATGTGTAACGGACATGGTCGGTCCTGATATGCACGTCTGTAGGCAGCAGTGTATATGTACAAGTTGCAGTGTCCAGTCGATCAGTCCTAGTGAAATGGAGAAGTACAATAGAGCGGAATAAGCAGGCCTGATTTTCGAAGACAGATGAGCCAATGGGAACAGTAGACAAGCTCACAGATTGTATCGGGCCAAATACCCACGTAGGAAACATCCGGCCCATACCATTTTTCCACGACTGTTCCAAAATTTAAGGGAAGGAGGGCACGTGGTGCCAAATTACAATTCCATTTCCACACAACTATTTTTGTTTATAACTTTCGACTCAGTCATTTCCGGACCAGGGTTCCTTATCTCAAATTAATACATGTGCCCTTCGCCACCATACCTGAAAGTTTGTAATACCACCTCGGAAACATCCTGTATATTTTATAAAGATCTTTGTCAAAGAATTTTGATAGTGTAATAACAGCCTAGTCAGGTTGGGTTTCTCTTGCAACTATGTCTTTGTTCATCATGTAAATTGTGTTTCAAGCAATAGAAATACTACTATTACCTTCGGTAACTACATTCAGATGTGATTCACTTTTAACCAAGTGACTAAGTCTCGACTTCCCACGTCGGAGACACGGTTTAATGTTCAGGAAATTCCAAGTGAAATTTGGTAATGGACAAAGAGAGTTTTGGGACAGTTTTTCGATAGGTAATCTCATTCCATCTGCTGTAATTTCACGAATTCTTTCACTTGGCAGCATAGTGATGCAACATAGGTACATGTACGAAGGGCAGCCCTAAAGATTAGAAAAGGATCTATAATTTCAACGTGTTACCACAGTCTAGTATATACAGTCACGAAGCACAATACGCAGTAAATATGCATACATAGATAGTTGCTGACCACTAGGATCGCTAATATCACCTTATTACAGATAATGCGAAATAGTACCGGCACAGTCGTTTGTTCCTAGCACCCTCACAACTCAAGCTTCGTGACTATATACTAGACTGTGGTGTTACTGCTAAAGACGAAAGCTTTAGATCAATGGTAATTTATTAAAATGTCCGCTGTTGTGATGGGAAAAGAATATCCAAATACTGCATTGAAAAAATGGGAATGCAAGTTTTTGGATGAATGGTGTATCTCAAACGACTGATTCAACTTCATCGCAGCTAGCCACCGAACTGGGAAATGTATCTCGTAAAGGACAGTAGAGAAAAAATCTGGTATCGTCCCATTTCAAGTAACACACCAACGTCCCAAACAATATTTTCGCTTCAAGTACTTTATGTTATCTGCAAAGCGCTGAGACTTCGGTTATAAATATATGAGACGCACTGAACGGTTATCGACATGGTTTTCCATTCCCCGTGTATGTGCGTAGTAGAAATTTATTTTCGGGGAACAGAAGGACGTAATTGTAACTTACGCATTTAACATTCTCGATGGTTATGGTAAAGATTTGATGTTAGAGAGTCTATACAGGGTGTCTCCGAAATTCTGTGACAACTATGGGAGGTGATTTTACATTACTCTCGCGACATGTTAAGTTGTCAATGGTGTTAACTTCACATTCGGGATATGTGTATGGTAGAAATTAATTTTCGGGGAACAGGTCATAATAAATTGTATCTTCCGCATGTAAACTTAATATCCTCGGCGGTCTTGGCAAAGATTTCATGTCAGAGCATCTCCGATATTCTGCGACAACTGTAGGAGGTGATTTTACATTACACTCGCGCCATGTTAAGTTACAAATGCTTTCGAACTAAGACTAACCATATTTGGACAAATAAACCACATGCAGCGGCCAAAACAAGAACTAAGCAATAAATACCAATTGAGATGACGTGGACATCGTGGGGACCGGCGCATTTGTCTTACTTTTCACCACGAAAGTTCATAGTACAGACCTACTTCGGTTTTCTTCCAGGGATTCTTAAAAATGTAGCGTTACACATATGGCAGAGAATATTGTTTACGTTGCTGCTTCACTTCGACTGAACATCCATTGTCATTTTGGTCATGTTTTTATTCAACATGAAGGTCGTGAATCTGTAACATGACCGTCACACTCCTCGGGCTTTAATTAACTTGAGTTCCTTTTGTGGACATGCATCTAGCTTGCGCTACCCCAATAATGACGTCCAGGTTTTCAAACATCATACATTTTGGCAAAGTTTACGTTCAGCGCGTTTCGAGATATAATACAACAACTTAACTGAAGTTTGTAAGCGATAATAATATTCATTTTGTTAGATAACCGAATGATGTTATCGATACAAGTCTGCTGATGCAGCAATTGTATCCTAGATGGCTATGTGTTGCCAAGGAGTGCATGCGTGTGTGGAAGCAAGAGGAGAACATTTTGAACATTTGTTATGAGCAAAGCTCGGAACTTGGAGACTTGTGTCTTTAAACGTGTCTTTGCGACCGGACTTCAATGTCAACAAACTCCCGCTTCCAGCACGGAGGTACTGGCAGGTCTGCTATAAAGGTAGTTTCTGGTTGGAACAACATATTGATAGTATTAGAACAGACTGAAACACGTAATTTTATAGCATATAGGGCCTGTAATAAAATTAAACACGAGAAATATATCAAAATTAACTGTTCTGCTCTGTACATTTTATTACAGTATTTGAGTACGTACATTAGAAGATTTTTGAACCCATAACTTCTTTGCCTGTTAGTTAAACATGATTTGAAACGAGAAAAACTTATTTCCACGTCTTATGAAGTGACAGGAGTGAACATAAAATACTGAATGTTTTCACTGTCACGGTTTTCTGTTCGATTTTCAGCAGTTCCTAGCTGATCTCGTATCTGAGAAAGATAAGTATATCCTAAATTTTTCTCGAAAATAGTTTTCAATTTGTTTGTCACTACTAGGGTAGATCCCTCTACGTCTTGATCCATGGTTATGGGTAAATTTTCCACCAATTTAAGAGACTTCAATATCTTTCTATGGATGCCCGTTTATAGGAGAATTTGTGTGTGGCACAACTTACAAAATAGAAACTCTCCATTCGAAGAAAGTAATGTATCTCCTCCGAACTCCTCCACGAAATTCTGTACCTAAAATTTAAAAAATGTATTTTCAAATTTCTATAATACCCATTCCTCAATTCTCTATAATTCTCTGAATGTCATTGGCTTCGAAATGACACAGTTTCTTCCTCCGTCTTCCTGCCATTCGATGTGATCACTTTCTTAGTACACACGACTGTCCCTAAGCACTTGCAGGGTGAGCTTTGTGTACGTTGTACCTGTAACCTTACTCATGCGCACGACACACAAGTCCCCAAGTTCCGAGCTTTGGTTATGAGTTTCTGAATTGATTAAAGTTGCAACAGTTGCTACCAAGCTCACAATATCTAACATATGTTTCATTATGTTCGTTCAGTAACAACTAAAAGACTAAGAATTTTTGCACATATGTTTATATGAACTTTTTTTCTTGTTTTGGTGTGAGGAACATTCCCCCAAGGTTTTTCAAAGTATTTTCTGAAACACCCTGTATATCTGTCAGATCTTTAGAACAAGATTAGGCCTACTGTACCTTTTTTAAATTTGGATTGCGTTTAACGAAGGGCATATAGAATATTTTTGTGTTACGGATGTGACAGAATAGTTAAAGTATGAAATGTCTTTTATTTTATTATTTTCTCCAAACATCTGAAAATAGAAGTAATAAAAGGTATAAAAGGAAACAAATGCAATCACAACTTTTACTGTTTGATTTTATTGTGAAAATTAATCATTAAAAAAACAAGCAAACATACTGTCCACGCTTATTTACAAATCTTGGATGTTTCACATTTTAAATACGACACAGGTTTTCTCCATAGACACATCTTCCTTCCTTGGCCAGATCCCTGAAGTTCCACTAAAGCAAACATAGGAAATAAAACCACGATTGAAATTATTAATCAATTAACAAAGTTTAATTGTGCTGTTTATAATAACATGTATATTTTTATTTTAAAATTTATATATATATATTCACGTCTCTTGAACTATGTTGCGTATTTTAATATACAGAAATAGACTTCTTATGAAAAATATTTTTAGATACATTACCAATTGAAATGGAATGACCCAAAGCTACTCACGAAGGCAATTTTATTTCTCTGCCGGAAATCGTAACGTATTGTGACTAGAAACGCTACCGCTTGAGCTGTAACGGAGGATGAAATATTATAGGCCTACTTCTTTTTTATCAAATCAGTTTCGTGATACTACAATTATAGTAGAAATGACAAACATTTTATCTTGAGAGTATTGGTGCCAGATATTCAATATTGTTTCCGAAATAATTTTACTTGAATAAATATATTTCGCATGTCATAAAGCTGTTCACGACTAGGAGTGACTTCATTTTAAGGATTCAGAACCATAGTGGGCCAAGCGCCATATATTAAAGACGTAGAAAACAAAGAGTTAAAATGAAGTTATTACCATAATTCAATGGAAACATATAGCAAGTAATATAAAGTATGCACATTAAAACTAAATGATACGTAAATCTTCATTAAACTGAGGTATTACCTTTAACCCTTGCTTTCTCCATTTTTAATAAATGGCGCTTGGCCCACTATGACTCTGAACCCTTCATTTGTTGACCAACGGACGTGAAGAATGTAATACTGCAAATTAGATTTTTACACGTATTCACTCAATCTCTTGCTGAAGCACCCGATCAGAAAAAGGTAATTTAACATTTAGTAATATCTATTGTTTTACATCTGTTGCCATTTCATTTTTTTATATGTTTCACTTTGGAATTGGTTCTGCGGGGAGAGGAAATTTTACGAATTGTCATTCATGCACATACAGTTCTTTCCTTTGAATGCGCCCATGCCATGAACTTTTATGGGTTTGTTTATCTTCTTTGTTGCTCGAGACTGAATGTTTTTATTTTTCTTGTGGAGAATTGTAATTATTTAAACGGGTGGATGGGCTTTGCAGAAGTAGGCTAGAGGAAACGTAAATTTACTGGAAATATTATTACGAAGAAACAAAGCTCGCAACTAAATTATTTATTTATCCTATGCTTGACGTGGAGAGCTTGATCACTGCCGTTAAAATGAGAGATTCGTTGCGTATTGAAGAATAAAAATCATGTCAGTGAACTATACCGCACTCTCTATTAATATACTATCTTGTACTCTTAATCAGAAACTAATACAAAGTAGGAAAAACATTGTCAACACAACCACACCTCTGGAATGGTGAGCACACAACACTTAACTAACTCGTTTGTTGGTCATCGAAAGTTATGTAATGAAGCAAGCTGTACTAATAACATAATTGAGGTATTATACAGAGTGTTATAAAGCTTCCAATATTTTAGGAGGTAATAGTATGCATCAAAACAAGAAAAATGTCTAGTAAAATGAGTCCTACAACACACATTTTCTGAGCTCTGAACACTTGTTCATAGGAGGTGCTCAATGTGACGTCCATTTATGGCAGTGCATTCCTCTGCCCTTCGGCGTAAGGAATCGCGCACTCTTTGAAATTGACCTAGTTGTTCTTGATAACCACAAGTCTAGGGAATTTTGGTTTAAGGAACGAGCAGGCCAAGGTGTGGGACATTTCCAATCAATCCAGCGGTCCTGAAATGTCAGCGTCAGGTGTTGACACTAATTGTGGAAAAAAAAATGTGCTGTTGTGCCATCATGCATGAACCACATCTGTAGTCTTTGTTGACATGGCACATACTCCAGCAAGGTAGGCAATACGTTAATAAGAAAGTCCTGATAACGAGCCCCAGTTAATCTCTGTGGTAGCATGTATGGCCCTTAATCTATCGCCAAGAACACCTGCCCATACATTGATTGAGAATCGATGTTGATGGCTTGTTTCTTCAAGTGCATGGGAATTTTCATCAGCCCACACATGCTGATTGCGAAAATTCACAACGCCATCTCTGCTGAACCCTGCTCATATCCGCAACGAAACTCTTGTTTTCATTATTCCTTGCTAAGTATGAGTATTCCATGTCAGGGGTGTCAACTACTATATGATTATCTGGTAGCCTGCGGTACTGTAGAGCAGAAAAAAGCATTGCCATAAATGGACGACACATTGGACACCTCCTTTGACCAAGTGTTCAGATCTCAGAAAATATGTGTTGTAGGACCCATGTTTATTAGACATTTTTTCTTTATTTTGATGCATAAGGACCCATGTTTATTGGACATCTTTTCTTGTTTTGATGCATACTGTCACCTCCTAAAATAATGGATAATTTTAACACCCTGTATAATAGTAAAGGTGTTTAAATCAATTAGTATCTTATAATATCGAATTTGTAACACTTTTGTGTAAGATGAAGTTCCAAAGTTGATGATAGAGGCGGCACCATCGCTTTCATTATTGCAATAGTGTAGTTGATAGATGGAAATTTCCAGATGAAATGTGTATTGAAGTAAATTACGTTATACGCAGATAACAATCGTTCGTGCTAGTGCAATCCAGGCGAATGCACTAATACAAGGGAGGTTAGATACTAAAAATAAGAAAACTAAATGGAAGAATCCATTATACCTCTAAGCCTGTATCTATAATTATGTGAATGTTGAAATTGATAACCTTTACAAGAGTCAGTATTGTTTTGTTATGATAGCAAACAAGTGGCAAGCTGAATACATGCGTGCATATGGCAAACGAAGGAAACAAGATTATAATGATAGTGAACATGGTGAATCGGTCAAAGAGGAACTTACCAAAAAGAATGGAGATAGACGTGTGAGGGATTGTAGACAACGCAAAAATATGGAAATGTGTCCACCGCTTTCAAGTAGTGATTAGTGTGTCTGACTGCAAAACTAGTGAGAGTCCGGGATCGAATCCAGGTTGGGACAAGTTGTTTGGTTGAGGTTTCTTTCGGGGTTTTTCCTCAACTTATTAAGGGGACACGCAACTGAAAATGACAACTTTTTTCCTAATAATTTTTTTCAATCAAATATTGAGAGCATGTTTTCTATGTAAAGGGCTAACAAAATCCAAATTTTGAACACCCAAATGTTTTCGGCTTTTGATTTTTTATTTTTTTATATATATTTTTTCTTTTATATTTTCAAACTCAAGTTTCTAGTAGAAGATCTCAATTTATAGGCTTCCTTTTTTCTGGTTACATTCAAAAGACATAGAGAAACATTTCTATGCATTCATTTTAAGAAATATCTCATTTATTTCGCTTTCAAAATGTTTTTTGAAGTTTTGAAATTTTTTTTACAAATCATGAAAAAAATATAAACTAGCAGCAGTTCTGTAAATATTAATGCATAGAAACTTGGAGATACCTCATAAATACTTGCAGTAAAATTCATCCAGATTTATTAATATTTGGCATAAAATATCGGTATTGAATGAAAAAAATAAATGTATTTATAATCATAATTGAACTAAATTCATTTGGCGTATGAAAATATACATTCAAAAGAAGTGAAATAGTCCATAATAATACAATTTTTTTTTTTTAATTTTCATGATTTTCGGTGGAGTCTCCCATTAAGAGCAAATGCTGGGTAACATTTTGCGCTGGACTCTGGGTTCATTTTGCCGCATTATCACCTTCATCTTTATCCACCCTGCCTACTATGATACTCATATTATGTCCTCCCATCATACGTACGAATAAAATCGACCTAATAGGTGCTCCAACCTCAGAGCAGGATTCTTCATCACAATCGCAAAAAAAAAAAGTCAGGCACGCAAATGGCTACATCTCAATATGAGCGGCGTAAGTAAAAAAAAAAGTTTCAGTAATCTATCAGTTATAGAAAATGGAACAAAGAAAAACACTCTATTACCACAGTCTAGTATATACAGTCCCGAAGCTTGAGTTTTGAGGGTACTAGGAACAATAGACTGTGCATGTATTATTTCGCATTGTCTGTAATGAGGCGATAGTAGCGATCCTAGTGGTTAGCAACTATCTATGGATGAATATTTACCACGTATTGAGCTTCATGACTGTATATACTAGAATGTGCTATTACCTCCGAACAAAGGGAAACAAGTTACTGCATATTGAGTAATATAATCCTAAGATATTGGAAAAGAGTGTAATTGTGTTTTTAAAACACATATAAACCAAAGAATATATTACGGCATTATGCTAATAATTAAACGTGAAATATTAATGCGGACATTTCTTTATGTACAATTGAAGTAAACTTCACTGCCTATTTTATTTGCTGAATCACTATTTATTATTTTTATTTGGTGAATAATTATTTAGCTTCTGTTAAACCAAAATTCAACCGGCTTCAATTTAAAAATTCGCCAGTTACATTTGATTTTAGATCAAGACGAAATGACCGTTGATTACTGTTTGTACAGCCAAAAATATAAATTGAGTTTGACTCAAAATTAATTTCATTGCCTGTTCTCAGGTTAACTCTTTATACACCTGGCAGTGAATGAAAATAGATGCTTAAACTAAACATTTTATGGAATATGAAACGCTGGGCTTTGTGTTTAAATCCTTGCCGTAATTTACCGTTTTGTGCAGTGCATGAATTAAAGCGTTGTAGCCTAGGCAATGTTTTTGTGTGAGTGATAGTTCGGAATTGCTTTATCCAGTGTTAATCTGGGATTTGATTTCAAAACACTTTTAAAATGACTACACTGGTGTCTTGTGTATACGTGTATCCAGACAAAAGCTGAACAACAACTGGCAGGTGATTTGGTTTACAGATTGTATTCATGTGCAACGCATTTGGATACCAAAGTTTGGTTTACCCACAAGCTGGTGCTCTGAAAAGTTCCTGTAACGTAACCTGCATTCAATTGCCGGTTGAAATTTCCAAAGAGGAGAAGGAAATATTTAATGCTACTGAACAATTACAGCTGAAATCGTGTTTGTATATTTTATGACAACCGCTAGAAAAATTGCTGTGGTAATTTGAGGTTTTGTTTAGTGAAATGAATAAATGAACAGACCCCTAAATCTGCTTCCTACACGTTATGCAACGACTGCCCAGGACTGGGAGACACGAGTTCCGATCCCAGTAGTGAGGAGCGCCATACACAAAGTCATCGTTTGCACTGTTAGTGCTCTATCATAGTAATCAGATGTTTTGATATTTGAGGGGAAGTCCTCTGATCAATTCCAGATTCGCTTCAGTCCATTTTTATTCTACTTTACTTGTCCTATTTTCTGTTTTATTTGCTAGTTACATCTGCTGTCTCAATCGAAATCTGATAGTAGTTGCAACTGAAAAAATCGTTGAAATAATAAGTTGTCCGGCTACTATTTACAAAAATATTTTCATGTACATTATATATTATGTATATGAAGCCTCCAATTCCAAAACTGTCTACATCCATTCTTAACAATTTTCAGGAAACGCCAAAAACTGATAACTTTTTCCTAATTGTTTGCAGTGTTCGTCATATTTGAAGAGGGAATTTAGGTACAACATTCATTAGAAAATTGCTAGAGACATTTAGGTAGATGACGAAACCGCCATTATCTCAATTTAAAAAGAAAATGGATTTAGACAGTTTTGGAATTGGACGCTTCATATACAAAATATATGATAATTGTATATGTAATACATTGATGTTATTTGCAGTTACCTGCAGTAGAAGCTAGGTTATAACCTAGATCATACATACCCAGATTACTCGGTCTTATAGGCTTTGACAGTAACAGCTTTTGTCAGGTCTACTATGTTGCCATCTAGTTCTTACATAAGGAGTGACGTCATAACTCCCATTTAAATTGCATTAGCGACTGAACTGCCATCTCCTGTTCGTTTACGGCGGACGGGTGGCGATCCTGCCGGTTGTTCTCTTCAAAGTCCTACCGATTTTAACATAGGGATGAGCTATCTGTTATATATATGATCTATGGTTATACGTAACCAAGTTAGGCCTATACATAGTTCTGGTTTGTGCAGACCCAGAAACAGTGCTTACTGAGCATGCGCAGTATATTATAACTGGAACTTTGAAAATTCAGGTGGCCCAAATTTTGTTTCTGGGTCTGTACGTAATTATGCAAAAGTCCTGACAAAATTACATTTAGGCCTAATTACGTTTAAATTAATTTTTAATTCTACATAGATTATTTGTACCGGTGCGTAATTCACTTCTGTAAGCAGTATTTTTTTAAATTGAGTTTTTGTTCGCTTTGATATGTAATTAAGTTTAATTTTAACTCCACAATTTATATTTTATGATGTTTTCGAATATATTTTAATCATTTCCTACAAACCCCAAGGTCAGCAACGGGTTACATACAGAATTTTAGCTGGCAATAACCAGTAGATAATTTTCTTTTCTACGAGACCTACTAATTTATTACACAGCTACATGAAATTTGAATTTCAATTTTTTATACATGAATTTGTTATGGTAATGTTAATTCGCTATGTACTGTAGTTTAAAATACAAATACTAGGCCTATATGTGATCAGGGATATAAGCCATGTGACAGTGAAGACCGCTGCCATTTTACATCAGTTATTCCAAGGTTACGGGATTCATACCAATAATACAGCAAACTCACACAGCCCAGGCGAAAACAGAATCAGCATGCTCCGTCTATGTATATGTCAGTTTTGAAAATTAATTCGTTAAGACATCTGTGCCGGTAATTGTTTACTCTTTTATGTGTAGAAGTTTTCAGTTAAAGGCATAATTATGTATATGAATATTCTGTACTATTATGGGATAATAAAATCAGAATCTAAACATAAAATTTATAAATCAATTGTGAGAAGTACAACTTTATATGAGGCAGAAACTTGGCAATTGCTAAACTCATTCAAATATTTTTTTGGCCTTAGAAATGGATTATTGGAGACGATCAGCAGGCATTTCAAGAAGAGATAAACTTAGAAACGATATAATCAGAGAGAAAATGCAAGTTAAGAATAATGTTGTAGAGGATATTTTCACAAAACAACTAATAGCCTATGGTATGGGAATATGATGCGAATGAATACGGAAAGATTAACAAGGTTGGCAGATGATTGGACCACATCAAGAAGAGGAAAAAGAGGAAGACCTATGATAACATGGAAAAAGGACATTCTGGAAGCTTTGGAAAGAAGACAATTAGGAGAAGACCTATGGAGAGATAGAGGGGAGTGGTATCTTGCAGTGCGATACATTTATCAGTGACTGTAAATTAATATTTCGCTGTTAGAAAATATCAAAAGGCATTGTGAACTGACTAATACTGTATATATAATATAATATTCTGTACTTCAGAAGAATCTCGAAGTAAGAATTTGAAATTTAAATCAGTGAACTTGAGTTACTTGAGAACGGATACAAGAATAGCCGGCAAAGAATACAGATCTCATTACAATAAATGCAATTTCGCATTTACACGTTCCTCGAAACTGAATACTTACGTATTGCGGTTATTCTAGTATATAGCTATAGTACGGTACGTCCAGTCTCGTATCGTAGTTGATGTCCGAAGCTCAGACTTCCTGGGGCTAAGCCTCTGGGATCTCTACCCGCTAAGCCAATTTGAGCCACACCTTATTTTTATAAATCGTTGAAGACTTGAGTGAGACGGAGATTCGCGGATTGGAATCGTGTTGAGCCGGGCTAGGCCTGGGAGCGCATGAAGACATTGTAGTGGCGCTCTCCTTGGGTCTGCAAGAGATAATACAGTTCGTAAATCAAGCTTGACAGTTCCAGCCACCCCAAATGGAGAGAGAAACCAAAGGGAGGGAATTGATTAGACGACAAATTTGACCCCGTTCTCCTGTGGTGTGGACGACCGAAGCGAAATAGACTGGGAACACAAGGATCAATGGTGAAAGATGGTGCTGAGGTGAAAAACACAGTCCTGCAAAGAAATGTGTATTGTTCGCTAGCTGCAGAATCTTCACTCTGGGCTACAAAACTTTCGCTCTAATGCAGGTGGGGAATATGTACTTTGGAAAAATGTTATGTGCTTTTGAGAATTCACGTAATGACTAATCATCCTCATAATTTCAAAATTCTAACACATATCCACATCCTTACCACTTTGTTTTCACTTCTTTACCCCCACATCAGAATTGGATTTCGTGACGAGCCATCATCACGATGTCCAGAACCCACCTAAGAGCAGTAATCCTGCTTTTGAATTTCAAATTTCCGAAAGCCAAATTCAGAAAGTCTTTAATTCCGAATAGAGGAACTATCTATCTTCTATACTAATAATAAATCTGTAGCCGAAATTTTTCTGGTAATTTCCGTTCACTTTTTTTAAATTTTTGTTCGTTTGTATGTCTGTCTGTCTGTCTGTCTGTCTGGATGTTTGTTACCTTTTCACGCGATAATGGCTAAACCGATTTATATGAAAATTGGAATATAAATTAAGTTCGGTGTAACTTAGATTTTAGGCTATATGACGTTCAAAATCGTTACTTAAACGGGGGGTTATAAGGGGCCCTGAATTAAATAAATCGAAATATCTCGCTTATTATTGATTTTTGTGTAATATGTTACGTAACAAATGTTTCTTTAAAAATGATTTCCGATAAGTTTTATTCTTTTCAAAATTTTGATAGGACTGATATTTAATGAGATAAATGAGTTTTAAAATTAAAATGCAATGCCATTTAAGGCAGTGTAATGAAATGAAAAATGACCACGTCTATAAGGGGCCTTGGACAACAACAATCGAAACCTATGAAACATAGCCCACAGAGAATGTTTCTGTGTTTGTATGAAGTAATATCGAAAGCTAAATTAACCGATTTGTGTAAATAATTGTTATTTCACCATTGGAAAGTGTAGTTTCTCGAGATGGACGTAATTCTATAATTTTATTACCGTAACTTCTGAGTGCTCTCTGGACCAAAATGATCGCATTTTAATGATTTAAATACAATTTAAATTAAGTAACATATTAAACGATTTATCCTTCTATCAAACACGAATGTTCCCTGGATCAAACGCCCTATTTTAATATATAATTACTTTATATTTACTTCTAACAGGTGCAGCGGAGCGCATGGGTAAGGCTAGTTATTAAAAACTACACATAAATTATTGGCAGTGATGTCAAAGCAAGCGCATTTTTTCGCAATGGCATAGTTGCGCCCCATGGTCAATTCAGAGGCCTAGGCATGGCATAGTTGCGCCCTTAAGAAATCCGGTAGCAGAATGGACATGGCATAGTTGCGCCCTGAAGAAATCAGGTAGCAGAATGGACGTGGCATAGTTGCGCCCCGATGGGTATAGTACACACGAAAGTGATTGTCATAAAATAAATAAATTACTTAAAAATATTATAGTAGTAGCTGCATTTTTAAGAACATATATGTCTATTTCACCACTTATGAAGTCCTCGATCACATGGTTTAAAAAACGGATATCAGTAGACTATCGATAATCACTGCATAAACAGTAGAGAAACAGTTAATAAAGTACTGCCAACTTCATGGTGTTCATTTTAATGGCAGACAATCGATTATCATTGCATAAACAGTAGAAAAACAGTTAATAAAGTACTGCCAACTTCATGGTGTTCATTTTAATGGTAGACAATCGATTATCACTGCATAAACAGTAGAAAAACAGTTAATAAAGTACTGCCAACTTCATGGTGTTCATTTTAATGGCAGACAATCGATTATCACTGCATAAACAGTAGAAAAACAGTTAATAAAGTACTGCCAACTTCATGGTGTTCATTTTAATGGCAGACAATCGATTATCACTGCATAAACAGTAGAAAAACAGTTAATAAAGTACTGCCAACTTCATGGTGTTCATTTTAATGGTGGACTATCGATCATCACTGCATAAAGAGTAGAAAAAGAGTCAATAAAGTAATGTCAACTTCATTATGTTCATTTTAACGGTAGGCTGTCGATAATAACTGCATAAACAGCAGAAAAACAGTCAATAAAGTACTGCCAACTTCATGGTGTTCATTTTAACAGTATCGATAATGAATATTAAATCGAATAAGAAATCAATATGGTTGGTTGATTAAGAGACTCGAGTTTCCGTAATGCCTTTCCTCTACCTATTTCATCGGGGCGCAACTATGCCATGCCCCTTTTTTTTCTACCTGATGGGAACTGGGCGCAAGTATGTCCACAAAACAGGGACCCTTTTTATCTGCTGCATTTTACCTGATCGAGGGGCGCAACCATGCCCTGCCCCATTTTTCTGGCCTTGACGTCGTACGCGGTCATCAATCACTAAGTATAGAAGAGGAAGAATTATGTATATGAATAAGCTGCCAGTTGGATTAAGAAAATATTGGTGCAAAAACTTCAAACAGAATGTGAATTTTTATATCGTTATTTTTATATGCCTTTTTTCTGTTTGATATTTCATTTATTGTCTGTAAAACAAAAGTACTAACACTAATTTCGTAATATTGCACTTATGTTTTAAATATTAGTAACATAATAAAGAGTTAAAAAGGAATATTCACATAAATGCAATAATAGTATACTATAATGAGTGAATGAAACAAATCATTCATAAAGAAAGTGATATTCCAAAGAAAGAGATTGAGTGTTACATGGTAAGTTGGAATTGATATTGATAGTATCTTTAGCCTTATAAAAGTAATCAATAAACAATCAAAACAATATTATAGTGCAAAGTAAAGTTACCTAGGTATATGTTTTATTTTTATTGGGTTATTTTACGACGCTGTATCAACATCTAGGTTATTTAGGGTCTGAATGAAATGAAGGTGATAATGCCGGTGAAATGAGTCCGGGGTCCAGCACCGAAAGTTACCCAGCATTTGCTCGTATTGGGTTGAGGGAAAACCCCGGAATAAACCTCAACCAGATAACTTGCCCCGACCGGGATTCGAATCCGGGCCACCTGGTTTCGCGGCCAGACACGCTGACCGTTACTCCACAGGTGTGGATTATATGTTTTAACTGTAACTAATATTACATAACAAAACTCTTATCGCATTATGCTTTTAAGATGATATTGGTGCGCAACTTCCTATCATCAGAATATTAAATTATTTTCTCGAAATCTGCTGAAGCTATAGAGCTGACATTAAAATGTATACCGTAGCTCTCTTCCTAAAGTTCTGCCAAATTTTCACTCGCGTATACAGTATTTCCAATCGGTGGTACCAGACCAATTGATTGACCATACATGTGGTCATTCATTCATTCATTCATTCATTCAGACCTATTATACTGTAATTTTACTTCCTTCGTCATATTGCAAGAAATATCCAGAAATATGATATCAAAATTGTTCCGCGACATTTTTGCAAAAAAAAAAAAAAAAAGAAGTTAAATATTTTGTGTGTGTCGTAGACTACGAATGTTTTTGTTCTTCCTTAGATAAATAACAGCAAAGTAAAATAATAGGCATACTTTAAAATTGATTTGAGTATTGTATCACTACATTTTTCTCGAAATTTTAAAGCAATTTGTCAATATGTCTGCGTCTGTCTTGTAAAATATGCTAGTCATGATATAGTAGAAAAATTGAATTATGCAACATTATCGCTAAGACTTGTCGTTTATCATCCATATATTGGTAATTTGTCACTTGTCACTATTATATTTTATGTAATAGGCCCCATGATGGCCATAAATTCACTAGAATAAATACATAATATACATATCTAATTTTGTATTGTGATTTATTTATTTGTGATCGGGTCGGTGTTCAGGAATTGAAGCAGATAACATATTGAGGTCTGGATTATCTTGTCTTGGAATCCGAAAGAGAGTTTCCTGAGATATGAGTGAAGGACGATGGTCATAGTAGGCCTCTTCCAATTTATTCAATTGGCAGGCGCGTTTGCCTGTTGATTAGAAGTTACGCTCGGGCGTGGGTTCGATTCCCGCTTGGGCTGTTTATATGGCTGAATTTTTTCTGAGGTTTTCCCCAACCATAAGGCGAATGTTAGGTAATCGATGGTGAATACTCGGTCTCATCTCTTCAAATATCATTCTGCTATTCAAAGACTCTAAGGCCCAATTGTACAAAACTCCCTGACTGAAGATCAACTTTGATCGAAGATCGAAAAGTGAACCGAGTTCAGACACTTCTTCTATTGTATAAAACTTTTCTGCAATGAAATTACCTTGGTTCAAATGCAATTTAAGTTCGCGTGAAAAGGATTAGGCAACATCGCATAAACAGTTGAAGTATGTGATGCGCGGGCCATGTTGTACAGGTTTGTTCAGTGTTGCCAATTTAGCGACTTTAACTCTTTTTCAATGACAATTTCTTTTAACTGTTATATGGCTTAAATAGGGATTTAGCGACCTTTTTAGCACCCCATAGTGACAAAATTGAATATTTCTTTGTTGATAATGAGAAATCTAGCGACTTTCCAATTACTTTTTGGCGACTTTCCGTACACTCTGTTGGAGACACTGGTTTGTTTTGTGCATTGTAAATAATGGCGGACAATAAGAAGAAGGTTGACCGTTCTCCAAATTGTTGTTTGATACTGCTAAACATAATAAAGCTTTATAAAACGACAATTTTCGTTTAGTAATACAGTTAATTGAAAATTTATGAATGTTCCTATCATATCCATTAATAATTAATGGTTGTTATAAACATAATATAATTATATGTTATGTTATTTGATACTGCTGGACACGATAAACCTTATAAAATATAAGAATGTTTGTGTATTAAGGCAAGAAATTGAAAAAAAAAATATATATCTACCATATCTATTAATATTAATAATAATGGTTATTCTTTTTGCACAATCTGCCACTCATATATTTCAAACAGAAAAGAAATAACTGAACTTGAATCATCTAACTTAATCGGAGAAATTTCTTCAATCAAAGTTGACTTTAGTTTAAGACAAATTAATCTCAGATTAGACTTTATACAACACAAAATTCCAAATTCAGCTAGAACGAGGATCAATTTAACCACTGATCGAATATTAAATGGTTTATACAATCGGCCCTAAATAACCTAGTAGTTGATACAGCGTCCTTAAATAAGCAACTAAAAAAGAAGACAGTGAACCTCTGTTAATGGTTTGACATTACATACAGTATCTTCGAATAGTATCTGAGTTATATTTCGTAAATAGCGTGTCATCCATCCACTCCGCCGTTGATCTGCACAGCTGTCGTGTTAAAAAGCCGTGACAATTCGTGTGGTGGGGTTGGGATATAAAACTCACATCCGAAACCGATGGCCGCCCATCCAGGTGGTTTGTTGAATTGCTCACCACAGCTGGTCGCCCTCGGGTGGGGGGTGAGGGTATTAAGACGTGTTCTGTTAGTTTCCTACTCCTGGTTTTCGCGTGTGGCGAAAGACCTGGACGCTACGAGGCCGTAGAGAGTGTCGTATTAGTCTCACGATCGTTCTTGAAAGTGAATATGATACGGTTTCCTGTCCGCAGACGCCGTCTCGAGTAAATTGAATTAGATTAAAAAAGCTTAACCGGTTTCTTGTACGAGATTTCGCCGCATGTACCCTGACATGTATGTCGAGTTAGTTGCCGAGGATGAAACCAATATGGTGCTTGTTATTAAGTAAAAGTTACACGCATCACTCAAGATTTGTTACTCCTTATCAGTACCTTCTCTTCGTGACAGTTCGTAATTGGGTGAGTTTATATTGAGCAATAGCACATGTGAATCGTAAGTCAAGTTACGAATTCACTTTCATGATTTTAAACATATAGGGCCGTATTCATAGACATTTTTAGCGCAGGGTTTCGATGGATGATAGCGAACTAACGTTTTTCGTATTCATAAACCAGTGTTAGCGATATGCTATGATATGAATCCTGTACACGTAACCAGTCGAGAGCCGGGGCTAGTTTAGCACGCTCTTAGCGCGGGCTAGCGAAATGTCTATGAATAGCACCCATACGGTCTTACTAACAAGAACTCTATATACACACGTTTAACTGTCTTATACAGTGAGTAGCTCGTTTATAATTCGTGTGTAAATTCCTTACTACTAATCACTACATACGTCGTGTATAACAGTACAAATGTTAAGCTACGGTTTGTTTACGGCGATCATCGCCGGCGATTATAAACGCTAGTGATGATCGTCAGGAACAGTGTAGCCAACTCGATTCTTAAAAATCCGCTGTGAAGCCGTGCAGAAACCGCTAAATTGCTATACTGCCAATGTAAAATTATATTATTTTGCCGCTGTGAGCGCTAAAAACACCCGATAAGTCCCTGTATCAGCAATACAAATTTCCTAAATTTTACCCGCTAAACTATCGCCGAAAATCGCTAGATCTAGCAGGAAAAGCGCTGAATTAGCAACTCTGGTCAGGAAGTGGTTTCTTTATCAGCGTACATCGCTGTCAATTTTCATTTGTTTTGCTGCCATAACTCAATTCAATAATTATATCTACATGGCCTTCTCTAAATGTCGATTATTGAACATATATGCGGCGATGTTCGACCTGAATTTGCTTCAGAAGCAACCTCCAGCGATCTACGTCGCTTCCAACGCTCTACGTTGGCGATCATCGCTGTAAAGAAACCGTGTGCATTCATTTTAACTGCTAGCAACTCCAGCGATGATCGCCGTGAACAAACCGCAGCTTTACACAGCTACGCCATAGTTTCGTCATTACTTCATTACGAAAGGAAATAGAATATCTGAGGTTCTCTATTGCATCCGGTAGAGCGCTCTAATGTGCCGTGTTAAGTATCAATAGTACAACTAGCTCTAATCGATTACCACACTATATTTTGGTCAAAGAGTACAAGCTACAGCATTATTATTCTAATTATTCTATGCTCTTTGATTTGTTTTTCTGTGGTTGCCATCATCATAAAATTACAGTCGATACGAACAGCTGTTAGAGGGGCGGCCATTTTTTCTCTAGATACAACGCTTAAGCAAGGGGTTTCATGTATATAACTACTGCAAAGCAATTCCCATTGTATAGTTACAGACTGTTTATACATCCATCACCTATACATGGTTTATTAGTAACGTTTTCTATCTCAACTCTGCATAAGTCTCGTATAAAGACTATACACGGTTCGTTTGTAAGACCGATAGAATATAACAAACTAACAAATTTGACTACTCACAGAGTCCTCGTCAAGATATTCCAATCGCGTGTTGAATTTAAGTTTGTCCGACGTTCTGATAGGCCTACTGTATTACCCAAAATTCTCGACCTTGTACTCTATTGCGATAAATATAACCTCAACAAACTGTTAAAAAAAATCCAGAATATTTTCCACATTCAGGACCTATGAAGTGGCAAACGCAAACTGGGCACTTACCCAAGGTGGCAGGTTTTATGGGGTGGCAAATTTTTGGAAGCTCATACAAAACCTTGGCTGAAATGGAACGTAGCCTATCTCTGGTATAGATATAAATTTTAAAAAATTTAAAAAATAATGTTTTCAGAATACTGTAAATTGTGTTTCAACAGGGAACAACTACAGCGTAATAAAACCAGATTTGTAATCGTTGTATATACAAGAAAACTTAAGCAGAAACAATAAAATCTATCTAAAGAAAAAGGAGGGCAACAGCCTGTAGGTGAAAGTATACTCCACTCACTTTTTTGTGAAAAGTGATTCATTTCACTGTCACTCTCACCACTTTATTTTTATCATCATTTTTGTTTACAATTTCAGTTATGCAAAAAAATTGCATTGCTTTTAGGTAAGTGCAAGAAGTCAAAATTAAAACAAATCATGTGTATCTTTTTAGACGGGGGGGGGGCGACAATTTTTTTACCCAGAGGCGTTAGGATTACAAAATACGACCCTGCCCACACTCAAATCTCGTTGAAGTCTGAAATACCATGCTGTTTTTACTTGCTTATTTAACGACGCTGTATCAACTACTAGATTATTTACGTCGATGAATTGGTGATATCGTGACCGTATTTTGCGAGATGAAGCTGTTTCGTCATAGTTCTTTATTATCTGATATTCGCCTTACGTTTGGGAAGAACTTCGTAAAAGAAATTCATTTCTGGATTCCACCATACGTGCTACATGCCTTGCCCATCTCAAAACGTCTGGATTTAATGTTCCTTATTATGTTAGGTGTTGTGTAACTTTCTCCATTCTCCTGTAACTTCATCCCTCTAAGCCCTAAATATCTTCCTAAACACCTTATTCTCTAACTCCCTTTACCTCTGTTCTTCTCTCTAAGTGATAGTGCAAGTTTCACAACTATACAGAACAGCCAGGACCAGATGTAAAAGGGATCACAAGTACTGTATATTGTATCATTATTAACAATAATAACCTTATAAATATTACTTATTTACTTACTTACTGGTTTTTAAGGAACCCGGAGGTTCATTGCCGCCCTCAAATAAGCCCGCCATTGGTCCCTATCCAGAGCAAGATTAATCCAGTCTATATCACCATATCCCACCTCCCTCAAATCCATTTTAATATTATCTTCCCATCTACGTCTCGGCCTCCCTAAAGGTCTTTTCCCTCCGGCCTCCCAACTAACACTCTATATACATTTCTAGATTCCTCCATACGTGCTACATGCCCTGCCTGTCTCAAACGTCTGGATTTAATGTTCCTAATTATGTCAGGTGAAGAATATAATGCGTGCAGTTCTGTGTTGTGTAACTTTCTCCATTCTCCTGTAACTTCATCCCTCTTAGCCATAAGTATTTTCCTAAGCACCTTATTCTCAAACACCCTTAACCTATGTTCCTCTCTCAAAGTGAGAGTCCAAGTTTCACAACCATAAGGAACAACCGGTAATATAACTGTTATATAAATTCTTACATTCAGATTTTTTGACAGCAGACTGGATGATAAAAGCTTCTCAACCGAATAATAACACGCATTTCCCATATTTATTCTGTGTTTAATTTCCTCCCGAGTATCATTTATATTTGTTACTGTTGCTCCCAGGTATTTGAATTTTTCCACCTCTTCAAAAGATAAATTTCCAATTTTTATATTTCCATTTCGTACAATATTCTCGTCACGAGACATAATCATATACTTTGTCTTTTCGGGATTTACTTCCAAACCTATCTCTTTACTTGCTTCAAGTAAAATTTCCGTGTTTTATAAATATTAGGTTTGAAAAAGATTCTAACTGAAATTCTGAATTAATGTAAGAAATTTGTTGAATAAAAAGATTATATCTGTAAATTTGCACATATCCTCTAATTGCAATAAGGTAGAGATATAAAAATAATGATAAAAAGAGATTATGCCTAAAGAAAAATTTATGACAACTTAAATATTATATTCTCCGAATATATTTTAATATTTCGCCAAATTTAGAGTTCTCTCCTGTAAAATAAAACTGAGCAAATAGAACCCTTTTATTCTCACCCAGCGACATTTCATATGAGCAGTACAGCTATGGAACAGTCAAGTAACCGACCAATCACCGTTCCTCACCACGCTTCCGTTGTTATGTAACTGAGTCACAGTCTGTGGAGCCGTGTCTGCAGCTCCTACTATTATATTACAAATCATTTTTAATCTTTAACATCAACTTAAACATTTTAAATGACGTAAAACATTTACCATTGAGCCATTCTTATGGATTGTTGGTTACAGCTTAATGAAGCCACAATAGCTAAACAAACTCGCATGGCGTGATATCTCAGTGTCACGCTTCCACAACACGCGTGTGTATTGACAAGGATCAGACTCGACATGCATACATCCCACATATATTCTGGTTACTTGTAAAACTGCAAAAGTCCAATTTTTCCTTAATGTTGGATTATGGGTAAAATCTGTGTATATTTTCAATGTGCGGATACATATAAAACCTCGTAAGTCTACATATCGATGGCTGAGAACCAGACTGTTCTAAGTCCAACTTTTTATAAGAAAGAAATCTGTGTTTCATGTTTTGTCTGCATATATGAATCGAACAAAATTGTAAATATTCCTCTCCAAAGGTTGCTATGAAGCTATTTCAAATTGTATCATGAAGCCTTGAATGTAGGAGCTTAAAATAGCTCCCTGAAAAAAAATAGTAAAATGGACTTGCAACATTCTTGTTCTCTGCCATCGATATGTTATATTTTATAAATAACAAGTGCTTAAAGATTTGATAGCTGGGGTGTAAAAAGAAAGTGGAATTTATTTTGCTCTCCTGTATAATTTCTTCGAATAGAGTTACGGGATTTTATAAGTAAGACAAATATTTGTACAGTCTGAGTGGCTTAAAGAGAGCATATTATATGAGACAACCTAAACCGCGTATCTCTTCCATTCAGACGGTTTGGGTTGAATTCCCGGCTAGATCGTTGAAGAAATTTATGAACAAAGTAGAAGTTGCATGGGATTTTTCTTGGGGTACTCCCATTTCCCTCTATCATTGAAGCAATATTTTCCACCTTCAGCTTATTTCATATAGGCCTATTATCAGCAGGCTTCGGCCTAGGGACACAGAGCAACCAGTATGAGGTTTAGAGTACACGGAGTATAAATGACGTCATGACCCGTGTGGAGGAGTGACTGCAACAGCACAGGTGGGTCCGTAATGTGCATTACCGTTGTGTGTATTGCTGCTTGGCTGCGGTACGTGTAACAGACTTCGGCGTAGGCACAACTGATTGAAGGTTACAACTCACGTTAATACTTTAATGGTAGACATTTATTGTCTACACTAGGAATGCACTGTATATACTGCATTTGTATAGGGTGAAATATATTTTGTGTCGTACTATGACGGACTGTTTACATGTTGAGACACGAAGTAACGGCGCGCTCCATCTCCCACTCCACTACCAACACAACACTGTCGTCCGTGCGTTCTGAACTTAATGCGTTTCTGTGCCCAGGACTGAAGCCTGATTATCAGCCATCATTGGGGTAAATTTTTGGGAGTAGTACGAGTTTCCGATGCTGATATAAAGTTTGTAGCTCGGGGTCCATGGGACATATCAGGCTACTCGTCTGCGGATGAAAGCTAGCTCTATGACTGAGACAAGGATTACCCACTTGTCAGCATCGGATTCACGAATGTTATCCATTTCACCTGTCTAACTTGAACAGTGTCGCATGTACAGTTTGTCCCGTTATTATGTACCTTAAACATGCGCATCGTTTTAAACATTTGAAAACAGAAGTCTTATGAACTAATTGTCTATGCTGCTCAGTTAATGAAATATGACGGAGAAGTATCAATAAAAGATGTTCTTAACCACGTAAATGATTATTGCCGCAGTTCTTTGTATAATAGCACCTATTAAAAATGTGCACTGTTACAACCGCAGTATAGGCGTGCCCTTCTCTTTCGTGAAGTATTTTTGATTTTAGAAGAAAAGAGGAGAATTCCGAATCCCAGCATATAATTCCAAAATGGATAGCCACAAGTGACCAGACTTTAGATAGCCGGATAACGAGATCGGGTGATCTTGCCGGCCACAGAAAGGATCCTGGAAATTTCATGTCCAAATGTTTGGAATAACGTGCTGCGTGACAGCAGCACATGAATTCAGTTGTGCCTCCCCAAAATAAGACTCACGTCAGCACGTTCCCCATGAGAATATTAAACAACGCTGTATCAAATGTTGGGTTATATAAAATCGACGAAAGTGGTGACAGTATTGGACAAAATAAACCGAAAATTCGCCACGGCATTTCCTGGAATTTGCTTTACAGGAGGGGAAAATCTCCGGAAAAACCCAACCAGATACCAGCCCAAGCTGGAATCGAAACCACGCCCGCACGCAGCTCCGGATCGAAAGGCAAACACCCTATAACTTGAGCTAAGTTACACCGGTAACCTCGAAATGACGTAAAACATAAAAAATGAACAATTATTATTGATTGTTGATTGCATCTTAATGAAGACACAATAGCTAAACAAACTCGCCTGGCGTGATATCCCAATGTCACGCTTCCACAGCACGCATGTGTATTGACAAGAATCAGTCTGATTATTGATATGCATACAGCCCACATAAACAGAGCTAATGGCATAAAGCACTTGTTTTATGTAAACTGCTGCCCTTCAAAAACTCTCATTACACATTACAGCTCATGTAGTTATTTCGTACCGTTGCCGCGTGGTCTAAGGCGCCATGCCGAAATGAGCTCTGGTTCGAATCTTCATGGGGAATAAATTTTATCATAAAATTTCAGCCAGTGTATGGTGAACCGATGTCCTTAAATTATCGTGAGGAAGTTAGAGAGCCACAGTGACTAGCAAAATACTGTTTCGTACGCCACTTATAACATTGAGGGATCAGCGTGCTAACCACGTCTTACTTAAGCACTAGTTGGATGATCGTTCACCTCTTTTGAGAAAATTGAGTCCAGCAGTCGGCTGGTTGATCGATGCCCTTCATGGAATGTCGTGTCACTTTATTATTATTATTATTATTATTATTATTATTATTATTATTATTATTATTGTCTACTGCAAATAATATAGTTTCTTAATGGCTGGCGGATGCGTGATTTCTCATCATTATCCAGTATAACGCGCCGAAATATAAACATCTCGGATGCCATTGCTTTGGATGTGAGGAATTGTGAAATATTAGTAGGGAATAGGGACTACCCTGCGAAAACTGCCACAGATCATCGTCTGCGTCTACTAGAAGTTTCACTTGGACTCGTCGAGATTTGAACCTATGCTTTCGGTGTGGAAAACCGACACTGCGGCTCTTCGACTAAATGTGTACCGTAAAATAATAATAATAATAATAATAATAATAATAATCATCATCATCATCATCATCATCATCATTTTATATAATTAATGTGGTGGAGAACAAATATTAGTCAGTAACAGGATAGCACAATAGATACAATTATAACAATACTTACTTACAAATGGCTTTTAAGGAACTCGCAGGTTCATTGCCGCCATCACATAAGCCCGCCATCGGTCCCTATCCTGTGCAACAATAATCCACTCTCTACCATCATATCCTACCTCCCTCAAATCCATTTTATTATTGTCATATATACGTTTCGGCCTCCCCAAAGATCTTTTTCCCTCCGGCCTCCCAACGAACACGCTATATGCATTTCTGGATTCGCCCATACGTGCTACATGCCCTGCCCATCTCAAACGTCTGGATTTAATGTTCCTAATTATGTCAGGTGAAGAATACAATGCGTACAGTTCTGAGTTGTGTAACTTTCTCCATTTTCTGTAACTTCATCCCTCTTAGCCCCAAATATTTTCCTAAGCACCTTATTCTCAAAGACCCTTAATCTCTGTTCCTCTCTCAAAGTGAGTGTCCAAGTTTCACAACCATACAGAACAACTGGTAATATAACTGTTTTATAAATTCTAACTTTAAGAATTTTTGACAGCACAGTAGGTGACAAAAGCTTGTCAAGCGAATAATAACAAGCATTTCCCATATTTATTCTGTGTTTAATTTCCTCCCGAGTGTCATTCATATTTTACTGTTGCTCCAAGATATTTTAATTTTTCCACCTCTTCGAAGGATAAATCTCCAATTTTTATGTTTCCATTTCGTACAATATTCTGGTCACGAGACATAATCATATACTTTGTCTTTTCTGGATTTACTTCCAAACCTATCGCCTTACTTGCTTCAAGTAAAATTTCAGTATCTTCTCTAATCGTTTGTGGATTTTCTCCTAACATATACACGTCATCCGCATAGACAAGAAGCTGATGTAACCCGTTCAATTCCAAACCCTGTCTGTTATCCTGAAGTTTCATAATGGCATACTCTAGAGGGAAGTTAAAGAGTAAAGATGATAGTGGATTTCCTTGCTTTAGCCTGCAGTGAATTGGAAAAGCATTGGGCTAACATCCCATCAGAGTAAAAAACAGCTTGTTGCGAATCCGTACAATAAACCTCGGAATGGGACTGATTGCCTGGCACGACCACAGCAAAGGAATAATACCAATAATAATAATAATAATAATAATAATAATAATAATGATAATGATAATGATAATGATAATAATAATAATAATAATAATAATAATAATAATAATAATAATGATAACTATTATATATAATTAATATTAATGTAGTGGCGAACAAATATTAGTAAGTAATGGGATACCACAATAGATACAGTAATAACAATAATAATGAAAATGATAAATTAACAATAATTACTGTGGTAAATATTTTATAAGTATGCAAAAACACAGTTTATAAATGAAATGGATAATATTCACTGCTGTACAAGTTGGCAGTTTTAATGCTTTCGGAGACAGGGAAAGAGGTTTAGAATTTATGTCCCATAAAAGTTCATGAGCTCTCACATTTTTTTTTTTCATACGAACACTAAGCTCAAGTTGATTATGAAAGAATCATAGGTTGTATCACATTTAAGGACCTTGAGTAAAAATAGGGAATCACGTTCTTGACGTCTGCAATATAATGTTGGACACTTAAAATAATCACATTTTCTCTCATAGCTTTTCCTGGAATCACTTGGAATACGTAATTCTATATGAACATAACGACACGAATTTTCTTTGGATAATTTCTAATTTAGCAGACACAGCTGCAACAGAGTTCCAGAGTACAGATGCATATTCGAGGTTTGATCTCAATAATGTGAAGTAATAGAAGAGAAAGAATAAGTTAGACCCTACTGACCCTATTAGCACAGTCTAGTATATATAGTCACGAAGATTGAGTTTTGAGGGTACTAGGAACACTAGACTGTGCAGGTACTATTTTGCATTGTCTGTAATGAGGCGATAGTAGCGATCCTAGTAGTTAGCAACTATCTAGGGATGCATATTTACTACGTATTGAGCTTCGTGACTGTATGTACTAGAATGTGGTATTAGTCCCAACGTTCTAATTGCACGATTATATGTAAATTATATGTAATATCGCACGTACTTAAGAGAATAAAGTTTACTGTAAAGTCATAGCACAGTCTAGTACATACAGTCACGAAGCTTGAGGTGATTTTTTTTGCATTTCTCACGATACAATGCTCCAAGCGGTTAGCAACTGAGAGTACTAGGAACAATATACTGTGGGATAGTAGCGATCCTAGTGGCTAGCAACTAAAATTCAGCAGAATCTGTTCTGTTAATTTGAACATAAGTTAAGTAATATTTGAATTTAAGTCACGAGGTTAGTTAATATATATAGCAATAAACCAGTTAATGTTAATTTTGTTTCTTTTAAAATTCTATTTTATATCTTGAAAATAATATTACATAACATTTAATGAGTATTTATGATTTTGTCATCTGCCTTTACACCATTTTAATGTTGTGGTGCGCAGAGTTTTTTAAGTGATCAAACTTTGATTGCAATGACTTCTCCTTCTAATTGAAATTTGTTATTTTATTGCATTTGAAGGATGTACCTCCATATTTCTGTAGAAGTATCTCTAAAATTAATTCCTAATATGTAATTAATTATCTCAAAATTTTGAAACCCAATATCAAAATAATTGTGCTACAGATATTTTAAAGAATTTGCTTTTAGAAGTAAAAATCATAGAAAATTTCAATTTAGCTTTAAGAATGGCTGAGGTATTAATTTTAGTGAATTATTATAACCCGATATTTTTTTCGAAATTTAGACCTTATTTTTTATGTAATCTCGATGAAAGTTATTGTAGCAATGATATAGAGCATACCTGCACAAACAGCGCTCAACGAGCGCGCGCGCTCCTTCGGAGCGGGAGAGCTGCGTTTACCGCTCGCCGAAACGGAGAGGAAGAGATATGTCAGATAGACTTGCTATAGGCCTAGGTAGAGGAGAGGGAAACGACCACTCAGCTATCTAGTGGAGTGCAGTGTGTAGGCCTATTCTCAGTAACTGTTTCATGTTGCTTACTACTGCCTAAAAGACGGAACGTAACATTTAACGATTTACAGCTCGAACTTATTGATCTTCAATGTGACCTAAGGGCTAAAGATCGTTTGAATAATACTACTAGCGTGATTAGGTTTTACAAGACTAAACATTAGCAATAATATCCACGACTACACAGGCTGGCTGTGAAAATGATTGCTATGTTAGGCTCAACATTTATATTCGTGAGCAACTTTACTGTTTTCTATAATCAACTTTAATAAAGGCAGACATCGAACATCTGTAACTGAGGTTTCATTACGATCAGTAGGCTACTGTTCCTTTCAGCTGCCAACAGTATAAAACCTCGTTTTGATGTACTGATAACAAAATGATATTGTGCATTTAAGTAGCTATAGAATTTCTATTATTTCTGTAAAATAAATATTTTTTATTAATTAATAATAGTCCAAGACAGTTTTGCAAATATTGAACGAGAATTCATTTCATAAACATTCGTAATGGTACTTCCTTTTGTGTACATCTTGTACGAGATCACCCCTTCTTCCAGTCCACCCTTATACAGAGCGCAGCTAATATCTGCATTCCGCTCATGAGCTGTGAGCCGGCCTGATATAGAGGAAGATTTGAAGAAGATAGGAATTAAAAGTAGAATAGAGCAGAGAATAGAGAAGAATTTGCTAGAATTGTTCGGGAGGCCAAGGCCCTACATGGGCTGTAGCGCCGAGGAGTATGTAAGTAAATCATGAAAAAAAATAAAATTATTCATCTTCTCCCCTTAAGATGATGATGATGATGATGATGACACATTTTCAGTAAATATTTAAGCAGTATTTGTGTTAGTTAAATATTTCTAATAAACAGGTAATGTTGGAATTTCGCATTGAGATTTGTATTGAAAACGCAGCACTGAACAGTTCTTCTCCAGATACTTTAGTTCACGTTGACATTCTTTTTCCACCATTGTAACAATATCGGGATCACATCTCGACAGCCCCTGTATCTTAATAGAGTCATTAAGTAAATAGATAGCTAGCCCCTGCAACGTTATCCGAGCGAATAGACTGTCGTGATCCTGGTGCACTCTTCCTCGAAGTCTCTGAGGGTTCGGATTTCTGGGGGTCGGATCGAGTGTTGCACGTTGTTGTGTGATCCCCACATGTTCCAAATGGCGGGATTGCGTGCCCCGCAGATTGAGCTATTTGGAACGCCGACAGCACTGATACGCAGCCTGTACACTGAAGGATTGTCTTCTTGACGGCTGTGCTCCAAGTCCATCTGTTCCGTTCACACTGCCGCCGCGGCGCGGACGGAGGAATCCGATGCCGGGGAATATTGAAAGTGGGCGGGCACGAACCCACTTCCACGAGTGGAAAATAACGCCGTGTCCTTATAAAACAAGTTTACCTCTGAGGAGAAATCGATTTCAATATGTTTACAGTAGATATGTCGATCTAATCGATTAATCTGTAATTTTAAAATCCGATTAACCGATCAAGCGCGTTTTAATCGACTAATCGAACAGATTAAAGTTATCGTGTAGTGAAGGAAAGATAACTGCCTTGTGGAGTCTTTGTAGAACAAAAGCTGTATATCATTTGCTGTGGTAAACTCTTAAGAGGGATATGCAGGTTTGAGGGTAAAAAAAGTCATTTTTCAATTCATTTTTATATAAAGATTGGACATTTATCTTTATGCCAGTGAGGAAATTTTTACGATATACATAATATGACTAGTTGCAGGAAATGGGACCTAAAGTCGGATTTTTCTTTTTTTTTTTTTTTGTTTTTCGTGGTTTCAAAAAGAAGATGAAATACTGAGCATTAAAAAAATTAATGGTTCTAGGTGCTACAATTTTTATATATGGGATGAGTTGATTGTCCACCGATCCTCTACGCGCACCGACCTTAACACGACCGGTCCCTACAGCCAACGGAGTCCATGTACCACTCCTGCTTCGGCAACTCCCTCAAGGCTCCCTTAATGGTCCGAGGCGGAAGTCCTCCCCCGAGAAGGTTTGTCCCGGGTTCCGCTGCAGAAGGTGTCCATCATCGCTTGAATACAATCCACGGAGGCCGGTCGAGAGAGCCAGCAGCTTCGGAGGGCCGTCTGCAGAGCGATCTGAAAACAGAAGAAGGAACGGGATGATGAATGAAAGGATGATAGGGGAGGAAAGGAAGTGGCGAAGATGAGTGGAGTTCCAATCGTCTGATAAAGTTATCTGATATTCATCCATAGCAGTGAGGGGGAAAAACCTCGAAAAAAAACCTCACCCAGGCAACTCGTCCCGCTGGGCTCGGAGTTAAACTCGCTAACTCCTCAGCCACAACGGTGGACATACATTTAGTTAGCACAGTGGAAATATTTCGCTACTTGTCCCATTTCATGTTTGTGATTATCTCTATTCATTTGGATCTTTGGAATAATGGAGTATCGTATTTCAAAATTTGTTTGCGTCTTACTCATGGATATATCTACGTTATTTTGATGATTTATTCACAGGTGTTACATCACCCATGTGACTTCACACTTATATCTCTTTCATTATTTATTTCTTGCACCTTTGTGTTGTTCCTTATTACTCTTCAAATACGTGAGACTACCCCAGGCTGTGTGCTTTCAAATAAGTAAACACGAACGAAGGTGAAAGATTGGACGTTTTCTCACACACGTTACTGAACCTTCAAATTTCACGTACGCTGGAGAGTTGACGAAATATTCTGCAGACAAATTTTATCCGATAATTCGAATTACTTCGCATTAAGTTTGAATTGACTGCCCATAAAATAGTTAGTATGAGAGTTTTTGTTCAGAAAGTGTAGATTAATAGACATGTGGACTTCATGCACTGCTTCGTCTAGAGGTTACCGTGTGCTTGAATCCAATTCTGACTGAGGGCAGTGGGTCTTTGCTGGAATATTTCTAACTGCTGCCTCATGTTGCATGTTTAATATTTACTGCATCTTAATCATTCTTTTCCACGAATAAATATTAAAAATGTTGGCATTGTATACTCAGGATAAAATGATTATTAAGCTTAAAGTTAAGGTTGAATATCCAAGTATGATATTACTGTGGTCTCATACCATGGCAGAAGATGTCAGTACAAGGAAGACTGTGCAGACTTCTCATAGAGAAGAGTGGGAATATGTTGATTCAAAATATCGCTGGTCCAGAGAATTCCAAATATAAAAAGTATAAAAGTTGAAAGGTGTTGTTAAATAAAGTTTTATCGTTTGAGAAGAGTGAATGAATTTCATTCTTGAGCTGTTGAGTGTATTGCACTAGAAGCCAAAATTCATTCATATTGATCTGCTCAATGCCAGGTATTTCACTACAAACCCAGCATTCGCCAGTCTTTCCTATTTTCTGCCTTCCTCTTTGTCTCCTCATATGATCCATATATCTTAGTGTCGTCTATCATCTGATATCCTATTCTGCCTCGAACTCTTTTCCCGTTCACCATTCCTTCAAGTGTATCCTTCAGAAGGCAGTTTCTTCTCAACCAGTGACCCAGTCAATTCCTTTTCCTCTTTCTGATCAGTTTCAGTATCATTTTTTCTTCACCCACTCTTTCCAACACAGTTTCGTTTCTTATTGTCTGTCTTTTCACGCGTTACTTATTTCCATATCCACATTTCAAATGCTTCTAGTCGTTTCTCTTCACTTCGTCGTAATGTCCATGTTTCTGCCGCATAAAATACTACACTCCACACAAAGTACTTCACTAGTCTCTTCCTTAGTTCTTTCTCCAGAGGTCCGCAGAAGATGCTCCTTTTTCTATTAAAAGCTTCCTTTGCCATTGCTATTCTCCTTTTGACTTCTTGGCAGCAGCTCACGCTACTGCTTATAGTACACCCCAAATATTTGAAGCTGTCCACTTGCTTTACTGCCTCATTTAGAATTCACAAGTTTACATTCTTTACTTTTCTTCCTATGACCATGGTCTTCGTCTTGTTGGCATTTATCTTCATTCCGTACTGCTCACAGCTGTTATTTAGCTCTAGCAGCATATCCCTTAGTATCATCTCTTCTGCTATCAACGCCATATCAGCAAATCTTATACACTTTATTCTTCTTTTACGTCCGGAATCTTTTAACGTCACGCCATGTCTGCAGTTTTTCTTGGGAAAGGTAAATGCGGTAGCTTCCCCGTTGCTTTCCGTACACCACTCTCTCTTTCGCATCTTAAAAGATCCCAGGGGGGACTAGTGTGGAGGTGAGGAATGTAGATTTGACTAATTAGGCCCTCTGGACTTCACCGAAATTCACCGCAAGGGTTTTCCCCAACCGTAATGTGCATACAAGGTAATCTATGGCGAATCCTCGGCCTCATCTCGCCAAATTTCATCTTGCTATCACCAATCTCATCGACGCTAAATAAACTAGTAGTTGATACAGCGTCGTTAAATAACGAACTAAAATAAAATTCACCGCAAGGGTTAAATATCAGTTCTATCAGGTTTTTTTTTTCACCCATCAAAGACAGGGAAATCCCAATTAGCCTCTGCCCCGGAAGCCAACATAGACCGTATTCCGAATCTCAGCGCTGAGCAATCTGATGGCATCATGGTGTTCCGAATTTCAACGATGACGTCACTGATGCTCCACCTGTGTCGCACCGGTTCCATCTGATTGCAGAGGTGGTGGCAGTCTCCATCAGCCTCCATCAGCCGCCATCAGTGAATCTGATTGGTTCTAGTTTAGGGCAGGAATTAGCAGACAAATGACATCATGCACTGTTGTGTCATGGCGGTGTGTTCTGCTTTGGTTCTGCTGTACTGTTTTCAATGAGCACAACGTAAAAACAATATGTTAATGGCTTATGAGCGAACATGTGAAAGGACCAGTTACTACTACTGGTTCAAGAATTAAATTATGTTCTCTTTTATTTGAACCTGATGACGATACGGAAATTTCGCAAAATCTTGCAAGCGTAGCACAGACAACAACTTCTATAGCCGCCATAATAGCCATCGAACCTTCCAGCAATGTTTTTCCTATTTCGCTGCAGCGTGACGTCATTGCTGTCCACCGGTCCGGTGAGATTCGGAATACACTGATTAGGAGACATCCAAAAGACGTCACACGTTTTGTAATTCAATAATGCAGGAGTGCGAATGTAGAAATAATATTGCACGGCTTGTCTTAAGAGAGGAACTGGAGCAATTGAAGGAATGTCATATTTAATTGTTTAATTTAATATTCCAAATCATTTACTGAGTCCCGAAATGTTTTTCTCAAGGTTATAACTTACTTCGCGCAATTGTAATGACTAAAAAAGGTAAACTGTAATTCGAGGGGTTAAGCTATGATGGAGAAACTTGGGTGTAGCCGTTATTTTGAAGTCTGTGTCATCTCTGCGCAAACTTTTAATCGCAGTTTTGCAAAACAGAAGAAAGCAGTGCGGGGAGGTAATTACCTTGGAATTTTTAATTCTTCTTCTCCATCTGTAATTGGATTACCATATTCGGAGCGCGACAGATACTGAGGTGGGTGTGGGTAAGTTTTTGAGGGAGGTTGGATGCGATTTCAGGGTTGGCTGAGTTTATGCGACAGACTAAGGGGAAAAGGCTAGCTTACTGTTGAGATCGGTAAATAGGACCAGGATTTAGTGCGCGCCTTTAAGAAATGTCGCGAAAAGTTTTTAAAACCACCGTATCTCTGCAGCCTGTCGTCCATATTTTTTCTTGAAGTTGCAGACAGTCTTACGACTGAGTTGGATTATTCTAATGAAAGATATACGAAATACCGCGCATCTTGATAACGGACAGCTGGTCAGAGTGTTTTGTTCACAACTAAGCTATACAATAATAATAATAATAATAATAATAATAATAATAATAATAATAATAATAATAATTATTATTATTATTATTATTATTATTATTATTATTATTATTATTTATTTATTTATTTATTTATTTATTTATTTATTTATAGATATTTATGTGCTGGACAACAGCCATTGGCCAATAAAAGTCCAGCACAGTGATACAATTAATACATTAAAATGAACAACTACGGTACAAATTAAATACTTGAGTTAACAACAGAATAAAGAACATTAGATTACAATAATTAATTTACAAGAATTAATACTATAAATTATTAGAGAATGGAGTTAATTCTTACTACCAATTTGTGTATAAGAATTATGCAAATAATATTAGCAAAGACATTGCCATATTCTAATACTTCTATACATTGCAATGCATTGAATGGATCGAAATCGCCTATATGTAAGTTAGCATGTTTAATACATCTGGAGACCGGCGAGGAAGATTTAGAATTTCTAATATAGGCCTAGAAGAGTTTGTGATGTCTTATGGCCTACATAGGAATACGAAGGCTGACACTGTTTAAGAAAGATTGACAATTAATGTCACGTTAAGGACCTTACATAAGAATAAGTAATCGAGATTATGAAGTCTGGGATACAGGCTTCGACATTTAAAGTGCTCGCATTTTTTATCATAGTTATACCCAGAGTTATTAGGCAGGAATCTGTACGAACATAATGAAATAAATTTCCTTTGAATATTTTCTAGTTTTGCCGAATCAGATCTAGTAATAGAATTCCAAACTACAGATGCATATTCGAGTTTCGATCTCACTAATGTATAGTATAGTATTAAAAGAGAGCCAGGTGTTGAAAAAGAATAAGTAATTGACCGAATTATTCCTAACATTCTTATTGCATGGTTATAAATATAATCAATGTGGTTGTGAAAATATAATTTATTGTCAATTAATATACCGAGGTCTCTAATATAATCTTTTTTGTTAATTAATACATTTTTTAGATGATAGTTATATTTAGTATAGAGGTTTTCCGTGAAAATGATATTACGTAAGTTTTGAATTCATTAATCATCATCTCGTTATCAACTGACCAATTGGTAATTGAATTAATGCCATCCTGAAGAAATTGACAGCCAGCATTACTTTTGATTTTACGAAAAATTTTAAGATCGTCAGCGAATAATAGATAGTCAGAACTTATTCCTTTGCAGATGTCGTCAACGAAGATTAATTATTATTATTATTATTATTATTATTATTATTATTATTATTATTATTATTGTACATCGAAACAGAGACGATACAAATAAAACAAATGAACGTCACTTATTAATTTTGAGCAGCATACTTTTAACTGTCAGTGTAATTCGATTCTCATTGGTCAATCTAGCGTCAAAGAGCTCGTTCATTGGCTGAGAAACGTTGGCTTGGGATTATCATGGGAATCTCAGACTATTTCAAACAAAGAATTGAAGGGTTCAGAGTCATAGTGGGCCAAGCGCCATTTATTAAAAACGGAGAAAGCAAGGGTTAAAATTAAGTGAACACCATAGTTTAATGAAGATTGACATATCGTTTAGTTTTAATGTGTATAATTTATATTACTTGCTATAAGTTTCCATTGAATTATAGCAGTGGTGGACAAAATGAACGCAACCCACAAGGTTTAAATGGCAACTACTCGTATATACCGTGGGAGGGATTGCAATCTACAGTGCAGTGACGGATTTAGAGACAGTTGCGCCAATACACTCCTACCTACCATATGTAATTAGAAGAGTTCCTTCACGTGATATTTAATTAATCATTTTTCAAAGTAATTTCTTCGAAATTGGGATTTATATCTGTACATGGAGATGAGCATCACTTAAGCGGGATCTGTGGCTGGACTTTATAAATTTCATTTCAGAAAACAGCCGTTCGCACTGGTAGGTTGATGAATACATACTCATTATTTTTTAAGCAAACTGTCTGAGCAGGGGATATATAGTACTTACTGAACATCTTTTAGAAAATGTTAACCTCCAGCAGACTTTCATATTCTGCTTTCAAGAAGCTATCATTCTGCAAATCCAGTATCTCTAACTGCAATTCTGGGATAACATTTTCAATTTCAACATAAAAAGGAGTGACAAAAATATTGAAATCTTTCTCCATCCTTTGAAAATCACTGAATCTGTGTTCTTTGAACTCGTATAATAGGTGATTTATTTTAAGTATGTACTTATTTAACTTAGCGTCCTGAATAATTGTAACTGATCCTAAACATGAGAAATGAAAGAACCGCCTTTCTTGTAAGTGTGATATCCTCTCGATTCAGATGCTTCTGCGAAAGACATTGTATCACTAATGAAGCTTCGAAGTACAGCAATCCAGTATAATCCGCCATGACATTTTCGTGGGGTGGGGAAAGGGAAGGTAGGAGGTAAGATTGATGCTTTGCTGAGGTCTGACGTCACTGCGGCAATCCCGCAAGAATGCCCGCCACTGAATTATAGTAATAACTTCATTTTAACCCCTGTTTTCTACGGTTTTAGTAAATGGCGCTTGGCCCACTATGGTTGTGAACCTTTCAATTATTGTGGAATTGGACCAACTGACACGAAATTTACAAGAAGACAGAATACATAAAATTGAAGTGTATTAGTCAAATATTGAGAAAATAAAATGAAAATATAACCAGATCGCTATCACAAATTTCTTCCAATTTGAATAACCTAGAGGTGGATACAGCGTTGTTAAATAACGGATTAAGGAAACATCGTTTCCATAAGAAGCCATGCAAAGAAATTCATCCTCTGCCAACCTCCGATACAGCTTCAAACTTGGGTACCCGTAAGTGACAAAAAGGAAGCAGTTTTGGGAATACATTCGCAACTTCATTTACGTAAGATTGACGGCTAGGAACAAATTAATTTCGAACAGCAGTTCTGTTCTTGTAGATGTCAATGGGACCAAAATTATTCTGCTTTCTGATTGGCCGTATACAGTTGTGACAATTAGAATCAATTTATTTGATACAAATGATTTTAAAAGCATACTCTCTGTACCACTTCCATTTACCACTTTATCTTGTGTGAAAAATAAACATTGGAAAAAAATATGTACAGCCAATAAATCGCATTTTTTTTTTGTTATTCGTCTATTAAATGATCATTGTTTTGTTTAGTAAAAATTGATTCTATTTTCCGTGCATCATTTCCGTTTGAATTGAGTCGTTTATAATGAATATGAACAACACCCGTGCAACAGTTCAGAAGTAATCGTATTACACAGACAGACAGCACGGGAAATTTTTTTTTATCAGTATGCTGTAAACTTTTATTTTAGGAATAAAGTAGAAATATATTTTCACACTGTGACACTAATTTTCCTTCACACTTCGTATAGCGATAAAGTAAATACTCTGCGTAGAAAAAAAATACATAAATATTTGTTTAGTGGCATTTCCATGTAAACTTATTTATTGAAATTTAAAATTAGGTGCAGATTTCGTTTCTATTTACAGGATGTTAAATAGTGTCATAAATAATATATTTATTAATTTTCATAACTTTACTATTATTCAGTAGAAATATTTACATAATTCATAGCCATTATTATCATCAACGTCAAGGATTGGCTTCTTATATTTTAACTTGACTATGTAATAACCAGGACAAGGGATTTGGAGTACTATAAGATAATGTTGAAACGTAGTACATGGTCGTTGTTCCTGCAATAACTCCTATGTAACATATTTATCGATTTTCAGATTTTTGCTCTATTAAGTAACTTAAATAGTGATACAGCAAATAATAAAATCTCCTATATGTAATTATATTTCTTTCTTTTCAAAATATAAGAATTCACAATCCCCTACGAGTCATTCCACGTCAAATCGCACAAAATTATACAAATTTTGACCTTCATATTTCTGATTGCGTTTATATTTTTTTTTACCAACTCTATGGGTCTCATAAACCAACAAGTGTATTTTTATTTCCTCCTAAGTCCACATGTTTTTAAAATATTACATGTTAAAATTCGTTAAAATTGTCGCACAATGCAACATTTAAAGCGTCATATTTCTGACGATATTGATGTTAAAATGTTTTTGAAAAATGCATTTAAAAGCTTAAAGTACTGTCTTTTATTAAATATTTACTAACTAATTTTAATATAATTATTTCAAATATTTTTTTTATAATTCAATTTTTAAAACATATACATCAATGTGAAATAGCCCTATTAAAAATCTAAAAAAAATGCCTACTAGGTGCACTGAAGTATTCTTAATAATTCCAGAAACAATCAGAATGGGATCTCCAATAGTTTAATGGAAATTTAATTACTTATGACAGAATGTGTAGCGGCCGGCGCAGCAGCAGTGGACAGGAAGCGTTAAAGCGCGCCAAGAGGTTTATCGGCGCTGGATAATTGACTGAACGTTGCAACATTACACCCAGTACGGATCAAGTTACTCGAGGAAACACTGCTAATTTACTTATTATGATATCTTCAAATAATTATACATTATGCTTTTCAAATGTTTCTTTTCATTCACATTTTAAATTTTCATTCGCCTACCTTCTTTCTTGAAAGAAAATTGTTTTACTAAATCTTCAGTTTTTACAACGGAATGAAAGAATATAATTTTAATGTACCAGTTATTGGTTTTAGATTATGGTATCTGGCCTGCAAATTTTCCGTGTGGTTTTTGTGCTTATTGAATGGACAAAGTATAAATGACACGTTAGAAATGTTTTTTGTGACTAATCAAACAGTTTTTTTTTGTGTTGTTCTAGGATCTTGTATAGGCTAACTCTCGTGGCAAGTCTTTTAACAGTATCTCCAATGCCAATACATGGACCTTTACCATGCGACATCACAAAGAAGTGTCATTCAGCACTAATTCCATAATCGTCTTCATGTAAGCAATTATTTTTAAAATTCTTTTTTTTTTTTTTTGTATTGTGAACTTGATCCATTCGAAAAGTAGATGATTTTTTTTCATATCGTTGAATTCTTGCTTTAAGAAATTGATTGCTTCGGACTGAAAAAAAGTGAAAGGGATCGGTGTCATGTTTCATGGTTTCTGAGATGACATTACTTTTGTAACGAATTTCTGTATCTCTGAAATATACTACGAAAGGATTTATTTATTTATTTATTTATTTATTTATTTATTTATTTATTTATTTATTTATTATTTATTTATTTATTTAAATATACAGAATAAAGAATATAATTACAAATAAGAGAAATAGAAATAAAATAATACAATCAATATAAAAAAGGAGATGCAGTAGTATTAACAAAATTTGAGACCGAATGAGCAACGCTTGTGTTCGGTCAGAGTTCAAATATAATATTAATAGGCCTATAGGAGAATATAAAATAAAATAAAGTAGGAAGTAAAATTAAAATTGTACTGTATTGTGGCTTGGCGTATGTTCCAATGCACACCTTGTATTGAATCTTGTATTACAAATGAATAATTTTCAGAAAAGTCTGCAATAACTATGTAATTTTCAGGTTGTACTTTCTTTGCATTCCGTCAAAAATAAAATATGGCTGACTTTTGAATGGACTTTTGAATGGATGATGATGCATCTTCTACATGAAAAACGTAGACGTACTGCTGCCATAGGATGAGTAAATGTGTTTTTTCCTCCTACTGAAAAATTGTATATTTTGCACATAGGAGTTATTGCAGGAACAACGACGATATACGAGTATAGGTCAAGATTTAGAGAACTGGAACCGACCTACTGCATTGACGAAGCAGAAGTACAGTACAGTCATCAAAAATTACAATCAGCTTATTACAAAATTATTTGAGAACAAATTAATGTATTACATAGTTTAAAGAAATATATTGGCCTACATATATAATATACATTTAATTTCGAACTAAATGATTGAATCCATTTGTTTTCTTGGAAGAACATGTCACTAATTTCCATCGTATGAAAATTAAGGAAATTCTTAAAAAATAAATCATTTATATATTAAAAGCTGTTCTCAAAATATCGCATAGGTACATTATTAACAATCAGAAAAAAATATAATTATCTTTTTGAACCTCTTAATATAATTTTTTGGTGGTTTCTCATAATTTACATCTATTAACTGATGCCCTTCTAAAAAAACTGACGTCCTAATGACACATATAATGACGTCACTTAAATTTACATCTTCAATGACGTCATTAGGATATGTGTTCGATAACACATTTTAAACTTCATCAAGTGTGCCTCATCCACTGTGTTGACGTGAATATGTCCTCATGTTCGGTCCAGTACTAGGATGCGATCCTAGAACGTCGACCGACACATTTTGAGATAAGTCTTGTCTTGTCTATAATTTTATTTCTATACTAAACGACAAATTCAAATGAAGTAGAGTGTCATTGACAGACGAAGATTTAATGTATCCATCATAACCTTGACTTGGAGCGGGTGACGTCATCTATCGATACGCGGAGGGGGAGGGGAATTTAGGGCGCGAATTGGCGGGTCGCGCAGCTGCCGAGGCAGTGTAACTCGAGTCTCAGAATTCGATTTGTCATCATAAGCACGTTTGTGTTTAATAGTACTTACATGACGCTTTACATTATATTCCTCTAACCTGGCACGTAACGTGTACAAAATTTGCAGAATTGTTTACTGTTTTAAATAATAAACAAACAGTACAATGTTGAAATGTGTGTTCTTAATTTTGTATACACTGTACTTGTTCTATTTTTCGGCATAGCTCTGCAAGGAATATGCACGAACTGCTGACTGACTCACTTGAACACAACTGCACTGTTTAGTTGTTTATACTCTGGCGGAGTAAATACTGTCCACGTTCTGAAATAATTTCACAAAAAATTGCGTGTAATTTTCATTGACTGAACTGTACTTCTGCTTCATCAGTGCAGTAGGTCGGTTCAAGTTCATAACAACTTTGGCTGTATATACAATATTTCACTAATACTTTATAGTACTCCAAATCCCTGACTCTGGTAATGACGGTCCCGCGCCGTGGCGTCGTGGTCAAAGGCATCCTGCCTAGCCCTCGCGTTACGGAATGTGCGCTGGTTCGAATCCTAATGGGGGAAGAAATTTTCTCGTGAAATTTCGGCCAGTGTATGGGACCGGTGCCCACTCAGCATCGTGATGAACTTGGGAAGCTACGATAGTTAGCGTAATCCGGTTACGAAAGCCAGCTATAACGGCTGGAGAGATCATCGTGCTCACCACACGCTACCTCCATTCTGGTTGGATGATCGTTCACCTCTTCTTCGGGATGTGGACTCTGGTCGGTCATGGTCCGTTATGGGCTGTAGTGCCTCTGATTATTATTATTATTATTATTAGGCCTATTATTATTATTATTGTTGTTGTTATTATTATGTAATGACGCTTTATCAAATAGTGGGGTGATTTAATGTAGCTGGAATTGGTGATAGATGGTACTTAGCGACATAAGGCCGAGGATTCGCCATATATTACCTGATATTCGCCTTACGGGTGGGAGATACGCATTACGAGGTTATCAGCCCAAGTGCGAATTGAACCCACGCCACAGTGGTACTCCGGAACAGAAGCAAGTGCGCTACCGCCTGAGCTACACCGGTGGCTGATTGGTTCTTTCTGGATCCGTTCCTCCTCGTAGCTTTTACAAGCAATTTATTGCTATGCCCATCTTTCCAGCGATATTCCCAAATAACTCCTAGCAACTGGTGTGTAGTGTAGAATTTCCCCTGGTAACCTCTTGTCCTCTCTGTCTATATTGCTTGAGTTTTCTGTTCAGTTAGTCCATTGCCAATTCTTTTCATATGTCCTCATTTCCTTTTTGCCTAGTAATCTGTAGCCTCAGTACTCCTCTTAGAAATTTCACTTCTAAAGACTTTATTTTCTGTATATCAAATTTCTTCATAGTCCAGGCTCTAATTCATATAATAATGATTGTGATTGTCATAGCCTAATTTTATATAATTTGTTTTAGGTATCTTTTCTAGTTTTATTACATAAGTTGTTCTTATGGTTTCTCAGATGCGTTGGTATGTGGTTAGTTGTCTTTGGATGATGATGATGATGATGATAATAATAATATTTATTTATTTATTTATTTTGGCGAAGTTAAGGCCATGAGGCCTTCCCTTCCAGTTAGCCAGAAACAAAAGAAGCTGATACAATTTGCAGTAATACAAGTTAATAATTACAGATTAATATTTAAAGAACACTAAAAAATTGATATAGTCATACAAGCAAAAGTTGAGTAAAATAATGCAAATATACTAATTTTGTATCCTGGTCTGACATATAGCCAGAGTATTTCAATGTTGAAACTTGTTCTATAGATTTGTTATCAATGATAATGCGAGCTCTAATATCGTATTTGTCTCTAAAAGCCATGACTTTGTTTTAGTGTTCGAAATTTTCATTTTGAATTGTGATGCTATTCTATTTATTTGCCATGGTTTGTACGTCGTCTTCAGAATTTTGCAGTGTCAGTTGACCATCTGCGAAAATGACATTTTGTAATGTGTATTGATTATTGACATTCGTTTGTTCTTCAATTTGTTCCTCTATTTGTTTTGAGCAGTGTATATGCTTTTGTTTAGATATCTCTTAGAAACAGTGATTTTAAAAGAATACTATTGCTGAATCATTCCTCTGTATTATTTGCTGTCTTATCCGTAAGGGGTCTCTGCGTGACGTTCTGCAGACACGTTACACTGTAGAGATATCTGTGTTCAAACAAGCGAACCTGTTTGGCGCGAGTAACAGCTGGCGGATAACTTGTCCTCAATCAGGGTTATTTCCAGTGTCATATATAAGGAGCGGATTTCTATGCAATTAAATATTATTTTTGCATGTGATAAAACAAAATTAACAGAGTTAAAAATTCCGAACATGAAGTTTCAAGTTTAAAACCCGAATTTTATTTCACATAAAAACACATATTTTCACAAAAAAAAATATGTAAATACATATTTTCAGGAAATCTGTTATAGACACATAAATATTGGAGTTTTTTTACTTAAATAATTTTTTACAAGAACTTTTAAACATTTTAAAACTAAATCAATTATGTCACTCAGAAGTAGGTACGTTATCTTTTTAAGAATTCTTGGTTGCATCGTGTTTCTAAGCGCTGTGTGGTGTATCCGTGACCCATTTTTGTAATAGTATCGCCTCAAGTTCTGAGAACTGCTAGGCAGCATATCAGTGTTATTATTAGAGAATAAATTAACATGGACAAGGAGGAGAGATCTTGCAACACATAATTAGGAATGTTTATTGTTGCTGAAGATGATTTCATTCCACGGTTTGTTTGTGAAACACAACAAATAAGAGCTCGGGTATGAACATTATTTAATTTAAACAAATCTCTCGCCTCTCGCTCATGTCCATCAAGTAAGGCAATACGTCTTGTTTTAATTCCCTGTAATCGGGCTTCGTCAATCGATATCCTTCAAGATATACTGAAAGATGGTTGTTTAAAAAACGATTTGGCTTTCCTATTAGCAAATCTAAGCTTTTTGTGTGACACCATAAAAAACTCGAAACATCCGAAAACCTGTTGTCTGAAACAGGAAGGTGCGTGCCGTTAAAATTAAACTAGACTCGCTACCAGGTTCAGAAGTACAAGTACTAAGGGACAAATTCCAGAATGTGTTTGGAAAAAACAGTGGATATAAAAAAATGTGTAAAGTTGCTCAAGTATTGGAGGGTGTGCCAGTAGGTGAAACTGACGGTGTTTGTGTTTGTGACATTCCTCTCTTTAAATATGCACGTCTGACATCCTGTGATGTGGAAAGATCGTTTTCACAGTATACAGTAAGTCGTTGTTCAGAGATAATCGGCATGCATTTGTAATGGAGAATTTGGAGATGACCTTTGTTGTTCACTGCAATTCTCGGCCAACTACTAGCACTCAAGTGTGGTTGGTGAGTAACTACTAACATTTTTTTTCCAAGCTGAGTAAGGTATTTTTGTCATATTTAAGAAAAAAATATTTTTTTTATTTTTAGAAAATATTTTCGTACTATTTATCACATAAAAAATAAATATATTTTTAAATTTTAGCACATAAAAATCCGCTTCCTAGTCATGTATCTAAGACCTGAGGCTTCTTAGCTTAGCTCTAAAGGCAACATTTCTAAGGACTTTTGTTGCCCTTTGACAAATCCGGCAGCGTAACCACTGGGCCATACAGGTCGATACTTCTACAATATAAGGACGCAACTCTTCCAATGATGAGGAGTCAGCACGGTGGCAGGCATCAATTGATTAAGACAATTCGAACACACCGCTGGAGCCAAAGCGACTTACTTTGTATGCCACGAAAGTACTTCTCTGTACAAGTACAATACATTTTATATCTGCCACCTAAATAACTGTGAATTCTGTTCCGTACCGTCAACAGAACTGAAACGATTTGAAAGTGTTGTTTGTCGGTAAACAGAGTTTGGAAATTAACTTTCATTTCCTCTTTTCAGAACATCCTGTTTGGATAGGAGAGAAGGCCATAAACCTGGAAAGAAAATAATAAAACAAAACAAAGCTTGTTAGACATAGGTAGTTGAAAATAGAAAATGAATTCATACAACAAAACCTTAAAATTACGCCATTAACACAAGAGTTACGTTGCGTATCGAACGAAAGCCTATGGATCTTCTGCCGCCGTCATTGGTTACCCATCGCTTTAGGTTCTCCTCCGTTGTGAACCGACATCAGACACGAGTGTATAGACACAGTTTTAATGTTACAATGATGCTCTAAGAAAGCCGCTTCTATGGCTCAAGGCTGCTCTTTGATCCAGGCGACCTGGGTTCGATCTCCGGCCAGATTGTGATGAAATTTGTGTTGGACAAAACAGATGTTTCAGAGGGCTTTTCTCGCGGCACTACCGTTTCCCTCTGTCATTACACCAACACTTTCGAAATCTCCCTCATTCAATCTATCATCTACAGTACTAAAAATAAAACTGGGGTGAAGTTTCGGAGTAATAAGGGTTTTGGATGCTGATATGGAAAGGGCTTGGTTCTCCGAGGCATTATATTTAAATGGCTGCACTCTTGAATTTGAATTTCATACAGGGTGACCAGATTCACATCGATAAAAAAAGAGGACAAAAAGCTTCAAAAAGGAAGACTTTTTTCGAAAAAAGAGGACAAAGTATTATGTACTTAGATTTATTTATTTGTTTGTTAGTTTATTTAGTTATTTATTGACGCTATATCAACTACTAGCTTATTGAATCTCGATGCGATTGGTGATAGCGAGATGATATTTGGCGATATGAGGCCGAGGATTCGCCATAGATTACCTGACATTTGCCTTATGGTTATGGAAAACCTCGTAAAAACCCAGCCAGGTAATAGCCCAAGCGGGGATTGAACCTGCGTCCGAGAGCAACTCCGAATCGGAGTCTTAGCCGACCGAGCTACACCGGTAGGCTTAAGTCTATATTACACTCATATTTTAAATTACGTCAATATATATTTAATTACAAAATTTTTACAGTACAGCTTTAGGCTTATATCATACTTCAAAGGATGTTAATATCTATTTTATTACAAAATAATTACTTGATGAAACTTAATACTGTAATAATAATTTTACAGTTAGCCACATATGAAAGTCAAAGGAACTATAATTATTATTATTATAGAGGACAGAGAGAGCATATTCTATCGACGCTGCTGCCATCTACAGGCAAATTAGGCCTACTTGAAAAAGGCGTGGAATCAGATAACTTAAAATATCAGGCATACATATTACGAAAAGGAGGACATTTCTTGATTTTTTAAAAGTCCGCCCGGACCCCGGACAGAAGTCCATAAAGGAGGAAATGTCCGGACAAAAGAGGGCGTCTGGTCACCCTAATTCATACAAATTTCGCAACCAGTTTTCTCACACATTTTTCAGCACATTTCGTCATATTCAAAGTATAAAAGCTGTTACAATTTTGATGGTAGGAATACGGAATTTTACTGTATGTTCCATGAGTATATACAGTAGTGGCAAAAAAAACCGGACCGACACTTGTAGCTGCTTTCAGAGCCTTGCTCACTCCAGAGCACGGTAGAATGGTAACTAAGAATTTCGTGGTTCGAATCCTGCCTGGGAAGGAAACTTTTTTTGTTCCTTATTCAAATTTATTCCCAACACTTTTCGATTGCTGGTGAAATTCATGTTCTGGGAATAATAAGTTAATTAAGTAGTAAGTATGGGGAATAAATTTGAATAAGAAACAAAAAAGGTTTCCTTCCCAGGCAGGATTCGAACCACGAAAGTCTTAGTTACCAGTCTATCGTACTCTGGAGTGAATAAGGCTCCGAAATCAGCTACAATAGTCGGTCCGGTTTTTTTTTTGCCACTGCTGTACATAACAGACGGAGCTCAATTTAAGATTAATAGGCGTTATTTGTGTTTTCTAGTTCAAGTGATGTCCAACTCTAAACCAAGGAACTTCGTGCTGTCCACACCTGTGGAGTAACGGTCAGCGCGTCTGGCTGTGAAACCAGGTGGCCCGGGTTCGAATCCCGGTCGGGGCAAGTTACCTGGTTGAGGTTTATCCGGGGTTTTCTCTCAACCCAATACGAGCAAATGCTGGGTAACTTTCGGTGCTGGACCCCGGACTCATTTCACCGGCATTATCACCTTCATATCATTCAGACGCTAAATAACCTAGATGTTGATACAGCGTCGTAAAATAACCCAATAAAAAACTTTGTGCTTATAGATTCTTTGAGATCAGTTCCATTTTTTGTGAGAAGGTCTCGGCTGTAGAAGCTGTCGTCAGTCCGATCCTTTCCTTAAAGAAGTTGACTTTTTAGTCGCGTGCCTTTGGGAAAATTACTCTTGCCAGGTCTCGATTCAGAGCTTGCTAAATATGGAGACGTGAGGTGACCGGAAGTTACGCATTTATAGCGACTATACCCTGAGGGACATTTTTCTTTTCGCCCGTCTTTGTACACTGAGGTACTTTGTACTAGTGCCATATAATTTGTGCGAACACATCACAAAAAAACATTAATGGGTGATTGTGTAAAGGCAGGCGGGGTGAGAGGGGGGGCTCCTTCGTGCTGTGGTACCTACTGGACAATGGTGTGCGAAGTGATAGCTTGGCCACCCATTGTGAACTCCCTTCTGCCATACTATCTAGCGGCCATACCTCGTCAACAACTTGGGTCTAATCCAAGATGACACAAATAGAAGGGGAATCGTGAAAAGGGTGGCATTCTGGACCACATAAAACAGTCCACGTGCAGTTATCTGAAACGCTCTTCGCGCTCTAGTGTGGTCTTTTTCCTCTTCACCAAAAATGAGACTGGGATTTCAACCTTCCGGCACGAAAACGAGATGCTGAATTGATGAAAAGAAGTCTCCGACTTCTTATTCCAGTAACAAGTGGGAATTGACCTCCTGAAAGGCTTCTGACTGTAAATATCTGATTTAGGAAATAGACTCATCTAGCGCCGGGGTGCGGGGTGGTGTCCCTCTGCGTCATAGCTCGCTTTTGCAGTCTCCCCCACCGCTTTGGAGAGTAGGGAGTCCCTTGGCAGTTGCTTCGCTCGCCGTGTGGAGGGACAGGGTAAATTTTGTTAATTCATGCATGTGTCTTTCTAATGACTTGGTCGAACAGCGGATGTTATCGCTTTCTGATAGACCTGATTTCCTTTTCCTGTCCTTCATATCACAAAATATTACATATACCTGTACTTTATTCTTCACGTATAAATTTACTAAAATATCCAGGGGAATACTTAGGCCTAGACAGGCTAAGCAGTTTCCTAAGGCGGCAGATTTAAGGGGGTGGTTTTTAAGCTATTACTGATAATTTTTTATATATTTTTTTAAATTTTATTCATAACTCGTTAAGGGGGGCGGCTCAGTTGGTAGAGCAGCTGGCTACGGACTGGAAGGTCCGGGATTCGATCCCAGGTGATGACAGGATATTTTCTCGTTGCCAAACTTTCAGAACGGCCCCGAGGTTCACTCAGCCTCCTATAGAATTGAGTAAAAGGGGGTAAAAGGCGGTCAGAACGTGGTGTCGACCACATCACCTCATTATAGTGCCGAGGTTTTGGAAAGCATAGGGCTCTACCTCCATGACCCCCAAGTGCCTTCATGGCATGTTACGGGGATACCTTTACCTTTACTTTTACTCGTTAACGAGTTAGGTACAACTTACAGCAGTAAATGTTTTTTGAAATATTCAACATTTTTTCCCTCCATTACTGTATCTTGTAAAATAATGAAAATTGGTATGTGTAAAACACTATCCTTCTGCTATATGAAAAAAAAAATATTTTTACGATTTAAAAAATAGTATTTTTTTTTTTCAAAATTCAAAGTTCACTGTGCAATGATGAAACGTTTCCCTCATAACTCATAAACTTGTTAACTTTTTCATGTTCTATCTCTTTCATTTTCTTGCTGAAACTCATGTTTACAATATCATGCTCTTTCAACTACATTCCTTAATAAACATTTTTTATTTTGTGTTAGATATTTGACCATTTTTTTTAATGAATTTATTTTTTATCAGACAATCTATCAAAGGTAGAGAAGTGATTTTGCATCATATTGTAGATATGACATGCGTAAATAAACACACAAAAATTTCATCACAGAATGTTGGATACTTTTTGAGTTATAAGGGAAAATCTTCATCACTGCAGAGTGAACTTTGAATTTTAAAAAATATAAATATTTTTTTTTTCAAATCGTAAAAATATGTTTATCATATAGCCGAAGGACGATGTTTTACACATACTAATTTTCATTATTGTACAAGATAGAGTAATGGAGGAAAAAAATATTGAATATGTCCAAAATTTTACTCCTTTAAGCTGTACCTAACCCCTTAAAAGAGTTCATGGACTTAAACACACAATGAAAAGGATATGAATAACATTGGCAACAATCAGTTAAAATTTAATCAACAGTCTGCCAACGGAGAAAGGACAGTTTTTCAATAATAGTGTCACAATGCGATCTTAGCACTTTCTTTCAATGTTATGCCTTCTCACCGTGAGGGTCTCACGTGATAACATTAAAGAACTTGCTGATATTATATTACGATACGTTAGGAAGGCAAATCTGGTTACTCGCAATCATAAACTTTGTGATTAGAAACGCCGCTAACTCTGTCATAAGAGTAGCCAGTATCAACATTCAACAATGCTTATTCAGACATAAATTCAAAGAAAGTACCGCCAGCCATTGTAGCAGACGGATGCGTGACCAGTGTTGCCAATCTGCTGGTAATTACCCTATTTTCGGGTAAAATTGTGGTCGGATGGTATTTCAGCGGGTATTAAGACATTTCCGGTATTTTCGGGTAAATTAATACTTTTAGAATATCCGAATTTGAATTAGTACCGTAATATAATCACAGTCTACTATATACAGTCGCGAAGCTCAATATGAACTAAAAATGCAAACATGGGTAGTTGCCCACCACTAGGATCGCTACTATCGCCTCATCATCGCAGATCTCTCTCCTAGTAGACGACAAAATATGTTACACTTTCGTTGTTTCCTTTTGGAAAAATTAACACCTTCCTTCCATTATTGACATATTAAATGCATAAAGTTAATTTATTATTTTAATGAAGTATATTAAATTCCACCATAAACTCGAAGATACCTGCAAGAAATAGGTTAATATTATTTTTGTTTGTGAAAAACGAACTGAAATTTACTATAATCGCTTCACTCATTCAAGATTATAGCGATAATTAACTATGAAATCAATAAATATTAATTTGCATTTCCCTTTACAACAATAATAATGGAAATATGAATTAATGGAGTAACTTACGTGTACCGGTACTTGTAGTGTAGGCTTACGTAGTTAACAAAGTGGGATGAGGTTAAGCAATAATAATCACACCAGAATTGTAAATAAAACGTGATCAATAAATTTTATTGTAACAGACTTTTTCTACGTTTCTAGTAAAGTAACAAATAAAAATAACAACAAAATTAACAGCTATAATTAAAAACATATCCTTTGAAAAAAAAAAGTAGGCCTAAGCAATAATAATCCCACCAGAATTGAAAATAAAACGTGATCAATAAATTTCATTAAAACAAACTTAATTTTTCTACGTCTCTAGTAAAATATTATTATTCCAATTATTGTATTTTAGCCATTAACATTTTCATTACAACCAATAACGAACATTTCACAAGCATCAATGTGAAATATGCAACTTGCTAGCACTCGATGGAAATACGACACAGTCCAAAGTCGACCGTGGACAGTCTATTGTTTCTAGTTGCTAACCGCTTGGAGCGCTTTATCACGAGATTTGCAAAAAATCACCTCAAGCTTCGCGACTGTATATAGTAGACTGTGATATAATCTATCCTTCATTATATATATAATATTATGTATGTATTTATTTCTAACTTTATTCCGTACAATTTATACGAAAATAGACACCTGTTAGGGCTTCTTCCCCGGGGAATCCCTAGCATCTTTGCTCGCAACTTCACCCTAAATGTTCCTTCACTCCAGCACACTAGACTGCTGAGTCATGCTGACGTTGACGAAATTTTAGCTCGCGTCGCTGCATATTCATGCGATCATTGCGATCGTAGAGCTGCAATGCAACTAATTCTATAATTCACTAATTCAATGTTTGCCAGGTTGAGGAATTAATCCCTTGGTGTACGAATATTTTGCTCCGAAAGAGATTAAGGGATTTTTTGCTTAATTTTAAGAAAATGTTGGGATTTCTCATAATATGAAAATAATAATAATAATAATAATAATAATAATAATAATAATAATAATAATAATAATAATAATAATAATAATAATAATAATAACAAATACATATGGGCTTCTCAATACTACTCGTCCAAACTAATGACATGGGTCATGATAAATTACTCATGAAGCATGACCATTGCATGACGATTTTACAATATGATGTAATGATTACGTGGATAGGTTATTCCCCTTCCTATAACCCCTAATCACATGATCAAGTTCGCTGTGGCCAATGGCCAATCGGAAGCGTGAGCATTGCATGACGATTTATAATCGGTTGAAAGAGTGTTTAGTGTCTTAAAGAACTTGAAAACCGCACATAGGTTCACATTCAAAACAGAAACAGTGGTAGCATTATGGCTACAAAGGAAGGGATTGAAGCCAAGTGAGGATGTGTTTCCTTTGAACCAACTAAAGACATGATGAGGAGCAGTGTGTGGTAGCTGCGGTACAATGCCAGATACTTGTGTTTAAGCAAGTTAATGGTTTTTAAATTTTAAGTTAATATGTGATTTGGTGTCCATCTATTTGATATTTCTCATGTTTGTATTTAATTATAATTATTTTTGGAACTGAGGGTATTTTGGAGCAAAATCGGGTAATTTCAGAATTATATGTGCGTATTTTGGAGAAAAATTGGGTAATTTCAGGATTATATGTGGGTAATTTTATTAACAAGCATTGGCAATACTGCGCGTGACAGTTCAGTTTAATTTGAAATGGTAAAGAGTGCAGTTGTTTTGTACCTAGGTGATTTATACAAATTTTAATATTCATTATAATGAGTGACAGTTGGAAAAACCTATTGACTTTGGATACATTTACATATTTGAAATGGAGTTGAGGAACTCTTTGAGTAAGGCCTGAAATTACATTGATCCCGAGGGAGAGGTAACAAATTCTTCTAAAACGTAACAATATCCTCAATTCCTTAAATTTATTTCCCATAATTCCAGTTATTTCACGAAATTCTATCTTTGTTATTCTGGTTAAATATAAAAATTTTATAGCCTTATATTGATGAATTCAATTTTTTTAAGTTTCCTTGAAAATATATGAACTAAATATACTACCTTCTATGGGAAACATCGAACCTGCATTACAATTTTATTATCGGAATGAAGAGACATCGTCCAATGAGGGAATGAGACTTTTACATCTCGCAATAATACTGGAAAATTTCAAAACTCAAGAAATGTTTTTGCAGCCTTGGTTGTTGTATTAGTGAACAGTTTGATGTACATAGTAAAACCTTTGCATCTCTGTATCTGCGGGACCCGTAATTTTGCGCGTGTTATTTCAAGATGTGTTTTATTAGACTTCCGCCTGTGAACATCTGCGATGCCAAAACAATTAATGTCAATATTGTTCTCGAAAAATATTAGTACTTCTAAGTGGAAATAATTCGTGCGAGATGACTGCAGTACAAACGTAAACGTTTTGCAGTGTGCTTATAAACGGGGGGAAAAAGTCTACTTAACTTTCTCTTCAATTCAGCTACCAAAAGATATTGTAAAGTAATTGGCAATGCAACGTAAAACACTGCGATTATCTTTTAATATTTCTATAATATGGTTTCATTCCACGTAAACTTTGACCAAAATCTGTTGTAAGATTAATCGATCAAAAATATTTAATCGAATAATCGAGTCGATTAAAATTAATCGGTTGTACTTATATTAATTACTAGCTGTACCCGTGCGCTCCGCTGCACTTGTTAGAAATAAATATAAAGTAATTACATAATTAAAATAGGACATCTGGTCCAGGGAACATTCGTGTTTGATAGAAGGATAAATCGTTTAATATGTCATTTAATTTAAATTGTATTGAAATAATTGAAATGCGATCATTTTGGTCCAGAGACCACTCATTTATTGCAATGATAATTCCTTTAACATATTTCTTAATCGTTATTGCATGCAAATAATTAAAATATGATCATTTGGTTAAGAGAACATCCGTTCTTGGTGCAATTTGGTCCCATCAAAATTTTGCTTGGAATGAAACGTATCGGAAATAATTTTAAAAGAAACTTTTGTTATGCAACATTTTTCACAAAAATTAATAATAAGGGAGATATTTCAATTTATTTAATTCAAGCCCCCTTATAACCTCCCTTTTAAATAAAGTATTTTGAATGCCATATAGCCTAAAATCTAAGTTACAACGAACTTAATATATATTTCAATTTTCATATAAATCGGTTCAGCCATTATTGCGTGAAAAGGTAACAAACATCCAGACAGACAGACAAACAGACATTCAAACAAAAATTTCAAAAATGCGATTTTCGGTTCCAGGATGATTAATTATACATGTTAACACCAATTATTTTTGGAAAATCGAAAATTACCAGAAACATTTTGGCTACAGATTTATTATTAGTTTAGATTATTTTGTTAATACAAACTCATACTAAAAATTACGACAATATTCCTATCTTGGAAATTACATACTTAAAAGCACAATATTACTGTTATTTTCTAACTGCAAAGCAAGTAGCGTAGGGAAAATCTTTGCACAAACACTTCAGAAGGAGATGGAGATATGAGGACAGTGACCTAGTCTACCTCTATTAAAAGTTGAAACACAATGCGAAACCCTTATTAAGTTTTATGCTTTTCCAAGAAAACTTCTACCCTGTTGTCAGCTCATCTTCCTAGCATATGAAATACATACTTTTCTGGGATTCGTCCTCCTTATCGCTCATGAAATAGTCATGTCTACACTGTGTGCAAGTGAGAGCGTAACTATCTTCTTCTCTTTCTAAAATCTAGTAATTCGATTACAATAGGGGCCAGTCTTCTGTTTCGACCGCTGTACTTTTGCAGTTGCAGTTTGTGTACTGAATTTTATATGAAGGTTGTGTTTTTAGTTTGATAAAGAAAAAAAAAATCAATTTTCTGTGGTCTGTGAAAAATGCAAACTCCATTATGTCATATGAGAATTTGAGAGGTAAACTCGGTGAAACATTTGGATTTAAATTGAACGATCGTGGAGAAGTGCTTGACAGAAAAATAGTTTTTTCGTGTTCAGTGATGCGGGAAACATAGTTACTAAACGTAGAGCGGCACTTAATTCGGAGGATGTGAATGCACTCACATGTTTAAAGTAATGGATGAAGCAGTATTAACTAGGTGAGTCGTCATAGTTTTTGTTATTTATGTATGTCTGAAAAATTCCCGGAGAAATTGACACAGTAAATTATAAACCTCATAATAAATATGTTAGTAAATAATTCAAATACTTGTTTTGTAATGTAACTGTACAATATATACAGATATACAACAATTAATATTTATGCTTATCACCGAACACAAGTTAAATGTAATAACAATTGTGTTTTACAGTATATTAAAACATTTTTTTAAAATAGATCAAAACTCGATTAACCTCGATTAATCGATTAAATTCAAATAGTTAATCGATTAAGTATTTTGATAGATCAACAGCACTAGTAATAATTAATTTTATGGTTATTCGCATAATTATAACAACCAGATACTTAACCTATGTGTTCCAGAATTTTAAATTAAAAAATGAATAAAATTAAATGTCTTTATTTGTCGTTGGCTAAACTTTCTTGTGCAACTCTTCATTAATTTGTTTTGAAGGGAGGAATCATTTTTTATTTAATTTGTTACTCACAACCCTTTATCTACTGCTATGGCTATCTAGCATCTGAGTGTGATGAAGACGATAATACTAGCTAACTGAGTCCACGGTCCAACGCCGTAAGTTTTTTTAATTGGTTATTTTAGACGCTTTATCAACTGCTGAGGTTATCTTGCGTCTGAATTAGATGAATGTGATAATGCCAGCGAAATGAGTCCGAGATACAACGCCGAAAGTTACCTAGCATTTGCTCTTAATGAGTTGAGGGAAAACCCAGGAAATAAACCTTGTCCCAATCAGGATTTGAACCCGGGCCAGACTTAATAACCGTTACTCCACAGCGATGGACTCATTGTTTCTTGTTTAATTTTGGAAAGAATTACATGTTCGTCATAAGTTTTCAGTTTTAATAATGAATATATTAATCACATAGTTAATAGGAGTAAATGTCACAATCGTCACACAAAACATTAATGATAATACAATATCTTTCATACATTTATAATAAGTAGTAATATATATGCCCACGTATACCACTTCATATAATTATGTATAGGCATACACAGATGTCATGGTATATGATGAAATAGTTCGAACAATATATATTATATATATATATATATATATATATATATATATATATATATATCTTTCATAGTTCGAACAATGTTACAACCGTCACAAAGCGGTCACAACCGTCACACGCATTTAAAAAGTATTCAGTGCACACAGCTACATCATTACATCTATATATGGTGTTACAAAGTATCCAATATTTTAGGAGGTGATAGTATGCATCAAAACAAGAAAATAATGTCTAATAAACATGGGTCCTACAAGACATACTTTCTGAGATCTGAACACTTGTCCATAGGAGGTGCTCAATGTGACGTCCATTCATGGCAATGCATTTCTCTGCCCTACAATACAGCAGACTATCAGATAATCATACAGTAGTTGACACCCCTGGCAAGGAATACTGAAAACAAAAGTCTGGTTGCGGATATGAGCGGGGTTCAGGAGAGTTGGTGTTGTGAATTTTCGTAATCAGAATGTGTGGGCTGATGAAAACTCCCATGTAGTTGAAGAAACAAGGCTTCAGCACCGATTCTCAGTCAACTTATGGGCTGGCGTTCTTGGTGATACATTAAGAGGGCCATACATTCTACCACAGAGATTAACTGGGGATCGTTATCGTTTTTATTAACGTATTAAAACAAATTTCAAAGAGTGCGTGATTCCTTACGCTTTAGGGCAGAGGAATGCATTGCCATGAATGGACGTCACATTGAACACTTTCTATGAACAAGTGTTCAGATCTCAGAAAGTATGCGTTGTATGGCCCATGTTTATTAGACATTATTTTCTTGTTTTGATGCATACTAGCACTTCCTAAAATATTGGATACTTTTAACACTCTATATATAAACCTTAATTTAAGTTGATATTTATCCCAAAATTTAACAGACACTTTGTCTTAAATAATTATTGTGGGAACTTCATGTCATGAAATGGTCTCAATAGTCACAAATAATAAGAATATGTCTTGTAGGATGTACTGCATTTATTAGAATGTTTTTGAGAGATTTTGAAGTAGTTTTGCAAATTTTGAACAAATTTGAACATGTAGGCCTAGAATTATTAGTATAGAATATTTTATTTCGTGGATTGCAGTACAAATGTCACAGTCGTCACAATGGAATGACGTAATAGCCTAATAAGTTAAAGAAATAATGATATCATTCATTCATTACAATATTAGTACATTAATTTTTGTACCTAGAAGTATAGAGGTGCTTAGTGGGCGGAACATGAAGCGTCCCTGAATACTTCAGACCAATCAGGCTTTCTTGTACAATAGTAATTGAATGAGTTGCATGCCGATTGTACCAATTCAGCCACAACATCCTTCACACTACGTATTCCTTTCCAGCTATCAAATCCGTTTACCATACCTCTGGTTGTGGTCTGCCGTACCTCAGAGATCTATATATCACCATGAAGCAAGCTAGAACATGGGAGGATCCGGTATATATTATGCAGATCTACGAGTTGTCTAGACTCTAGAGTCCACCACGCTATCTACCAATCTTTGGAGAAACCACGAGCAAAACATCACGTCGAACGGTCTATTTGGCGTCACTGAAACAAATGTGTCCTAGCTTACGAGACGGAGATGGTAATGAAAGGGCAGTTATGGAGATTGTTGGTGAAATGATAAAGATAAAACAGTGGAGCCCGCGAAAGAACCCCTCAACTGTGGTTTTGTCCACCAGAAATACTACTCCATCATACTGAGTTTCGAACTGCGGTCTGAGATCCTCACAAGACAACGCTCTGCCAACTGACCTACCAATACAACTATATAATTTCTGCAAATGCAACTTCAATATCTAGTTACGGATATGTTGATTGCGTCGTTACGAAGCTGAAGAAATTGTCAAATTTACTGGAGATACCATTAGGGTATTTATATAAGTGGACCAATGTACTGCAACCGCTTTAGCAGTGAGAACCCCATTTATATTCTGCGCATTTGTAAGAGGGGTAATGCGATAGGAAGCGATACAAAAAAAATTGTATCAACCCCCTGCTGCTTTTCTTTTAGTCGTTGTCTTTCAGAAACTGACTTTCCCCACACTCATCTCCTATACATAGGACAAAAACCCGATTTATTTCTAAGAACTTACATTGAATAAATGGATTAGAATTTATCCTTTGTGGCTGTCAATTTGTCGATCTATCCGTTCGTCTAGCTTTCTGTCCTCCCGTCTGTCCGTCTTGTCTTGTCTTGTCTTGTCTTGTCTTGTCTTGTCTTGTCTTGTCTTGTCTTGTCTTGTCTTGTCTTGTCTTGTCTTGTCTTGTCTTCTCTTCTCTTCTCTTCTCTTCTCTTCTCTTCTCTTCTCTTCTCTTCTCTTCTCTTCTCTTCTCTTCTCTTCTCTTCTCTTCTCTTCTCTTCTCTTCTCTTCTCTTGCCTTCCTCGTTAATTTATTCATCCATCCATATACAGGGTGTATGAAAACTTCACGACAAAACTTCAAGAGTGGATTCCTCATGCAGAGAGAAGGAAAAAGTGTATTACAACATGGATCCGGAAAAGTATAATTGCAGAGTTGTCAGACTTACTAGTTGGAGCTGTCTCTTCACGTGTCAGACAAAATGTTCAAAGTAATCTACTCCTGCCTGAATACAGGCCTACGCTCGTCTTCGCGTTGAGTGCCGAACAAGGTAAAAATTTCTGGTGTAGGTCGTACTGTCTGACAGGTTGTCACAATGCCTGCACGGAGGGTTCCTTCATCACACACAGCAGTCGAATATATCAAAGAATTTCAGTGTCCGCAAGTGTAAAAGTCGAGGGGGTTTAAATGAGGAGAGCATGGTGGCCAAGTAACTGGTCCACCATTACCAATCCAGCGTAACCTGCGCTTGGGTATCGTTCCTGATACAAGCGACGCGCCCTAAAAGCATTACCATCCGCCAAACCTTACATGTAATACATACACTCAAATTCTTTTTTTACATCACAGCAGACTGAAAACCACAGAAAACAGATTTCATATGAACGTGAGAGTTTATTGTAAGACGGAAACGAATGTCCCTCACTTAGCAATTCTATGAAGCAAAGATCAGCACTTGGTAACATTTGACTTATGAGATTAAAATATCATAACAGTTGGGAAGAAGAACGTGGGATGGAATCCAAAGAAATATTTATAGAAACTGTAGAAGACTATCAAATAGCTTTAAATCAGATTTATTAAAAGGAATGAGATACAAGAAACCAGCAACTTCGAAGGAAACAGAAAAATACAAGAAGGAATTTGGATCTGATTTAAAATAACTGCAGATAATACACTAGTGATTCGGAATTTTTGGATACTTGCAATCATGAATGAAGAGACCTATATTATAATTGTTTCGGAAACTGATATTCACAGACATGTGAAATTAAAATCTTGTTTTGCGACACAATACTCAAACTTTATAAGAATGAGTGAAACCACAATCTAGTATATACAGTCACGAAGCTTGAGTTGTGAGGGTGCTAGGAACAATAGACTGTGCCGGTACTATTTCGCATTGTCTGTAATGAGGCGATGTTAGTGATCGTGGTGGTTAGCAATTATCTATGGATGCATATTTACTACGTATTGAGCTTCGTGACTGTATATACTAGACTGTCATATCTCTACAAAGAGGCCGAAGCATTTTTATATTTTTTCGTTGTTCAGTTATGCACCTATTGTAGGAGCTCTATACTAGACGTACAATATTCAGCTAGGCTGTTATAATTCCAGGAGAATCCCGTAACCGATATTATAATGAATTTGTTCGCGCACAAGACTCATGTACAGTACTGTACTGATATAGGCCAAGTAAACCAATACTTTTATAATTTAAAGAAGTTAAATATGCTGTAGTTTATGAGTTATTGCTGGGTACAACTTTCTTGTTAATGTAGTTGTCTCTGTTAATTTTTGCTTTATTTATCTTATCTGGAAGAAATAGACAAGACAGATTCTATTGCGATAGGGAATGGAATGGAATTTTCGGGATTGGGACAGTATAACCCAGCACTGCGACCTTTAATGATCTGTTGCGCTAGGCACATTCTCAAATCCATATCGGCTGACTAGACTAGGGTTCATTGCGTACCTAGGTTTCGAGCAGGCAAACTTCTTCGTCCCTAGGCCAGCCCCCTACGTGCGTCGCCAGCCGGCGTTCGGGAAAAACTATGGAATGATGACGAAATTGAGAAATATTGACGGAATGATGTAGCTGCCTAATATGGGGAAACGGGAGACCACAGAGAAAACCCCCACTTGCGACCTTGTACGCCACAACTGTCATTATGAATTTTTTAATGATAAAATCCCAGGCCTGGTCGGGATTCGAACTCGGATTGCCACTCAGCCACCACAGGACCAAATGTGTATCTTTCTTGCCAAGCAATTTTCGGATTCTCAAATGCCGAGAGAGTTGTGGGAAATCTGATCTTTTTAGGCCTTTCATTATTATTGTAATTCTAATGGTGTATGTATGTATGTATGTATGTAAATGTAAAATGTAAAATGTTATGTTTTATTTAATGACGCTCGCAACATCAGAGCTTATATTAGCGTCGCCGGATGTGCCCGAATTTTGTCCCGGAGTTCTTCTTTTACATGCCAGTACACTTAAATGCCATCGACCTAGCCCGGGATCGAACCCGCAATCTCGGTCATAGGAGGCCAGCGCTATACCAACTGCGCCAACCACGTCGATGTGTATTTTTTTAGTAAGTTATTTTACGACGCTTTATAAACATATTAGGTTATTTAGCGTCTGAATGAGATGAAGGTGATAATGCCGGTCCAGGACCGAAAGTTACCCAGCATTTATGTTAGATTAGGGAAAACCCCGGAAAAACCTCAACCAAGTAAGTTGCCCTGACCGGGAATCGAACCTGGGCCACCTGGTTTCGCTGCCAGACGCGCTAACCGTTACTCCACAAATGGGGACGCCGATGTATGTATGTATGTATGTATGTATGTATGTATGTATGTATGCGTGCATTTCGCAAAACAATCTTTAGTCATCGGAGTATGAAACTGTGAAATAATTTCGAAAATTAGCCTTGTTAAAATATCCCATGAAGTTTGATGTATTTTGCATATCGTCGTTGTTCCTGCAATAACTCCTATGTGACATTTACCGATTTTTAGATTTTTGCGCCATTTAATAATTTAAATAGTGATACAGCAAATAATAAAATCTCCTATATGTAATTATATTTCTTTGTTTCGAAAATGTAAGAATTCACAGTCTCCTATGTACTACTGCCATAGAATGAATAAATGTGCTTCTCTTCCTACTGAACAATTTTATATTTTGCACATAGGAGTTATTGTAGGAACAACGACGATATATTCCTTCCTATCGTACAGATCCTCCAGTAATGTCCTTTCTTTTGAGTCTAAAAGGCTAATTAAATAAATAATTAACGTAGCCTATGTTTCGAATACACCACATTGGCTACAAAAATCCTTCTACTTCTTTTATATGCGCTGCAACATCTCTTTATATTTGACGGACTTTTCCATGTATAAACACTAGATGTTTTCACAAGACGGATTTTCCGATCGTGTGGGCAGCACGGTGCAGGATTTATTTTATTTTAGTTGGTTATTTTACGATGCTTTATCAACATCTTAGGTTATTTAGCGTCTGAATGAGTTGAAGGTGATAATGCCGGTGAAATGAGTCCGGGGTCCAGCACCGAAAGTTACCCAGCATTTGCTCATATTGGATTGAGGGAAAACCCCGGAAAAAACCTCAATCAGGTAACTTGCCCCGACCGGAAATCGAACCCGGGCCACCTGGTTTCACGGCCAGACGCGCTAGCCGTGACGGGACAAATACAAGACATGCGACAAATACCCAGTCTCATGGAATGGAGATAAATCTCTGCCCACGCCTGGAATCGAACCACGGGTCGCTTGGTTAGGAAGCGGACGCACTATGCCTTGAGTCACATTGGCAGACAGAACATTATCAGAAATTGATTAGAATCGAATATTGTGCAGTTTGTTTTGAACGCTAATATAGAATTGTATGGCCACCAAGAAGAAACCGGTGAGTCTCAACAGAAGTTGATTTAAGGGTCAGTAATTTAGTACATGGAAGGAACATGATGAGGTGTGTCCTCGGGACGTAAATCTTACAAAACAGAAGCATCCTCATGTTTTTGTATGTGAAGACAGAAAGCAAATGGCTTGTTCTCAGCATGACACTCCGTAAGAAGTTGGGGTGCTGTGATACGCGTCATCTTTGTTAAAACCACAAACACTTCCCGAAAACTGGCATGAGTGCTAATCAAAAACTGACTTGTGCCACGATCCAATTACTTTCTTTATATATGTTGATATGTGATGTCATTGGTTTCCACCTTGCTTACTGGAAGAATAATTTGTGTATTTTATTACTTGTTATCAAAGTAAGTAGTTACAGTATCCTCCACTATAAAAATAACTAATTTCGAAAGGTGAATGCCGAATTTTTATCCCATTTCCACTACAACTCACAGATAACGTTTCGCAAGACATTAAGCCCCACAGAATGTGCATGATGGCCTCCCATGTCTAAGATACAGTATGCCCTTTAGATGAAATAGTGGTCGATGGATGACGACAATCAAATGTGTCGACAACAATGTCGAAAGTCGCGTAATGAACTTGCAGTTAAACCGATTTTATGTATTCTAATTTCAACAAAAATTATTTTTTCCTTCCAGAAATTTCCTAATTTAAACACGTAATGTTAAACTTTGGAAACTAATTGGTCATGCCGGTAAAGTGATAGACTGTGGACGAAAGGAGTCAGTTTCAAACGCTGGTGGAAATTGAATTTTCCATATCGTAATTAATTCCAGGGCGACACCGGAAACCTCTCAGCATTCTTCCTAGGTCTTTATTTGGTAAAGACAGGAAAGGAGGCCGGAGTGTGAATCTGAAAATATTTCCTTCTGGTGACGAAACCCAGAAATCATGGGAGCTCTGATTTCCTGAACGCTGCGAATAATTAAACGTTCAGCTTATTTATTGTATATATGTAAAATTATAGTACCTAAATATGTGCTGTAAAGCTTTGTTTTAAGAAAAATAATTAGAAAGTAAATACTGTACCTTAAACGCAACATTTGTTCGTGTCCAAAATCTTTTACAATTCATGGAAGGGTTTATACTTTTGTTGCTGACTGTACATGCTGGTCATGGCAGAGATGTGACCTTCAAATTGGTTCGTAGATAAGAATACGTCATATATGCACCCTATATGCTGCTTCAGTAGGGGGAACTTTACCTAATTTCAATACATTACATGTAGCGCTTTATTCAATAGATGACGTCATCGTTTTTGAGTATTTGCGCGCCATTGTATCTTAGTATGCGTTAACTCTGTCTCCGTTCAGTTTGTTTGTCGTCTGAAATTACAGCTAGTGCATCCTTGGGTATAAATCGGTGCTTGTGTATGGAAACGATCGACGCATGCAGGATCATAATGCGAGCGAGCAGTCTTCGTGTAGGGTGGGCCACGTCTGCCAAGCTGATCCGTGCCTACCAGACGAGACTGTGTGTATGTGTATGTGTGGGTCGTCCTTTGCTTTGCGCTTCTGTTAGCTGCTGTTGTTTTGTTTACTCTGTTGCTTATAAGGGATGGAATGGACAGGGATGGCTGGGGTTGTGGGACGGTTAGAGAGGAGCTGTATAGGGTGAGATGTTTGGCTCTCCCAGTCTGTATGTGTTTGTGGAACAATACTGGTGCGTACAAGGAAGACAGTGCTGGGAAAGAGAAGCTTCGGTCACCGGGTTTGCTGTGCGTGCGTGTACGTGGATGTCATGGTGAAGGTAAGAGACAGTTTATGCTAACAAGGCTTATGACTTGAAATTTGTCTAACAAATCTAACCTCAAATAGTGGAAATTCCAAGGTGGAATAACTGACGTATCAGTATTTCATCCACTGCTAAGAGAGAGGTTAGAATTAACAGATTTTTTCGAGTTTATTTTTATAAGTCCGACTTAAATTACACAAATTACAAGGATATAAGTGATTAAGTGAGAAAACCCAATTCAAGCAATAACTTTATGTAATCCAATATGTATGACAGTGATACGCGACTTTTTATTTTCACATAGCAACCGTGCGTTGTTTTAATAATTAGTACTGTTTCTCACAAAATATTCTAAAGTGAAAATATTTCATTGGACAGTAACATATGCTATTTTTATGTAGATTGTGAAAGTTATGGTTACGACGCTGGCCCTCTGAGTCATTTACTGTTCATTTTATCAGCATTTGTACGTATGTATGTACCTATGTAGTTACGATGAAGTTCCATGAACTCTAATGCTGAATTGAAACATTTTTTCCGGAGCTGAGAAACAAATTGATTGGTGTAGGCCTACACAAAAATAATATGGAATAAACTCGATAGAACCACAGTACAAGTATTAATACCTAAACAGTGATATAACTTTAACCAACATTCTTCGTAGTGCATGCATACAATGTAGTACTGTTTCGTATCTAAAAGGAAATTTATTAGGGAGTGTTTTGACAAACTGGATTGCAATTCACATTAATTTAGTCTTGTTTACAGTTGTACATAACAGCCGCGTATTGTGAAGGACGTCTCACTCAAATACTTGCGGCTTTTGGTATGCCTTGCATATACGAATCTGTCACAGGTTAGGTTAGCATTGCATTTACTAAGTGAAGTGAAATGTCCATTTCGAGTTCATTTTGAAGTATTATACCTCATCATTTCACTTGTCGGCCTCGGTAGTGTAGTCTGTATTGCGCTGTCCTTCTGTGCTCGAGGTTGCGGGTTCGATCCCGGCGGAGGTCGATGACATTTACACATTGTTGTATATACTGAAATTAGAGTATGTAATAAGGCCAAACTACCGCAGAGTTAGTTCCTCATACTCCGCTTATACACCTGCAAGTTTAGAGCTTCCTCCTCAGTCATACCAACATAAATTTGGTGACGTTACGAAAGTTTCACGCTAGTGTACACTCACGCTATGCCTTGCATATACGTATCTGTGACAGGTTGGCTTAAGTTTAGTTTGGGCTTTTGTTGTGCCTTGCATATACGGATCCGTGCAGGAATTTCAAGCGCTGGGCAAGACATTTTATGTTTTGTGATGTTGTCGGTACTGGTCTGTAATAAGGTAGTGTAATGGCGGATTTTCACTTCCGAAATCATCAGAACTAATTGTGCGCTAGTTTTACCGGGAATAATAATAATGATAATGGTAATAATAATAATAATAATAATATTATTATTATTATTATTATTATCATTATTATTATTATTATCACTTTTCTCAGATAACGTTTGATTTACGACTGTCAAATGTTTTTATTTTGTGCGAAACAACTTTTCTGACAACTTTCACGTAGAATTTCATCAGTAGACCTATATTAGTTACAGAAACAAAGATTTAATAATTTTACAATAAAAAATAAAGCATAATTATTCATTTTTGCTAGAAATAGTAGAATTTGTCCTTTAAAATATATGATAAAAGTTTCATTAAGATATGTCAAATGATTCCTCGGAAAATTGCACTCTATCAATGCAAAAAATATTAGAATTCAGCCCCTGAAATTTTATAATAGGGCATATTTTTTGTAGGTTTATTAATATGTATTAAATTATTCTTCAGTTGCTCCAGGTTGTTGCGAAGTCCCATTTAATTATATTTGGTAATATTACACATGCGACAATTTAAAATAAGTACGTATTTTCTAAGTTATAAGTAAAGCTCGGATTTCTGTGACGTCATATTTTTATTCTGGTCTCCTTTTACAGACTTAAGTGAAATTAAACAGATTTGTAACTTTTCTAAACACGATGACATTGTTTTTATTGGCTATATAAATGCATATTTTACCCGAAATGGTATAAAAGCATATTTTTGGTCATTACAATTTTTAATATTATGGGTCTCCGAGTATTATTCATACGTTTTTTGTTAATAATGGCAAGAGATTTTGTTTGCGTTAGGTCATTTGTTTCGGATTTCCTTTTCTTTACTTTCCTTGGAAATAGTTTGTAGTTAAATGAAGTTTGAAGATAACTGGATTCGACAGCAGTAAATTGTCAAAACATAAAAGACAAAATAATGTTAGGAATATAGCCAGATTGTTGCTGGTCGGTCTGACCTTCAATCCTTTAACCCCCAAACATGTCACCTTTGAAGTGGTTCCAACCTCGCTGTTCTCAGGTAGTAATTCATAAACCGCCAATGATCCTGTTCACATAGCTGTAAAATAATTTGTCACTCAGAGCATATGCGTTAAATGTTTTTCACACCTCTTTTCCACTTTCTATTTTTATAAGGTGAACAGGTGGTCAATTAAGGAGTTAGCATTCAAAAAATAATTTTATAGAGTGGCGAATAAAATTTTTTTCTAAATAATTTTTCAACAAAATACAGGGTGTAAGGGGTATAAGTGCCATTATTTTAGCTGATGTTTATTCATGTCACAAGGAAGAAAAAATGTCCTCACAATTTTTTTCTAAATGCAATATTTAACTAATTATTAAAGTTTACAATATTAGACGTTTGACAACGTTGCTGGATGCGGAGGAGGTGATGTAGAAGTACACAGCACAGCTAAAGCGGGGAGGAGGGGGTTTAGAAGTACACAGTACAGCTCAAGCGGGTACAGATACTCTGTTCTAATGCAGGAGCGGACCATGACGATACTGTTGTTTACATAAAACGAACAGCAAATACAAACTTTCAGTCTCATCAATAAAACATTGTGGTAAATTTACATTTTATGTAACTATATTGCTCCATTTTTAATTGTAAGTCTAAAAAATGAACAATAATGATTTTCTGCACAAAATCAAACGAACTTTCTTTCCAATGCCACATTTTAATCTCTCCTGCTTCCATAAGCAGTATCATTTTAAAACAAATTTCTGATTGTGTGATATTCGAAAGGGAGTACGAGACTTCTAGTTTATAATAATCGTTGCTACAAAAGTTTACTGATTAGGTAGGCCTAACCTTCTTTGAGGAAAACGTTGACGGTACATCCTTCTTGCCTCACTTGAATTACGATGACTTTCTCCATAAATTAATAACATATGATATTCCTAAACTGGTGAATGACATTGTAAGTTATTTATCAAATACCCTGTACTGAACTGCCATCCGCTCGGCAGTAGAGCTATGGACAGGGAGCTTGAACTCAGCTGACTCGTACTTACTTCTGTGCAGAGTACTGCCTGCTGAACGTTGCCACGTCTCTCACGCCAAAATATTAACAAATTTAAGCATGAATTCTTATTTAATTTCACGAAAACGTAATAGAACACACAAATATTTATTTAAACTAATAACTCTTTGCTAGATATACCTACTGATGTAATTGTTTTCGTAATTTTTCTAACGATATAAGCAGTATAACGCAAATAAAATAAGAAAAAATATTTTTCTGGGAAAATTATCAAGTTTTGGCCCTATGTTGTACGGTCATTTTTGATACTGTGGACCGTCTCCGACGACTGTGAAAAGGACGGCACTTATACCCCTTATAATTCGGTTTGCATCTTACATCCTTCTGTGTCATACTTTGGTATTTTTATGGCATAAGTGTATGCATATTTCCTGAGTTTTTAGATCATCGAAATCCGAGCCCCAATTACTCATACAAGCACTAAGCAGTCCTTTAACTGTATCTAGTGACCTTTATACTCAAATGTTTGTTTTCTGCTATCGGACCTCGGATGCATGTCAGATTATTGCATTATTGTACACATCGTATTTTGTAGTTCGTTTCTTGATTTGTCCGTCACAGACCCCTGTGATCTCGCCAAACTTCGTTCCGCAGAGAATGTCTGTAATGGAGAAAGGTTGGTGAGAGGTTAAATAGGTGATCAATGACTTCGCAAAGTTCCATTTGAATCAGGAATAGAATTCAGTCTATGGAATTTCCTTCACGAAAGAATCCCTACCAAAATGTTGTAGCTCCCTAAAAAACCAATTTCACCCTCACGTTTTTGGGGCGAGAATAAAGCTAAATCCAAGATTCGTTACCATTTACTCCTAGAAATGAATTGGTGCACGTTAGCAATGTGGACATACGCAGCTCTCGACTTACAGAAATGTCTTTTGTTTATGAAGACGGTAAGATTTAAGCGAGACCTGGGTATGGTGAGAGTTTTAATTAGAACGAAGTCTTGGGGTGTTTTCCGTTCCCTTCTATTTTTTTTCTTCTTTACGTCTTGCGAATTCACGACAGTGAAGCTGATGTAGTAAGGGGAGATGTCCTCTTGAGCGTGCGACCCTTCTTCATCGTGAGTGATAGTGCATTTACGGCTTGTGCGCTTTTCTCTGATAGCGGCTAAGCCTTTCCGAAAATCTCACGTATTCAAATTTGTTATTTTAATATGTGTTGCCTTTACCAGTTTATGGTTTCGCGAACTGGTACAATCTATTTCATTAGTGTGTCACGTTTTGAAGTTGTGTTTACACTCAACACTTCATCACCCTTCCACTACTATGCTGATAAGTAGGCCTATGTATACAAGACACAGAGATAGCCATTCCTATGAGCAGTGGCGTGTGGCTGCGCCTCTGACGTTGGCATACAACGCAATCGTGTTCTAATATGTGACGACATGAACACCACTGAAAACAGCAATACACAATGCAGGCGAGTCAAGCCGCACGTGCATGGTAGAAGTGGGGGCAGAAGACGTATTTTCGTTATAAAACAAAATAACATTAATAAAATCCAGTCTGAAGCGAGATATGTGTTTAAACATACGGAATGTGAAACCCAATAGAAACTATCAGTCACGGTAACTAAAAAATTATTCATCATCATCATCATCATCATCATGATCGAGGCATGGCTTTTCTCCACCGCTCCATTTCGGTTTCTAGGAAATTTTATTATTTCCATCTTAGAAAATGTTTTCCACGATCTTTTCTTCCCATGAGTTTGCGTGTTTGAATTCATTCATAGTTTTCTGCTAAAGGGCAAGTCTTTCACTTCAAACCAAGCATTCTCCAATTATCCCTTTCTTCCGCCTTCCTCCTAGTCTCCGCATACGATCCGTAAATCGTAATGGTGTTTATCATCTGAAGAGTTCGCGGGAAAAACGATGAATGTTACATTTATGTTAAGGATTAGATAATGATCTAATTGAGTCTATAACTGCAAGATGTATTGCTGTTTATATAGAAAATAAAGGAAAGGATTACTGTATTCTCGGTGATAATTCTCCTTTTTACCATTTTTCATAAGAACAACATTAAATTTCGTAGTGATCCATTCAATTAGATAATGAGATCAACCTTAACAAAACTGTGACCTTTCATCGTTTTTCCCGCGAACTCTTCATCTGGTATCTTCCACCCAAACTTTTCTCCCATTCACTATCCCTTTCAGCGCACCTTCCACTAGGCAGTTTATTCTTAGCCAGTGGCCCAGCCAATTTCTTTTTCTCTTCCTCATCAGTTTCAACATTGTTTCTTCCTTCACTCACTCTTTCCAGCACAGCTTCAGTTAATATATAATTGGTATAATTGGTATGGTTTATTCTCACTCAAACTTTTGGTCCTGCTGGCCCTTCACTTATATAGTATTCGGGCCAGCAGTCCCTTCCATATACTATTTACTTGTACAATACTCGATGTTAATGACCGACATCTCTTAATGTTCACCCACTAAGTCTTTCATGTTCGTTCACCACACTTCCTATATTTCTGCGTTTATTAAGTATTCCTTCTTTCCCTCTACTCCTACCTTCTACTATTTCCTATTCCTAATAACAACGTAACAATTACTTTTTCCATTCATCATTTTCACAGACCAACTTATTTAACATATCACTACAATCATTTACTGTACTATAACTAAGCCTACCCTCTATTATTTGCTTTACATCTATCTATATTGCTTTTTTTTGTCCTAGCTTCAGTTAATATATATGTAGCATGGATGTTCTAAACCAGTTAAGTGTCATTTTTATCAATTTGTAGTTTTGTATATCAAAATATTCTATATGCCGAGGCTAATGCATTGCAAGACCCGCTAAGTTCTAGGTCGTCTGAAAGTCGCACCTATGGGTGTCTACAAATAGTATATCACGTATAACACAATTACAAAATTAAACAGTTTTTCTTGAATAACTCGAAAACATGATTTTGGCACTTACCTGGTTTAGAGCTTACATGCTACATATATCAATTTCGCACGCTCTGTTCTTCTTCATATCCACATTTCAAATGCTTCTAGCCGTTTCTCTTCATTTCATCGTAATGTCCATATTTCTGCACCATACAATGCGGCATTCCACACAAATCACTTCATTAGATCTTCCTTAGTATTTTTTCCAAAGATCCTCAGAAAATGCTGCATCCTAGCCAAATGTTCTTCCATTTTCTTTTGTTTGGTATCCTGTTAGATCATATTATAGTGGATGCCCCAAAAGTCACTACCTAAGGCCTATTAAAATGAAAATAAAACACAGATGGAATGGTGAAATGATACTTTATTGACAGCATATTGATTGATTATATAGCATTGCTCTCTAGTGTTTACATTAGTAACTAATTTTCAGATGAAAATGAAAAGCGGGTAGTTTGAAATCCACGGGGAGATTAAAAATATAATCTAAGCTCAATAATGGATAGTGATTTTTGGACCACCTCGTATGTTTAACTTTCTCTAATTTCAACATTCTCTTCCTGCCCGCCTTTTATAATCACCAACTTTACGTAAGAAGTACATATCTACACTTTGTATCTCTTTATGTTATCTTTTTGTAATTATTTTATCAAATTCTCAGATGCGTATATTAATTTATAGCCCATATTTTTATTACGGTAGTGAATATTTTCTTGCTTCATTTCCGAGAGTTCTTTTCATTAATTTTGCAACAAATATGTTGAAATTTTTAAAATGTATTGTCCGTATCTCTTTTTAAAATGTAATGCCACACTCTAGACCAGCGGTCAGCACAGAGCACCCTGGGGCTAGCATCTCTTACCCGCGGAAAACAGTGCACCATAGTGCACTCGTAGCTGCTAGCGGATATGCTCTCTACCTCTTCCTGCTGCACGATGGGGCACACGGGACGGCTCCGCTTACCCTTTGCACATTTCAGCTAGTGCTGACGACCACTGCTCTAGACAATTAAAGCGTTTAACTTGCTATGTCACTTTATCGTTCACCACTACTTTTGCTCGCAATAAGTGTCTACTTTCGAAAGACCGTAACTTTTGTTTCATTCTCTGATATATTTAAATTATGTTTTCCCACTGTTTTCTGTAAATCATACACAGCTCGTTGTAAGTCGTCCTCTATCTACTAGTATGAGTTAAATTTAATTAGCCTACATCTTAACCATTTTATTATTATTATTATTATTATTATTATTATTATTATTATTATTATTATCATTATTAATAAGCCTTATAAACTGTGAAAGCCCTTGGCTGCTGAGTTAACAATATAGCACTACTGCATCCGGTCCTGACAAACAATTATCCAATTGTCAGATATTTTTAAAATTTGTAGGTCTCCCTTCAGATTGTCAAGTTTTAAGTACATTGTGGAAATGATATTTTATATTACCATGTTTGCCTTCTGTTGGTGCATGAACATTAAATATTATTACTCGAAGATACTTAACTGAATTTTTGTAAGTAATTTTCTAACTGCATGAAATTTATCAGCAAGACGTAAAATTTCATTATTAACAATGAAACCTGTTCCAAGTTGATACTTCTGACTTTTGTTGCAACGATAAAATATTGTGTAATTATTTGCAGAAAGTGTTTCTTCATCTAGCCATCTAGTTTCCTGTACAGCTTTGTATCTTGAAATGTTTTCAATTATATTTGAAAATGCACCTGACTTCTATAAACTAAATAGGCCTACATTCCACGAAACAAGAATCATATCCTTTCTTTACTTTCCTAGTTAAGTGTTGAGTGTCCTGCTATATTGTAATTCATATTCACAAGATTATTTCTCCTAAAAATATCATGATCGGGTTGTTAACCTGAAGCACAACCCCCAAATTTGGGGAGCGAGGGGTTTGATTTTGGAGTCTCCATCCCCTATAGAGAGGATGTTTTCACCACGGCGAGAGAACCCTCTCTGCCTTATCCGTAGCCCTGGATAAGGGGCTCAGTGCCAAGAACTGACAACTGAACCTGGAATTTTTAGCAACGTGTGCTACTCCCCTTTCTTCTTTCTCAATCGGACTTGGGACCGACTATGGTGGAGTTCTTTATTATATTAGATTAGTAAATAATTTTGTAGTATACAGGGTGATTCAAGACATCTGCAACAAATTCTGGGTATCGATAGATCTCGCAATGAGGGTCATTTTTCGTAAAAGAACCCATGTTCTCCGATGCCTCGTGTAGGAGCTACGTGACATCGAAACAAAGACAGATTTTAGTTACATTAACAATTATGAGATTAATTATTTTTCAAGTATATTTGCTGACAAGTTATAGGTGTTCAAAGTGTGTACCTTGAACTCGATTACTTTCATTACATCGTCATAGCAGTGATCATCGGCCTATGTCGAATTTGATCAAAAGCAGGTAATACTCGCATAATCGTTTCCTCTCTGGTGTCAATTCGAGTGGTGTATTACTTCACATGTCCCAAAAGAAAAAAAAATTAAGGGCGTGAAGTCGGGTGATCACGCTGGCCAAGCAACAGGTCCGGGTCTTCCTAGCCATTGCTCCCCGTAGATATTGTTCAGTTGTGCTCGTACAACCAGGTTGAAGTGCGTTGGGACATTATGTTGAATCACATGTCCCCTCACATCCTCCATGAGCACCGGAAGCGTGTTCCGAAGAGTGCTCCATTCAAACGGGGCAGCAAAAGACAGGACACTTGTAACTTGTCCACAAGGGTATTTGAAGAAGTAAATGAATAATTCATTTCGTAATTAACTGTACATGTCACTAAAACCTGTCCTTTTTCGATGTCTTGTAGTTCCTACACGATGCATCGGAGAACTTGGGTTGTTATTACGAAAAATGATCCTCATTGCGAGAATCTGTCGATCCCCAGAGTTTGTTGCAGAGGTGCTGAATGTTTTCTAGCAGGGATGGTTTTGAAATTAGTTTCAAACCGATCATCGCTAAGCATGCTCTATAGTTGAGATTGGAACAGTTTTCAAACAGTTGTCAGGAACAAACCAAATATCGCCTTTCCTTATCGCGTGCTTCCTTTCTGAGGACTCTTACGATGCTGATTGTCTGTTGGGATGACCTGTTTTGTCTCAAGTCTGGTGGTAAAGAGACCCATTATTCATCTCCGTAGCGCACACCTAAACAAATAAACATTGACAGTTGTAAATAAATTTTAACAGCAGCAGCTACTACAACAATAAATACTTGGAGAAAGCGCCCTATTCGCTCTTGCGTGGAGTGGCACATCACTGGTGTAATGTCATTACTGCGGGAGTCTTATTCTTCCTTATCAGGAATTTCTGAAGTTTCTGAAATCTTGTTTGTGTAATCGGTTGGCGGGGGTATATGTTTGTTTTGTACATATACCTAATAAGCACGATTTGTTTTACGTCATTCTGAGGCTCTTAAATCACTTTACGATAGGATTATAAACTCCTGACGTGCGCCATTGCATGTGCTGGCGACCGCTCTCGAAGAAGTGCAGCTGATCTGGCTATAGACCGAATGAGTCAGTCGATGTCGATGACCTTTCTTTATTTACGTCTGTCTTAGTTTTGTTCCTTGTTTGAGTTAGATTACTGTCATTTATTTATCCTTAGGCCTTTCGTCCACTTTCAGACAGGTAGTCAGTGTCGAATGATTACACGAAGTAATAAAAATAATTGAAATAATGTATATTAAAGCTCTTCGCTAGCAAATGATTAATAAATGCAAAGTATTGATTGAAAGTACCTAATACTGTATAAACTTATTGAGCCATATGAAAACGACTCCACAATTGCTCAAAATAGTCATAAGTAGCCTACATTACGTGCATATCCCAATGAAGAAGGAGATTAAACAGATTTTATAAATGCTACCAGAATAACCGCAGCATTAATGTCACGTTGGAGGAGTTAATAATTTAAACGTAAGTTATAATAAATCAAACAACATCATAGAATTAAAAATAAGATCGACAGATCTCGCAACGAGGATCATTTTTCGTAAAAACAACCCATGTTCTCCGATGTCTCGTGTAGGACCTACGGGACATAAAAAAGGACAGGTTTTAGTGACATTTACAGTTAATTATGAAATTAATGATGCATTTATTTCTTCAAGTACCCTTGCCGACAGGTTACAAGTGTCCTGTCATTTTTCTGCCCGTTTGAATGTAGCACTCTTCGGAACACGCTTTCGCTGCACATGGAGGTTGTACCCTTCACGATGTGAGGGAACATGTGATTCAACATAACGTCCCAACGCACTTCAACCTGGTTGTACGAGCACATCTGAACATCATCTACGGGGAGCAATGGCTAGCTAGATCCGGACCTGTTGCTTGGCCAGCGTGATCACCCGACTTCACGCCCTTAATTTTTTTTTCTTTTGAGACATGTGAAGTAATACACCACTCGAATTGACACCAGATAGAAACCGATTATGCGAGTATTAAAACACTTACGTTTTCATTATATGTTTCACACTCTTTATTAAAGTTCAGCTCATTTATCATGTGGCGAATGATATTATTGTACAAAAAACATATAAATATTTATCATAATTTAATACGTAACCAAATGAGATTATGAACTTTCCTTTTCTTGATTGAATATAAGTGCATTTTTTCTGACGTTAAAAAGTATATGCGTTTACAATTAATTTTTTCTTTACAAATTTATATAAAATTGTTGTATTAGGCCTGTATTATTATGTAGGTAGGAATTATAATATTCATGGAGTCAAACGAAAAATGAAGTATGCCATCAGCCGTCTGGTTTTGTTAAATGTCATCCCATAAATTGTATTTTGAGGGAAGAAGTTGAACTAGCGTTTAGAAAATGAAGAATGGGAAAGCAACAGAAGTTGATGGAATCCCCATTGAATTAATGAAATGACTGGGTGAAGACAAGAAGAAAATTCTGTCACTATGCAACGAAATATATGAGAAAGGCAACTGGCCTGAAGATTTTACGGAGACAATATTGCTTCTAATACCGAAGAAAGATAATGTCAAGAAATGTAACGAGTTCAGGACTATCAGCCTGATACCACACTCGGCGAAGATTCTCCTGCAATACTGAATCGACGTTTATATTCTAAGATGGAAAAACAGTTAGAAGAAGACAGTTTGGCTTCAGGAAGGGAACTGCTCCGAACAATCGGCGAAAGATACCTAGAAAAGAATAAAGAAATGTATATAGTATTTGTGGACTTAAAAAAGGCGTTTGGCAGAGTGGAATGGAATAAATTGATGGGAATCCTAAATAAAATTGGCATGGATTGCAAAGAGAGGAGGCTGTTCAGTAACCTTCATATGAAACAACGAGTCAAAGTCAAGATAGGAGAAGAAATGTCAGAAGGAAGTGAAATAGGAAGAGGAGTACGAAAAGGATGCACCTTATCACCTACCCTGTTCAACATCTACTTGGAGGATTTAGTGAACTGTTTTCAGAATATGGTTCAGGTGATAGGAGGAGGAAGAATAAGGAGCATAATATTTGCTGATGATATGGCGTTGTTAACAGAAGAGGAGATGATACTAAGGGGTATGCTACTGGACCTAAATGACAGCTGTGAGCAGTATGGAATGAAGATACATGCCAAAAAAACGAAGACCATGGTCATAGGAAGAAAAGTAAAGAAGGTAAACTTGCGAATTCTAAATGAGGCAATAGAGCAAGTGGACAGCTTCAAATACTTGGGGTGTACTATAAGTAGTAACATTAGCTGCTGCCAGGAAGTCAAAAGGAAAATAGCAGTGACCAAGGAAGCTTTTAATAGAAAAAGGATCATCTTCTGCGGACCTCTAGAGAAAGAACTAAGGAAGAGACTAGTGAAGTGCTTTGTGTGGAGTATAGCATTTTATGGGGACAGAAACATGGACATTACGACGGAGTGAAGAGAAGCGAATAGAAGAATTTGAAATGTGGATATGGAGAGGAATGGGGCGTGTGAAGTGGACAGACAGAATAAGAATCGAAGCTGTGTTGGAAAGAGTGGATGAAGAATGAATGATGCTGAAACTGATTAGAAAGAGGAAAATGAATTGGCTGGGTCACTGGTTGAGAAGAAACTGCCTTATGAAGGATGCACTGGAAGGAATGGTGAACGGGAGAAAAGTTCGGAGCAGAAGAATATATCAGATGATAGACGAAATTAAGATATATGGATCATATGAGGAGACAAAGGAAGGCAGAAAATAGAAAAGACTGGAGATTGCTGGGTTTGCAGTGAAAGATCTGACCTTGGGCAGAACACTATGAAGTTATGATTAAACTATCAAATTATTAAAAAATTAAATATTGATTAAGAATTAAAAAAAATAGCGAGGGAATGTACAAAATAAATAATAAATGAAGTATGACAGACACACATAGCAAATTTAATATATTTCTCAAAGTGACCATCCTACGCTTCCAGACATTTCTCGCACCTTCGGATAAAGCGCTGCACTCTGTCATTAACCATTTCATCTATAACGTTTTTGTTGACAAAGTCCATTTGTTATTACACAATGGTATCGTATATCTCCAATCATGAAAAAGTTTATAAGCATACGATTTTGAAGAAACTCGTATTTCCAGTTACTCTCGCCTAAAACAGTTTAAAATGCTTGTAACCTTCCTTTCCTACTAAATGTTCACAATAAAAAAATCTCTGTGCTATAGTGAAAGCGCTATCAGTCAGGTACTTTCCACTATTTGCAGAAGCTAAAAGAAACGATGAGAAGTGACTGTGAAATGATACATTCTCCCTGTTATCCTTAGGCAGCAATCCATCATTCTAATGAGAAAGTAATGTAGTCATACAATTAGTAAAAATGTTCTGAAACGAAACAGAGTACAGTGGAACTTCTCTTTACGGACACCTATTTAAAACGGACTCATTTTATAACGGAAAAAATATTAAGTCTTCAGGAAAAAGGATAGAAAATTCCATGCTGAACTACCTCGTTAAAACGGACCTTCTGCAAGACAAACACAGCTAATGTTTTTAGTTTTCAGTTATCAACGCTTTCTACTGGATATATCGAGTACGCCCAATGTAAAAGTTGAGTAGCATAAAGATGAAATTAAATTATTCTGTTAGCATTTTAACTCTTCAAATATTTAAAAAAGGGATCATTCTAACCACCTCACCGGCACACAAGGTTGACAGCCTATTAACTGAAAGATGGATTAATATTCTGTTTAAATAGGAATACACCTGTTTTCAAAGTCATAACTACATACAAATTAAAACAAAAAAAGTCGTTGGTGTGGAGATGTTCTCTTGTTTATTGTTCGACATCACGCTTTTTTTTAATGTAGGGACCTGTTTCTATGGCATATACTTCTGACTAGCTCGCCGAATTACGCATACCGTAATTCCAGGACTTCAGTTTTCTTTGAGCTCGTTGCCCTGGAAACATCTCTTTGTTGTGAATATTTCTCAATTTCGATTCTTTTCTCGTTTTACAAATACGAAACTCATATTTTTCTATAGCAGCGGCGTGTTTTTGCAGAATGGCCAATGGGATATTTCATTTTACCGGTGTGTTTTTCTTCTTTTCTGATAATTTCACGATCCTCGCTGTGAATGTGGGTATATATTGAAGCTCTCACAATACTAAGATTGAAGCTCTCACAATACAAGTACAGATTCTACATTATTGCCCAACCCATGTAAGAGGTATACTGTCCAATTTGCAACCTCACTTAAGTATCATATTGTTGTTTAGTCAACTGTCCGAGGACAGGATTTAACCTTATAAGTGAACATTGGTTATTAATGGAGAAAAATTCGCTCCGGTGTCGGGGATCGAAGCCGGGACCCCAAGATCTACGCACTGGACGCTCTAACCACTTAGCTACGCAAAGGTTCAGTCCACAGCACCAGATCGAATCTTTCTCCTTTCGTATTTTCCCTTAGTATTGTAACAATAACAGATAATTCTGTACGATAAAAAAAAATTCATCTCTACGGAGAAAATTAATCTTTACTTATAAGTAGGCTCGGCCTAGGGACACAGAGTAAACAGTATGAGGTTTAGAGTACATCGAGTGTAAGTGACATCATGACGCGAGTGGAGGGGGTGACTGCAACAGCACAGGTGGGTCCATAATGTGCATTACCATTGTGTGTATTGCTGCTTGGCTTAGGTACGTGTAACAGACTTCGGCGTAGGGACACCTGATTGAAGGTTACAACTCATGTTAATACTTTAATGGTAGACATTTATTGTGTACAATAAGAATGTACTGTATATACTGCATCTGTACAGAGTGAAATGTATTTTATGCCGTACTGTGACGGACTGTTTACATGTTGAGGCACGAAGTAACAGCGCTCTACATCTCCCACTCCACTCGACCAACAGAACACAATCGTCTGTGCGTTCTGAACGTCATGTGTTTCTGTGCCCAGGACCGAAGCCTGCTCATGACAAATTGAAATGATAGATTTGAGAATAGGGTTGTAATACCATTCGCTTGATTGACCTATTTGATCAGTGCTATATTTTTGCATCATAATTTAATTGATACAGTTTTTGTGTTGATACTAAATATTTTATTGCATGCACCTTCATTCCTTATCAGACAGCGCATTTCATTTCCCAAAAGTTTAACGGATCAAGTAGTTTCTTCTGGTATATCTATTACGTCACGTGGATGCATAAACAGGGTTGAAATTGTATGTATGTATGTATGTATGTATGTATGTATGTATGTATGTATGTATGTATGTATGTATGTATGTATGTATGTATGTATGTATGTATGTATGTATGTATGTATGTATGCATGTATGTATGTATGTATGTATGTATGTATTCACACTGGAATGGATATATACCCGGTGGCAATGGTAACTAATTACACTCAATAATTACAATAATAACCTTAATAATTAAAAATAAAATTAATAATAATATTAATATTTAATAATAATAATAATAATAATAATAATAATAATAATAATAATAATAATAATAATAATAATAATAATAATAGGGAATATCCTAAGTTAAATGAAGCACGATCACTTAAAATAACATTTAAAATAAATCTAATTTGCATCTTAAACCTAAGTTCGAACTAAAACCCACGAGTATGATATGTTCATATCTGCGCAAGTACCTTTCAACATTACACTCATTTCGCTGTCAACTCACTCACTGCACTGGAACTACGACACATTTCACTGATTCTATCCTGATTTCACTAACACTTCAAAAACATTTCACTGTTCAAATACTTTGCACCGCCACTATAAACTATAAAGCTTCACTGACAGGAACAAGTTTCACTTACATAACACACTTCACTGACACAACATAATTCTTCACTGATACAACTCTTCAACAACAAAATATCATTTACACCCTTTAAATACTGTGTATAATTACCGTCTATTAGTAAAGTCTTTAAGCCTATTTTTAAATACATTTTTGGTTGTTGGTAAAGCCTTTAGTAAGTCTACAGGTAAAGCATTCCAGTCCCTGATAGTACGATTGAGAAAAGAAAACTTTCCAGTGTCCGTCCTCTGTCTTCTTTCCCTCAATTTATATGAGTGGTCGTTCCTTGAATAGTAATTTGGCGGCTGCAACCTATTTTTTATTTCTCTCCAGGCAGGCTCACCTCTGTATGTTTTAAACAGTGCGCATAATCGAATTCGTGTTCTCCTGTCCGTGAGTGTGTCCCATTTTAATGGTGAATTTTTCCGACAACACTTGAGAGCCCGTTTTTGAATCTTTTCCAGTGTCTTAATATGTTCTAATCTGTAAGGATCTCAACATGCCGCACCATATTCCATTACTGGACGCACTAGTGATTTACTGTATATGCAATCTCTTTGGATTTATCAGAGCCTTTAAGCAGGTACGCAGGACATTAAAATGACAATCATGTAATGTATTATAAATATGCACCTGTAACGCCATATCACGTAGAAAGAACATTCTCTTAGTTTAAACAAATTTTGTGTGAAGTTCGTAAAAGATTTATACATTATTTCATAACCTCAGAATGTATGTTTTCGTTCAATGCAACAGAATAGGTAATAATAAATGAATTATTTGTATATATTGTGTAAAATGTAAATATTGCTAATTTGTATATTAATTTTTGTTATTATTTTGTCCCTGTAACGTCATGTGACGTAGAAAGAACATTTTCTTAGTTTAAACAAATTTTTACTGCCAGTTATAGTAAAAGATACGAATTTCATAATCTCAGAATATATGATTTGTTCACCGTAACTGAATTGATTTCGTTAAATGAATTAATTGTATATATTATATATAGAGTATTTACAGTTAATGTGTATCAAGTTTACTATTATGTTCCATAATATATATTCTGTATTATTATTATTATTATTATTATTATTATTATTATTATTATTATTATCATTGAATTTCCAAGTTTATAGAACCCTATTTTACCCGAAGGTATATTAGGGCTGTAATTAAATCATACATATTATAGCCCTGTACAAATAGTTACATAAAATATATACATAATTATGACATAATAACACATTATGCAACGAGCCTATAATGAAGGTAATTAAGAAGTGAGTATGGATATTTATGAAACGAGCGCAAGTGAGTTTCATAATTTTCATACGAGCTTCTTAATTACCATTATAGGCGAGTTTCATACGACTTTTTATGCTCGACCATATTTCTAACTTGATATTATTAATTTTATTGTATCTGACCTGGAGCAATGTCCCGTATGTTGTGAGATGTGCGCAGACGCGAAAGTATTGATTTTTTCCGAGGAACAGATGTCCACATTGACCTTGCTAGGCCATAAGAACCTACAGAGATAACACTGAAATAAAATTACACATTGAAGAACGAGATGACAAATTGTATTTATTTGAATATTATTTACAATTAACGCTAATTATTATAGTAACAGATAACCTTCTGCGACAGTATTGGATTTCCAGCCTCCGTGACTTTTCGCTAATTCTCTTTCGATTGCATATCCGAGAACAATCGATACTTGCGGTTTTATCACGGTAGAAAGCTGACCTGTCATTGGCTGAATAGTTGTAACCTGAGTCGTCATTGGCTGAAATACCCGACCTTTAATGAGTAGGTGTATAATGACATGCATTAAAGGTCTGCTACCAGGTGTATAATTACTACATTTCGGCATGGTCGAGCATAAAATTACATTAAATGTGTATGACAATAAAAATCATATGTATATTATAGGCCTACAAATACAAAGATATAAGATAAAATAGATATAATATATATAATATATATAAATAGATACACAATATATGAAATGCAGACATATTACATACAGTACTTTCCCAGGACATATCACACACAGACTTGTTACTTAAAAAAAAAAAAAATAATAATAATAATAATAATAATAATAGTAATAATAATAATAGTAATAATAATAAAGCATAGAAATATACATATTACTATTAAGGACGTATATGACAAAAATGACATGAAATAGACATGACATAAAATTGCATGTTCAACACTTAAGGCAGACATATTATATGCATATTATATACATTCTATATATTCTGTATATACTAGTTCAATATTATTATCGTCCACATCTGTGGAGTAACGGTCAGCGCGTCTGGGCGCGAAACCAGGTGGCCCGGGTTCGAATCCCGGTCGGGGAAAGTTACTTGATTGAGGTTTTTCCGGGGTTTTCCCTCAACCCAATATGAGCAAATGCTGGATAACTTTCGGTGCTGGACCCCGGACTCATTTCACGGGCATTATCACCATTTCATTCAGACGCCAAATAACCTAGATGTTGATACAGCGTCGTAAAATAACCCAATAAAATTTAAAAAAATATATTATTATCGATCTAATTAATATTTTCTGTCATATGTAGCACTAATATTTTGTACAGAGCTTTTTTTCGCAATGTTAGTGCGTTTACTGTAAATGGTTAAAAAGTAGCTGGACATACCATTTCAATTCAGTAGCAATCCCACTTACAGTTGTCATGCTCCATTATTATTATGTAACGAACTTGTTTATACCTTTCGTAGCGTCCAGACGTAAGCATTTAGGGTCGGAGTTTGAACCCTAAAACTCCAGGATATACTAACCGATAACTTTCCTAACTTGTTTTGGAACGAAAATATGCTGTCTGCTCATCATATAATGTTTTGTATTATTTTTTCATAATTATGCAAGGGTATTTCTCTTATAATACCTTAAGAAAAGCAGGTTTATTTAATTAAGAAGCATCCTTTATAATTGATGGAATTCTGGGACTCAGCTGTTCTATAGACACAAAATCAGAAAATATAATTAATTTTGTACTTCTTGCAGAACATTTCTTTCAGTTCTCAAAACTTTCTTCTTGTGGGTTGTTGCTGTTTGGAAACTCTTCTTCTCCTCAACTTTGGCTGCAGTTTCCGACAATCTTCTAAGGGTAACTCAGTTTCTGTTCGCTCCTTCTTTCAGTTGGGAGTTCGCGTAACATCGAAACAGAATGCTGCTTTACTTGGAAACGAGTTTCCTCAATGCATACAAAAGTCTTCGTCATTTTGGAATTTCTGAGTAATGAAAACATTATTAAAATTGTGCACTTAATACGATTTCATTTGCAGAATTTCAACTGGCTCTTATCTTGTTCGTGCATTACACCTCCAAAGGCTGATCCACGATAAACCGGGAACGGAAACGACAACGAGAACGGAAATATTGTTAAAATAAATGTATTTAAATGTGAGCATTCACAATCGACTATTGTGAATGCTCACATTTAAATACATTTATTTTAACATTACTACTTCCGTTCTCGTTCTAGTTGTCATTTCCGTTCCCTGTTTATTGTGAACCAGCCTTAAGACTACCATCTTGGTATTTAATTTATTACGAGAGTTTGTTTCACTACAAGTTCCTTTTAAATGGGTAATTTATTGCCACTTCTACATATTCGAAATATTTTGTTTAGGCCTTATTCTTTATTTGCGACTGCCAGAGAAAGTGTTCGTAGATTATATTTCCCTTGGATCGAGAGTGAGATGGTCTTTGTTGCGTAGTATGGAGAGATAACACAACCTGAATCGACGTCAACGTTAGACAATTAGTATACAGCTGACTTCCATTCAGTGCAGTTTCAGTTTATTTCGTGGCAATGCAGTACACATTCGAACACCGTATCTTAATATATGAAATAAAAGTGTTACACTATATTTACAGAAATTTACAGTTCCAACGCTTATTATAAGGTAGGCCCTAAGGTAATAAATTAAATTTTTAATGTAAGTCACGAGATTTTATTGGCCAAATCTGACTCGCTGAATGACCGTTAGCTAGCTGCTACTTGCCGTTGTAATTTTTCGAATGACGCCGTAAAAGGTGAAAAACGTTTCCAATCATACACCCATTGTAAAGGTTAATATTACTAAGACAATCATTGCTGCGGTTATGGCTACAGTGCTAGTGCGCTAGCCTTCCAGCTAGGTGACCCGGTTCGATTCCCGGACAGATTTGTGTGAAATTTGTTGTGTAAAAACAGACGTTGCATAGGGTTTTTCTCGGGACACTCCCGTTTAAATAATAATATTAATAATACTAATAATAATAATAATAATAATAATAATAAAAATATTCTGGGATAACGTGGGGTAATATTGGTTTCTAAAGGTCCACACCTGTGGGGAGTAACGGTTAGCGCGTCTGATAGCGAAACCAGGTGACCCGGGTTCCAATCCCAGTATGGAAAACTTACCTGGTTGAGATTTTTTCCGTGGTTTTTTCTTAACCCATATTAGCAAATGCTGGTAACTCTCGGTGCTGGACCCCGGACTCATTTCACCGGCATTACCACCTTCATTTCATTCAGACGCTAAATAACCTGAAATGTTGATACAGCGTCGTAAAGTAACCCACTAAAAAAAGGTTCTAAGGACTTGGGGCTCTGGGTTTGGGCTCGTTAGTAGAGATGTAGAGCCCAGAAAGAACGGCCCGCCTGTCAGCGTCAGATCCACGAATGCCAACCTGCCCATCCGTCTGTCTTCGACAGTCATCACATTTAGGGAGTACAATGGGCCTAAACAGTCACAGTGCAAGGATCCATCCCGTATTCGGCCGTCGTGAAGTCAATCAATCGATGATCAATCAATTACACAATCAAGAAACTTATTTGCTAGGCATGCAAAATTAACATGGTTTTTACTAACATGAGGGGATAGATCTTTTCCAGCTACTTGCCGTACGTGGAATTTTAAAGAAAAAACATTGGGATGCATTCATACTTAGTGAAAACTTCACAATCGTAATGTGATTCTGTTGCATTTTATTATTCTCCGGAACAGTGAGTTTAAGCTGAAATAAGATAAATAACAGTATTGATGAACTATTGATTTATTTAAATCTAATTACAGTAGAACCTCTATTATCCGTGGTAATGAAGGGGATGGACTGAACGGTTAATCGAATAAATCGGATAATGCGTAATGGAAGATTTTGTAACTTCCTCCGTGGTCTTGTATTTAACTCGCTGGATAGTGAATCAGAAGTTCACTAATTTAAGTCTGGTTGTCAACGACGGGTTTTTAAGGGCCAAGGAAATCCCATGTAATGAATGTCTCAGGAAAAATAGGAATAATAGAGGTCTCATGTTGTAGATTTGTAATTCCAATATCGTATTCTGATGCGAGATGAGTCACAGTTTTCCTTTCCCAAACCATTCAATTATAATGTATGACTTGAGGCTTTCCCGGCGTTTGATGTAGAATAACTCTTCTCGGGTTCTCAGCCAGGTGAGTTGGAGATTAGCTTCCAAGCTTTCGACGGCTAGCTCTGCCATCGTCCCGAGAAGAGTTATTCTACATTCAATTATAATTTACACCTTTTCGATACGTGGCACAATACGGTTTCTCTTAACACTCGTGGAAGACTTTTTATATACAAGTTATATAGAACGGTAATTCGAATAGTAGACAATACTGTGTAACGATAAATGCTTGTAATAACCTAATAACACTAATCTTGATTACACAACTTTTAACACTACATCACTTCGGAATATAAAATAACGGAAACGGAATCAGAAGGCGCGAAGACCACCCAGTTCTAATGATGGTCCCTGGCCGAAACTAGTTAACAAGGTAACCTAGTTAATTAACACAAGTCTTCATATTCCGAAATAATAACACTCTCTAGAAAAAATATTTAGGGCCTACTAATATAATGTTCAAAACATTCTTCATATAAATTATATTATTTCTGAAGAAAAAAAAGAGCGAGAAATAGACAGTCGGATAATCCGTCAATCGGTTAATAGAGTGACGGATAATCGGGGTTCTACTATAATAACAACTTGACTGTGTTATTATTCAAATTATATCATTTTACCTGATTGATTAGTTTCGATGTTATATCCATCATCTTCTGAATTCCAGTCAGTCAGGCAGGCAAAATAACACCACGATTTAAATATTAACAAAGTGAAGTTTTTTATTAAGTACATTAATAGTTCATAAGTGGTTATATAATATTGTTACGACTGTAATCAAGAATGAATAAATAGCAGTAGGTAAAATATGTAAGGAAACAGGAAACCTGTTGAACACATTGTACATATAGACAAGCCATTTCTTATCAGCGCAAGAGAATTCAAATACGTTGTCTTATCAATGTTTTATTTGGCAGCTGTTTGTAAACAATGTTTGGGCACTGTGTGTTCCTAAAGTTAGTTTTTATTTTAAGTTGATTTCAGCATTTATTCGTAAGTAGCAATGTTCAGAATATATTCTTTTAATTTTTAGTTGATTGCATTTATATTACGATTTCCCAAATGAATTAATTATTACATGAAGTTGTCCACACCTGTGGAGTAACGGTTAGCGCATCTGGTCGCGAAACCAGGTGGCCAGGGTTCGATTCCCGGTCGGGACAAGTTGCCTGGTTGAGGTTTTTCCGGGGTTTTCCCTCAACCCAATATGAGCAAATGCTGGGTAACTTTCGGTGCTGGACCCCGGACTCATTTCACCGGCATTATCACCTTCATCTCATTCAGACCCTAAATAACCTAAGCTGTTGATAAAGCGTCGTAAAATAAGCTACTAAAATTGCATGAAGTTTGTTTCCACATTGTAAATACTCAACTCCTAACATTTTTTGCATTTTTTAGTTTTAATTACTTACATAAATTTATTGTAATTATGTATCATGGATAGTGTACTTGTGCTCGTCAGATTTTTGTAACTTTACTGTTGAAAATGAAGTTACTGGAAAGATAAGAATGAATTAAAAACCCGAAGTTTTTGTAGAAAAAGTCAAATTTTGGAAGTTACGGTGACAGCAACAGAGTTAGGTGACGCTAAAAACAAAACAACTCTAGGAGCACGTAGGTAGAAATGCATTCATTTGGAATTGAATTTTAGTAGAATTAGGGTAATAATTTAGTGATAAGACTGCAGAGAGAAAAAGAGAAATTGTTTTGGAGACCAAGGCCCTATGAGGATTGTAAGATCAAGGAGCAATAGCAATGTTAAAAAACCTAGGAATGGACGTTGAAATACTGTTCTTCCGAGTGATTATGTCGCAGGGGAGTCGAAACTGGAGAAATGACATGACGCTTTCTTAACGGGGACCCTTTTGTTTAAATTATTTTAAACAGTTGTATAATATTACGTAGGCTTCCAATTCAGTACAGCAAATATTTTCAGTAAAGGTATAACAGCCCAGCCACTAGCCTTTTCAGAAGGGTCAGCAGAAACGAGTTGGAAAACTGAGATGCGACATAACCGCTCAAACGGACAGTAGAAATGTAGTATTTTTTTGGCAGTAAACTGATTCTTATTTCATTAAACTGTTGCTGTTCCTTGCATAATCATTCTTTATAATATAATATAATATAATATAATATAATATAATATAATATAATATAATATAATATAATATAATATATAATATAATATTTTACATTTTTTAACATTGTTTAAATGTACTGTACATTATTTTGATGTATCGAAGTACATATGATATTTCCGTGCAGGAATTTTACATTACCATATGATGAAGGATGGGTGGAGCGTAGAAAAATTCTCTCCGGCACCGGCACTCGAACCCGGGTTTTCAGCTCTACGTGCTGATGCTTTATCCACTAAGCCGCTCCACCCATCTTTCATCATATGGTAATGCAGAATTCCTGCACGGAAATATCATATGTAGTTCGGTACATCACAATAATATATGCGTAAATAATCACTTAGTGATATAAGACGGCGCTCATTCCGTCGGATCCCGGCCACTTAGTCACTCGTAATGAGTGCACCTCTGCACATAGTGTGTTGAACATTATGCCACTGTCACACATCTGTGACACATTGCATGAGGGTTGGCCACTAAAGGGAAACTGAGAGGTTGAACTTAAACTGAGAGGATTGAATCCGGCATCGGAACTGAAATCCGGTGTGGCTTAGTAGATAAAGCGTCGGCACGTAGAGTTGAAAACCCTGGTTCGAGTGCCGGTGCCGGAAAGAATTTTTCTCCGCTCTACCCATCCTTCATTGTACTGCACAAGTTTTATACACATATGTATATGTGGACCTTTCATGAAGAAACTGCCCACTTGCAGGTTATGTCGACAGTGCTGTACTGTACCAGTGCGAGTGATAAATGTGTCGTATACATTGTACTTGTCATTTTGACATAATACGAAAGGTAGTGTACTGAGTTAGATTCGTTATACAAGGCCAGTCCTGACAAATGTTTGAGCTAGCGAGGACAAATCTCGTGTAACTGATCACGAAAATTCAGTGATAAATAGATGAAACCAGAACCTGAAACGATGGTGACTTCGCGAAAGTGTGACAGTTGAAATACCGAACACATAGGCCTACACTATAATATTGCATTATAAATATCCAGAATTAATATGTCATGCAAGATTAAGCCTCTGACCTAAAGAAGCGAAATATCTTCGTTTACCTTCTTTCAAATTAAATTGTTGTAACATAGAGTGCCAGTTTGTTAGTTTGGTCTTCGTAACCGTATAGACACGCCGTGAAGTCGTAACGTATGTTTGAAAATATTCTGAGCACCGAAAAGGAGGCAGGTATTCTGTTTATAAAGACTGGATACGATTTCGTCTCAACATTGCCACTGTTCGAAAAATAAGTTTAACATAGAAGAATCTTTAAAGGAGCCGACCGACGGCCCTCGAGGCGGTCGAACTGGCAAGCTGTAGTAAACAGTGAAGTGAGTCTTGTTTTCTTGGCAGTCCAGCTCGTCTTGGACAGTTGCGTCCCTTCACTGAATTCGCGTCCGTCGAGGTGAGACAAATGGCAGTATTGTTTGGAGCTCACGCAGTTCACAACAGTCCCTTGACCTCTTGCAAAGGGCAGGCGCTCGCTTTAATACTTTTAGGCCATGCATTCGTTTATTAATTCCTTCGTTAATTCGTTCATTCATACAAGCATCCATGTATTCACTCATCCGTTTATTCGTTGATTCATTCATTCATGAGTGTGATCATTCGTTAATTAGTTCATCCATACACGCATCCATGTATTCACTCATGCGTTTATTTATTTACTCTATTCATTCACTGAATCATTTACATTAATTCATTCTTTCACTAATTCCTCCAATTAGACGCCATTAATCTAGACTTCTTTCATTCATTCGTTTATTCTTCCTGAATTTATTAATGGAGCCCGGAATCCTAATATAATTAGTTCATCCATACAACCATTCATGTATTCATTCATCCGTTTATTCATTCATTCATTCATTCATTCATTGATTCATTCATTCATGCGTTTATTGATTCCTTTGTGTTCACTCATCCGTTTATTCATTCATTGATTCACTTATTCATTCATTGATTCAATCATTGATTTATTCATTCAGTCCACACCTGTGGAGTAACGGTCAGCGCGTCTGGCCGCGACACCAGGTGGCCCGGTTTCGATTCCCGTTCGGGGCAAGTTACCTGGTTGAGGTTTTTCCGGGGTTTTCCCTCAACCCAATATGAACAAATGCTGGGTAACTTTCGGTGCTGGACCCCGGACTCATTTCACCGGCATTATCACCTTCATCACATTCAGACGCTAAATAACCTTAGACGTTGATAAAGCGTCGTAAAATAACCTACTAAAATAAATTTCATTCATGCGTTTATTGATTTCTTCCTTAATTTGTTTATTCATACACGCATCTATGTATTCACCCATCCGTTTACTCATTATTGATTCATTTATTCATTGATTGATTAATTCATTCATGCGTTTATTGACTCCTTCGTTAATTGGTTCATCCATGCACACTTCCATGTATTCACCCATCCGTTTATGTATTTACTCTTTATTCACTCAATCATTTACATTAATTCATTCTTTCACTCATTTCTCCAATTAGACTCCATTAATCCAGACTTCTATCGTGCATTCATCATTCATTCTTCCTGAATTCATTAATGGAGCCCGGAATCCTAATCACATATTTTATTTCTATTATGTCGGTAAGAAAAAATACATAACCAGTGTCACTCAATTTATGAATAACTGTTATAAAGTTTTAGTTGGACAATTCCGTAGCTTTCTAAATGTCTTGGATACATCTACCTGTTCAGCTAACTTTCTTATCCATTCCGTGGTAGACTGTTCTAGCCTTTAGCCTATGTCACCGAGTCTTTATTCAGTTAGAAAGCGATTTATGCGACTCTTTTTATTAAAATGATCTGCTTGCTCTTTTTCACCAAATTCTGTATTCTTGAAATAAGTGGTTGTTTGGTTTTCATAGAAATATAGCACAGTCATTTTTGTGCGATTTCTTCGTAACCTAACCTACGTATAATGAATGAAGATTCGCATTTCTGATGTGTAGACCTATTCCATTGCCACGAAGTAAACTGAACTGCAATGATTGGAAGTCTATTGTAATGCTCTATCTTGACGTCTCTTCAGCCTACGTTATCTGTCATTACTACGCAACATAAAACCTTCCAACGTTTGAATCAGGAAAAGTGTATACACTCCCACAGTTTCCTCGCCAATCTTGTTCGATATATGACAATAAGAGGCCCACGTCAGTTACCTATTTCCTGGCGAACGGCTTATAATGGTAGTAAAAGAAATTGGTCTCTTTCAAAAAATGAGAGACAAAATAAATCAATCAGGTTTGATATATTTTCTCTTAACAAGTACGGCACTACTGTAAGGACTCCATAGAGTGAAAAATTCTGTTTAACTCGAGGGACACTGGGACTTTTTTTTTTTTTTTAATTTTAAAGATTTGATTAATTTCTTTCAAATACGGCGGGTTTGTTATGCATGTACGCTTAAATAACAGTATCAAATTTCATAAAGTTTCATTAATTAGTTCCTTAGATATTAATTTTCACATATTTTAATGATGATAAATTATGCGTAAATAAAAACATCCCCGACGGCTTCAGAATTCTTTTTCAGTTTAAAAATCTTCTGTTAACGACTTACACTTCATGATAAAGAAAACTGCGCATGGATTTTTAAATTTGGAATTAGTTCATAAGATAAAAATTTTCTTACAAACAATTTTTCCTTGACTATTACACTTTACTACGTCATACTACTTTTGACCAATAAAACGGTATGAAAGGACGTGTTTCAACCAATTATGGCTGCTTATCGCACATTATATTACTTCCCTAGCATTTACTATTTTTATCACTTCTATAGCATTTGCTATTTTTATCATTTCCCTAGCATGTGTTTTTTTGCCAACATTTCAAAATGCAGATGCTTTACGGTACTCTAAAACATGCTTTTGGATCGTCATTTGTTTACCGCATAGATAGTCAACTGAAAATGGCCACTCCGTTCAAACCTTTTGGTGAAGCTAACATTAGTTAAATAGAAATTTAGTAAGCCTACTCTCTCCGCCTGGGATCTGCAAGCATGAGTGACATCACACGGTGGGTAGAAACAGTACTATAGGTATATGCTCGCGCATGCGCACTCTCTGTTTTACAGACGAAGCTAACGGCCACTATGCTTTCAGATTCCAATTAGTACCTATTTTATTGTATTAGAGTATTTTATTTCCTCTAATCTTTGTATACTTTCTTCTGTTTTTATCACCTCCCTACCATTTGTTTCTCTGTTTGCCAACATTTTAAACTGAAAATTCTTTACGATATTCGAAAACATGCTTTGCGATCGTCATTTGTTTACCGCATAGATAGTCAACTGAAAATGGCGGCTCCGTTCAAACGTTTTGGTGAAGCTAACTTTAGTGAAATAGAATTTTACTAAGTCAATTAATGTTCCATTGTATTAGAGTACGTCATTTCTTCTAATCTGTATATATTTTCTTCTAATCGTGTAATAGTCAATTAAATCCAACTCGTGTTTTGATTTTCACTAGGTAAATCAAAACCTCTAGTGAGATTACTGTTGATAATTTTCTTCAATTTTTAGAAGTTAAAGATTCATAACTTACTACGAAATTTTTTCAGTGAAGAGCTGATTCCATGCACAGCTTTGTGCCTGCAATAGGTTGAGTGTTCTTGCAAAGTTTCATGTAAATCGGAGCAAATAGAAGCCGCTGGAATCATTATCATTAGCCAGAAACGTAGTTGTGAGGAAACGCAATTTCTAGTGGCTGTGGCGTTTTAAAAATGATCGCCAGACCTTTAAAAGTAGTAGGCGAGGGCTAAATATACGGCAGAATGTTAAACATATATATAAGGTAATTATTTATGTAAAAAGTATATTTATTTTTACCATTTTGGCCAAAAATTCAGTCCTAATTCCTCTTCACTTGTAATATTTAATCCATGTTAAGTTTGAGTGGTTAAAATAATTTATTCATTTATTTTGATCAATATTAATGTGCTATCCAACAGCGATTAGCCTATAATAGGCTAGCAGAATAGATACAATAATAATACAAGGATAAAAATTAAAACGATAAAAATTACAATTGTAATAATGACGACAAATTTTATGCATGTAGGTCCATACAGAAACAAACCTTTGCAATAAATAAATGAATGAAAATAAAAATGTGGTCATAGATGCAATATTAGCAGAACATAAATAATGAAAAGTTTAAGACTGCCAATGATATTAACGATTAATATTTACAGGTTGAAAGAAATAATTTTTACATTAAAAACAAGTCTGTACAATGAATAGAACAATTCACTGCGATGCATTTTGGCATTTTTAATGTAGCCTATCTGGAGACTCGGGAAAGAGATTAAGAATTTATTTTATAGAAAAATTCGTGAAATAATAATAATAATAATAATAATAATAATAATAATATAAAGCTAATAATATTCACTTATAAATGGCTTTTAAGAAACCCGGAGGTTCATTGCCACCCTCAAATAAGCTCGCCATCGGTCCCTATCCTGAGCAAGATTAATCCAGTCTGTACCATCATATTCCACCTTCCTCAAATCCATTTTTATATTATCCTCAATAATAATAATAATAATAATAATAATAATAATAATAATAATAATAGTAGTAGTAGTAATGATAATAATAATAATAATAATAGTAATAATAATAATAATAATAATAATAATAATAAATCTTCCCTTGGGAATTACCATGTAAACTTAGAAGGCGTGGTATATGATTGGGATATTTCGAGAATTCTTGCAGCCGATGAGAGAGGCAAATCGAATTTATTACATTCTCTCGTAAGAAATAACAGTTCGACTATTTAGTCCACACCTGTGGAGTAACGGCTAGCGTGTCTGGCCGCGAAACCAGGTGACCCGGGTTCGATTCCAGGTCTGGGCAAGTTACCTGGTTGAGGTTTTTCCGGGGTTTTCCCTCAACCCAATATGAGCAAATGCTGGGTAACTTTCGGTGCTGGACCCCGGACTCATTCGCCGTCATTATCACCTTCATGTCATTCAGACGCTAAATAACCTGAGATGTTGATACAGCGTCGTAAATATTATTATTATTATTATTATTATTATTATTATTATTATTATTATTATTATCTAAATTCCTTATGTGTCATTATTCCCGTTCCAGAAGAAATGAAGGTAATAATTAATTCTTGATTGTGAAGTATGGGACCAACTTGTAACAGCCGAGGAGCTCAAGTATTCGGCATCACTTAACGCTGTGGAAATATGGCAGTCAGAGGGAGAGAGGCAGTTTGCATCTGATATAAACCAATGATAATCTCTGCATCTGCTTTCCCATTCCGGTGTACTTCTCTACTGCGATATTTTCAAAACGAAGCAAGTAAGGATCCAAATAGAAGTTTGGGAGCGAGCGACTGATCGTTGTCGAGGAATTAAGATGATGGTTGTGCTGTGGCCTGCCTGATGAGATCTGCCTCTAATTAAGCATAACGCAAAAGTAGGGGGAGGGAGGCAGTAGCTGAAGGGGGTAGACAAGCGTGTTCAGTAATTATGCTTGTTTCCTTGTGGCAAAAGGGATGGTGTTTCAGTTGTACAACCTACTTCATGCACGTTGCTACTGTATGACGCCGAATGAAATCTTGAAAATAACGAAACGGGTTTATTATTGGCAGTGATTTTTCTTTCGAACTGTTAATAAATATATATGTATATATATGTGTATATATATATATATATATGTATATATATATATATATATATATATATA